>NC_053162.1:46210200-46937700 GCF_016835505.1 Polypterus senegalus | reverse complement strand
CACAAAGACAAAAAAGCAGCGCCTTTCCTGCTTTGCCCATTCTTTGCAGCTTGTGATTGTGGATAGATTCAAGGAAGTCATAGTTTTCTGCATACCAGCCCAACCTTCGACAGATTTGAAGCCACGTTTGGTAATGGGCACTCAATTCCAGTGGCCACTCATATCTGCTGGAGTTCAGACTTCAGATAGATAAAGGCTATCACAATTTTGGAACACAACACAATCACAAGCATTTTCTTCTGATTTTTCCAAATGTTTTTTTTCCTCTTTTGAATGGGCACAACTGAATGTTGTACTATTTGTGAGCTATTTGCAGGGGGCTGCAGATGCCATATAAGGAAAAGAACAAGTTACAAGCAGCCTTGTGGTCCACACAGTGGTGAATCTTGACAGTCGCCTTGGGAGAATGGAAGAAAAGAGACGTCTTCGTCAACCCCTGGTAAAAGCACTCACCAGAGGTTTTCTGGAGTATTCATTCACACAAGAATGGTCAGAGTAGGCAACAAGTTGAGCCATTTGGAGAAGGTGTACTTCCTTTCTGCCATTTTGGACCTACAGTTTGGGATAAGCTGGATAGACTTGGATGCTCAGCAGCCGAATGGAGGTCTGATATCTTCTTATGCTGGAGAAGAACTCAGAGGTTAGTACAACATGCGTACATATGTATGCATATGCAGAGTTATCAATGAATGCCTTGTAAAATATATATAAAAAAAAAAAAACTGTTTAACAACTGTCTTTGGAGACACGGATTACTGAAGCTGTGGTCATTGGACAGGATTTTCAGAAGAAAACCAATCTGAGCAACGGCTGTAAGAAGTGTCACCTCCACCCAACTACCCTACTCTGCTGGTTTGATATCAAAGCCATAAAAGGAGACCCACAAACGATCGAGAATCCTCTAGAGCATCACAAGTACAGCAATACTTTAGAGAAAATTGAAAAATACATTGTGATGAAGATGCTCTCAACTTTTGGGCAAAAAAATAAGAATAAATTTTTTGGTTTTCATTCCCTTGCTCGCCAAGTATTGTCTGTTCGTGCAGCCTAAGCTCCTTTTGAATGTATTTTCAGCAGAGGGGGTCTTATCTTGAGCCCACACTGTGTCCAAATGTTGATCGATTTAATGTTCCTTAAGAGCAATTACGCACTGCTGCATACGTCCTAGTGCTTTTCAAAAACACATTGCTACTTAGATGTAGGCTGACAGATTTTAAAAGCATTCAGAAGCCCTTTTTTAAATGCAAATGTACTTAAATGTTGAGAAACTGAAAAAAAAATTATATACAGTACATGCAAAAGTATGATAAAAATTAATCAGTAAAGAAAAATGTTTTATTTTATATAAATATGTGCATTAGTTTATAATATATGAACATTAAAGCTTTTTAATCACATACATGAAAATATAGTTTCAATATTTGTGCAAGCTTCCCAGAAAAAATAATCAAAATTTTGATTGAGAATTTTCAAGTCTTGATATTGATTAAAAGTTTTGGTCTGGTGTTGCTCTCAAAACAGATGGTCCTGAATACATCATTGGAGCATACTGTGTATGCCAACATGTTGCATGCTGTAAGAATTTCAGTAGTCTATGTACATGGCATAATCATGACCATATAAACCCTGAACTGGCTGTCGACTCGGAGTTTGGCTAGAGTGACGTGTGAAAACTCCCGACTGTGGCAGTCAAGAATTGAGGATAAAGTCACCGTAGAAATCACAAAATCACTTATGTGGAATACAATTTTAATAACTGATATTACACAAAAACCTAATGACTTTACCATAATTTTGGAGCTGGTTCACATGAGCCTGTGGGAGGGAAGAGATACAATAGCAAAATTATTAGAAATATTAGAAAGATCATTAGACTACATACAGAGAATAAGGTACAATCAAAATAGACATTTTTCAACAATACGCATCAAAAAGTAATGTGATTATCTGATACTGGAAGACATGTCTAATATCTCTTACGATCGGATATTGCACACAACTTAGAAGAGGGAAAATAAGGCAACGCCGCAGTGGTTAGAAGTACTCCATTAGGCACTTTGTGTGCTGTGGGATTGGAGGGTTAGCCTCACCTTCACAGCCTACATAACACAACTGATTCAGAGTAAGAACACAGGACATGTGGGAGACATGGGTCTTTCAAATAGCTGCCTGGGCACATAGGCAGTGCTCTCCAGAAGGTGTTACCCTGTCATAAGTCATTTTAACAAGTGTGATGGAGTGCTAGGGCAAGAACACCACCATTTAAGCACCTGGTTGCCCAAAGTCCCACAAAACAACTCCAAAGCAGAGACGGCACAAGTCATACTAGAAGCAGGAGTGGTCCTACGACTCCTAGTGTAGAAGCATGGAGACTGCTTGTGGTTGGCTGCATGCTGGGTACCCAATACAAGCAAAAGTGTACCAACACCAGTAGGAAAGTGACTGAGAGGAAGTATTAAATGTGCCCTGATGATCCTAGGGGGCAGGTGGTCAGGCAGTTGCTAGGTATGCCAGGATTCCCTGATCACGAAGGTCAAGGAGGGACCTCATGTGCAACAGGTGGTAAGGAACTGGGGCCAGACTGCCTAATCCAGGGTGATCTTAAAAAGAACTGACAGGAGACCCTCATCTATGTAGTTCCCAACTTGAAGGAGATGAACCATGCCACTCCCTTAGTGAATGGACAGTGTAGTGGCTGTCTTAGACAAAAAGCCCTTTAAGGACAGCTAAACGTTCAGGGACACCCGAGGCTGCTGAAAGAAGTTCAGGTATGGTGTCTCTGCAGTCCCACATGATCCCAAAAGTGATTTCAGGATTCTAAAGTGACCTCATGATGTGACTTACAGCCACATAAAGTTAGGAGTTGGAAGGAGAATTTGGAGCAAAGGCTTAACTGGCAGGAGGAAAAGAGTACAGAGGTGAGAGAAAGTTGCTTGGTCGTGTCTAAAAGTGGAAGAGCCACCACACTGGGAAGGGGTTTGAGCACCATATAGATAGACCCGAGCAGCAAAGCAGTTTTGCCTTTAGTTGTATTTTGGCATTCTTTTTGTGTTATTTGATATTCTTGTGTTCAGCCCTATGTTGTGCAGTATTTTTGTTCTCTTTTAGCCTCTTTGGCCTTATTTTGGGTGTAAAACGCCGATATCTCACCATCGCATAACTTCTCTTAACCCCTTGTAACATCAAAGTTTTCCTTTTTGGTGCGCACTATGCAGAGTTTGGATAATTTTCACCATACGCTGAGTATATAAAGGTAAACACCTCTTTCAGTAAATATATTTTCTAAAGATAAAGCTTACTTTTCAGGCCCAGACGATTTGTGAGCATTTAAATGGTAATACAGTATATTTATATAGATATATCTACTCGGGTCCCTTTGGTTTTAGCAGTAAAGAGTCATGTACATAATAATTATGCTCATGGTCCAGATGGCATTCCACACAATGCTGGTTCTTCTTTCACAAAGTGGCTTGAGGCACATGCAGGTCCTCACTGTGCTGGGGTGTGGCCTCCACTGGAAAGTTCCCAAAGCCACAGAAAGCTTGTGGTGCTCTGCAGCCCTGAGAAAGACACTAGTTGGCTACTGTACTGCGCCCATCTGCACTATTTGATATCCAACTTGTTGAAGCAGGCAGGCTGGTACAGGAACTGCATGACACAATAGCCATTTTGATTTTACTTAAAATGTTCTCATGATGGTCTTCATCAAACTGGTTCCAAACTTGGCTGGTTGCTTTCTTTCTGGTGCTCACCTCTGTGAATGTCTTCAAAATCCTGAATTGAGTTCTCAAGCTCCTTCTGTGCCTGCCGTACCATGAAGAACATGACAAAGATGCTGATGCAGATCTGTAAAGGTAGGGAGGAAGACAAAAAAAATGAATGCAGGGGGATCTGGCTTGGTTTTCTCCCTTCCCATGCAGGATAGTGAGCAGCAAGTTGGCACAGCTGGAAATTGCCCATGTCAGAGACGGTCAGGAAGAGAGTTTTCAATATCTGTTTTGGTATTAGAATGGCACAATTAAACAAAGTTAAAAAGAAATGCCAGGTGCACCCAAATGGCACCCTCTTCTCATTGGAGGCTGATCTTTTTCCCGGTGAATAAGTCAACTTACAGAAATCAATTATAGCATTGTTAAACCTACTTAATCCAAATCACGGTCATGGTGTGCTAGAGCCTATCCCATAACCACAAGGCCACTGCCAGGCAGAGTTCCTCACACAGGCTTAATGTGGACGAGCCAATCAACCCACAATAGAGTGTCACAAACATGAACATCTATAGGGCTTTAATAAATTAGACCACCTGTCCACAGTGCATGAGGAAAGATTGTCATTAACACCATCTTCCATTTTCTCCACAGACTGGAGGACAAGTCTGAAGATGGACAGTGATGACACTTCCAGTTTTGCCTGCCCTTTACACTCTCCAGGGACTTTTTCAAAAATAATGACACTGGAAGTTGGAATTCACTTGGGGACCTGCTTCTGAAGAGTATGGTACTCAAGGAAGAGACTGATTTGCTGACTGTGTTTGAGAATATTGGTGCACTGGCAAGCCTTTTCTGCCCCAGCCACAAGCCTTCACCAATTTTCCGTTTAACTTTTTTCTTATTGTGTCTTCATTAAACAGGGTACCTGGGTGGTGCCCCACACTTTCCACTCCATCTTTCTTTTGATTCCTCTTTTCACAAGAGTCACGCTACAAGCCTCAAGTGGACTCTGTGCCACCATTAAGGGGCCTGAAGCATTTGGAAAATGTGCAACTCAGTGGGGTCTTCAGGACTAAAACATTGGTCTAGTGCAGTGGTCCCCAGCTCCGGTCCTGGAGGGCACCAGTAGCTGCAGGTTTTTATTCTAACCCTTTTCATTATTAGTGCACTATTGTTGCTGTTAATTAACTTCTTTTGCATTAAGTTTAATTGACTTGTTATTTAGGATATGTTCCCCCGAATTCCTTCACCATTCCTCTAAATTGCTTCATTTCTTTCCTTAAATGGCACCCAAACAGGAATGAAATGAGAAGTGAGTGAGCCAACAGAAGACCAACTAAGTTAGGGCCTCAAACTCCAACCAGTCGCTTAATTAGACACTGAGTCTTCTTGTTAATTAAACTCGGTCTTTAATTCCATGGCTTGTTGCTGCTCTCATTGAGCGATAGCATACATTTCTGAAATTGTTGATTTGCTTTGAGCAGATCAACATTCCTGATATCTTCGTCTTTTGTTATTTTCAGATATTGTGTGATGGACACAATTTGCTGGTCATGTTTTGGTCTCATTATTGTTTGGCAACTAATTAGGGAAAAAAACAATTAAGGGGTCTGAGACTTTAACAGCAAGTCAAATGAAATTCATTCAAAAGCAGTTAATCAGCAGCAAAAGCAGGTTTCTAATTAAGAAAAGGGTTAGAATGAAAACCTGCAGCCATTGGGCCCTCCCGGACCGGAGTTGGGGACCCCTGATCTAATGGATAAATGTATGTGTGCATGAAGATGTACGTGATGACACTATGCATAAATAAACAAGTGTAGCTGCATTTTTATAATAAAGTCTAATATGATAAATTAATTTGAGTGCAGGGTACAACTCCAATCCTAAAATAATTGTTCAGTATTTCTACATTTCTGCCATAGTGAAATCTCCTTAAAATTTGTAACATTATGTAGGCGTTAAACTAACTAATATTCAATGGCATTCTCACATTAAATAAAATGTAACAAATTCCAATATGGAAAGACTGAGACACACACCGACGAACAATTAAGCCCAACAACTGGTGAGTTTACTTAACAGTGTCAAACCATCCTTTCATCTCTCAGGAAGCCTAACAGACCTAGCCATACTTTCCTACTGTTATGGGACACAGGCGATGTGCCACTAAAAACACACGTGCACTTGATACAGATACTCTTGCACAGTACCCTGTCATCCTTTTCCCTGCGATTTACTAAAGACTATCATCTTCTGAATTGGAATGCTAATATTTTCTTCTTTGAAAGTCTCAAGACTTCCTTCTGGTATCTTCCTGGGCCTGGAGTGCAAACCTTGATGAAAATTGTGGAAGGCCGTGCTTCAAAACCCTGCGTGACCAACTGTTGTCAAAGAGGCATCCAGCCCTGCCTATCTTCAGCACAATCTGCTGGCTTCTACAGTTCTATGTTTCTGTGACATGATCTCACGATTTAATATCCAAAATACTCTTAAGGGTAAATAAACTGGGATTATTTTCATGAAACCGTACCAGAGTCACGAGACTGAAGTAGCCACAGAGGGGTCTACCGTTGAGTCTATGGATTTTTTTTTTTTTGCATTTTTATTAAGGTCTGTTGCAGTGTTGGTCAATATTTTTGTGAGTGTGTGTCACAAGCATATTAAGTTGCCACACTTAACAAGGTAAGTTTCAGACTTACTGGAAAATCTGCTCAGATATGACGACATGTGTTATCCCAACACAGACAATGACCAGGTGAAGGACTCACGGCCAGGATGCTGCAGCAGTGAGGCAGCGGTGCTAGCCACAGTGCTGCAAAAATAAAACTTAAGAAGGAGTGCTAAAGACAATATGGAAGATTCCAATACAGTGTGACTTTTATAAATCGGCAAGATATCCTGCAAAAGAGACACAGGAGGCAATGGCAGGGAGCCCTGCCATGTACAGTATGTCTTCTTAATGTGTCTTGCCAGGAGCATAAGCAGGACACATACGGCTGTACAACACGTGCTGAATTAAATTCAGTTTACTTTTATATAGCACTCACCACTGTGTGCCAGCCTAGCGTATGTGTCAGGTCTTCTCTATTACTTTGCCCACTGTTATGTCCCTGCCTTCCTTCTGGGATCTTCCAGCCACTTACACCTTTTTGTCCCTTCTTCACTGTACCTGCAATGCTAAAGTAAGGTATCCTTCCAGGCCCTGGTGATTGGTCACATCCTCCATGGTCCGCAGTGTGGTGCCCACATAGGAGTTGAGGATCTGTGTGGGCAGCAGTCCAGCAGAAGAGGCGGTTAGATAACTCTGAGTGTCCAGTTTGCTGATCTGAAAAATGTAAAATGCAATTCAACTCACTTTAAAACCCGGTGCTCTGGACATCCCAGTGTGTCAGGTCACTGACACACAGCTAACAGTGATGGCTTGAGAGGTCATGGCTCTTTTCTGGCTACAGGCCTGCTGAATGACAAGCTGGGTAGACATTTTGTGTTATTAATGATAATGTTCACTAAGAAGTTGAAAACGGTAATAAGAAGGTTTAAATCAAATCACCTTCTAAATGTAAAAATGAGAAATAAAGAGATGTGTAAGGCAAGTTACTACTGCATACTGGTGATGAAAGAAAAAAAAAAAAAAGACACAGGAGAATGGAGGCAAGCAGTCTCTGGAGGAAACTCTGCTGATCTCATTTCTGAGAATCTCAAGAATAAAATGTCACCTTTCCATGACTGGAAGCTCGAATTCTCACTGTGAGCCTCTCACGAGGATGCTGCCAGCTTAACATTGTATTAAAGAGTTAGTGGGACAGGAGAAAAAATAATCTCCTGCATACTAGCTTGTCTTATAAAATTCACAGTCGGGCTCAGAGACATATGTGTAAGGCCCTCATAGCAGTCGTCTTCTCATAAAACAGCAGAAGTGTAGGGGCAGAAGGATGAAGGTGGTCAGAGTTGATGAGTGCCACATTTGGGGTTCTCTTAAAGGGACTGTACTAATGAAAGACTTACAATGTGGCATAATGATCAATATGATCCAAAACACTCAGACAAGCTTTGTAAAACAGCTTCCGTGCTTCTTGCTAAAGCCTGCTGGAAACAGTCTAATGGGAACAATGCAGGGAAAGTCTACAATCCTGCAAAGCCTGGACTAGGCAAGCAGGTAACATGAACACCACAGCTCATATAATATGAGGGTAGCTGTAGAATGGCATTGGTGCCCTTGGGCAACAGAATATTGGGACTCTCCTTTGGAAAATGGCAGGAAGAAACAGGAGACTAGCAGGTGCTGAAAATGAGGCAGGGGTTTATTTTCTGGAGTAGTGTGTCAGAGAGTAAAAATTTGGACACTGAACAGAGCCCCTTGTGCCCCACCAAGGGTGATAGCACCTGAAGATGGCAGTGTGCCCTGTTCATGTTGTAAATGTTATATGTTGTGTTGCGGCACTGTTGCAAAACAGTGGATGGCAGTTTTAAAGCATACAGTGATGGCTCTGGTGAGTAGTGCTGGTGAGGCAAGGACTGGGGGACGAGCTTGTATGGTGTGGGTAATTGGGGGATTGGCTGATTAAGTATGCACGTGTGTTAGCGAGATCAGTGCAGCCATTCCTGTTCAGCAGCACTAGAAGCTGATAAAGTCAGTGCCTAGATCACCACATAAAAGGGCTGAGTAAAGGGGGAATCAGGATGGAAAGGCAAAAAAAAAAGTCAAAGTGAACCTCAGAGAAACAGAGACAAAGAAAACACGCTTGGAGGTGTAGAACAGTTCAGAGAAAGTAATCGAGGAAGAGGATGATGGTGTGTTCCAGGGAGATGGGTCAAGCCTGTCCAGCAGCAGTACGGAGCAAGAGAGATTTAGGGCTTGTCTGGACTCACTGCGGTGACCGACAGAGGTGGCAGGGACAGAAAGCTGGGCTTGTGTGGCCTCTCAGCAGGTACCGATGATAAAGGTTGGGAGAGAGCTGAGGAGACCAAGTCCAGTGGTGTCTTGTTTCTGCTGAATGACTGAGGGAGAGCAGAGGAGACACGTAAGTTCACCACAGAGAAGACGTTATGGATTGTAATTATTTATAAGATTTACCCACAAGCATGATTTTATGGATTTAATTACTGAAGACTGTTTCTTTAATGAAGATTTTTTTTTAACTGCACAGTAACAATTTTGATTATTTACTAAACATGCAGTTTTTGCACCAAAAACTTGTTGTTGTCTCCTCACTTGTCCTAGTCTTTCTCAGTTTATGACAACTAGATGTCCTGATAGAGGTTGGTGCCCATCAGCTGTGGGCATTGGGCATCACAATGTTAAGAATGTGCGACACAGAAACTGTTAAAAAAAAAAGACAGAAGGTCAAAAAGGATATATGAGTACAGGAAAAGGTACCAAATTATGAAACAAAGACAAAAGCTGGCAAAAATCCTAAGAAAACGCAGATATGTGAATGAGCACTAGCAAGCTCATCCTGGAGGAAAAGAAATTGGATTACTGAATCTTAGAATAATAATAATAGATAATGCACCAGAATTATTCCTTGCATCCATAATCAATAATCACAGCAGTCAAAACATTGTTAAGAGTGTCGTTTGTTTTGGTATTTTTTGACATTTTGTAAACCTTGCAGTTTTCCTCACTCCCTTGTTTGTGGATCTTTCTTTCTAGTAACCCTAATTTTGCCCCAGAATCACGTACCTATGTAAAGCACTTGTAATGGCACAGCCCGACTGCCTTGGCACTATTTCCCTACTTCTGCTGTGCAAGTCTAATTCTGTAAATCTTTTGACCACCTTTGTCTTAATATTTTTTTAGGCTTTTTGACTCTTGCTTTTGTGCTTGGTTCCCCAGTCTTGATTTTATTGGTTGGTTTTGGTTATTATTATTAAATTGCCTTTTATTTAGTAGTAGTTTTTTTGTTGTAGTATTTATTTTTGTATTTTTCAATTTATCGCCTGTACTTTTTGAAATAATTGTACATTTCACATTTTTGGAAGCTTTTTGGGTTTTGAACTTTTCCTTTATTGCATACATTATACTTAAAATGTGAAGTTTTGATTATTTGGGCCAGGGTTTCGATGGCCCATCTTCTTCATATTCAAGATTTTTAGACCTTGTGGCTTTTCTTGAAATTTTCAGGATTTGTGAGGTTTAAAATCCTAACTCTGACTTCCCCCTTTTTCACCAGATTTCTGCTGCACTAAAACCGACTAATTTGCCATTTACAAAAGACCAGTTTGACAGAGTACAAGTCACATTATGTTTACACATTTTAATTTTTCATAAACATATCCTCACTTGCTCCTTTGGACAAAACCTGTTCATGAATCCCTTGCCTGCTGATGGCTTAGTTTCCTCCAGTAGCCTGCCTCACATTATTGACTTTGCATTTAAACAATCTCATTTCTCTGGGCTGACACAGGACCATTGCTACCACCCAAACCCAACACGTATTTACCATTTGGTTGTACAAGGACCCAAAAAGAACAACATCTCTGCATAACCTGATGTTAAAAAAACAATATGTCTCTGGGGCGTGAGCACTTTGCTTTGTGCACCATTATGTAGCGCATGGCTAAGGCTGGTGTATATGCATGTCAGCCACTTTTCCAAGCGATGATGCTGGTCTGAACAGTGGTGCCCACAGTCCTCATATGCAGACATTTCAATGTCCAGATATTCACATCAGTCTAGTGGATTAAGTGGCTCAGGGCTGAAGGTCTCTACAAATTCTAGGGAGTGTCTCCAAATTATATATTTTTCTGCCCTCATCATCTACCATCCCCATTCCAGAAATTCTCTTAAATACTGTATATCCCACGTGAGACCACAATGCTCATGGTTAAACTTAAAAAGGCAGCAATTACTGCTAAATAAGGAGAGAAAAAAAAAACACATTTAAAGCGAAAGCAGGTTAAGCCAATTCCTGACACTAGATGGATAGCTATGTGAGCTTAGAGGTGATGCTGTTGGTGTGGATTAGCCATCTGGGGCATACAGTAGTTGGATAATGCGAGTGCTGGGAAGACTTCAGCTCGGTACTCCCCTCATGCTAGCCACAACAACAAAAACTTATTCTTAGCATGCATAAGCCCTAACAGCGGAGGTCAATCTGCTGGGCTGCTTCCTTGAAACAGGCAATCATCTCATTACCCACAAACCACAGCTCACTCTTCCATCTCAGCCACTCCAAAACATGCTGCAGCCTCAGTGACGCATTTGTCTCCTAGAACCTCACCATTTTCAAGGCAGCATACAATCTGGGAAACCAATGGGATGTTTTCCAAAACTGGGAAACGTTAACAGTGTGGATCAGCAGGCCTCAATTGTGGCTTTGTGATATTAAAAAAGGATGCAGTTTCACCCTCCATGGAATGGCATGGAAAGGAGGCACCAGGGGATTTCAGATGGAAGCTGCCTGTCCTCTTGTGTGCCTTTAATTCTTTACAGGAAACCACACAGTCAGCACAGTTTCACACATTACTCCTAAGGTCTGCACTAAAAATTGGGAGTAAGACATGAAGTTATGAAACGACCTATAGTCACTTCCAGCAAGAAGTAGGCCATGTTTGAAAATGAATGACATCACAATTTTACAAACTGGAACTCTTGTTGTCATTTTGTAGTTTTCTGATAGTGATGCTAAGGCTTCACCACAGAGATAAATAATAATATTCAAAGTACTAGGAGACATAGAAGAAGATGGAAAGATCAAGACACACACAAAAAATGAGAGTAAAGCCTGATTATGGACACATTTTTATAGCAATGAATGATCGACAGACACACTTTCAGAAGAACTACCTTCCTCGATGTTTTAGCCATGAGAACTGCCTTGTAAAGTAACAGTTACACTGAAACTGGGCATAGCAAGAATTTATGTTCAATCTCCCAGTGTTTTGGATTGTTTTCCAGAGTTGCATATCATGTCCCTCTCCATGATCCCCCCTATATTCTGCAAGGGTCTAGTTATAACACACCCAGAGTCTCTGCTGCCTTCTTGAACCTTCCTGGACTTGAAAACTACAAAGTAAATGTTCCTGGGGTTTGTGGAATGCAGAGTTCAGCGTACCAGGGTGACATTTTGCACTCAATCACCCATCTACCTCCACTTATTTTCAGAGTAATATGTTGGCTACAATACAGCTTACAACCAAGACCACCTGTGTGTTGATACTGTGATATCACTTGTGATTCACATATGCGTTGTCAGTGCTACATTAGTTGGACGGGCATCCCAACCAGAGGAGGGGAGGATTCCTTACCTGGATGGGAGGCTCTGAGCAAGCAAATAGGCATCCCGGCCAGGAGAAAGGAAGGAACCAGACCCAGAAGAGATGGTCAGGAGGGATGGATGGACAGCCCATTCGACGCCACAGGGGATATGTTATTCCTCAAGAACATGAGATGGCAGCATCCTTCCGTATTGAAGCCCATTTAGGAACCAGCGGGGACTGCTGGCAGATGTAGCCCTGCTGGGGAACATGGGTGCCACAAGGGGGTACTGTAAGGAGATACGCTTCCCAATTTATGGGGCTTCTGTATGATCTGGAAGTACTTCCATTGGGCACTGGCCCTGGCACCAGAAGTACTCCCAGGTCCTTAATAAAAGGGACCACACTCCCTTATGCCGGTGAGTCAGAGCTGGGAGAATGTGAAGCAACACTCGACTGGAGGAGGGTAGTGAGGTGGTGAGAGGAATTGTGGAGAGAGAGAGAGACAGAGAGAGAGAGAGAGACAGAGAGAAAGAGAGAGAGAAAGATTATTTGTACTTGTACTTGTGTTAAATTTTTTTGAGGAACTGTATGTGATAAAGACACCATTATTTGAACCCGGGACTCAGAGTGTTCTTGTTTTGGTCTGAGGCTTGCTGATGCTTAAATCCATCACTGCATGATCATCCAGACTTGGGGCAATGATGTTTATGTTCATGCCAATTTGCAAGAATGCCACTTGCTTTAACATTACCTCAAGCAGAGTGTGGGGGAAATGTATAAATCTGTGTGTTAGCTCACGTGTTGTAAGATTTTGGAGAAAAATTCCAGAAATACCCAAATCATTACTATTGCAAAACTTCCTTGTGGCCAAAAGAATAATGTCACCAACACTTTCATTTCATCTGACGGCACAGGACTTTTCTGCATCAATGGATGTATCTCGTAACATTTGAGATTTGTTATGAATATTATTTCATCTCTGTCAAACATATCTCTTATTTTACAAGTTCACTGGTGTCCAGCATTTCCAAAACATTAAGCCTTTCCCAGAATGTGCATGCTGATCTCTGCCTGAATACCATCTTCTGGTGGCTCTCAGCGAGACAGGAGAGCTCATGAGCTCTACTAAATCCAGGTGATGTTAGTAGTAATTTCCTAAATTAGGAAAATTGATAAAATACTTTTACTTCTACTCTTAAGAATAGGGCCAAAGTTATGTCACTGAGATTTTTGAGCCAGTTGAGACCATTTTCCACAGGATTTTGAATTTCAGCCCTGTTCCTTCCTGTGAGAAGTTCTCTTGCACTCTCCCTGTTTCTTAGGACATCCCAATGGCATGTGTTTAGAGGAGACGTGGAAGATCGAACTTTCAATAAACTATTTACACATGTCAATAAGCTTCATTTGACTTGATATACATGTTAGGTGAAGTTTTGATTTTAAGCTGGCCCAAGTTTGGTCAACGAGTGGACCCTGCTTTAACATTTGCATTAAACAATTAACATTTAATTGGCCAGATCAACAAATGTAGATGAAAGGGCATGTAAACTGTTATGCTTGGAGCTTAATTCTGAGGTCTGCTCTAGTTTTGAGTATCTTAAGAGGTAGGTGTAAGGACCAAGTCCTTCTCACAGACAACCACGGACTGCATTTCTCATCAAACACTCATTTGAAGGCTGTTACAAGGCCAGCACACGCCAATAGTACCTCATTGTTACAACATCTCATGAATGCAGATGTGAAGTTTGGCAGATGAGATTTGAAATGGTTGCCTAGTGTGCATCACCTTGGGGTTAGGACTTTGACACAGATGAAGGTCCATCAGAAGACCATTCTGATGATTAGATGAGGAGAGTATGACCCCAGACCCCAAAAGGATGGAGCAGTAAGTGGTTAGTAAAGTAAGATATAGATAAAAAAAAATGTAAGACCAACTTGACACCAAAATGCCGAGAGGGGCTATCTGCTCAAGTCTACACTGTGACAGGAGTTAATAAACCCAAGTTCATGTGTTTGAGTACTGGCAGGGAATCTCCCAGGGTATGTGATAACCATGCTGAAGCCATCCTTGGCCTAGTGATGGTACTGACTGTGTCTGTTGGCTCCCATGCCATATGGTGTTAACATAACTCCTCCACACACCTACTTTTGGCAACTGAACTGGCACTCCTAAAATGTGCTGTCTGTGCAGATAAGATAACAGCAAACAGGCTGTTCTAACTCTGGCATCTGCTATGCTTTGTATTAAAAAAACACCAACAAAATGGCACCAACCACACTGCCCCCAATGGTGCCTGGGCAGTCTCAGAGTAAAATATGTTTGTACACGTAGAATGTCCATTAATCACCATATCTTCATGCTCTCTGGCAGGGTCCTGTAGATAACCTGTCACATTTTCCTTCTGAATCCAACATAATTAGAAAATCAGGCAAGTCTAAAGCACTAATTTGCCTAGACATTTGTGAAGCAGAACAAGTTTAGGGTTGTGAACATGAATCTGCATTTAAATGCAGCATCAATGACCCCAGTAGAGAGTAAATTTGGAAACAGGATGGCTGGCTGATCACACATTTTACAGCTTGCAGACTAACATGCATACATCAGGGAGGACTCCAAAGGGTTAACCACTTAGAAACCATAAAGCCTCTCCTGATACATCTCTGACAGCCTGGTGTGTAAGGGGGCAGCGGGTGGGCCCAAAGACAAGGACCATCTCTACCTGCCACAGCTGCCTCTGATCTTTTATTGATTTGTGCTGAATGGACGCACCTTCAAGTCTGTCAATGTGTGTACAGTATGTAGGCTTTATGAGATTGTTTGGCTGGGAAGAAAGCACACCTTTGGAACAGAAAGTGTGCCAAATGAAAAAGTGGATAACTTCATGGAAATCGGGGAGGAGGTTAAAAAAAAAAAAAAAAAAGACACTCACTTTATGTGCCATCCTTTATGTACTTTATAAAAATAATGGCAGAAATAACCCATGCCTTATAACCCTGGTAAGAATACCAGTGTTACAATCTATTTAATATTCACAGCCTCATCCCCAGTAAACTAAACAAGTTATCACACATCATGTAAGCTGATCTGTGCTTTCTATTAAATTAAATGAAGTTCTGTATTTAATGCATCATTCTTTATCAGGGTAGCAGGGAGTGGCAAAACGTTGCATGTTAGTTGAACTTGCAAGTAAGAATGTCACTGTACTCTGTACATGTAACAATAATACTAATACACCACTACTAATGGTGAAGGGATTGTGTCCAGAAGCTTCTGTAGGTAACGAAGGGCCACTAGATGGGGGTAAAATATTTACGTTTAACTGATAACCCAGAGAGAAATTCTCAAAAGGCACCAGAAGCCAATCATAATAATATAGTAATGCAACAAATGGCATATATAGATATATAAAAAACACAAGTGCATATACTGTATACTGTATATATGCAGTATAATCACAAGGTTGTTGTTTATCCCACCTGTTACTATCCTGAAGCTGTTACCCATAATCCCTGTTGTGGGGCATCCAGTAAATTTAGTTTTGATGCAAACCTTAAAATTACTTTATAACCAAAAAATAAGGTGTTCAATTAGACCAAGGGATAAAACCAGACCCTCCACCAAGGGCATCTGTAATAGAAATTTACTTCAAATTAAAACAAAAAATTTATCACCAGTTCAGAAAGAAGCATGCAGTTTTAAATGCTGCTTATTGAACATTCGCTCTCTTGGCAGTAAAACTGTTTGGGTAAATGATATTATATTAAGTACAAAATGTGATCTGTGTCTTTTCACTGACACCTGGCTTAGTAAATATGACACTGTTCTCCTAGCTGATGCGTCACCAGGTGGATACTCGTTCCTTCCAGGGCCGATCCTGGCGACGGGCAAAACGCGTGCCCGCGTGGCGTCAAACTCAAAGGTGGCCGTTGAGGAGACGTGCAGCAGCCGGCGACGCTGAAACGTACGTTATGATTATGATATGCTGTTTCATTGAGAAAGTATGTACAGATTTTTTTAACACTTTGAGCCCACGTTTTCACCGGCAATGTATTTTTACATTTAAAATGACCATCGGTGGCGCACGTGGGGCTCAAAGTTTTAATGAAATATTTCAGAAAAATTACAAACTTTTACATGTTTACTTATTGCCCAATGCACACTGACATGACATTAGTGTGTATTGTGTATATGTCACTTGTGTGAATTAGGCCCAAGATTATTACAAAATTATTATTTGAATTAGCCCTTTATTCTACCTATTTTGTAGAATGTCCGAGAGAAAGACAAAACGTGAAAGCGGGTGGTACTACAAGCAAAATAGAGAAAAGAAGCTAGAAGAGAGGAAAAGTCTACAGGGAGCTCTAGACAAATATATTTTTCATCCAAAAACTTCTGAACTTCCTAGTATGAGCTTATCACACTTCGGACGACCTGCGGCTGCTTATGAAGTACAGCAGGGTAACCGTCTACCAGATCCAACCCCGAACACCTCCAAGGAATCAACAACTCATGAGAGTCACGAGGAACAGGAAGAAGCAACAGAAGAACATGGATGTGACAACACGGAGAGAGAAGTGGTGCCAGGACGCAGCTTAGAATATTTGAGAGATCCAGGCAAGTGGCCCAATCCATTGACAACCAAAATCGTCGACTCACTTATTGAAATAGGCCCCGTACAACCTCAAGCATCGTTCAAATTTCCTGTGGACGATAAAACCGGAAGAAAATTTAATGTTCTATATTTCACAAGAAAGATGGAAAATGGAGAAATTGTGCATCGTAATTGGTTAGTGTACTCCATTCATGCCGATTGCGTATTCTGTTTTCCTTGCAAACTATTTAGCAGTCATAACATCAAACTGACGGGTAGCGGATACAATGATTGGCGCCATTGCTCAGATTATTTAAAAAATCATGAAACAAGCATTGAACATATTAAGTGTACAAAAAAATGGTATGAACTGAAGTTGAGAAATGAAAAAAAATGCACAATTGACAAAGATCAACAACGTCTGTACGAAATGGAGAAGGAACGCTGGCGAGCTATAATTAAGAGAATGATCGCTATCGTGCAGTTTCTAGCAGGCCAATGTTTAGCTTTTAGAGGTACCAGCTACGAACTCTATGATCGCAACAATGGAAACTTTATGAAAGCAGTGGAAATGATTGCAAAATTCAATAGCGTTATGTCCGAACATCTTACAAATGTCGAAAAATCGAAACAGTTAAAAAATCACATGCCCCATTACCTGGGTCAACATTTTCAAAATGAAATCATCTACTAGCAAGTAATATCCGAAAAGAAATGATGAAAATTGTAAAAGCCTTGAAATATTTTGCTATCATCCTCGATTGCACTCCCGACGTCAGTCACACCAAACAAATTTCTGTTGTAGTGTGCTGTGTCGATGTATGCGCCGAGGATAAACACATGAAGGTTAACAAATTTTTCCTAGATTTTTTCGCTGTTAGCGATACGACTGGCGAGGGTCTGTACAATTTTGTGATTGAAAAATTAGAGATGTATGACTTAGATATCCAAAACATCAGGGGCCAAGGGTATGACAACGGTTCAAACGTGTGGAAAAAATGCAGGACTTCAAAAACGTATTTTAAACATAAATTCTAGAGCACTGTTCATTCCATGTAATGCGCATTCTTTGAAGCTAGTTTTGAATGATGGAGCGCAATGCAGCGGAGAAATCTCCGACTTCTTCGACATTGTACAAGAATTATATAACTTTTATTCCTCATCTGCACATCGCTGGGAATCATTGAAAAGTCATATAAATGACTTAACGCTTAAAGGCATTAGTGCTACTAGGTGGGAATCGAGAATTAAAGCAATTAAAACATTGCGATATCAACTTTCGAACATCATTGACAGCTTGAAAGAATTGGGGAACGATCAGAAGAGAGACGAGAAAACTAGGCTCTCAGCCCAATCCCTTGAAAAAAAGATTTCGACATTTAAATTCTTATGTTCAATAATTATTTGGCACGACTTGCTAAGTAAAATTGATGTTGTGAGCAAAATGCTTCAGAGTCCTTATGTGAGTCTATCGGAATCTGTTATTGCCCTTAAACATTTGAAAACCTCTATAGAACATAAAAGAGATGACGAGTCATTTGATAGATTCATCTCGGAAGCAACCAATGAATCTGAAAAATCAAACATAATTCCAGAATTTCCAGTGAAAAGATTCCGTAAACGAACTAGACATTTTGAGTATGAAAACGAAGACGAATCTGTTCAAGACGCTAAGGAATCATACAAAATCTTGTTTTATTTCACAATTTTAGATCGAATTCTAATGTCCATTGAAGAAAGATTTGAAATCACTGAATGAAGTAGTGTCATTGTTTAGATGTAGTTATGATTTTTACAATATGCAGCCTGATGAATTGAAAAAATGCACCATGGATCTCGACTTAAAACTGAGAATTGTCCGAAATGAGGAGATACAGCTAGATGTGGATGGGGAAGGGCTGTACCACGAAGCTGTTATGTTTAAAGAAATATTTTCAGATGCAGCGGCAACAAAAAATCCAATAACTATTATGAAAAAAATAGTTGAAGTCCAGATGACGTTTTGTTTTCCGAATCTCTGCATTGCATTACGCATTTTTCTCACGTTGCCTGTATCAGTGGCAGCATCTGAAAGGAGCTTCTCAAAACTCAAGATAATTAAAAATTATCTCCGTTCCACTATCGGGCAACAACGATTGAGTGATGTTGCGCTTCTGTCTATAGAATCTGAAATTTGTGAAAAACTGGATCATTCAAACATAATAGATGAATTTGTTACTGTTAAAGCTAGGAGAATCATTCTTTGATGTTTAACTAATAAATTAATGTATGTATGTGATTTTTTATTTTTGTGAGTCTTTATTTAGTTTTTATAAAAACTAATCGTTTGAAATTAAATTTTATTTATACATCCCGACTCTAACCCTAACACCGTCTTAATCCTGTTTGAAGTAGTACATGTAATAGTAATATCCGTCATATCATAATAGAAAATAGGTACGTAGGGTAGGGCGGCGAAACCACATTCGCACAAAGGCGGCCGTCTACCCAGGATCGGCCCTGGTTCCTTCATAAGTCTAGAGATTCTGGTCGAGGAGGAGGCCTTGGAGTAATTCATTGTAACAAAATGCAAATCAAGTCTATGATGCTGTTGTGTCAATAAGGTCCAAAATCCAATGTCAATATGGACCAAAATCCATAAAGAATGTTTCCAGCACCTTGCTGAATCTATGCCATGAAGAATTATTGTAGTTCTGAAGGCAAAACAGAGTCCAACCTGGTGCTAGCAAGGTATACCTAAAAAAGTGGCAAGAGAGAGAGAGATTGTGGGAGTGTGATTATATATATATTTCATATAAATGAAAGGCCTACACTTCTAAGGGTAATAATGCTCTGCCTCATTTCATTTGTTAATTGCCGTTTCCTTTCCAGTAACACTGTAATATTGCCCAAGCAGTACTTCAGAGGGTGTAGTAACACAGTCTGCTCCAACTCTGCTTTAAGGCAAGACAGAGGGCTTTTAAGTTGGGACACCTGTGCAAACGTTTTGCTTCAACTTGCAAGACTTAATTTACAATTCATTGCTGCAGAACATCTCTAGGTTGTAACATAGTAGTTGTTCCCTGTAGAAGGCCCATTTATAATATTTTGATATTTTTAGTTTTTGCTTAACTAAACTTTAAAATGTTCTCTAACTTTTGACCAGTAGTGTATACACACACACACACACGGTTCATTTTCTTCAGTTATTCTGTTTTTTTCTTTAACATCTCAAAAGACTTGCACTTGGCCCTAAGTGACTGTGCCTTACAAGTGGACTGGCATCCCATCTGCCTATTCCAGAAGCACCATTTTAGACTGAAACCTCACTTTGGAAGAGAAACTTGCAACAATATGTGGGGGATCGGCTGCACCAAAAGTAAGCCAAGAACAAGTGAAAGAAGTGTCTCCATTCTAGAGTTATAACCACTATCTTTTATAAATAACCATGGACCTGAAAAATGCAACTACTTAGTTGCCAATTCAGTTGTTTTGGTGTTTGCACTGTATATACAGTGTTGGTAAGTTCTGTTACCAATAAATTCTTCAAAAGGAGCTCATCAACAAAGAAACACAGAAAAGAGATTTAGTAAAATAATAATATTAATAATTATAATCAATAGTTTGTTACTTAACACCCAAGAACTCTGCACAATTTAATTGTAACATTTTAAAGATAAATCATTAAAATAAATATACTAATCCACTTTCACGCCATATGCCGTGCACTGCTCTTAAACATTTACTTGGGTAGTTTTTTTATGGGGGGGAAAAAAGAGAGAAAAAAAAATATTTCTATGGGAAAGGCTTTGTTGTGGAATAGTTTAAGTTCTGTCAAAAAAAGAAAATGCCTTGCTGTCATGACCAGCCTTTTAAATTCGGAGATGATCTAATTTTCACAGTTGCTATCATTATCCTATAGAACTCTTTTTCTTGAATATTACATGCACAGTTGATTATGGCAGATTAAAACTGTGAACACTGTGTAGTTAAAGCGCTGCACAGTGTCTCTAATAAGCCTATCTGGCAGTCTTCTATTGCACATTCATATCTTCTGTGCCTCTCCATTACTTCCACCAGGAGGGACACTGATTTCCATAGCTGAGCCTTTGCTGTAGAAAAGTGTGCCCCTGTAAGTTGCTTGGAAAATGTATATTTGTATAGCTAAAATTGTTCAAAATGCTAAAAGACTGTAGACAGTTTTCTGTATCAGTTTCATGTTTAATGTGCATCTCCATCCACTTTAGAGGACACTCATTTTCCACAGGTGAGCCTTTGTTATTGAAATGCTGATCTGTTTTACAAAATGAGCAATTGGCAGCTAAAATTGAGTCACTTCTATTTAAAAGAATCTAATGAGTCGTTTGTCACTTTTTTCTCTACTGTGCTCTTTTGCCATATCCTGTGGAAGGGATGATTATTCCCCTAGATGATGCAGAGTTATAGCAGCTATTGACAGTTGTGTTCTCATAATGAAGGGGATATTAGACAAAGTTGCAGGAGTTTCTCACATGCTCAGGAAAACATGAGTGCCCCTCGTTAACACACAGATCCCAGATAGACTGAAAACTAAAAATTAGGGAATACTGCATTAGAAAGTAGTACCAATACATGCATTGCCTTTCAGAATATCCATCAGTCAAGGAAATGCAAATCCAGTTAGAAAATATGAGGGGAAGCTCACATGGGTTGTGATTCATGGCCAGGGGTGCAGAAATCCAACACCTGACTCGTCCGACACGGGTAAACTGACCGTCGGACAAGCGTGTTTTTCTGGTTTCAGTTGCCCGCGGACAAGTGCAATTTTCTGGAGAAAAAAGAATGATATGTGATGTGCAGTGCACATTTTTACCACTACTTTCAAATTTTAAACATTTGGGTACGTACTTCATGCGGAAACAGTCTACTTAGGCATGATCTTCACGTCCCAAATTGTTATTCAATATTGTTTACAAAATGACGGCTGATTTTTCAAAGGGGAATCATTCTTGTGGTCCTACATAAGTATTTTACCCTACTATTTACACGCTTGGAGATGCGGTCATTTTTTTCATGCCGACATTACGATGTAATTTGATGATTCTTCATTATAATTGATAACTTTTATATATTATTGATAAAATTCATTTTTTCCACATAAAAATGCTGTCATTTCATCTACAATGCAATTGTTTTCTCCACATAAAGCTTGTTAGGCAGTTAATCTTTCCTGAAATTTGCGATTTTGCGTAGGTTGTGATATATTGAGGAGTTAAGAAATGTATTGCGTGACATCAATTTTGATGAGCTGTCTATAGATCGTTTTTGATTAGAGAACTTTTCATATAAAACAAGTTGGTTTCGCGCTGTCGGTTTATTAAAAATAAAGAAGAAAACATTCTAACGGTTTCCAAATGTTATGAAATATCAATAAAAATCTTCACTCAGATGTGATTATTTTTTCCCGACAACATCGGTAATATTTACTTCTTTGGAAATATACCATCTTACGGAATTTCAAACATGTCATTAAGAATTATCTGCGTAACCCATAATGCACTGCGGTAAGCACGTTGTTCTCGTTATATGCGTGTTGCTGAAACTGAAACAAGTAGCATCGCGGATGAGAAATGGATCATTGCTTGACTAAAACTGGGACAACAGGCCCTGAAAAACCTACGGAAGCGTATTAAGGCCACGGTGAAAAAAATACAGACACAGTGAAGACAAAAAAAAATTTAAATGTCGAGATTAAAGTCGACATTTCCACTTTATTCTCGTAGTTTATTTTATCAGTAGAATGTAGAACTAAATTTCATCTTAAAATGAATGTTTCATTTACTACATTTTCTCAAACCCCGTCATAAATTAATGTAGCAAATTAAATGCTTTATATTAAGTGTTCCCCGACCCAGTTGTTAATTTCTGCGCACTTCTTAAACTGACTTCCTCTTGCACTGAGGAAGCGCCGGCAGCAGTCGCCGCACATTGACTTCATGATATTCCTGCTCAATGAACATTCAGAATACTAAGATATATACTTTATCTTTTTCACGATGAAATGCATTAAAGCATGTATTATACATGGGTGGCGGGGGGCACAGTGGCGTGACTGTAGTGCTGCTCCCTTGCATTAAGGGGTCTTCAGGTCTACGTTCAGTGTAGGGAAGTTTATGGCAGGTGTGACGGCGCTCCAAAAAACTGGACATTTGAATGGGTATGCTGTCCCTTCACCCCCTACTGCTGGAGCTCAGTTCAGGACAAAAGCTCTCCCAGCTCAAGCCTTCTTTATCTGCGTGTGAGGTCCTTGAGTTGCATAGAGTAAATAATTTATCGTTATTTGGAACACATGCATTTCATGTATGATCTGTGTCTACAACAATCTATGTAAGTGTAGGATGACAGGAAATGCAAGAAATGTTGAACAAATACCTAAAATAGTACTATAACCTGAAAAAAGTTTCTAACGACAAAATTTTGACATGTAGTTTAGAATGTGTGAAGACTGAAGTCCAAATATCAAATAAACACTTTCACAAAAGGTACACATATAACAAAACAAGTGAACTTTTATTCAAGACTATAACTAAGAAAAAGAACTGGTTTAAGGTACAACACAGACACAACCTCTCAGGTGGTCTGCTGTAAGAACTGCTGACTCATAATCAAGAGGTCGTTGGTTCGAATCTGGGCACCCTCCAGAATTACCATTTTGAGTAGAAGTTCCTCTTACTGTTACTATTGTAGAATAAAAACATATACTTGATTTGAGTCTGTAACAGCCACAGTAAATTTAAGGTGCTTGTAAAGGGTAGCATTTTTTTATTTTTTATATTCAGTTTTGTTCTCTCAATTGCATTCACGCTCCACCTGATCGGACACTGCTACTTTCAAATAAAGACGTGCTATAACAGAGGTGGACTCATATGAGGATTCTACATCTAAGAGAACAGAAGCCCTCCTCACAAGAAATGTCCACTCACATATAGCTGCACCAGGCGTTAATGTAAAGGATGGCACCATTTGGATGCAGCAAGAGGTCGGGAGTCATCCTGCTAGTGAATCTGCCACACGCATGTCCTTCAAAGAAAAAGTAGGGCTTACAGAGCTCATCAACGTATTGGGCAAAATCCTGTTTGTGATTATGTTTTATAATGGTCTTTATATAAAAACATTTATGTGTTACTTATATAAACGGCAGATCAAATGTTATTTACCTCGATTTATTTACTTGTCTTCCTACAGTGTAAAGTCACAAGTAAACTGCAGAGCTTCCTGTGTTTGATCGACACGGGCACATTGACACAGTACATGTGTACTGAAGTGACTTTAGCTGCAGGTGGAAGCTCCACACAACTGTTATGGTTCTGCCTTTGCCCAGAAATGGTTTCATAAGCTTTATGACCTTAGTCTCGGAAAGTCTTTCTCCCGTGGGGCGGCTGGGATCTTTTCCTGAATAAGATCAAACACTGTTACATAGGGTGTGACAGGTTACTGTTGAGAGGAGACATACCAGTAAGAGTTTCACTGTACTTGACCTGAACAAGCTCAGGGTTCAAAGCCAAAGCGCCGCCTTGCCTTAGGTTTACACTTTGGAGGTGACTTTTTGAATCACCCCCAATTAAACTTGTGAGATGACTTGCTGCATGTCTGCAGTTCTACATTTGCTCATCTGAACGCCCCTATTATGGACTGGCGCCCCTTCTTGGGTCTGTTCCTGCGTTGCACCTGATGCTGCTCAGATGGGCTGCAACTCCCTTGTAAGTGGGTGTATGTGTAATCTAGTCACCTTCTTACAAATTAGCTGAACGTCGGTCTTTATCTCAAATACATTTCAGAGAGCTTCGGTAAATATACTGTTCTTTTAATAGTCAAGTGAAGGGAGATGAGCCCACATCAATGACTACAGCATGTAGTAAGGTTGCCCTCTTTGAACAAGCTCGCTCGCTCTCTCTCTCTCTCAAATGTTTAAAAAGGCTTCTTCCCGGAGTTGGGCCGCTCTGTCCCTTCGCACAATTCCAATTGGTCTCGGACGGGCTTTCTCCTCACACCTCAAAGAAGCGCGGCTTCGGCGGACCGGCGCCTCTAATCTGGCCCCGTGTGACCCGAACGAGTTGGTCCTGCGTTACATACGATTCTGCACGAATGCAGCACGGCGATAATAAAGCAGAAAATGATTGGACAGTTTCTTAGTTTACCTCACTTCTTCGTGCTCAACCGACTTAAAAGTGTTCAAAGTTAGGCGAACTCCCAGTTTGTTTTCAGCTGCGGAGCCCCCTTCTCTAGACAACCCCTCCGCCGTACACGGGATACTTACCGAAAACACGGCGTTCTGCAGCCCGAAGGGAATTGGGGTCAGTCGCGCCAAAAACACCACTTTCAGCCCGCCGCTGCCTTCAAGGACGCGCACGATGGGGCGCAGGCGCGCACTGCCTCTCACCGCAGCCCCCACGCAGCTTCGCAGGTAGCGCTTGGACGCGACGTGCGCCACCCAAGTACCAATGACCACTCCCAGCATCACCAGCGCCAGCCCCCGAAGGAAACCAAAGAGGTAACCGGCGGCCACCGTTAGCGGCGTGTAACCCCAACTCCAGGGGAAGGAGACCACCGTAAAACCTGCGACCAGTAACAGACCTCCCGCAGTGCTGTCCAGCCTCTCCAGCCACAACAGGCAATCGGTCAGGTGTTTCCGCAGGAGAAGGTAGACGAGGAGGCAGACGACGATGAAGAGAGGGGCGCCCAGAAGGTTCCGCTGTAGCCGGGCTCCCTTCGGAAACGACACGCAGCTCAGTGCGGCCGCCTCGCTTAACTCAGCGGAGTCCTGGACGACAACGACTGTCATGGTGTTTCTGTAGTGCACGGCTGAGTCCCTAGGTTCACCGCCCGGTCCGTTCTCCTCGCGTGTGCTCATCATACGCGTACCGTTTTAACTTTTTGAGACGGGTTAGACACCCGAGCAGCTCAGCCAACCCCGGTGCCCCAGGGCGCCGCCTCCTGGCAGCGCCACCTCCTCTCGGTTATTTCAGACGGCCCTCAGAATGACAGCCCATGCGAATTACGACATTCAGATTTTCCCATTGGGGACGTTGCCCCCAACGCTGCAAAGACTCGCACGCACAGAGCTGAAGACAGTGAAGGGAATGAAATTCAGTGGCTGGACTCGTCACGGAAAGGTTAACACGATTCTAAAAAAAACAGGGTCGAGGTAAAAAGTGCAATTCATTTCAAACTTGTTAAGGCAAGCGCGACAGATCCAAATGACCTTACATTTATAGATGTTAAGTCACCATACTGTAAAACGTTAAATAAAAGACATCGAGTTTCAAAGAAAAGTGCAACTTAAGATTGTATACGAATTATTATATACTGTAAATATTTATAGATAACGGTTCGGCAGTGTCACCTGTAAGCCCATCGCGAGGCTAGGAAGTTCTCAGTGCCTATTATAGTATCTTGTTTTAGCCTCGCGGTTCTTCGCCTTTTCAGTTTTTCGCAAGGAAGCACGGAACTCCCCAGTGACCTCCGTTCTCCTGTCGAGGATGTTTTTGTGAGCCCAGTGACGTTCTAATGTCGCCATAGCAGGGCGATATTGAAATGAAGAGGAAATCTCCCATAAGACTTGGGTGTTGAGGAGCAGTGAGCTCAGCCAGGGACTCTGTTTAATGAGAAGCTACGTTCAGTGTTACCGCAAGTTAATGAAAGAAACTGAAATGCACCTACTTTCAAATAGATGATGAATATGTTTAGAAGATTTGTTTGCTTATAAATTCAAAGACATTAAATACAGTTCGAGCTTAAATACGAGTTTGTTGAACGCTTAAATGAGGGATGATTAACCCACGCCCATGCCCTGCACACAAGTCCATCCCTTTTCTAAACCTAAGTTATTCCTATGCAGGACTGTAGAAGTTGTCCTGTACTCTGGACAACACTAGGTGGGGCTGCAGTACCTCACATGGCCTACCCACACCTTCATTTGGTGGGCTATTCAACATGCCAGTCATCCTAACTTAGAAATTTCTGGAATGTGAAGAAACCAGTGCATCCACTCAGACCTGGGCAGAGCATGCAAAATCCAAAAAACCAAAGACTGGAGCTATGAGGTAAGGGTGAAAAGCAGGGTAACAGCATCCTGGCACCCATAACCATCTAGTAAAACCATGGACGGAGTTTAAGGGGCACCCCCTGCTCCCCCAATTTCACCATGCACAAGTCTCAAACAGTATTTTCTCCAAGTTAATGTAAATGCATTAATAATCAATAAGTAGGTGGCAGTGGTGGTGCTGCTGCGTCGTATAACACTGTCTGGGGTTCAAGTCCTGGGAACTCCGTTTGGAGTTTGCATGCTGGTCCACATAGGTTTGCTGAGGTTTCCTCCCACAATCCAAAGCCATTCTGTTTAGATGAACTGGCGATGTTCAGTCATCCCCTGATGTGTGTGTGTGTTCACCCTGTGATGGGCTGGCACCCGGTTGTTCCTGCCAGTACCCGTTGTTTGCTAGGATAGGCTCCGGCTGCCCCCTGCCTTGGATAAGCTGGTTTAGAGGATGAATGAATACTGTAATCCATCCTGTCCAAAGCAACTTGCTGTCTTGCCTGTTGCCTATACTTAAAACAGATAAGAGAAATATTTTGTAGAATTTCAGTTCCAGATTAGTTTACTGTTCCATATTTTGCTTGAGAGAGGTCACATCAGCCTGTACATTTTGGCCACTGACATGTCTGATAGACGCTACTTCTCAGTAGTGTGCACAAGTGTTTGAGTCATCAGTGTGTGCGCCCGCAGCTTACGCCTGCCTGTATGAACAGTGGGGTGACGGTCTGAGCAAATCTCCATCGTATGTTACCACTGTGACAACATAAATTTGTACAAGAGCATCAGTACGTTTTGCGCCTAAGAACCAAGTTACCCAACCTATTTTTTTAAGATTTCAGTGATTATTTACTGCTTTGATGCTGATCTTTCTGATCATAAAATAGGTCTTTATGATAGCAATTGACAAGAAGAATTCATAATTAATTGCAGAAGTACAATATTTGGAAGAAATGGATGGATGTTGCAGTCTGTTGGAGTAAACCGAGGTCCTCCAGAACTGTTCTGTATTTAGTTAAAATTACTTATTTTTATTTAACTGATAAATAAGTAAGAATAGCTTGTGCCATGTACACCAAAAAAAAAGTGTGATCTGGTTATTTTAAGGTAGTGGGAAGTGCTGATGGGTTGGGTCACCACACCTTAAGTCACGTATCATAGCACAGCTATCAGGACTTCCCTTAAAAACCTCAGCCCCAACATATGCTGCACTATAGCCAAACAATTAACAATCCATAACACCACTCACACATCACACTGAGTCTCCATGTGGCAATCCTGGTGATCAGGATAATGACAGTCACAACTAAACATATGCATTCTCAGTACTCCCATGTCTGTGTGTCAGCACTACACATTTTGTAAGTGCGTGTTAAGCTGATGTCATATTATGTGACTTTTTGTTGTGGGGTATGTCAGATTGGCTGATCGCAGTCACTTATCTTGTTTCTGCACCATGTCAGAGTCGTAACCCATGTCACATTTACCGTCTGAGCATTGATCTTCCTGCACTGTTGTACTTGCTCCTGTTTCTGGTGGCCTACAGACTGTTGCCTGATGAAGCCAGTGAGGTGTTAATAGCTGCAGTGAGTTCAGCAGCAGTCTTTGCCCTTTTTTTAGTACATAAAACATGAGACATCAGACAGACAAGCTCCTCTTCTATTTGTAACTTTCTTATTCCTTGTTGTTATGCATTTTACTGCCAACTGGATGCTCATTGGCTGTCAGCTCTTGCATACAAAGAGCCCGCCCATTCAACCAATAAAAAAATCAAACCTGTTTCATGCTACCCTAGCCAGTCGCTAAGCAGCTGGCCTTAGTCATTGGGCATTTCACACTAGACAATCATGTTCATGGGTATGTGCTGCCAACTGTCTCAAACTGGCGAAGATTACGTACATGAAGGCTACAAATGAAAGTCACTGGAAAAGTTGTCCATTATGTCATATCCTTTACATTTTCGCTGTGAGTGATCCGTTTTTCAAGCATTTTATAATCGCCTCATATTTGACAGCATAGTGCTACTGCCGTTAAGTACTGTATCTACTCGCGTTTAAATCGGGTCTTGAAACCCAAAAAATCGATCATAAAATCAGACCCCGACTTGTATGCCCGTTCAAAAACGCGACACTTCAATTTTTTTTTTTTTTTTTACATTTTCTTGTCTCCTCCAATCTCACATTAGTTTCTCAGACGCATCGAAGTTTGTTGCAGCTGGCAGTTACCAATTTCTTTTGCTACTTCAACGGCATTTAATTTAAAACCAGCTTCATATTTTCTTTTGATTGAACACACCATCGTAGATAAGGGATGCTCTTACGATAAAGGTTTTTGAGGGTGTGAGTTACAAAAAACACAAATCAGTGTATATTGTCGCTTCAAAATAGTTTGGGTATTACTGTGTGGTCACGCAGGCACAATACATAGGAAAAAAAAGGCAGTGTGCTCCATGGTTACTCTCTCAGGTGGGCACTAGTATCTCATAATCTCTTGGACCAATAGCTTGAGTTTTCCACATTCGACTTATACGACCGACATTATAAAATACCAGAAATTATATGGTAAAATCAAGTTCCGATTTATCCGTGGGAGAACTTATCTGCAAGTATATACAGTACGTTAGCGAGCACAATGAATTCTGCAAGCACAAGTTATATTTTTATTATGCACAGTACAGTTTGCGATCATGTGTAGCAAGGTTTTTTGGTCATGTGAATTTTGGCAGCATTCTTGCACAACGTTACTGCCAAAATAATCTTTAGAAGGGAAGCCCAGACGCAAGGGTGGGACGTTGTTCTTCTAGCCAATGCAATACAACTTGTTTTTTGTATAGCACTCTTCACTGAGTGCAGGTGCAGAACACTTTGAACAAGTTTCAGTTAAAATACAAGAATAAAAAAAGAGTCAAAAATAAAGTCACAATCCTGGAGACACTGGCTAAATGGCCACCTACCTGTCCAGTCTGGAAACAGCAGCCCTTGTTAACCGGCCAACTGTGAGACACACCTCTCTCCCCACTTCCAAATGTATATTTTACTGATATACTCTTAATATTTACAGCATGTTAAGAACAATGATCTGGGTGATTAAGAATAATGGGGAAAAAAAGCAAGTGGGTCTATGGCACTGCTTCAGCATGTCTCTCCACTCAAGGTAGCATGGTCCCTCATGGGTGTTGATGTAGACCTCCACATTACCGTTTGCTGTGCACCATGCAATGCATGAGTCTCTGTCATATGCCATTTGGTATGGGATTTGTGACAGCAGTGTTAATGATTGTGAAGTGTCATCTGTTGTAATGACAAAACTAAAATGTTTGTAACATGTCATCCCTTGGAGTGACAGCGACATAGCAACCAGATAGAGATATGCACAGACACTTATCCTATTATTATGGTGGATGTATGTTATAAGAATGTATCAACTCAGATCTGGCCTCTTTCAAAACCTCCTAAAAGTTTGCCATTCCTGATGGAGAACTGACAGCTCCAATCAGTCAAAGTAGAAGGCCATAAGGAGCCCCAGAATGGAGCTTTTGGGGGTCCCTGTGTCCAGAGTGTGCTCCCCTTGGATTACAGTGCCATAGGTGACCATCTATGTTGCCTAAAGGGTTGATCAGCTCTAACTCTAACTCTACCTCAGAATTTCATTGTACTGTATTCTGCCAAATTGTCAAATGTTTGTCTGCATGTTGTGGAGTTGGCAGAAATACAATTTATTTTTTTACATCTGTTGCCTGAAATTCATATATGTATCTACAGGTACTTAAAACCTGTGATTAAAGAAGTCATAATTATAATTCTTTGTGCATGCTGAATTGTGTTTAGTTTATATGTATTTTATAAAGGTGTATAATACATTGCACTTGTAATTGGGAAGTGGGCTATATACAAATAAACTGAACTGAACTTGATATGTAACTAAAGATTTCACCCAGTTAAAAGAAAGATGTGGCAGGGGACAACCCCCGATTAAGGACATGGATTATAAGAGTGAAATGGAGCTCAGGCATCACGTCTGCAAGCATGGAGCACCGGGACGTGCAATTTACAGCACAAACAAATGTGAAAGCGGAAGTCAATCTGGCGTTAGCAGGCACCCTTTCAAAATGCTATGAAATATCAGTAACCTTATTCTTAGTTTTTGTTACAAGCATAGTGTAAAACTCAATAAAGAAGCAGTAGTCCATACTGCCTCCATAACTGCCTACACTACACTTTGTCACTAAAAGACATGTTGGAACTTCATTGCTTATATTTCAAGTAATAGTGAAATAACTAATAGTGTGTTTGCTGACCTCAACAAATAGAACACAAGAATATCAAACAGTGTATTTTGCCATTAAATTTTGTATAAATTTCACAAAAGTCAAATGGAAACAGAGACTATGGAGATAACGTTTTATCCTGGGCTTGAGGCATACTCTGAAGAGAAACAGCTGAGGATGAAGCCAGGCAGGAAGATGTGTCTGGGAAACAACAGATGAAAATGGGGAGGGAGTGAGGGCGCTGATCTCAACTAATGGATAAGGGACTGTGTGATTCTTGAGGCACTACGCTGTTCTTGTTATTTTTAAATGTGCACTTGGATTTGCAAACAGTTTGTACAAAAGAAGTGCTGAAAAAGCAGAAGAAGCAGACTTTCTTGATCTTGCTGAATGTCAGCCGGAATTGTTTCAGCAAATGAAAACAGGTGATGAGTACTGTGGTTTAGATTATGATCATGAGGGAAAATGATACAAGTGAAGAAATGGCAAATCAAACATAAAATCACTCCATGCTGATTGTAAACACAAAAAAGCAGGATTCACAAGCAGCTTTTGCCTTGAGGTCAAACTGTGAATTAAACATTCTATCAAGAAGTTGGTGAGGGGCTCAACAAAAGGGCGTGTGCCTTCACTCTGTAAATGCCAGAAATGGAATTCTCCACTATGACAATGCACCCAGTCACTGAGTGGGGTCTGTTATGAGTTTCCCACATGTGCCGTATTTACCAGATCTGTCACCATGTGACATTTTTTTTTACTTCACTAATCTGAAGCATCACCTAACAGGATGCTGTTTTTAAAAGACTGGAATCATGTTACGGGATGTACAGGAGGACTAACAGAAGAACATTTCCAGGAATTCAAGGAGTGAAGGAGACACAGTGTTGCTTTGGAGATGAGCCATGTTGAAGGAGGCACGGTTAACGTGATCATTTTACAATGCCATACTCTTTACTAACTGTCTCATTAATTTCAGGGCATAACCCACCATAGAAAAACCTCACACTGTTCCACTCCATCTGAACTAGTGTGGTGCTGAGGTATCACCCGTTGCATGGCTGCACCCGGGTCGTAATCTGTATCCTGAGTTGGTTTGTCATGTGGTGGGTGCGGCAATGCACTGTATCAGTGCATGTTCCTAACCTAACCTCATATAAATAACTCTTTTTTAAAGCTGTAATTTTTCTTCATCCTCACCTTTAACCCAAGATCCTTCACTATTTAAGGGAAACTCAAAGCCTAATTGTATTGTATACTAGCAAAGTACCCGTGCTTCGCAGCGGCAAAGTACTGTCTTAAAATTTTTATTAAGAAGAAAATTAAACCTTTTTAAACTGAGGGAAAATATACCAATAATTATTTGTTAAGGATCTCTTTGTATACCACATTGTGAGTTCGGCCCTCTGGTTGTAATATGACCAAGCTGTGCGCTGGGCTTACTCTTGAGCATGCAACGTACAGTTGGCCATGTGAAAAGTAATCTTGTCTCAAATCTCACAGCTTGGATTGCTGCTGTCATAATCGGTTTGAGTTTCATGGTTTGTTTCAATGACGACAGTATTTGCAGGACTTGTGTTGAAGTGACATTCGGCATCTGTCAAGAGTTGTAAGCATACAACCGGTTTCATTGATAACTTCACATCCAGCTTTTGAGAGTTGAAACATTCATAAACATCAAAGTGTCCACTACTGAAATCGCCACCTGTGAACCTAAGATGTTTAAGAGGCATTGACGGTTGTCCAAAGGTTTAAAATATTTGGCCATTTCGGTACACTTGAAAGCGACAACCGAACAATTCAGCGGCAGCCATCAACTCACATGCAGATTCGTAGGTGAAGGGCTTAAGCATTTCACTCTTATAGTGCTCCTGTGTAGTATAATTATCTCCTGTACCGTCATCAGTCCACACCTTGAACCTGTCCCAGTCATTCAGTACATAAGACACAATGTTCCACCGGATATCAAGAGTGAGCCTGATATGGCCGTGCAATATGTAACAAAGAGAATGGAAAAGGCAGGTGCCATCTCCAGGCATGGAAACCACTCGGTAAGTGACAGTTCTTTGTTCGATGGTGATCACCTCGATAGACATGTTAATGGGGTTATGGCTGGAACGATAAAGGAAATGGGTACCTGAACAATGTAAAGTAAGTGTAAAATACCTACACAATAACTATAATCGTAATAAACGAACAATAAAACAGCGAAGAAGCCGTGGATTAAATAAAAAGGCTGTAGTTATCAGCAGGGAGACGTGAATCCCATGGTGAAGCAAGGAAGGGAATGTAGAGACCAGAGCGATGGACAGCCTTATATAGGCAGGCAGCCAACAACGTGGGAGGCGTTGGGATGGGGGACCCAACGCCGCCTCACATGGTGACCGAGCTGCAGACTATGGATGTATATATTTACGTAAGTAGGATTCAGTTAGCGTTGGGAACCCGCGTACCAAATTTCCCATAAGTAACAAAGACCGTTGGAAAGTTCAATATGGCGGCCGACAGTGGCATCATACCACTGAAATAAGTACGTACATTGGTTTTGGTTAGCGCAGGGAAGCCGTCTACCAAATTTCGTGAAGATGGGGTCATAAATAAGAAAGTTCAACATGGCGAACATTGTCGACCATTATGACCGTTATGTGTAGAACTTCGAAATGAAACCTGCTTAACTTTTGTAAATAAGCTGTAAGGAATGAGCCTGCCAAATTTCAGCCTTCTACCTACACGGGAAGTTGGAGAATTAGTGACGTTGGAAAGTTCAATATGGCGGCCGACAGTGGCGTCATACAACCGAAATAAGTACGTACATCGGTTTCAGTTAGCGCAGGGAAGCCGCCTACCAAATTTTGTGAAGATGGGGCCATAAATAAGAAAGTTCAACATGGTGGACGTTATCGACCGTTATGACCGTTAGTGTAGAATTTTGAAATGAAACCTGCTTAACTTTTGTAAGTAAGCTGTAAGGAATAAGCCTGCCAAATTTCAGCCTTCTACCTACACGGGAAGTTTAAGGAAGGAGAATTAGTGATGAGTGAGTCAGTGAGTGAGTGAGTGAGTGAGGGCTTTGCCTTTTATTAGTATAGATGACCATCATAGAAAATGCACGATTTTTATCTGAGGTCACATCAGTATCCAAACATGTGCATGCATAGATGTTGGGGAACCGACAGCGCAACTGCACTAATATTTATGCAAAACATACCTCAAATTTATGTTAACAGTTATTCAATGAAGCATAAGTTGAAAACAACACTGCAAAATTATGAAAGCAGAAAAAAACAGCTTCAGCTAATTTTGTTGTTTTTGAAGTACTGTATATATTTTGCGGTTCACTGGTAAAAACAATTCATTTCAATTTTTACACACAGCAAACTTGTGCCTGTAAGCTCTTTATTTGAAAATTGCATAAGTCAGTCAATCGAAACTTTACATGAGCTCATCTTAGCTCCAGATGACGATACTGTGTGCAGCACTTGAGATAAATAAAGCTTGGCCTGCCGCAAACATGTCTTTTTTTTGCTTGTTCTTTCTTTTGTGCCATGCTGTAAGTGTACATGTAATGGATAAGCTTTACCTTTAGAGTCACAAAAAGCTGCTCAATGGGTAATGCTGTGACACGAGTGCACTACACGAAAGTGGCAAGTTGTAATTCTGTTAGATCTGTGTTTTCTTTTTGGCTACAAATCAGATTCACTGTCATTCAAACCATTCAAAGAAGAATATATGCAACAGCAAAAGCTACTAGCATCATGCTCTTCAAAAGATATAGGGGCTGCCATCTATCCACTTTCTGAACTTGACATTGGCTTATTGCAAGGCACATTCACCCACACTGTCTCATACCAGGCCAAAAGCACCAGGCAACATGGACCCTGACACTCTAAAATGAGACAGGCATCTGTCCTTCCTTTGAGGAAAACACAAGATCTATTTGCATAACACATACAACAAGAAGACCCAGAGCATGAAAGTCAATGATGTCATTCCAATTAAACTGGCTCCAGGCAAATTCATGTATTTGAAGGCCGGGTTATGCATCTGACCGGTGCAGACGAGAAGCGGCCCAATTGTCATCATCCATGTAATTTCATGAAGGTTCAGAGTTACAGTACTGCCTTCAGCAGCTGCAATCATTCAGGGGAAAACTGTCCTGTAACCCCTACCATTTGCTAACCAAACTGATACACTTAGTTTAAATGGAAAGTAAATCATCAAGGCAGGAATCCACCATTAATTAAAAATAATAATAAAAAATACTTTTGCAGTAGTTTCAATCACAAGGTGCTGTTTCACTGTACTTACTTCACTGTAGAAAACATTATTATGGAACAACACAGATGCTTCCATAATAAATTATAACAGCATTACCACAGATGACGTTGGCAACTTGCACACATTTAAATGTAATACAATAACCAACATACCCAAAAACTGCATTATTTCAATTATAATAATAATAATGTGAAAATTTCAATTATATGTATTCATAGATTAACTAATATACTAAAATGGTTTAAACACTTATTAATAAATTCATTGTTAAATTAATAGCAGTTTTGGCATAACAAGCGGGACTGCTCCCACACAGTGCTCAGCGTTCAGTTCCTGGATCAGGAGCCCATTGTGTGGAGCATACATACAGTATTCTCCCCAAGTTTGTGTGGGAAATTTCTTTGGACAGTCCAGTTTTCGTCCACTTAAATATAGACATGTGTTTTTTCTGGTTGGCAAAAATTGGTCAAAAGTAGGTTTATGATTAAGTGTGTCCTGTTGCCACATTGTCTATATTGCAGCCCAGATACGCTCTGTCACCCTGTAACCCTATGCTGGTTCAGTCAGATCAGGTAATGGATGGATTTTATGGATCGCTGTTAAGCAGGTGTTACATGAGTCAGATGGCTTTTCCAGCAAAACAGGAGTGGATATATTATTTAAATCTTTCTGGAAACACTCAGGGACATTAAAAATGTGTGACGAAGCAGGCCACTCCTTGAAGCAAGCTAACCTTGTGCTTAACACCTTACACATTCTTTTGATCCATACTGACTACTAAACAAATTAAAATGTAGCAGGCCATGTCATTGCTGATTTGCTTCTAAAATAATACTGCTGGGATATTATCCACTTCTCCCAGATTTTCCCAATATGGTCTGCTTTAGGGAGTGTGGCCTTTTAGATAGTAAACCCATGTTATCGTTTGACCAGATCCTTCTGATCTGGGACAGCTCACAGTCATTTTACCAGGCACAGGTGCTTTTGATCCAGTAGGGTTGCTCCCAAAGAAAACACTAATATTTTTAGTTTTTTTTGAAGGAATTGTTTCAGAGGGCTTCACCGAGAAGAACGGGTTGTCCACTTGGAAAGAAAATGTGGTATTCTGCAGGAAAACGTTCTTGAAAGGAATGGAGGTATTGGATCCAGCTCGCACAATGATGGGTCCTTGTGCTTTGGGGGTTAAGGAAGTTCCAAATAATGGGAATATATAATTTCCTCCAACAGAAGAGTGAATTGTTAGGAGCCCTTGACTCTCACCTAGATGGCAAGGTTCAAAGCAAACATCCACACCAACCTCCGTTCCCACTGGTGTTCCAGGCTGTACAGAAAATGACTTTTCTACACTGAAGTCCGGGCTGTCAGACTGAAGAGATAAAAAAAAAAACAATTAATATTCTTCAAAACTTCTGTTGTCATTCAATGAAACAAAGTAAAGAAAATCTGAATGCAATTATTAAGACTATACACTCAAGAGCTAACCACAATGCTTGTAAGAGATTGAGAGCAACAGTTAAAAAGGATATTGGGAAAGCTAAAAAGGCAGTTGGGGAGAAAGAGTGCACAAAACCTGAAAGATGATCCAATGAAATTATTTCAATATTTTAGTAGTAATATAGCAGTCAAGGAAAAGGTGAGGTGAAGTGTATTAGGAATGGTAAGGATGAGTTAAACAGTAATTGAGTGAATGCTCTGAACTGGCATTTTCCTGAAGTTTACATGTGTGAAGATGGTGATAACTTTGTAACAGTAACCGGGACTTGCAAGGAGTTACTTTATTAAGGTGAAGTGGTGTATAGATTAAATAGCTTGAAATTATGGCTAAGAAATCACCAACACCTAGCAATATTTCATTCCAGACTGCTTACGAAGGTTGTTGACTACATACATACTTCTACCATTTCTGTACAATGGGTAAATGAGAACTGAGGGTTTGCAAATATTAGTCCATTGTATGAAAAGGGTGATCAGGATAATCCAAGTAATAATTTTCCAGTAAGTGCATCATGGGTGAGTTAATGGAAGAAATTTTTATGGCAAGAAGAGGTTTATTGGTTAAACATCAGCATGTGTTCAGAAGGGGGAGGCTATTCAACATCTAATTACTAATGTGCAGCAATTCTTTCTGGAAACAACAAAACCATACGGGTGGAGAGGTTTATATGTCATTATTTATCTTGATTTGTAGAAGGCTTTTGTTAAGCTACCACATGAGAGCCTATTAATTAAGTAAAAGAACTGGAAATTCCGGATGCTGTTTGTAGATGGGAATAACAATAATAATAATAATACATTTTATTTATATAGCGCCTTTTCCATGCTCAAGGCGCTTATAACACTGGATAAACACCAGGAATCAAGTGTTCTTGTGATAGGAACCTCTCAAGACTTAGATGATGTTACAAGCGGTGTCACTCAGGGATCAGTGCTAATGCTGATGCTCTTATTAATGTTCATAAATGATATAAACAATGAGCTGGTCAAGTTTGTAGATGATACTAAACTAAGAGCAAGGGCAGATAATGCATAATTAGGTGAATCATAACAGAGGGATCTGGACGGCATTTAGGCATAGGCAGATTTGTGGCTAATAGAACTGAATCAAAATAAATGTAAGGTACATTATTACACTTAGGGACTAAAACATTACACTGGAATTCCCAATACGGAGTCTAAAACAGGGTGGGATGGTGGCGCAGTGTCAGCACTGCTGCCTCGCAGTAAAGAGACCTGGGTTCGCTTCCCGGGTCCTCCCTGCATGGAGTTTGCATGTTCTCCCCGTGTCTGCATAGGTTTGTTCAGGGTCCCTAGTGTGTGTGTGCTCTGTGGTGGGCTGGTACCCTGCCCAGGATTTGTTACTGCCTTGCACCCTGTGTTGGCTGGGATTGACTCCAGCGGACCCCTGTGACCCTGTGTTGGATAATGGATGGATGGAGTCTAAAACATGAAAACACACCTTATGAGAAAGTCCTAGACGTCATAGTAGACTCATTACTATCAACATCAAGACAGTGCACAGAAGCGATCAAGACAGCTAATAAGATATGAGGTTATACAGCATTATGTGTAGAGTACCAGTCACAGGAGGTTAGGCTTAAGGTATATAACACACATATTACAAAACAGATATAGGAGTATCTGGAACCAGGACGAATGACCTATGAGGAAAGACTGAAGGAATTTCATATTTTCACTTTAAGAAAAGAGAGATTAAGATGTAACATGACTGATCTGTTTAAAGTTATAAAGGGAATTCATAAAGTGGATCCTTGCTACATTGCTTTAAAATAAATTCTTCAACAAGAACACAGGGACACATCTGGGGCCTCATGTATAAACGGTGCGTACGCACAGAAATGTTGCGTAAGAACTTTTCCACGTTCAAATCGCGATGTATAAAACCTACACTTGGCGTAAAGCCACGCACTTTTCCACGGTACCTCATGCCTTGTCGTACAAAAGTTCTCCGCTCGGTTTTGCAAACTGGCGGCACCCAGCGTCAAAGCAATGGTACTGTTCTTGTGTGATTACTCATTATTTTCATGACGCGGCTTTATAAATACACAGAAACTAACCGCATATTGTTTATTAGTGTAATGCATCTGATTGTAATTAACTCGTAACAATATAATGGTCCGGGGAACAGCCATAGTATTTCAAATGCCATAACTGCTTTAGCGTTGTTACTGCCACGTCTCCTTCTTCTTTCAGCTCCTCCCGTTAGGAGTTGCCACAGCAGATCATCTTTTACCATATAACTCTCACTGCAGGACTCGGAGTATTTATATCACTGTATCTGAGTGTGAATCACAGCAGCAGCTGACGGAAGAAATTATCGGTATACAGCTTTAAGGACACGCTGTCTCAGCCACTGCAAAATGTTTTAAAGCCTTTCCTGTACGGACCTCGCGGTTCAGAAACAGTTTCATCCCAAGAACTTTAAATGCACTCAATCAATTGCTCCTTGTAGAACAGTTTGTACTTTTAAGTACAATCACCCCACTGTAAACTTGCACTACAGTTATAATATCTCACAACCTGGGCCACTTTATAAAGCGCGTATTTACATATGATGCGATATCATTTTTAAGGTGAAATGCAGCAAAATATGTTTGTTAAATTATACACATAAAACTTTAACTTCATTTAAATAATCTATATTCTTCACTGGGAGTGTCGTGAAGGATAGAATAATTAAACATGTACTACGAAGATATTTCAATGTTCTTTAAGCGTTTTGAAGAATCGGCTAAGCTTACAGATGGCTTAACGTCTATTACAGAGCTGATTGTATGGCGATCGGTTACTTGGGGAAAGAAAATCATGGACTGCAGTGACGGCTACGCCAATATATATTGAATATAAAACAGAAAGAAAATAACAACACAGCTAAAAGCATGCGACAATTTTGACAAAAGATAAATGCTTGTCATGAGCACGAGGCTCATGAAACACATGTTTAATAATGTGCTTTAGCTCCTATCATCATGAAAATGACATCACGTATACATCTCAGTATTTTAGTTATTCAGAGAGCTGTAATATCACAAATGTAATGGACTCTGTGTCCAGTCAGAGGAAGAGAGCCAGTTTAAGAAGCAAGTAGTGATTCACACACATAGATCACATACGAGTAGAAGATCAAATACAAAACAAAGCATTTAACGTGCTACTTTAATTACGATGTAATTTCAAGAAACTGGTTAATTAAACGATTTTAAGATGAAGTTTATAATGTTCTACTAAATGACAAAATAAACTACGTGATTAAAGTGGAAAATTCGAGATTAAAGTTGACATTTCGTGCTTTTTCCCCACCGTGTGCCTTTTTTCTCTGTACCCTAATAAACTTTCATATGACACTCAGACAGTGGGCTTACAACTCTTCTTTTCATGGCAACTTTGATATGTGACTTCTTTTTTATTTCCGGCACTGTGCGATTTTGTAAATGTGAGCTTTCAAGTTTCTCCAACACGCTATGCCACTCGATCAACTTCATTTTGTTGATTATACCACGGTTTATTTGAACAAATAGTATGTTTTTCCTTTGCCTCCACTTGGTATTCGCTGAAATTCTTATATTTTCCCCGTGCTTTTCCCATTGTCTTTTCACAGAAGGCTGCGCTTAAGGGCGATTTATATTGATTTGCATATTCAAATAGGCGTAATTCTGGGAGGATTTGGGGCGTTACATAATGCGCGTGCACGAGCGTTAGTTTTCACGCTGATCGGGATTTATGTAGGACGTGGAAGTTGGAGTACGCACAGATTCCTGCATCTGGATTTTTCTGTGCGTAAACACATTTCGGCTTTTGTGCTTACGCCAAGTTATAGTGCGAGTTCTACGCACGGCGTTATACACGAGGCCCCTGGAAACATGTCAAGGCTTACTTTCACACAAATAGTAGAAAGTTTTTTTTCACTCATAGAACCATATGTTATAAACTACTGAGTAGTGTGATTGAGACATTAGGGAACTTCAAATCAAGAGTTGATTTAATTTTGGAGAATTGAAGTGAATAGGACAAATGAGCTTGCTGGGCTGAATTGTCTGTTCTTATCAAACTGGATCTAATCATAAATAGAGTTATAGACAGCAGTTATAGCAAGTGAAGCCACAGAATTATTGGAACCCATAGGCACATGGTATAAATTACCCCATAGTATGACTTTAAATTTTGACTCCATGCTCTCTTGGAGAATTTAGGTAAGCAGAATGAGTGAGCTTGTTGGGATGAATGGCCTATTCTTGTCAAAAATGCTCTAATCACAAACAGTTGTTGAAAGTAGTTACAGGAGGTGAAGTAATAAAACTGAACATTAAGTAACAGTTGTGTGGCAAAGCTTTAGAGAGAGAGAGGTTAGGAGCACACACTGATACAGCGCATTGCTGCACCCACCACATGACAAACCAACTCAGGAACCCACATTAGGACCCGAGTGCAGACACATGGTGGGTGACACCTCAGCATCACACTAGTTCAGATGGAATGGAACCAGTGTGAAGTTTTTTAGGGTGGGTGGAGTACCAATTCTGCCACCAACCCCCTGGTTTTTCCCAGTAGGTTGGAGGGCGTACATGCAGGGCTGGATGCAGGTTAATGTCATACCCAGGACGGAGCAATTGCAGTTTAAGGGCCTTGCTCAAGGGCCCAATGAAGTAGAGTTACTTTTGGCGTTTACGGAACTAAAAAAAAAAAAAAAACAAATAATAATACTACCTTTTATTTATATAGCGAGGACCAGTAACTGAAAATCAATAGCATAGGTATTTTGAAGATGATAGTCACGTACCTTACAGATAAACTCCACTTTTGGCTTACAATAGTTTATAAACCTGGCCACTTGCAATTGGCTACTTCCTAGCATGGCACGAAAATAGAGGGGCTTCTCTGGTGAGGCAGGCAATGCTTTCAGAATTAGGTCATAGTGAAATGCACCAAGGTCACTGTTTAACAGGGTTAGACGCCCTATGAAATCTCCTGCTTTTAGAGGCTGGTATTCGAACATCAGGGCACCCTGAAAAACAAAATGTTTTAGACACCTTAGGTATGTGCTCAACAACACTCAATTAAACAGGTTTAGAATTGTTTGACAACAATCAAAAATGACAAACATAAATGATAAATATCTTTTAAAAATGTTTTAATGATTTATAGAAAATATGCAGCTAAAGGATGTGACTCAAGAAAATGTAAATTTTACAAATAAAATGTGGATACAAACAAACAATGTTTACCGAAGAGTAAATTCTTGAAAAATATAAACTATTTGTGAAAGGCCTTGGCAAAATCAAGTGATCAAACTTCAAGGAGGATTTCAATCTGGGAAACTTCTATTAGAATATCCACCTACACTATCCATGTGGAATGGCTGAGATTAGCTCAAAATTACTAAAATGTGCAATGGAATGAGGCAGTGATGTATGAACCTCTGAATAAAAATGAGAACAAGTTTCTATGGTAAAATCTCAATTTTGAGAGAAACCCTCATACAAAGCTATTCACAAGTATTTTGGGTAAATTTTATAAAAACGTTTTGAAATCTTGTAAGCAGCTTTAATTATGTGGGCTTTTCCGGTAAAAGTATATTGCAATAAAAGTGTGCCCACCGCCATAGAGTACTTTACCCTTACCTCTGACTCCGCTGGTATGTTCAGCTGAGCTGGAAAGGTGACATCTGATTGTTTGCAATCAACAAGGAAAGTCGTAGGAAAGGGTAGGGGGTTCTCCACTTTCACGGTGGCTGAAGTGCTCTGCCGCACCACGGTCACCATCTCAATGCTGCTGATAGCACTTGGGGGTGTAGCTTTGAAGTTTAAAATATAGTACAGGTATTCCTGATTAGTTTCATTTTGAAAAATAACCTTTATGGAAAAGTAAAGAAACAAATAAAAGATACAAGAATATTATTAATTGACATCTGTCATTGTAATGTTTCTATTGTAAAGCGAAGAAAAGGCAGTGGCACTGCAAACATGGGTCTGCAAATATACAACCAAAAGGAAATAAATGACTAGTTAATCACATTAAAATGGAGGATGGCACAGCAAAACAACATTTTCACAGGATTTACTAGAAAAAGAATAACACTGAATTCAGAGGGGCAAACCTAGAAACCTGCCAAAATAGCAATATACACTCCTTCTGCCTTACCTCTAAATGTTATTAGGGAAGATTAGGGGTAATTTTTAGAATTTTACACTAATTTACACAGTAATATTTTGAAAAAAAATTATACAAAACTGGGTAACACTTTGGTTCAGGCATTGCAAAATGCGTCTATCATTTACTCTTATCTAGCAAGACCTCAACAAAGCCTTCTTTTGGTGTTTAACACGTATACAACATCAGTAGATAGATCATTCCTCTCTGTGCAGTGTGGCATATTCACATGATAGTAAATTTGCCTGTTAATATGAAGGATTCACAGATCTTATACAAAGTATGTAACATCAAAAGAAATATGTCCCATTTAAGCCACCTCAGACCCCTCCAAAGTGAAGTTTTGTTAGTAGTAGAGATGGATACACATTTTACTGATGCTTTGTAAGTGCCATGAAGACCCAAAGAAGTGTTTGCTAAGGTCTTGTTACATTAACAGTAAATGAATAATAATTGCATTTTACAGTATCTTAAATAAATGCCACCAAAAACTGCTGTGATAAAGTGCTTTTTGAAAATTTAAGCAGGAAAGTTAACACAACTCTTATGTTAATTAACAAGGTCATTTAAATGACTCTTCTGAAAAAGTGGTGGGGATATGTCTGCACCAAAAACCGTCAAGGGTGTAACTGCAGCTACTACAGGAGACCATATTTAATTGTTCGGCTATGTGTGCTTCAACAGAGCTCTCACCTTTGCCTGGACAGCTCCCTCCTTGTAGGAAAAGAAAGTAAGTTTGTAATCTCTCTTAGCGGAGGCGGGGACATCAACATAGTCCAGACCCTTCAGTTCTGTAGTGATGTCAATCTTTTCCGGCTTCATAATTTCTATGCAAACGCGGAATCTGAAAAAAAGAGCAATTTAACAACCAACCAGATTGGTTGAGCTTCTATGTATATGATACGCTTATAAAGTTTAAAACAAATTCTACACAGTAAAGACATACAATAAAGGCTGAGAAGAGCCGACAAGCCTCTCTGAGACAACTCTTTAGCCACTAAAGTTCAATAAATAATTGCAGAACCATCCAAAAAATATTACTGTGTTATAAAGGTACCAGTAACTGTGCACTGCACTGAATACACTTGAATTTAGCATTCATTTGCTCAGAGGCTGATGCACTTGCTGCTTCCTGAGCAGCTCTTCTTTTCTCCACCCTAGCGGCCCGCCTCTTTTCTTCTTTCATCGGAATCTTTTAGTGTTAAAACTGATTAAGTCAATGTTTGTTTTGCAATTACTTTCAAGTACGTTTTCCTAAATTTTTCAATTAAGATGGCACTTAAGTCTTCAATCTGCCTATGAATGATTAAAGATATGAAGAGGTAGGGGAGTGATGACGAAGATGGTAGGGAATGAGAATGGCGCCCGTATGCATGTGGCGCACGGCTGCCCTGCTGGCTGCTGCTGAGAGTTGACTCTACAATAAAATAAAAATAAAAATAGGAATAACATTGGACGTCAATCATCACCTCTGAAAGCAGATAGCAGATGCCACGTAGTACATGTGTACCAAATTTCAGGTCAATAGTTCAAACGGTTTGCGAGCTACAGGTGATTTAAAATCCTGGACAGACAACTTGACAGCCACGGTAGCATTTTACATAAGAAGATTATCTGACATAATAAAATGATTACTGAAATAGTAATTAAAACAGAATAGGGCAACTGCTATGTTTTAATGGCTGGAGTATCTGCTCAGTGCATCCACTTCTAATATTATACAAAACTATTGTCTGTCTGTTATACTTTCATTGTTATCACTCTTTAATTTAATATTGTTCTTTATCAGTATGCTGCTGAAGTATGTGAATTTCCCCTTGGGATTAATAAAGTTTCTATCTATCTATCTATCTATCTATCTATCTATCTATCTATCTATCTATCTATCTATCTATCTATCTATCTATCTATCTATCTATCTATTTATCCATCTATCCATCTATCTACTTCTGTATTCCTGTTTACTGGTGAATGCGATAGTGTGATATTGCTTTGTGCAGCTGGCACCAATTTATTGCATTTCTTAAAATCTGGAGAAACAAAATCTGGAGAGTCTGGTAAGTGTTGCTGTGGTGTTTTTTAAAACTTCCCCATTTTTTCATTTGCTAAGGACATCCTAATTTTAAGCAAATTTATTGTCAGTAACCTAAATATATTTACATCTGTCAAAGTTAATATACATTTCACTCATAGCTTCGTACCTCTGTGGTTTTGCAAGCCAGTTGCTGACAGAAAGCATCTCCGAGTAGGATGTCTTGCAGGGCACCTCCCTTGAGATGGTGCTTACTGGTTTTGGAGGATCAGCAGTGCCTTGTAGCATGTGCAGCTGTCCTGTACCATCAGGAAATGGGAAGAAAACAGAACCCTATTGGGAGCCAGTTAAAAAAAATAAAATACAAAGTGTCATTTAACATCCTAGAGCATGTGAACTATCTCTTCTCTTCTACCTCAAGTCAGTCAGTTCAACAGAGCATGCAAGATACCAGGTGGATAAAATACATTCACCAGCCTAATTAAGGTGCATTTATTTTATTATTAAATATGTGATTCTATCTAGAGTAACGTTTTAATGTGTATCTTTTGTCACTGACATATTCAACATGGGGGAATGTCCATGTCTACAATGCCTACAAAAAGTATTCACCCCCTTTGATGTTTTCAGATTTTATTGTTATACAAAATTAAATCAGTAGATTGTGACCTTGGTCAACAGACAAACTCTCCTAAATATCAAAGTGAAAAATAATCACTGCAAAGTAGTCTAAATAAAATTACAAATATATACAACACAGAATAATTGATCATGCATATACCCCTTAAATATGACACACCTAAATCATCAGTGGTGTAGCCAGTTGGTTTTAGAAGTCACTTAACTGGTTAATTCATGATCACCTGTCTGTATTGAACTTGTCAATATAAATAGATTTGTGATGGAACTAGGCCATCAGTGAGCCCCAAACACGAACACATTAGCACAGTCTCGGGTTCAAATAATGGAAGGTTTATTACCAAAAATACTTCCAAAAGTAGCACAAGCACAAATCACAGATTTTTTCTTTCCACTATACTTTCTCTTCTCACCACCACACTGCCCTCCTCCAGTCGAGGTTGCTTCACGTCCTCCCAATTCTGACTCGCCTGGATAAGGGTGACCCAGGAGTTCTTCCGGTGCCAGGCAAACTGCCCAATGGAAGTACTTCCAGGTTATATGGAAGTCCCATAGATTGAGGAACACATTTCCTGACAGCACCCCCTACAGGCACCCATGGTCCCCAGCAGGGCTGTGTTGCTGGACTACATCTCCCAGCATTCCCTGCGTTCCCAAATAGGCACAGATACATTGGGCTGCTGCCATCTAGTGTCTGGGGGGAATAAAAAGTCCCTAGCAACATCTTCTTCCAGTGGGTTGTCTGTCCATCCCTTCTGTCAATCTCTTCACTGTCTGACTCCTTCCTCTCTCCTGGCCGGTATGCCCATCTGCCTACTTGGAGCCTCAGAGAAAAATGTCAGTGTCCAGATGTGCTGACAAACTGACAAAAAGACACATGTGTACACAAACTCAAGTCTTTCATGGTTGCAGAGGTACTGTACATCTACTAAATACTTATTTGAAGGGGGTGAATATTTAGGTAGTGAATTATTTTGTGGTTTTGTATTTGTAACTAATTTAGATGACTTTGCAAAAATCTGTTTTCACTGGGACAATTATGAGTCTTAATCTATTGACCAATGCCAAAAAAGCCAAAACAAATCTACTGTAATTAAATGTTGTATAACTGTGAAAACTTCCAAGGAGGTGAATACTTTTTGTAGGCACAGTACATAGATTTACCGTACTGCCATATTTTCTTATTTGTTTTACCTATTTATTGTAAAATCCATAGTGATTATCCATGGTTAAAATGCAATCACTTTTAAAGGCTCATTAAAGCCCAATCCACCTTAAAAGTATTAGGGGTCTGTGTGTCTGTCCAGTTGCTAAGTCTCTGTCATTCATTTGTGATTGTTTATCACAAACATTTATAGTAAAAAATGCATTGCATTTGTCACTCCAACTGAAGGCAAATCATAAACAGTCATGCATTTTATTAATACAAATGTTTATGATGCACAATTTGTTGGAATGACAAATGCAATGCATTTTATTACTACATGCATTATAAAATACATTCCAATAGAGAGTGCAGATGTTAATACTTAGGTCTACCCTCTTAGATGGGTAGCACAGCTAATTGTTTATACATTTGTAAACACACTTTTGTCACGGAAATCCACAGATGTATAATTGTAATAAAAATGTAAAAAGCCCAAGGGAATGGATGCATAACTTTTACAAAAACTATTAACTGAGATTATTATTTTTTTTAATTAAAAGAAGTTTTACTGACAATGGCAATCTAAAGTAATCTAGATAATCATTAATTTAAAATGTAGTACTTTTATACCGTATATATTTATACTATATATTGTGACAGGGGTCGCTGTCGACCCCTAAACCCTCAGACAACACGTTCAGACACCAGGTAAAAAGTCCGAATAAAGAATTTATTAATATAATACTGTGCATAAAGCACCTCCACTATTCTCATTAACAATACAATAATCAATAATAATAACAACAATAACCAATCCTCCACTTCCAGCAACTCTGTCAAACCCAACTCCAGCTCAGTCTGCTGGGGTTTCCCATCATCCTTTTATATTCCCTGACCCGGAAGTGCTTCCTTCTTTCCCTTAGTCCATGTGATTTCATAGCACTTCCGGGTCAGATGAAAACTTCTTCTTCAGCCCTGAAGTATTTCATTCCTTCTGTCCCCATGATTAGGGAGTACTTCCGGGCTATAAAAATACTCGTGCCTACCTGCGGCCCCCACGGTATCCAGCAGGGCTGTGAAGTAAAACTCCAATGTCCATGATGCCCTGCTGGAATTCAGGGCCCCTCCATGTTGCAGGGAGGACTCCATATGCCGGCCATATATCACTATATATATATATATATATATATATATATATATATATATATATATATATACAGTATATCCTTATATATAATTTGATACTATCCGTATATATGGTATTCGCGTCAATACCTTGGCTCAATACAAGTTAGAACCATGCAATGGGACTCTGCCTCTGTAGTTAGAACATGACAAGGCAAATGCGGACGCAGCATTGCATGATTGGCTAAGAATGTTCGAATGCTTCAGTGACGCTGCTGCACAGCCGAGTATTGTAAGTCGGTGTTGGTTCGAGCAGATAACAGTAAGTTCGGTTGGTTTTTGGAATGTTGGTTTGGTGGGGCGTACTTTCCAGGACTAATATTGTCGACTGACTTAAACTCTTCGATAGCTCTGGAGCCATAAGTAATTTAGAGCGTATTGCCATTTGCTTGGTATGCCGAAATCTGTCTTTGGGCAGTTCAGTTTTGGCATTCATCTTTCTGACATCTACTAACAAACTGAGTAATGACGGCTGGGTATTAACAATGGTCATTGTTTAAATTTTAGTTGATCTCAGATGACCACGCTAACATAATTATTACTCCGACTCTGATTAGAGTTGTAAAATACGGTTTGTTTTGAAAATTTGATTGCCAGAAAAATCAAATGAGGTGCACTGAAGAGCTGAGTTCATGTCTCGCAGCCCCGTTTAAACAGGAAGCTCTTCATTACATAGGGTGAAAAGGTCTATTTTAAGCACAAATCAGTGCCATGATAACAAAATCATTTCAAGGAGTTAAAAAAACAAATAATTCTTTGCAGAGAAAGTATGAATTTCACAAACATAGAATTTGTAGCCCGATTCGATCCAGCTCCCAGTCGCTAGTATATATATATATATATACACAGTGTATATATATATATATATATATATATATATATATATATATATAGTCACGCACGCGCGCATAGGGAGCTGCGGAAAGACCCAACGAGCCGCGTATCACATCGGGCCAGGGGATCAAGGCGGGACACTAACCTTTCTTTCTTTTGTTCCCATAGAAAGACACACTCAGCGCCGCCATAAAATTCTGGACGCCTGGACAACAACATGTAACCACTTCCGCATTCGGTCCCTTCCTGGTTTCCCTACGATGACGTCATTCCTCCCACACACCACTATGGTTCCCTCTCAGCATGCCATTCAATTTCTGGTCCCTCCTTATTTAAGTTCCCCTCACGGAGACTGTGTGATGCTATGACCTGCTGTCAAAGCATAGCGACTGTACAGATTGTTAAAAAAAAATACTTTGTTTTTGTTCTTTATAGTATACGGGGCCAGAAACCCCAAACCTTGACCTGTCTTTGTGTTTTTATTGCAGTGGCGTAGTCGGCAGGATGCAACTGTCCGAAAAATATCCGAAGGACAGGACCCAAACGCGGTTCTGAATAACCTGGCGTCCCAGCTTCAAACCCTGCAGCTGGAGCTGACCGCCACGAAGCAGGAGTTAGCGGAGACCAAAACCCGGCTCGCAGCAGCTGAAGTAGCTAGACCAGAGCCCACACGGTCTCATCCTCCTCCACTTGTGCCTCTCAGCGAGGCAGATGACATCGAGGCATACATTTCCACATTCGAGAGGACAGCCACGAGGAATCTGTGGCAGCGTACGGAGTGAGCCTCTATCATAGTGCCGTACCTGAAGGGCATGGCGCAAAAGGCCTATCACGACCTCCCCATCGAAGAAGCTACCCAGTATGACCTCCTAAAGGCTGAGATCCTGAGCCGCTATGGCGTCACATCGGACCAGCAGGCAAGTGAATGGAGGCACTGGTGATACGACCCCAATCTCCCGTCCCGAGCCCAGGATTTCGAATTCTGGGGCAAAATGGGGCGCTGGCTGAGGCCAGACATCAATCAGGGTCGGCAAATAGTAGAGCAAGTAGCCTGTGAAGGCTTTATTAACGCCATGCCAGACTTTCTCGCCCAGCATGTCCAGCAACACCCATTCCAGGATATGAAAAGCCTATTGGACGTACTGGAGCATCTGCTGGCAGTGAACCGAGTCGGAGGGGCTGGAGAGGTCTGCTCGCGGTGTCCGACAGGGGCGTGTCGCTGTCCCTGAGCCCCACCACCAGACGCAAGAGACACCCGCTAAACCAAGAGAGAAACTCCCGACTTGCCCCGCTGTTTCAAGTGTGGAGAGGTCGGGCACACACTTCCCGCTTGCCCACAGAACATGGAGTTGATGGACTGCTCCTGGGTCAGAGGAGAGAGGTATTGCACTGTGTCTAATCCCCTGGCTGTCCCTAACACGGGAGTGGTTTTGATTAATGGGCACTCGGTGGTGGCACTTTTCGATTCCGATTTATTCTACCGCGACAGTGGCTGCCTCAGAACATAAATGTGACGTGTGTACATGGTAAGACCCAGTCCTATAGGTCCGCGAGTTGCTACATGACCTGGAAGGGTGTCCTGAGATGCCTCTCAGTGGCTGTGTTACCTGATCCACCCTTTCCAGTTATCTGAGGAAAAGACTGGTCTGAAAATGAATGTGGTCGAATAACTGCCACTCCCGCCGCCGAGTTGGGTTTCACAATGGGTGGGTAGGGCACCGCCCCGTGGCTCCCACGCCATGCAGCTCGGCGGCCACTGATGACGCTGGGATCTGGGGGGACGTATTTTTGTCAACGGACCTCGACCCGCAAGTACAACCTGGACTAGTTGTTGACAACCCTCCGGCTCCAGCGGATCCTTTAAACCAGGCCGAGTTCCAATTTAAGTCCACCCCAGCGTCATTTAAAAGAGAGCAATGGAATGATGACTCTCTAAACTTTGCCCGGAATGCTATAGTTTCAGTAGATGGCAACCCGCCAGACGCTCCCATACCACCTGGACCCTACTTCGTCCTTGACAATGATCTGTTGTATCGAGTCGCGGATCACGAAGGAGAGGCGCGGAAGCTGTTGCTAGTCCCACAGACCTCCAGTTGGTTCACACCAACCTCCTTGGCGCTCACCTCGGGGCCAAGAAAACGCTGGAGAGAATAAAGCTCCGGTTCTATTGGCCCGGGATTAATGAGGAGGTCCGACGTTTCTGCCAGTTGTGCCCCGACTGTCAGTTATGTCAGATACCCTGGCGGGACCGCACTCCTCTCATCCCGATCCCCCTCATTGATATCCCCTTTGAAAGGATCGGAGTCGATCTACTAGGACCCCTGATGCCTTCGACATGTGGCCATAAATATATTTTGGTCATGGTGGATTACGCGACTCGGCTCCCAGAGGCAGTTATCTTGCGCTCCGCTACCACGAAAAATGTCGCACGGGAATTGGTAGCCCTCTTCTCCCGAATGGGAATACCCAAAGAAGTCCTCACGGACCAGGGTACCCTCTTTAGTTCGGATACGTTCAGGAAGGTTGCCAAGTTACTCCGAATTATGCATCTGAAAACCTCTGTATATCACCCCCAGGCAGATGGGTCGGTCGAGCGGTTTAACAAAACGCTCAAACAGATGCTCCGCAAGGTAGTCGACGCGGACAGTAGGAACTGGGACCAACTTTTACCCATTGTGCTTTTTGCCTATCGGGAAGTGCTTCAAGCCTCCACGGGATTTTCCCCTTTTGAGCTCTTATACGGCCGCCAACCCCTGGGCATTTTGGACATTGTCAAAGAAGGATGGGAAAGGCAGGCACTTCCCTCCACCAATATTTTGGAATACGTCGCACAACTGCGCGAAAGAATAAATAAACTATGGCCATTCTAAAGGAACACATGTCGCGGGCCCAAGCCACACAGGCACGTAACTACAACCGTAAAACCACCGCCCAAGAGTTTCAGCCGGGGGATCGTGTGATGGTGCTCGTGCCTACCTCCCACTCCAAATTGTTAGCCCATTGGCATGGCCCATACAAGATAAAGGAGAGAAAGGGGCTCGTCGACTATTTAGTGGAACAACCGAATCGTCGACCAAGCGAGAGAGTTTACCACGTAAACTTGCTGAAACCTTGGAGGGACCGGGAAGACCGCCCTCACACGACTAACACCCTCTCCCTTTTCTCACGAAAAACCACCCTTAATCTCGGACCTAATTTGACGGCCCCCCAAAGACAGGATCTGGAGTCTGCGATCCTGTCCGTTCCGGAGGTAGTCAGTGAGACACCGGGGCGCACCGCGTGGAATGAGCACGGCATAGTGACGGACCCGGGGGAGGTGATCAGGGAACGTCCCTACCACCTCCTGGAGGCAAAACGGGCCGAGGTGGAGCTGGAAGTACAGAGAATGCTCGATATGGATATTATCGAAGAAAGCCACAGCCCCTGGTCCAGTTCCATCGTCCTCGTTTCTAAGCCCGATGGTTCCTGGAGATCCTGTAATGACTTTAGACGTCTTAATCAGGTCTCCAAATTTGATGCCTACCCTATGCCCCGAGTAGATGAGCTCATTGAACGCTTGGGTACGGCTCATTACCTGACTACCCTGGATATGACTAAAGGGTACTGGCAAGTTCCCTTAGCGGAATCCGCTAAAGAGAAAAACGCCTTCAGCATCCCTAGCGTGCATTGGCAATATAAGGTCCTCCCATTTGGGTTGCACGGAGCCCCAGCGACCTCCCAGCGTCTGGTGGATAGAGTGCTAAAGGCCCATCAGTCCTATTGTGCTGCCTACTTGGATGACGTGGTCATCTATTCCGGCACCTGGGAGGAACATATCTTGCATGTTTATGCCGTTCTCTCCACACTAGCGAAGACCGGCCTCCGTATCAATCCCCGCAAGAGCTATTTTGGGTTTCATGAGGCCAAATACTTAGGCTACCTAGTGGGCAGAGGGCTGGTGAAACCACAATGCTCTAAAATTAAAGACATCCTGGAATGGCCCCGTCCGACGACCAAGAAACAGGTTCAAGCCTTCTTGGGGTTAGCGGGTTACTACCGCCGGTTTGTACCCCGTTTCTCCGAGAGAGCCGCACTCTTGACGAACTTAATGAGGAAAAGGGCTCCAGTATGTGTGATATGGGACAACATAACGGAACAGGCATTCGGTGACCTAACCACGGCACCGATACTGAGAACCCCTGACAACTTTTCTCTCCCATTTATCCTCCAGACCGATGCTTCGGACACAGGTCTAGGCGCCGTGCTGAGCCAGAGCATCGACAATGCCGAGCACCCCGTGTGCTACCTGAGCCGGAAACTGCTGGACCGAGAGACCAGATATGCTGCGGTTACACACCTGAGGTACTACCTGTTGGGGCGGGAGTTCACTCTTGTGACTGACCACGCTGCCTGTGCACAAGGAGTCGAATCCCCGGGTCACCAGGTGGTTTTTGGACCTACAGCCATACAAGTTTACCGTCATTATCGTCGCGGCAACTTGCAGGCCAATGCTGATGCTCTCTCCCGGGTCCACGACCTCTCAGTTTGGGCCGCCCGACCCGATGGGTCTGGGCTGAGGGTGGGGTCCTGTCATGCACCCGTGCATATGGAGCCGCGGAAAGACTCGACGAGCCGCGTATCACATCGGGCCAGGGGATCAAGGCGAGGCACTAACCTTTCTTTCTTTTGTTCCCGTAGAAAGACACACTCAGCGCCGCCATAAAATCCTGGACGCCTGGACAACAACATGTAACCACTTCCGCATTCCGTCCCTTCCTGGTTTCCCTACGATGACATCATTCCTCCCACACATCACTACGGTTCCCTCTCAGCATGCCATTCAATTTCTGGTCCATCCTTATTTAAGTTCCCCTCTGCAAACGGAGACTGTGTGATGCTATGGCCTGCTGTCAAAGCATAGCGCCACTGCAGATTGTTAAAAAAAAATACTTTGTTTTTGTTCTTTACAGTATACGGGGCCGGAAACCCCAAACCTTGACCTCTTTTTGTGTTCTTATTACAATATATATATATATATATATATATATATATATATATATATATATATATATATATATATATACACACACTATATATATATATACTGTATATAAATACTGTATATATATATACAGTAATCCCTCGCTATATCGCGCTTCGACTTTCGCGGCTTCACTCTATCGCGGATTTTAAATGTAAGCATATCTAAATATATATTACGGATTTTTCGCTGGTTCGCGGATTTCTGCGGACAATGGGTCTTTTAATTTATGGTACATGCTTCCTCAGTTTGTTTGCCCAGTTGATTTCATACAAGGGACGCTATTGGCGGATGGCTTAGAAGCTACCCAATCAGAGCATATATTACATATTAACTAAAACTCCTCAATGCTATAAGATATGCTTCCCGTGCGGTGCTTGATTGTTTGCTTGTCTCTGATTCTCTCTCACCCTCTCTGACATTCACTGCGCCAGACGTGAGCAGAGGTGCTGTTTGTACAGAGTCTGTTTGCCTAGTGGATAAGCTCCTCTAAGAAATGCCGCTTTATCGTGGTGCTTCCGCATACTTAAAAGCACAAAAGCACACTTATTGATTTTTTGATTGTTTGCCTAAATCTCTCGCTCTCTCTCTCTCTCTCTCTGACGTTCTCTGCCTGACGGAGGAGATGTGAGCAGAGGGGCTGTTTGCACAGAGGCTGTTTGCTTAGAAGATACTGACACTCCTCTAAAAAATGCCGCTTTATTGCGGTGCTTCAGTAAACTTAAAAGCACACGTATTGATTTTTTGATTGTTTGCTTTTCTTTGCGAGCGCTCTCTCTCTCGCTGTAATTCTCTGCTCCTGATGCAGACACTCTTTTGAAGAGAAGATATATTTGCATTCTTTTAATTGTGAGAAAGAACTGTCATCTATGTCTTGTCATGGGGCACAGTTTAAACTTTTGACTAAAGGGTGTTATTTCATGTCTAGAGGGCTCTAATAATGTTAACAGGGTGGGAGAGTTTATAAGGGCTTAAAATATATAAAAATAACCGTACAAACATATGGTTTCTACTGTACTTCGCGGATTTTCATCTATTGCGGGGGGTTCTGGATCGAGGAGGGATTACTGTACACACACATATACTGTACATACATATACTGTACATACATACAGTGGATTCAGAAAGTACAGAAAGGTTTGCATGTTTATTAAAAATAAAAAATCTCTCATTTATATACAGTAAATGTTCAGGCTTTTAAGCCTCTTTGGCAGCAATCTCAGCTTCCAGTCTTCTTGGGTAAGTCTCTATAAGCTATACACACCTGGATTTGGGAAGTTTATCCCATTCTTCTTGGCAGATCCTCTCAAGCTTTGTTAGACTGGATGGGAAGTTACTCCAGCATTGTCTTGGCTGTATGTTTCGAGTCATTATTATGCTGAAAGGTGAACTGTCACCTCAGTCTACGGTTGTGTGAACTCTGGAAAGGGTCTTCTTGAAGGACCTCTCTGTATGTGACTGTATTCGTCTTTCCCTCAATTCTGACAAGTCTCCTTGTCCATGCTGCTACCACTATGCTTCACCGTACTTCTGAATCTCTGTTAGAGTGACCACTGGGTTCTTGTTCACCTCCCTGACCAAGGCCTTTCTTGCCAGGTTAACCAGTTTGGCCATTTGAACAACTCTAGGAAGACTCCTGGTGGTTCCAAACGTCTTCCATTTCACAATTATTGGAGCCCAGTGCTCTTGTGAACACTCAAAGCTTTAGAAATGGTTTTATACTCTAGCCTCACTACCATTTGATCATGGAGATCGACACTGTTTCTTGGATTTCATGGCTTGATTTTTGTCCTGATATGTAGTGTAAATTGTGGGACCTTATATGCACAGACAGGTGTGTGCCTTCCTAAATGGTTTTCAGTCAATTCAGTTTGCCACAGGTGAATTCCAATTAAGTTCCTGTACATCCCAAGGATAATTACAGCAAATAAGATGCACCTAGTTTAAGTTCTTATATAAAAAGAGAGATTTCTGTTATTGATTTTTAATAAATTTGCAAACCTTTCTGAAAACATTTTTCCACTTTATTATTATCATTTATTGAGTGTGGATTGATGGACAAAAATAGCAAACTTATCAATTTAAATCTAAATTAAAAACACAATCTAGTGTGCATAAAGTAAAATAATTTGCAATAATCCACTTCTTATAAATGCATAAAATGACTTCTACAAGTGCTTTTCAATTCTTATTATGTTTCTGCTGTTTTTAATCTACATATAAAATGCTATCAATTGTTAACACTACATTAGCTAAATTATGCCAAAAAGTTCTGGTTTAGCCATTTATAACTCAAATTTGTTAATTACTGTTTATACAATAATCCACAAGAGCATAATAAATCACTAAACAGTTTCAACTTTATGGTCAAGATGTAGTGTTTATTTGTACTAGTTAAAGCAGCTGATGTACCTGTCTGAAAGCAGAGGGTTTTTACATGGATAATAGCTTATAAATAAATTAATCAAGACTTCTTTAAATGTCAATATAGGTAAAGGAAGATAGGTAAAAATAATGCTATACCTGATGTTTTTTCCCTTCTGTGGTCATAGTGAGTGGCCTGTATGTGATCTCATAGGGCTTGCTCTGTTGTGCCTCAATTGTAAAGGACTGAGGACCACTCCAGTATTCCCCCTCTATTATAGGATGCAAAACCCAGGGCTGGACAGTTTTATTTGGCAAAACAACGGTTTGAGTCTGCCGCCCACGGACTTGACATGAAAAGTTTATCACCTAAAAAAATAAAAGAACACTGTTTCAGATTGAAAGTCCTATCACCTCAAAAAACAAAAACAGCATTGGTTAAGATAGGCCACTGGTTCTTAACTTGCGGCTTATCTCATAAGAATGCACAACTACTGTTTCCTTTTTGTTCATAATCATTATTATTATAATTAACAAATTAAGTAATTTATGTAAGTGTGCTATTTTGCACTGTGTCACAAAATCATTTAGAATCTGCATGCTACAGGCCAACTTCATTTTTTAAATAATGATTTGAAGGTTATACTCAAAGTTCTAGAGAAAAGAAACAGAGATGTGATTTTCTTCTATAATTTCTCAAGATCAAACCAAATGCGTTAAAGGTAGACAATTACTATCAAATGTCTGACACATACAGTATTATAACATAATATATATCCCAAAAACAACACAACAACCTAAAGTCTTACTATCTCTATATGCAGAAAAAGTCTAATGTGGTTATTTATTTGCTGCATAAAGTGCATTTGGATTTGAATCAAATAATATATGTGCATATAGCACACTGTTTCATTCAAGCCCTGAAGTCACAGTTCATATAAAAAATATTAATTATTATTACTCACTTTAGAATGTGGAATCAGAATGTGTGCTTTGTCAACAATTTTATTTCTCATCTCTCATCAACACCCCTCACCATCTAATTCTATAAACAAACGTACATTTACATGTACATGTACAAACATTTGGGAATTTAAATGTACATGTACAAACATTTGGGAATCGTAGGGCTAAACAAAAGATTTATGTAGATAACAGAATTTCACATAACTGATCCATACTCATCAATTCCATATGAACTAAATGTATTAAAGGAATTCGATGACCTTTCAAAGTTCATGACAACATTGGAAAAGAGTATATTATGTGAGCAGTTCTCTTTAACTGAATTGCAGCAGTTTATATGCTGTGGAGGTTGACCCAGACACAGACAGGCAGACACCATCATTGTCACCCAAACACACGTTTATTTACAATAATAAAGTTCAAGGTGCACGACAAACCCCAAAAGTCCCCAAAGTCCTGGCCACACAATGCCTTCTTCGGACTGCCTCCTTCTCTCTTCTCCAACTCAGCTCAGTCCACTCCGCTCCTGACTCTTGCCCTGAATGAAGGGAGGCGGCCCCTTTTATCCACACCCGGATGAGCACCAGGTGCTCCCCGGCAATCTCCCGCTGACACGCCCCAGTGTGGCGGAAGTGCTGGCTGTTCTCCCGGAAGCTCTCCGGGTGTGTCCCTGCTTCCCCCTAGCACTTCCTGGTGTGGCGGAAGTGCTGAGGTCCAGGATCCCCAAGGCATTGGGGCGCCTCCTGGCGGTGACCACGGGCCCCTACAAGGTGGGGCTTCCACACCCTGAACCCGTGGCCCCCAAAGCAACCAGGAAGGCGGCCCCCACGTGATCCCAGATGGGCACACGCCCACTTCCGGTCCTCCAAGGCGTCCCGGCCGGGTCGTGGCCCCTGGCACCCTCGACAATGCCTTCAAATTACAATTACAGTTACTTAAAGACATATTCAATTCCAATTTTAAAAATCTGATGAAAAGGATTCAACAAGACATTATCAGAATGACAGGTCTCCATATCACATTTACTGTGAGAATTAACATTTTTAAGTGAGTATCCTTCAGTATTTTTATATACTGTATCTTTTTCATCTTTTTAAAAGTATAACCATATATATCAAAAATCTTTGTTTAAAATACTAGGGGGCAGACAACACGTCCAGACACCAGGTAAAAGTCCCAGAAACAATTTTAATTTCTTAAATAATGTGCACAAAGCACCTCCACAATATACAATAATAAATCAATAATCAATAATAAATCAATCCTCCTCTCCACCCAGCAGCTCTGTCACACTCCCTCCCAACTCCAGCTCTCCTGCTGGGTTTCCCACAGTCCTTTTTATAGTCCTCAACCTGGAAGTGCTTCTGTCCATGTGATTTCACAGCTCTTCCGGGTCAGATGAAAACTCTTATTTTTCTTCATCCCAAAAGTACTTAATTTCTTCCGTTCCCCGTGACTAGGGAGTACTAGTTGTGTGCTGGTGCCATAAGCTCTGGCTGCTAGCTTTGCTAAAAGTAACACTGTTATTGCTGACTGCCAGTCCTTGAGTCAGAATCTAAGAAATGTCACCAGTCACCACTACTGTTATCACATCTGGAAGAAACACACAGTAATATGTCTGGTTAAATGACCTTACTGTTTAGACACCCTGGTAACAAGCTGCTGGAAACTACAAGGAAACCTTCCTCAAACTTCAGTCCCACCTTCCTGGAAACTGTAAGGGGAATTCTGCCCTGTTTCAAACTCTTAGGCAGACCCCGCACTCCCTCCCCTGCTACTAAGATGCTTGAAACTTCAATTGCGAAGTTTCCCCGACACTTGCAAGCCACTTAAACCTCATCCAGTCCCTGAATGTTTAGTACAATAAAAAATGGTCTATTAAATAGAAAGGTTGAAAACCACTGCAGATGATGGATAGGCCTTTCAGCCAGCAGTGACAAAAGGGTACATATTTAAAGCAGACAGAAATATTTTCTGTCTTACCTTAGCACATAATACAAATATACTCAGCCAATGTTGGGTACTTCAGGGTGTATATACTGTATAAAAATATAGATTGTTCAATAAAAATTTCTTTTTCATAATAAGGACCATAACAAATCTTATTTAGAAAATTACCTAAAATCTGTTTGGACTATAGACAGTCAAAAGGTATTTTTTCAGTTGAAAACTTGGTTGCTTCTACTCCTGTTTAGACTGTTCTTTGCTTTTTTAATCTGGAAGTTGATGCAACTTTACTCATGTACTTTCCTTTCAAGGACATTATCTCCACAGTTGGAGACAAAGGGAATGGAATGGTGACTCCAGAGGTTCCCAGTCAAAAATGTGAAAACACAGGAGATGGAGAACTAAAAGGTTGTGTAGCACACAGAATTACACTGGAAAGAAATAAAGACTGTCTGCCAGAAAGCAATGGAATCTGGATTGCAAAAACATATACTGCAGTGTTTTCTAGGGACCCTGAGATAGTGAAGAAGGTTGAGACAAGTCTATCATTGAAGCTTCAGAAAAAAACAAAGTCCTGGAATGAGCCATAATCTTTATTAGGAGTGACCAAATCATAAGAACACAGTGAGTGATAGCAAAGGTATCAAATGAGAGGTTAAAATAAAAAGGGGATAACGGTACCTTTAACATCTGCAATAGTTTACTAATGCTTAAACTGGCGAGAATTACAGCTGTAGGGAGAGGGATATAATGTTTAAATCATTTTAATACAGCCATCAACAAAAGAAACTAGGAACATAGCCTGCCACAGAATATTCAAATTGGTGCCGTCTAAGACTTTCTCTACATTGAGTGACAAAGGAACGACTGAGAAGGACAGTAAATCTAAAATATTTAGGAAAAATCAAGACATAATCTGCATGGACTGAATGTATAAATCAGATACGGTTAACAGGGATGATCTTGTGAATAACCAACTGTAGATACTCTTCTAAAATGTTTGCCCTAAAAAATATAAAACTACTGAAGCAGATGTAGACAGATAGATCATGGATGAAGGTGAATGAACTACATAAAGTAATGTTTAGTTCACTCTTACAATTTACCATTGAAAGTCTGTGACTACTGTGGCGTGCCCGGCCGGGACACCCCTTCTACATATGTTCCGGGGGAGCAACCATGGACTCCTCTGTACCTCCCCCGGGAAGCTTGGTGACATTTCTTATTATTATAAGTTGTATTTTGAGTTTTGTTCAGAAACTAATATTTTGGATTGCTTGTATTTAAGTGTTGAATTGTTTCAAATGATGGATCCTGCACATATATATTTCAGAAGAATTAAATTGGTAAGGAATATTAGAAATACAGTAGCTCTTCCAATGTTCCTCTTCCTCCCTGCTCAATCTTGCCTCACCAATTAAGGTCAAAATCAAACTAGAATCCCCATCTTCTGACATGTCCAACAATAATAAGGCACATCAAACAGAAACAGGTATCTTCCTGATAATGTAACATTGAAAGACTACTAGAAAAGTAGAGCAAGCATAGTTTTGCTGGCAGAAAAAAGACATGGTACAGCAAAAATGACACAGCCACATTACTAAACACTGCAATATTATCACTACTATACAGTAAATACCTGCAGCAGTTCACATACAAGTTTACGGAGATATAGAAAAGTGTTAGTAGGCATATTATACAAAACACTGTTAATAACATTAGACAAATTATAATGTGTTTAATATTAGTAGGACCTTAATGACAACAGTTGTAGGCTCACTACTATATTATAGTGAAGTGTAATGTGCATTTCATTGTGGTACATTACTTTGCATTCATTTAGCTACAATGCATTGTGGTCAGTCACTGAGCATTCTCAAGTGTGATTTTATGATACTTACCAAAAGAAATAATGCTGTAAGGAACTTTCTTAAATTTCCTTTTTATGCAGTGTTGTACAAGGACTGAACACAGTGTATTGTATATCACTTTATATAACTCTACATTTTCAGCCACTTATACAGCATACCTCTTTAATTGTCGCACTGACACAAGATCCTGTCAAAGTAAGCTTACAGGTCTTGCCCCCTTCAATTGAACAGAATAGATTTTCATAACGTATCTCCTGATTCAACTCCTTTGGGGAGAAGGTCACTTCAAAAGGTACTTCCATACCAGGAGTTATGTATCCTTGGTCAGGATAAATTGAAAAATCAGGCAAAAAGCTGTCTTTGTCCCATTTAAATCTAAAAAAAAAAATAGAATAAATAATTCAAGACAAATTTGGCCCATGGTTGGATATAATTCACAGATTTGTCTAGATAACAATATTCCACAGTATCTAAAAACACACCTAGCTCCAATGTCCCCAGTATTTTGCATTAATAGTCGTCGGGTTGCTTGGCTACGTTGAGCAACTGCACCAAATGGGATGTAATCCTGGTCTAAAATGATCTCCATTCCCTGGCAGCTTCCACGTACCACAAACAGGGAACGCCGAATTCCAGTACTATCCATCATCACCTCTTCTATAAACGGGGGTATCCGACATGTAGGTGAGAACACCACCTCAACCATACAACGTCCACCTGAGGGATTAAGTGTAATATCCCCAGATGGACTGACCCACAGTACCTAAGAAAATGAAATTTTAATTACTGGTAAGTTGTAGTAAAGCCTAGTGTATATATGTAACAAAGAAAAGCAAACAAGTGACATCAAACATAAGTTAGGTCTTATATACTTCTTTACACTCTGAAGGTTTTCTTACTTATACCTTTGAATCTAGCAACATCTGCTGAGTGAGACACAGGAAAAAGCTCAGTGAGATACGACTCTTATTGACCACAGGAATGACCTTTGTCACGGTCTCTCCAACTTGCAGAGCTCCAAGGTTTATAGATTTATGATTTGGGTCCTCAACTTCAATCTAAACAAAAAAGGTTTTAGAAATGAATCTTAAAATTACTATTTGTCAAGTTAGTGAAGTTTGCCTTTAAAACATAAAATAACAAACTTAATTTTAACCCAAAACAATGTATTATAAAACAATATCTAAAACTAATTGGTTTTAAATTCAAAATTAAAATTTAAAAATAAAAAATGGATGATCCTAAAATAATGATCCCTCACCTTCATTTCAGCTCCGTGACCAAGAATTTCAACAATCTGTTGAGTAAATTTGTTGATCTGAAAAATTACTTTTTCATGATACTTGATGGGCTCTCTTGGGTGAAATGTTATGGGGACCTCTAACACTCCACTAGGCTGCAGAACTTCAGTCTGGCATGCCACTTCTAAATATGAGGTACTTGTGAATAAGCATTCAATTCTAAAGGGAAAAAGGGTGTTAAATAATAATTGTTTAATATATCATGCAATTTCATACCTACAGTCCTTTAGAAAAAATAAGGACCCAAATTAATTCATGTAGCTCATTTTCTTAGCTGGATACTTAACTTAATCAAAACATTTAATAAAATATTATACATCTGTGTTTTTATTGGCTCATACATAACTGTGATATTTTGAGAGCCCCCTGCTCACTTCGCTCGCCAAACCCCGGGCAGTTGCTTAATGTTAGCCACTTCGCAGCTCTGCTGCTTGTGTATGGGGAAGCAGATGTACAATTTAAACAGATTTTCATGGGAATTGTTACATATTGTGTTGGCAGCCGGGTCCAATGCCCAGCCAGGACACCCCTTCTACACATGTTCCAGGGCAGCAATCATGGACTGCTCAATACCTCCCCCGGGACGCTTAGTGGCAGCCTCCCTGGCTAACGATGGTGCCACAGTTTCTCGCAGGGCTTCATGGGAGATGGAGTTCTCCACAGCCCTGTTGGGATCTGGGGTGGCCGCCAGGGAGTGCTGCATGCGTCACTGAGGCAGCCAGGACAACTCTACAGCCCCGCCCGGAAGTGCAATCAGAAGCAGGTGATCAAGATCTGGGTGGGCTATAAAAAGGGCCGGCAACCACCACTTGGAGGCAGAATTGGGAGGAAGAGGTCAAGGCTGCCTGGGAGGAGTGGTGGTGCCACGTGAAGGATTGTGTTGTGTGTATTAAATGCTTTTGCAACTGTGTTGTGGCTGTGGGGTTTACTGGGAAGATGTGCCCTCCAGCTGAAGAAAAATAAAAGTGTGCTTGGATTTTACACGTGCCTCTGTGTGAGTCTGTGCCGGGTCGGGCGCTATACAGTGTCCTTTTCACAATATGCATAATAGACCTAACTATTTTACATTACAGCGAATAATTAATCAAAAAAATAGTAAAACATAATAAATTGAAAGAAAATTATGTTTCATGTTGCATTAGAGGTATTCGTTGGGTTATACGTTTTCCTTCTGTTTGGCTTTGAAATTAACACGCAAATACTTTTTAAACTTACACCTTAACCGTAAAACTTCAGTAAAAACAATATTTGGAATTTACTTTTTGTCAGTATCGCATTGAATTTTGATTCCGTGTTCCGGACTTACGACAATGCAATGTATAACTGCCCGTGAGTGAATATCGTTTCTTTCTCTGTAATAAATAAACCGACTTTTTCAAATTTTCAAATGTTTGTCCCTGTGATTTGTTACTTTTTATAGCAAAAGCTATTCTAATGGAAAACTATAAAAATTTAATATGAATGGCATATCAAGATCTCTTTTGCTGTCTAATGTTATCCGTGAAAGATGTACTACATTACCTTTCTTGTTTCAGAATTGTTCGTCCAATTTTGAATACAACTAATCTTGTCCTATTGCATAGCCTATCACTCATACATAACATTCTTTTAACAGTAATTTGGCCGGTGGAAGACCGGACGGTGTTAATGGTTGTAGATATTCTACGGGATATTGTAAGTTGATGTTTTACTCTTCCACAACATCACCACCGTTTCAGCATAGCCTATTGATATGCATTTAACCAATTCGTCAATTTGATCGTAAAAGTTTATAAGAGCTGAGAGCGCAGGAACTGTGTCTGACAAAAGCATTCACATGAATGAGACTGTGGGCGTGGGCCGTTAACCTAAAATGGTTTAGAGGAGGATGGGACTTGAAAAAATCTCTTGGCAATAGTCTCGTCTTGTCTCAAGATTTTCTTTTATAATAGAGATACAAAACTTAATAGAATATAGAAAATGCAAACAAGAATACAAGACAAAAGTGTGACTTCCAAAGCACTGGCGTAGCGTAAAATACATGGCACACCCACAATAGTGGAGGTAAAGGCCCCTCTCTAAAAAAAAAAAAACATTTACAAAGAAACTGATTAAATGTCGAAATGTTTGTGTTTTCACATATTTAACATTATTTTATGAACGACTGTCTGAAGGCTGAGGAAGTGTAGGTCTTTTAAGGCTACATTCACACTGCAGCTAAAAGGTATAATGATTTTTGCCTAGTATTTGATTTTTTTTTTGATGGTTCAAATGAATTTTTCAAGCGATCCAAATCTAATATGAGTAAAGATGTCTATCCTTAATGTGACCCATGTGTGCAAAATGAATAAAACAATTCTGTCAAACAGATACTGGTTGCTGCTCTACTTTACATTGTTTCAGTGCAGAATGTCTTTGAATGGGCAAGCTCATGATGGCATGGAAAAGAACAGAAGATGAAACACCAGAAGCCTCATGTATAACGCTGTGCGTAGAATTCGCACTAACATGACGTAAGCACAAAAGCCGAAATGTGCTTACGCACAGAAAATTCCAGATGCAGGAATCTGTGCGTACTCCAACTTCCGCGTTCATCTGCTACATAAATCCCAATCAGCGTGAAAACTAATGCACATGCACACGCCTTCTGTCCTGACCTGTCTATTCCCAGAATTACGCCTCTCTTAATATGTAAATCAATATAAATAAACGTTAAGCTCAGCATTCTGTGAAAAGGCAATGGCAAAAGCATGAGGGAAAATATAAGAATTTCAGTGAATACCAAGTGGAGGCAAAGAAAAATGTACTATTTGTTCGTTTATAGTGGTACAGTGGTATAATCAACAAAAGGAAGTTGATCGAGTGACATAGCGTGTTGGAGAAACTCGAAAGCTCAAGTTCACAAAGTCGCACAGTGCCCGACATAAAAAAAAAGTTGTCACATATCAAAGTCGCCGTGAAAAGGCGAGACGTAGCCCACCATCTGAGTGTCATATGGAAGCTTATTAGGGTACAGAGAAAAAAAAAGGCACAGAGTAGCAAAAAAGCACTATATGTTAACTTCAATCTCGAAATATCCACTTTAATCACGTAGTTTATTTTGTCTTTAAAGTAGAACATAAACTTCATCTTAAAATCATTTCATTTACTAGCTTCTCAAATCCCATCGTAACTAAAGTAGCACGTTAAATGCTTTGTTTTGATCTTCAATGTGCTGTATGTGCATGAATCGCTACGTGCTTCCGTTCTTTCTCTTTCTCCGACAGGACACAGAATCCATTACATTTGTGAAATTACAGCTCTCTGAATAATTCAAATACTGAGATGTATACGTGATATCATTTTCATAATGATTGGAATGAAAGCACGTTATTAAGAACACGATGGCGCAGTGATTGTTCATGTCTCATACAAGATGCTGCTGTGCCATGTGCGACCTTCGATGAAGTAATTTATTGTAGCAGTACTGTCTCTTTTAAACGTACTAACCTTCAATTCTTGTCCTTACTTTTCTTTCCCCAAATACCCAATCGCCACACAATCAGCTCTGTAATAGACATTAAGCCATCTGTAAGCTTACAACGACGATTCTTCAAAACTTTTAAGGAACATTAAAATATCTTCATAGTACATGTTTAATTATTCTATCCATCTATCCTTCCAGTGTTGCGCCAGTCTCAGCAAATATGCAGCAGGCAGGAACAATACGTGAACATGCAAGCGCTGCGGCACTGTGTCCTCACATGTTTAATTATCAACAATACAGATTATTTAAATGAAGTTAAAGTTTTATCTGTATAATATAATCGACATATTTTGCTGCATTTCATCTTAAAAATCATATCGTCATCATATGTAAATATGCGCTTTATAAAGTGGTGCAGGTTGTGCAATATTATAACTGTAGTGCAAGTTTACAGTGAGGTAATTGTACTTATAAGTACAAACAGTTCTACAAGGAGCAATTGATTGAGTGCGTTTAGAGTTCATGGGATGAAACTGTTTCTGAACCATGAGGTCCATACAGGAAAGGCTTTGAAACGTTTTGCCGTGGCTGAGGCAGCGTGGGCTTGATGCTGTATACCGATATTTCTCTTTCCGATCAGCTGCTGCTGTTATTCCCCACTCAGATACAGTGATATAAATACTCCGATAGGTGCAATGAGAGTAATATGGAAAAAGATGATCCGCTGTGGAAACCCTTAAAGGGAGCAAATGAAAGAAGAAAAAGAAGAAGAAGATGCAGTGAGAGTAACAATGCTAAAGCAATTATGGTATTTGGAATACTATGGCTATTCCCTGGACCATTATATTGTTACAGGTTAATTACAATCAGATGCATTACACTAATAAACATTATGCAGTTAGTTTCAGTGTATTTATAAAGCCACGTCAGGAAAATAAAGAGTAACCACACAGGGACAGTAGCACTGCTTTGACGCTGGGTGCCGCCAGTCTGCAAAACTGAGCGGAGAACTTGCGTACGACAAGGCATGAGGTACCGTGGAAAAATGCATGGCTTTACGCCAAGTGTAGGTTTTATACATCACGATTTGAACGTGGAAAAGTTCTTACGCAACATTTCTGTGCGTACGCACCGTTTATACATGAGGTCTCAGAGCTGTTGGTTTGTGTGCATTTATTACTGCCAGTGTTCTGTACATATGTGACAGCATGATAGGAATGGTTTGGATGCAAAACAGTTGCTACAAGAGCAATGTAAGTCCTTTCTGAAAAGATTTGATTACATATCTTTGTTTACTAATCACACTACTCCAAAAATATCAGATCTGTGTCACAAATGAGTAAAAATAGGATTGGAGTTGCAGTAGGAATGTAGCCTTTTATGTTTTCAAAAATCAAACGCAGTGTTGTATGTGGTGGCTAAACAATGGTGCAGTTGGTGTCAACAACATGGTGTAGTCCACGAAAATGATTAAACAATCTGAAACAACAAAAATAGAAATAATTCCACAAATTAAATGGACAAAATCATGCCACTTCAAAGTTGGAATTGTTCATAAATAACAATCATAATAAAACCTGTAGTGGAAATATTAAAAAAAAAAAAACAAAAAAAAAAAACATTAAACAGAGGAAATCCAGACATGTACTATTTGGATTCCGAGAAACCATTGACAATTTTATTCCTAGAAAAACACTTCATGGATGCTCTATTGCATTTCATATTTGTCCGTCTCTCTTCTGGCTGACTTTTTGGAGGCTGATGAGGGGGCCTTTAAGAGGACACCCTGACTTTGCAGGGGATCCCGCTATGCCACTTATCCAAAGACACAATATCTGAATGTCTACATGTAATTCAAATATTGAAACATCTAAAATGAAATAACACACAAATAAAACCATATTAGAAAAACCCAATGACAGATGATCAACCATGAGTTTAATCAATTAACTTCAATTCAGAGTAACATGTTAATTACCTGGCCTCCTTGTCTCCTTTGTTGGTAATGCAGAGTTTCTGAGTTGATGGAACCATTCCAGCATAATAGATAAAATTCAGCCCAAAATCATGTTTGGTAAATGAAAAATGAATGCCAGGTGTTACTGCTGACCCTTCCAGCACACAGTTAAATGTAGGGCCATTCAGAATCTAACAAAAACAGACAAGATGAGTACAGAAAGGTCTTTAGTAAAAAAAGAAAAAATCCTGCTTTGATACAGTTCTTTAGTATCACATCCATATCAATATGTACATGGTTCAGCACAAGCTTGTAAGAAAGACCAGGTTTATCTTACTGCTTAAAATGGCCTCATGCTACTTTGCTCAAATACCCTGTGTCGTGTTGATTTTTCAGTGGATCAACTATGAATGTCAATATACCACTTACCAAATACAAAAGACATGAATTTTTACCCTCATCAATTATGAGGAAGCCAATAGTTGAAGTGATAAAAATCACAACACAAACTGAAAAAATTATAAGTGACCAGCCGGTTGGCATGGATTTATATATTGGACCAGTTCAAACTAATAAGGCTCTAAGATTCTCTCTAAAGGGCCACTATGGTTTTGTATTAGACCACCAACCTGTCCTAACACCCAATAGAGGTTTTCTCTAAGTCCTGCCATCAGATTAAGTCAATATGTACCAAGCTTCAGGAAACTAGGCACTTTATTGTTTCCCAGCCCACTGCATGTATTCATTTTTATGACATGAGTGGAAATTTTTTGGGGTTGAAGCTTCTATATCACATTAGCGAGATTTGACAAACTTTCTCATATGGCTATGATTTTTCAACTGTCTGTTACTCAACACCTTGTCCGTCTCTGTCATACATTCTTTACATCTGGAATGAACTCTGGATTGGAATCAGCTAGATGTTTCATTGAGCAGCAACTCTTTCTAACTACAACAGTGACAGTGGGCCATTAACATTTCTACAAGGATTAGGTTCCTTGTACACTAATTCCAGAATATCTGATGTTCACTACAATGCCATGTTGTCTTAAAATCTACTATATAGCCTTTACTTTTATCCATGCACATTCTTGGTAGCATAACTACCTATAAAACCTTAAATAACAATTGTCTGTCATATGATGCTGTTAGTTATGGGGATGTGCTGATAGGTTTAATAAACTAGATACTCCATGTAAATCTACAAAACATTTGGTTCATTTTGTTATTACATTTTCTGTTATTGGCATTATGGTATAAAAGAAGGAATTCTAATGCAGTTAGTATTCTTTTCATCTGGTTTCCGCATGCCATTTATGCATGTTGTCTTACCTTAAGACATAATCCAGCATTTTTTATAACGCAGAACTGCTTGGGACAGAAGGTCAGGGTTGACTGAATCTGCACTCCAGGAAGAACTTTATCCTTCAATGGGTTTATCTTTAGGAATTGCAGTACGTCGTCAGGGCCACAGATCTCCCAAATGAAATCAAGGTTATATGTGCCAGTGTTGGATATGAGGAAGTGAAAGGCTGACTCCTCATTATATCCCACCTAAAACAGAATTAAGAATGTACTTGTCATATCTGTTTCTTACAATTAGCTTGGTTATCCATGGGTGCCTAGAGTATAAAAATCCATGTTTTACAAAGTCCATCCTCATTGGCCGCATCATAAAATGAACTTCCACCCATTCGTCCCAAAGTTGTTAAGCACAGAATATTAATGTCACCCAGTTGCATTAGAAATTGAAATAATTATTAAAGACCATTGCCATCCTTCTCACTCCTTCCTTCTAACAAAACTTACAGTATAAGGCCACTGGTACTTGCACCAGTAGATTCAATGACAGTTTATGTTCAAACACTGTAAAGGTATTGTACAGCCAATCATAACAATAATGTGTGTGTGTATCATGTCACACACACACAAGCATCTGACAGGTCTGAGTTTGTTAAAAATGGAGGGCAGGTTTTTTATGTGACACTGCCACTACCAGTATATCTTTCCTTTAGAGTGGAACAGAACTCTCCCTAAGATTGTTGATGTCACTTCCTGTTGGGACAGCAAAAGCTCCGCCCTTTCTCCTTCCTTTCTACTTAAACTGCCCTCCAACAGGAAGTCACCATTCATTTGGATGTGGCTTCAGACCAGGAAAGATCAACTCTGTTATTAGAAGTCCATAGGCTACAAAAGCATTCTGAACGTCCACCATGATGTATTTCTTTTCTATTCATCCATCCATTTTTCAACCCGCTGAATCCGAACACAGGGTCATGGGGGTCTGCTGGAGCCAATCCCAGCCATCACAGGGCACAAGGCAGGAAACAATCCCGGGCAGGGTGCCAACCCACTGCAGATTTCTTTTCTAACTAATACTTATTTTTTGCATTCCATTATCTTGGAGATTAAATGAGATATTCATTGGACCCTCAACCCTTCTTTTGGTTGTTTTCTGTTCATTCACTAGATTTATATATATATGTTGCTGTTTATGTACTCTTTTTTTGTACGTGTTTGTTATTGTATTATTGTTACTGTTCTGAGGAGACTTGTACATAAGAATTTCATTGTTCTAAGTACTATGTTTCTTGTGCTTGGTGCTGTACTGTGCATTGCTGTGGGAATGGTTTGTGAAGCGTTTTCCACAGCTGAATAAAAGTGAGCTGTATTGGACTTGTCTGTGGCGGGTTTGAATGGCTGGTGACAGTTTTGCTGGCGACAGCACTCATTCTTGGATTAAAAAAAAAACTTTTGAAAAATACATTATCCCAATATAAAATAGTAACTCTATTGTACAAATGTATTTATATTCTAAGCCAGAGTACAAAAATGGTGAGTTCTATATCTGTTTTTTCCTCTTTTGAACACTATAGTAAACAAAAAAATGGAATAAAAATTCCTTTAGTTAAAATTCAAATGATTGATTTTGTAATAATAAAGTACTGTAAATGTAGAAAATAATCTAAATCTTCACAAAAAATAAAATGACCCTCCTCTTTGGCCTCCACTCTATAGGCTGGCATCAAGAACATAATCATATTCTCAGAAAGTTTGTTCTTACCTGGCCAAAGCAAATGTTGTTTTCCATATCTAGGCTAAGATCAGTTAATATTCCTTCTGAATTTTCATACTGAACGCTGACATTCATATAATATACTTCTGCCTTCACATGCAGTGTCAAAGGCTGAGTTTTTCTTTTTATGTTGCATTGCAAATTAAAATTTACTTTGCCTTCATTAGTTGGTTTAAAGGAGATTATCACTGGAAGACTGTGAAACAAGACAGCGATGAAAAGGAAAAGAGGGTGCAGATTAAGAACAGGGTAGTGTGTAGTGTTAGCTCATGAAAGTTCAGAGGAGAATGCTTTGACTTTTGAGGAACTCTACTATTATAAAATATATTTTAGGAAATGAACAGGTAACAGTCAGACAAAGCATTAAATCAATTTAAAAGTTAGTGGAATTAAGTAATGAGCATGATAATTTATCAATAACAAATATTAACCCAAACATAAGTCTAAGGCACTTTCAATGAAACTAAAACTTTTGCAAAATCATTTAGCTTAACTTTTTCCAAAAAAAGGTTTTAATATATAAGGAAAGACAAAGAAATCAAATTGCAATGTAGAAATTATGATCATTGTAGTAGGTAAAGTGCTAGACTTCAGACTTCATGTCTGTTTCTCCAATCTTTAATCTTTGTGACCCTCAACAAATTAATTAATTTATTCCAGCTATAAGAAGTATCTAAAATATTTATAATATATCCTGATTTTGTAAACTGCTTTAAGTTAAATAAATGGCAAATGCATGGCTGCAATATCAAAAATCATGCAAGGATAGCTGCTAATTGAGTCATGAAAGACTCATTCAAAGTAACAAGAACACTGTTTTCATAATGTGATTGGATTTTCAGACATAAAACTTGTTTGGTACCTGCTCTGAGGATGTATACTTCCCTCCATTGGATGTACAATCAAGCTGTAAACAAAACCTTCAGAATGTAGAGAATCTTCTTGAAATGAGAAAAAAAAGCTTGTATCTTCATTGTTCACCAAGTAAACAGTCTCTTGAGCTTGAAGACCTACAGAGAAAAGGTTCCATTGTTTAGTTTTGGTAATATTTGTAAATAATTTCACAGCTATGCAAAATGTAGTTCTCTGTTTCTCATACGTTCTTTAGTTGGGGAAGTCAATTACCCAACCATCCATTTTCCAAACCCACTTTATCATGAGCAACGTTGCAGTAGGCAGGAGCTTATCCCAGCAAGCATATCGCGAAAGAAGAAACCATCCCTGAACAGGACACCAGTCTATCACAGGATGAACACACAGACACACACACTTGAGACAATTTAGTATTAGCAATTCACCTAACCTGCATGTCTTTGGACTGTTGGAGGAAACTGGAGCACCTGGAGGAAACCATTGTGGAAAACATGTAAACTCCATTCAGGGAGTGAATTCTGGTCTCCTTACTGCTAGGCAGCAGTGCTATCCCTGCGCCACCATGCTACCCTGGAATGTCAATTAATTATTTCCAAATAATTTCAGTATTCCTTTTTTTGGGATCTTCTCTTGTAAGACAATGGTGAGATTTAAAATCAAGCTCATACAAAATGTTCTCAACTTTGCTTAAAAACATAACTAATTGCTGATAATGAAAATGTCTATTTATGATCCTAGTTCCAAGATCCAAACAAGACTAGTAAAGAAATACCCATTTAGATCAAATCACTTAATATAAATATGCCAAATGGCATTATCGTGAAGTCTACAACATTCATATAGAATCCCAGCCATCCTTAATGTCTAATGGATGTTATACAAGTAAATAATTGTATTACATGTTAATTACTCATTTAATGTACATATTTCTCATGGAATGATATTTTTTAAATTTTGTTAATGGATTACTCCTGCTAAATCAATGACCAGTAGCAAAGTCTTGAGATTTCTGGTCTGAAAGAAGAAATTAACCTGTAATATTGAGTGAGAGGGATCTGGGAAAGGGAGGGGACTGGCCAGCTAGTCCAAATGTGTTTCACACGAGGACATACTTTGTGTTGATAAACATCAGAACAAGGGAGGGACGTCTCCACCATCTGGCAGGATGGAAATATGGCCTCATTATTCAATGGCTGCTGCTGTAAATACATTAGAAGAAGACATTTTCTGGGAGCATGTTTTTTATTTGTAGATTTGAAGAACATGAGTGTAGTGACTCTAGAAGACAGAGAATCATGATTGACTTGTACATTATACTAAGGATTTTCCTGGAATTAAGCATGCTTTCAAATGAGACTTCCTTCTTTAGACTTTGAAAAGTTAAATGTTTACAATTGACCTGAAAGAAGGCTCCTTGCCAGTGGGACAGAGCTAGAACGGCAGATGTGAAGGAGTCCTAATGTGAAGGAGTCCTAATCTTTGTATTGGGAAGCGAATTGGGGAAGTTTACCAACCTAAAGGATAGGGACAAGAAATTAATGGTAGGCCTGGAACTATAAAGTTATTCTTTTCTGTTTAAAACTATGTTATATGCAGATCTCCTCTGAGTAATGATCTTAATGTAAGTGCACGCTTATTACTATGTGACACTGATGTTACCAAAAGTTATTACAGAGACATCTGAGTAGTGTCTGTGAGATAAACAGAACACAAAAATACTACATTCTTTAATAATTCTAGATTATTTCTTAGCTCAAATTTTCCATTTATTTCGTAAGTGTCTGGACATTAGAGAAATGTATTTGAAAACAGAAAAGTGAAAAATGTTATGTGGAATTATGGGGATTAGTGAGCAGTTTTGTGAATGAGCACACATTAGAACTTAGATAGATAGATAGATAGATAGATAGATAGATAGATAGATAGATAGATAGATAGATAGATAGATAGATAGATAGATAGATAGATAGACTTTGGTCTCAAAACACCAGAATGATTATAAACTAATAAAACTTGGCTGTCACAGTCCCAGTGAGGCATTATGCAGAGGTATTGCTGTTAGAATAAAGGAGCCATAGTAGTGTTTCTTGACACACTTCTGCTAAATAATTTCTTGGCTAAAAGTCCTCAGTGTTAGTTAGTTAGAGAGCAGATATGTGGCACTGTTCATAATGGAATGCACTTTTGTTTTAATTCTCTCATTTGCTACTACCTCCAGGGAGTCCAGAGTGCATCCCATAACTGACTCTAGTCCAGAGGAAAGCAAAGTCAGTCCTGAACGGCCGCAGTGACTGCAGGTTTTTGATCCAACCCAGTTGCTTAATTAGAAAATAATTCTTGCCAATAATTAAATTTTATGGCTCATTAGTGCTTTAACTCTGCCATGTCAGGTAATTTTTTTTCCTTTCTAAGGATATCATCCAAATGATTTGAAGTCTAAAATGGAGGAGTAATTCTCAGTCCTTCACTTTTTTCTCTTCACTTTTCTTCCATGTATTTCATTAAACCAAATCGTGCATGATAAATACACACAGGTGTAAATGGAAACAAGCTAAATGGAGAACTGCTGCTTTCTTTAGTCAATTAGTGCTAATTTTATTGCTAATAAGGAGCAATTAAAAACCAAGAATATAGCTGTTTAAGACTAAAATAAGCAATAAGGATTCAAAATCTTAATGAGTGAGTCAATTAAAATGAAGCAGAAGTGTTACTTGAGCAATAAGTGCTTCTTATTAGGCCATTGGGTTGGAACAAAAACCTGCAGGCACTGCGGCCCTCCAGGATCGACTTTGCCCACCCCTGCTCTAGTCAAAATGTCAGTTATACAGAAATCTTTTATTTGAAAACTATGGCAATTTTATCTCAGAAATGTTCCACTGAAGCAAATTGGTGTTACAAGAAAGGCCTAGTGTAGCTTCACCATTTCATTTGATGATGTATCATTTCCCATGTTATACAATTAAAGTTAAGTCTGAAGCCCTGATATGGGATTGTGAATTAAAAGTGAGGAACTTATTCATTTAGCCTAGTTCATAACAGCCTCAAAGAGGAGACAGCACCTTACAGGTAGCAATACTGACTTTCATTTCTTATCTATAGCTATTTAACATTTCTTCCATGTGGAAAGTATATTATTTTTGTTCTGCTACAATTCTATGCACTGCTGATAAAGGCATCTCATAAATTAGCAACATCTCTGTTTAAGAGCTCTCATGCAGCAATGGACTATCAAATATCCAGTGAAACTTACCTACTGCAAGAGACTTGTAGTTCAGGTGAGATCTATCCAGAGACACAACTGGTTCTCTTGCCTTACCCACCAGAAGGAATGGTAATGTGATGTTTTGTTCATGAATTACAAAGCTCCAGAATGACTCAGTAATTTCAAGGTTTTGAGGCAGAAACTCAAATGTGATCTATTATAAGATTAAAAAAAAAAACCAATAATATATATAAGAGAGTTCTATAGCCATTTCACTTTTAACAACAACTGTACATTAAATATATACCGTTAATAGGGCCAGCATAAGGGAAAATCTGTTTTGTGATATTCTGGGGAGTGCAATGATATTTCAGTTGAAACTGAGCTACTAAAGTGATACTTTACTTTCACTATCAATCCCAATAAACTGAAAAGTTACAATGAATATTCACTACTAAAATTTAGTATAATAAAAGGCAGTATTGTTGGATTTTTGTCTTCATCTAACATTCACCTACTGTAACAGATAACCAATACACTAAAACTGAGAAATTACAACAAACAGCAAATATAAAAATATAAACCATCAATTTTCTGATACTAGAATCAATATTATACTTATGAACATTTCAGTTCTTTAATAATAATTCAATTAAATGTTAAGTTTTTAAACCTGACTCAAAGAATCTTAATACCTTGCAGGTCCACATTAACCTAAAATGCCTCCTCCCTCAAATGTCACCTTACTGTACCCTCTTTAGGTGAATCTACAAAGGAGAACAACTTCCATTTATTAACAACTTATTATAACCCACGCAGACTAAAACTACATTTTCTGCATGCTGATTATTTTATTTACCAGCAGAAAAGCAAAGTTCTTAACAACCTCTCTCTTCCACCACAAAGCCATACCATTACCTAAGATGGACTGGTGGCATTTTATTAATTAATTTGTAAAGGGGACATAAATGATGGTAAATCTTTTGGACATCATACCATCCTGGCACATTCTGGATAATAAAAAGTGTTATACCAGAGCCCTGTTTATAGAGTACAGCTCAGCATTTAACATTGTTGCACCTGCAATGCTGACAACCAAAATCCCCTATTTAGGACTTTTTGCCAACCCTCTGCACCTTAATTTAAGTCTTTCTAACCAGTAGACCTCAGCATGTGCAGAATGGTGGCATCACTTGCTCTAAGCTGACTCTCAATATAAGCACTTCACAGTTAAACGTGCTGCAGTTCCTTCTGTACTCCGTGATTACCTATAAACTTTGTGGTCAAGTACACCTCCAACTCCACTCATTAAATCTGTTGTTGACACCACTTGATCACCAGCAACGATGAGATAGCTTACAGATAAGACGTTAACAGTCCCAGTTAATGTCAGCAACACCAGCAAGCACAGACCTTAGGAAGCAGAAAGCTGTCCTTACTGACATCTACAGTGGAGAGGATGCCATGGAGAATGTGAACAGTTTTAAATTTCTTGGGGTGCTGTTACTGATTAAGTTATGTGGGCACAACACACTCTGGCTCTTGTTATAAAGGAGGCTTATCAGTACCTTTGCTTTATCACATGTCCACGAAATGCTTGAATTTCTGTATTTGTTCTCATTAACATCTACAGGTACACAGGAGAGTCCATTCTCACTGGCTGTGGTCCATCTTGGTACAGTACCTAATAAGCTCAAGACCATGGAGTACTACCAAGGGAGGTGAAAGTGGCACAGAATATTACTGGCACCCTGCAGCCTTCTGTTCAGGACATATACAACAACTGATGCAAAAAGTATAATTAAAAGCCTAAGTCACCAATGCAGTCACTTTTCTCACTCCTTCATTATGACAAATGCTGTTCTGTCTGCTCCAATGTGTCTGATGTGTGACTTTTCTTTTTATAGCCGGACAACAGATAGAGGAATAGTTCTGTGGTGACACGATGTGCTTACATATTCAATATGGTATCTGTAAATTGCAAAACTGCACTATGTAATATAAATATTTATATCAGGCTTTATGTTTGTATCAGAATTTTGTTAAATACCTTTAATTTGGCATGTTTTTGAATCCCTGCCGAAAACTTTCCCACCCAACCCCTGGTAGCTCCACTGCTGATATAGGGCCATTGGCACTCATAGAAATAGACTTAGGGATAGTTTCTGTCCAAGAATTATTAGATTACTGGACAGTCACTATAATAATAATTTACTATAACAAAAAAATATTGTAAATTCTATATTTTAAATTTAAGGTACTCTGTTTACAGTATATGTATATGTACAGTATGTGCATGTGTGTATGTACAGTATATATTATATACATTTTGTGAAATAACAAACCTCTGTTTTCTTCTGAGAATTCACAGTGCCCTTCTCTGTAAGACATCTGAAAGCAGGTTGCACCTTCAAATCTTCCTGGTCATCGCACCTCCACTGGAAGGTGTAGGGTGCACTGGTGGGGTTCATTATATTGAATGTCCTGTTAGAAATTAACATGATGAAAAACATTTACACAGCTCTTAAACACGCAATATAATTTAAATTAAATTAAGAGTTAACTTGCATAATTGTAATTAAATTATGATTGAACTAACATAAATGTAATTACATTGCGATTTAACTAACATTCATCCTTAATATTTTCTTCTCACAACAAGGGTGTCAGAGCATTGTTTAGAACTGATGACATTTTCTAGCACAGCAGCAACCACTGCAAAGTTTTTTATGCAGTTTATTATTATTTCATTGCCAAGCGCACACAAACTGATTCAGCGAGAAGCTACAGAATAAACTAATATGAGTAATATGAAAGTAAAATTCTAAGTACTCTTAAGAGATTTTCTGGGTTTTCAAACATTAGAATTTCTAAACACAATGCTTCTTATTTAATTGACATACATGAATAGGCATCATATAATTCATGTACTGACAATTATTTAAGTCCTACTGAGTAGTAAAGACCTGAGAGATATTCAAGAAAGACAGAGTCACATGATTCACAGAAAAGACATTGCACTCTTCACTAAGAATTGTTCAGTTTAGTTGCAGCTTTACAGACACATCCTAAAACTAAACCATCCATTTACTAACAGTTTTTCTATTACAAGGTCACAGAGAACTGCAGGCTAAACCCAACCAAATGATGCACAAGATCTTCACCAGTGGTAGATGGGATTGTACATTATACTCAATTGCTTAAAATATCTTAATCAAAATTACAGACAAAACAAAAAATATGCACTCAATTGCATTCTTTGAAATTTTCATAACTAGGTTCAAATTACGAAAAAAAAAAAACTTTTTACAAAGAGCATCCAAAAATTCTCCCATTAAATTTTAGAGTACTGCACAAATAAAAGATAATCTACAGAGATTATTCAAGATTTCTGAAACTGTATGGCTCCAAGGGCAGAACCACTAACAATTCTGCAATACAAGCAAACTTCATAAGCATTAGCATACTTGATTATTATTTTGAAAACTACAGTATGTGCAGAATCCAAAAACACAAATAAAATTCTTTTTTATACTTTGTGTATCCCTGTTAAGTGTATAATGCTTTTAAAATTACTATCATACAAACTTTAGATGTTGTGTTATTTTTGAACACTTTGTTTACTTTTTTGTAATTGAATTTTTCTTATTCGTACAGCAGCACTTGAAAACACCATACAGGTAAGTGTGAGATTAAACAGAAACACTATTTTTTTTTTTTTTACAAAAATAATTTTAAGCGGGGCAGCACTGTGGCGTAGTGGTAGCGCTGCTGCCTCGCAGTAAGGAGACCTGGGTTCACTTCCCAGGTCCTCCCTGCATGGAGTTTGCACGTTGTGTCTGCGTGGGTTTCCTCCGGGTGCTCCGGTTTACGGCCAAAGACATGCAGGTTAGGTGCATTGGTGATCCTAAATTGTCCCTAGTGTGTGCTTGATGTGTGCGTGTGTGTGTGTGCGTGCCCTGCGGTGGGCTGGCACCCTGCCCGGGGTTTGTTTCCTGCCTTGCGCCCTGTGTTGGCTGGGATTGGCTCCAGCAGACCCTGTTACCCTGTAGTTAGGATATAGTGGGTTGGATGATGGATGGATGGATGATTTTAAGCATTAACTCTAAAATTCTTAAAATGAAGAAAGAAATTTAGAAAAGAAACAGTGACTAAACTTTACAGAGAAAATTTTCACAGGCACAGAAATTTCAAATTGCAACAATTAAAAAGATACCTGGAGACAGTTTTTTTTATTCCAACTGAAAAGAACTCAATAACCCTGGTGTTTGCATCAAGTGAAGCTCTGGGGGGAGCCCCACGAGGGCCTTTCATGTCAGGATTTCTCCTGTTGCTGCGGATGTAGTCAGAATCTTCTAAATCAAAATGGCAGTTGGGAAGAAGGCTTCGCCCTTTTACAGTCATGGCAGGCCCTTGGGTATTTTTCAGGTTGGGAATACTACAGAAATAATATAACAGGTTGCTTGCAAGTTCCCTTAGTCTGTGACATGACAAAATCAATCAGCTCTAGAGGTATCTTTTAATATTCATTTTACCTGCAACTAATTTCCCCTTCAAATTCACCCAGTTCCAATGGGGAGAACTTAATTACAAAGACCTGCTGTTCTTCTGGGTCTATGACTCCAGCAATTGGCTCGATACTGAAAGGTGGCAGTTCAGACTCTGCAGACATCATTGTTGAGACACTTTCTAATGTGCTTGTGGGGTGGCTTACTGAACGACTTCCAGTTCTGCTTCCAGTAAAAGAGGCACCTACAAGAAGACAGCAAGCAAGAGTAGAATAAAATTAAAATAGTGAAATTATAAATAATGTATTGTAATTTGACTCAGCTGTAAATCATTCAAAATTACAACTTGTATCAACGGACTTCAACACTAATGTATGGTGTGATGGACGGCCAGTGTTTCAGTCCGGCCGGGATGTCCCTCGACAGAAGAAAGCAGCCTTTTCAAGGCAATACATCCCCCGGGATGCTAGATGGCAGCTCCCCTGGAAGGAAATGGTTCCTCGGATTCCCTAGCGTCCACAATAGTAAGAAGGTATCAATATTATGAATAAAAATGCTTAAGTAAATCAATCAATCATCAATCAATGTATGCTAGACGCTGCTGCAGGAACCTATAAAAAAAGGCATGATAAGAGAGTGCTACAGGATTGTCCATAAGGTCCACACACATTCAGTGAAAGCCTGCAGTATTGGTGCCTCATAGTGCTCGGACCAGAAGTAAATTCCTGTTTGTTTATAAAGCTTGCTTTAATTGTATATGTAATGTATATTTTATAATTAGTAGGCATAGTGCTGAATAAACACAGGTAGGTAAGAAGGCAGGTAGGTAGTTAGGTTTCAGAAAGCAAACTTTAAGGAACATTCCTTTACTAACGGACATGTCTAAAACAGAGAAGACATATTAACTCTGCAGATGGGTAGATTGCTATAAGGAATATTATATTTTTTCTTTTCAGTTTGCAATGATCTCACTGCTTAAAAATTGATAAGTACATAAAAACATTAATGACACATATAAAAACTCAATCGCAAACTGGGATGCTAAAATAATATCTACATTCATTGAATATATATAATAGAGCTACACTGTTTATTTCAATGATATGCACCACCTGATGTTATTCACATTGTTTGATAGAGATTAACTGAACAAATCAGTTAATAAACTCACAAAGATCATACACAAAGTAGTAGGTAAAAATTTGAAGGACAGAAAAAGGGACATGTTAAATGCTGCACTCAAAGAAATTAAATATAGGATTAATACAGATTTATTAAAAATTAAGATGTATACCATATACATTTCCGTTTTTGGTCCACAATATTAAAAGTAATTTGTACACCTACACTCAAACATTCATTGCCAGTTGAGAGTCAGCAAGCAATGTAAACTCAAATAATTTCTGAAAGATTTATTCATCTGTATAGGTGATACAGTATATTTGGAGTATTACTATATACACGCAAGTCAAGCATGTGTTTTTTCATTTATTTTTTACCTTCAGCGGAGTCAGTGTGCCTGTCATTCAAGATAATAGTCCTTCCATTGGCTTCCATTGTTGTTTGCCAGGAATACTCAAGCTGAACACAGCCAGTATTAGATATAGATAACCTTCAAGTGAGACACCAGGAGGAATATTAAGCATACAATTTAATAAAATCCCAATTATTAATAATCTTACACTTACTGTAAGACAGAAGGGGTCAATATTAACAACATGTTATTCTGTGGCACATTTTAATATAAAGGATGTAGTTCAAAGTGAATTACAACATGACAAATAGGTAGTTACATGCAAAGAAAAAGTAATTAAATTCAGATAAGAATAATAATAAATAAGCAGTGTCCAAACAATAGATAAATAATATAGACATATATAAGAAAGCTATATATTTAAAAAAATCGAGTCCTTCAAATACAGAATATAAAATGTTTTGTATTTTTCAAGTTTCAACAAGCAATAAGGGCAGATGGCCAGGGTGGACAGAAAAAAGAAAAAAAAAATCAGCAGGAGTTCCAGGCCAAAAGATTTAAAACATTTACAACCACACACGCGGTTCAATCATTTCTCATTTGTGTGAATGCTATTGTCAGACACAGTTCGTGTAGAGAGAAAGAAAAGATATCCATTCACAGGCAGTTATACGTTGCGTTGTCACAATGTAATTCCAAACACAGAATCAAAATTCAATCCGATATTGATGAAAAGGTAAAAAGCAAAAAGAGATTGAATATATGGACATAGGTGATATGACAGAAGTATGTAGATATTGTTTGGCTTTAAACTTTAAGTCGGAGACTTGTAGATCGTCTAATTCTTGTTGCCATCAGGGAAAAGTAGTGTTTCTTCCCAATGAAGAGGCGTATCTGTGTGGGGTTGGCGAGCAAAGCGAGCAGGGGACAAAGTCCCCTAGTTCTCTGGAAAACAATCTGAAGGAGGAATGACAGCTTTAAATTCTCTTACCTGCTAACTCGCTCACAATTCCAATCACACCCACAGCTATCCTGCTTATGCAAAAGGACCTTTTAAAACTACTGAAATCTACTAAAAATGTGAAATATACTTTACTTTTTGAGATTTACTTGTTCTGAAGCATTACTAGTAACATTTTGTCATACTTAGCTTTGGAAATTGTGCTCACATGAAAAAGAACCTTATTGAATAATGTTTAAACTTTAATATTACTCTGGATCAGTGGTTCTCAACCTGTGGGGCGGGCCCCCCTAGGGGGGCGTGAAGTAACAAAAAGGGGGGTGCGAAGATGTGAAATAAAGAAAACAAGAATCAAAAATGAAAAAAAGTCTGTTGAAACCAAAACAAATTAACTTAAACTACATTCTGACACTAGAACAATAAATAGAGTTAGATAAATGTCGATAAAAGTTAAGTAGGTATAATAAAATATGCATCTACATTTCAAAAAAATTAAAACTGTTATGAAAACTCGAGTCACAAATATTTAAAGGTTGAGAAACACTGCTCTGAATTCTTTGTGCAGTGTTTTTTGAGAGTTCCTACAAGAAAATGTTTTGGTTTTACTATAGACATCAATTTATTCATAATCACTTTCACTATGTTATTTTAATTCTTTTTCTAAATTTGGTCAACACTGTTATGATTTCCTAGCTCAGTTGTATCCTAGGGTTAGTTTATAGCTATTCAGCATAGTAATTAACCTTTTACTGGAAGCACAGTGGTATATTGGATCTGTGAGGTGACAGTGTTCCACAGTGTTCTGGACTTTTCTCAGGTGCTTCAGTTTTAATGTACACCCCAAAATGATAAAATTAAATTGACTTCCTATCTATATATGTGTGAGGGAGGGCCCTGCAAAGAACTGGTGTCTTTCCAGGGTGGGTGAGGCAAACGTCCAGTTCCTGGGGTTATGATGCTGCAGATGTACCTACTGCGCCCAAATAAACATCCTCCTTTTGATACTGCCTAAAATAAAACTAGGGTAAATAAAATAGGGTGTAAAAAAAGTAGGGTGAAAAGTGACATATAGTGATTTACAGGAAAATTACTCTTGATTAATTACACTTTAATTTGTTTTTCATATATTTGATACTAATGTCTGCGGTGGGTTGGCACCCTGCCCAGGATTGGTTCCTGCCTTGTGCCCTTTGTTGGCTGGGATTGGCTCCAGCAGACCCCCGTGACCCTGTATTCGGATTCAACGGGTTAGAAAATGGATGGATGGATGATACTAATGTGAGATTAAACTACAGGAATCCCCAGTCAAACTTACTTGTGCATTTATAGTTTAAGTGATTAACAACATAAAATATGGGTTTGACAGAAAGAGAAGGAAGTTTTACAGTGTTCAGGTTCTCATAATACAGTCAACAATATTTCTTTTTTTTTAAATATTAGTTGTAATGAAAAGTGCACTTGAGAAACTTACTCAAAGACTCTAGTCTGGAACAGAAGGGTGTCCTTAAAGTGAATTGCTTCTGACTTGCAGGTGAACTGCGCATAATCACAGGCAGCACTTACTCGCAATTCAAGCTCACGGGTCGTATTTTCTACTGCAGTATGTGCTGGTTCAGAGTCAGTCTCAATCACCTAAAGAAAAGAAAGATGTCAAACACCTTAGACTTTAATTACGACAGTAAACATCGGGACAGACTAATAATATGTTTTACTGCGGAGTAACTGGACATTGCAAAGCACTGGTAAGCTTTTCTGCTGCACAGCCGCTGGGACCCACGTCTTGGGCTTTTTTCTGTTTGAAGTTTATGATTTTTCTTTGGAGAATATGTTTTGTAATCAGGTTAACTAGTGTCATTAAACTGCGTCAGTCGGAGTCTGTGCGCTGGTGCTAGAATAAACCCTGGGGTGAAAAGATTTCCTAAGCATGATTGGCTTGTGCCTTGTGTGGATTGCTAATGGGGAAAGAAAAAAAAAGTTCAGATAAAAAATACAGAACACAATACAGTACATGGGATAGCATAGGGAAACACTGCTTTGTTTTAGATATATTAATGAGAAGTGTTCATTAATATGAGTTATTAATTTCTATATCCCTTTAAGACATTCTAGTGTTGTATCACTTTTAAATTTTGGGCATTGTTGCCTCATGCTTCCAGAAAAGGATTCATACTAAACAGAAAATAAGTGGATTAAAAAAATGCAAAGACAAATATAATGTGCTTAGTAGCATCAACATACTATTGCATTTCTTGATTTTTATATAAGGAAAAACAATGTTTTTGTTAAAATTAAATCATACTGCTGCTTTCCACTATCACACCAAAAAATTTACCTTTTTCTTGGTAGTCCGCTGAATTTCTGACTCTCTTGCAGCATCCAGCCATTTAACAGTTCGCATCCGTGTGTCCCAATCAGGAACTTGATCCACTGGCTGCTGAAATACTATTTTTGTGACCTTGCACTTGACTATTTGTGCGCTTAATGTTATTGGTTGATCAGAATGGAATGTTATTGTCACATTCTTTGTGCATCCAGCATGAACATGTCCAATCTGAAAACAAAACAAAAAATATTTGACTCGTTTTTACTTTACAATCCAAAATATTATCAGTGAAAAGGAAAAGCAGTTCAGAACAATTGTAAAAATAAGCAAATTGCTAGGTCATAAAACTGACAATGTTATATGACAATAGTATATAATTACTTCTAAACATAGTAGTTCCTTATATAGATATGTACAGTTGGACATTCGGAAGGGTAAAAAAACAGCATTTAAGTATCAAATGTAAGATGCTAACTTTTTTAGTGCATTGCATATCAATAGATGAATACAGAAGAAAGATATACCTGAGGAAAGAACTTGAGCTGGGGTATATCTGACAGCCATTCAAAACGCATTGAATCTGCATTACTGCGATTGGTCATTGTGAATGTCTCCTGGTAAGGCTTACCTACATGGCAGTCCCCATAATAAATGTGATCAGAACGATTAGCTTAAAAAGAAAAAAAAGAGTCTGTCATTATACCACATCACAGCCCATACAATTAATGAAACTGATGCAAATGAAGAACTTTGACTAAACATGACACACGTGAAGAACAGTGAAAGCTCTAAATTAGGCAATGTCTACCTCTAGAAAAGACTGGTTAAATCAATGCAAATTTTATCATAAAATTAATTTATATTCCACAAGATGTCCCAAAAGAAGCACAGTTTAGGGTAAAAAAGATCAACATTCTTTAGAACGGATAGGCAATAGCTGCAATTTTGATATAAATTATATAACAAATAATGTTTACTTTTTAAATTTTCTGGTCAAGTTTTAAATTTTCTGGCATATCAGAGGATTTGAGTTTCTAAAATCCCATACCATTATGGGTGCCATGACAAAAAATACCTATCAGGTACCAATGAGCTCAAGGAGCTCACCCTAAATAACAGTAACTACTTACAGTATGTCTGGACACTTGCTGAGGACATTTTAAAATAGACACAGCATTAGAAAAGCATAATAATAATAACAGTTAAACACTCCTTTTCATGATAAAACTAATGAAAATGCTACATAGTGATAATGATGGCAAGCAATCACTTGTCCAAAATCGGTTAATTAAAATAGGGTATTTAAATTTGTTCTCTGTTCCAGCTTTTGCCGTTTGCTTAATTTATGCTTCTGTTAAGTCTGTACAGGTCAGGGAGCATGCACTGATACGGCGTGTTGCCACATTCACCACATGACAAAACAGCTCAAGATCCTGCTTGGCAACCTCCCCCAGGCAGACAAGCAGTCCAGTCCCACCCTCCGGAAATGACCATCTATCTGTTGCAGCCAGGAGTTATGTGGGTGTCCCCTTGGCCTGGTCCGGCCTCTTGAGTCCTCAACAATGTGAACCGGATCACCCTCAGGGAATCATGCAATGTGGTCGTAGTGCTGTAACTGACACTTCCTCATAATTCAGGTAATGTGCCTCATTCAGGAATCCATAAACAACTGCTTGTTCAACAAAAAGTCAAACCAGCAGTACACAAGGATTCTCTGGAGAGAAACAGTACCAAACAAATCCAGTCTTTATCTCAGGTCATTGGATAGTGTTCATGTCTTGCAACCATATAGCAAAACAAAGACTTGGACCTTCATCCTTTCGTACAGATATTGGGAGCACCACACACACCTTTCCAGTGACATCATGACTCTCCATGCTTTCCTAATCCGTTTACTGACTTCATAGAAAGACCCACCAGTAACATGAATGTCGCTACTGAGGTAAACAAACTTGTTGACGAGGTCGACATTCACTCCACAAACTGACATACTGATGATGGCTATGCCCAAGAGGTCATTAAAGGCCTGGATCTCTGTTTTTTTCCAGGACACTTGCAAGCCCAGATACTCAGACCCCTCGCTCAATCTCTTGAGTACCCCGATTAGAGCCTCCATTGACTCCGCAAAGATCACAGCATCGGCAACAAAGTCAAGGGTTTTCCCCCATCCCCTTCACAATGTGAGCAGCCTTCCTATGGACGGTTGCAGCAGGGCTACTCCAGTGTAGAGCAAAAAGGAGAGCTGCATGAAATTTGTACGGTGGCTGGAGTGCCAATCCTGACCCAAACCTTCAGGTGTTCCCTGCAAGTTGGAGGACCACTTGCAGGGCCAGTTGCAGTTTAACGTCATACCCAGGACACAATTTGTACAGTAAGTTTTTTTTTTGTACAGACAAGAAAAGTTAACCAACAAAGAAATGGAAATTAATTTTGCCATTTTTTATTTGACCGTCTTTCCTTGCCTTCTACTGTGTCCTGATCTACTGGAGCTTCAGTGGTTTCCATTTTCACACTGCCTTTTGGTCTACAGATGTTATCCAGAGTGATTTCATCCTGATACCCTTCTCCAACTAGCTGGACCACACAATCTTCGTATTGATTGTCAACAACCATAATATGCACAGATCCACAATAACGCTGAACAGTTGATGGAGTAAAGAATATTCCAAACTCAGCAGACAGTCCAGGACTTAGAATGAGGGAGGCAGCATGTGTATTATTTTCTGAAAGAATCAAAAGGACACTTTTATAATGTGGTGTTCCTAATAAACATTTAAACTATAAAACCTTTTTTTTTACCTGATACTAATATGTCTTCTTTTTTATTATAAGGAGAGATGTGTACACATTGAGTGTCGGGACCTGGGTTCACAATAAATGCTTGATTCTCATCTACTAGATCAATATTTATCTGATAAAAAAAATACACAAATAAAATTTGAATATTTTCAGGACTGCATGTAATCAACACAACATTATCTCCCTGTGCATATAGATTTATTACTTCAATTAAACATATAAAAAGTAGCTTATTATTTAAGACAGAATCTATGTTCATAATGGCCAGAAATAGTTTGATTTCCTTTTGAGTGATTATTTAAACTGAAAAAATCCTCTATTTACACTATACTGCTTGAGTTAAATAATTTTATTTCTTGATATTAAAACTAAAGTGATGTACGTGTTAGCCATTATGAAAAGAAAATCTAAATGAAATGTATAAAATAAGTACAATTATGCCAATATCAGTGTCCTCTTTTAATCTTTTCCCAAGTCTCAAAATGTACAGTATGGTTTTACAATATCTGAATGCCATAATCTACACTATTTTTCATTTACATTTTGCTGAAATCTAAATCTTAAGCCATATTTTTCTTAAAATAATCTTAAATATACACTATTAACTAACATGAAGCTAACGGACGTATAGCTCAGTTTACTCTAATCCCTTTAATCAGGATGGTGAGGCCAAGCAGAAAGCTATGCATCTCCTGAAATCTGGTAGGCGGCAGCAGATAGCTTACACCTGAGAGAGGTGAGACTGCTGTCTGAGAGAGGTCAGATCAGCTAAGTAGCTTGCTAGCTAGCTGCCTTGGGGATATCCTGCCTCAAAGGGCTAAAGTCTAAAAGGAGCAGGAACATTAGAGAAAGGAAAAAACACTCCAAACCAGACATTAAGAGTTTACTGGAGTCTAGAGTTGTAAATACTAAGTTATTTTACACTTGTAATGGATTTTAAGGAGAACACCTCCAGGATCTTCTACTGCAAGTGAGAGAGACAAGCTATTTTGAAAGTCACATGAAGAAAGTTTTCATTTTTCACTTGTTTTTTTTTTTTTTTTAGCTACAGATGTTCTCACAAAGGACACAGCTGCCTTTAACAGAGACACTAATTATAAAATTCCACTCAATGAAATCTGATGTTGAAAAAGTCTAGAGCTGATTTATCTACTGATGGATAATGAAAATACTACACAGATTAATCTTCTCCATCTTACCTCTGCGGGAATGGTCCCGTCATTCTTTAGTACTAGTTGGTGTTTTTCTGTATGTCCTAAGAGCAAACGGCTGAACAAAATAAGGGGGTTTCCAATCCTTGTCCGCATGGCTGGACGTACAACTGTTATTTGGGGTAGATTTCCTTCACCTATGATATCAAAGACTAGGGATTTTGGTCTGGGAATGTTGCTGGAAAATAAAAAACATTCTTTTTAAGATGTTAAATGATATTGACATAATTACAATGTACAGGAAAGCAAGTTTGTTTTTCTTAACAGATTAGCCTGTACTTCAGAGGGAACCTAATTTGTCAGAGTAGGTCTTAGAAAGCTGGAATCTGATCATTCAGCCCCAAGGCTGCAGTTCATCTTAGGATGTAGTGATTTACACAAGATAAAAATACATTTTCAATCAACTTGAGCTGCACATCTTTGGAATTTGGAATGAAACTGACATAACCCAGAGAAAATTCATGTAATAATTGGAAGAATGGGCCAGCTCTTCAAACTTACCTGACTAGAATCTGAAACTAGCACTCAACAGCTGATTTAAAACTTATACTGACAAATTCATAATGTATGAAAAGATTTAGATTTACAGCAAAATATTTAAGAGGTTAAAATATATTTTATCTCATTTTGATATTATTGCTTATGCAATGAAAGAGCACTGTGGCATGTAAAGGGTGTAGCTGAGCCACAAACCCCAGACATAACTAGACTAAAGAGAGTAACGGGTTCAAAAGGTTTGCTTATTTAACAAAATACCTTCTTACTTCTTATATTAGTGTCACATAAGCACACATTCTCATCTATTCTTTTTTTCTTCTCCTTCCTTCAAACCTCCACTCCCTCCCAGTCGAGCACTGTACTCCTTTTCTACCAAATAATCTGAGTATGGTGGAGCGACTGCTTTTATGTCATACCTGGCACTGCATTCAGGGAGCATTTAAAGATCAGAACTGTGATTAGGTAGCAGAGTCCTCCCCAGGTAGCACTTGAGGAACCAGAAGGGGCTGCACTTCAAGGCTACAGTGCCCACACAGCCTTGTGGGTATCCAAAGCAGAGCCACAACCAGAGAAGCACTGCCACCTAGGCTATGAGGAGAAAGAAATGTCTTTGGAAGGCAGTCTCTCTTAGTCCATCCACTATTCCTGCCTCCCAGGTGAGGCACACAGCAACACCTATCCAGGTCGGGACACCATTCAGGCTCCGGTGTTGAGCCTCCTTCATTATGGCCACCCGGCCAGGCAAGGGGGCATCCTGCAACCCAGACGGGATGCCTATCCACCCATTATTTTCTCCTTCCACACCAGTCTCTCTGGATATACCATCCCTTGTACTAATCCTTGTTAATGGCATGCTGGACTGGTAAATGAAAACCTGTCATACTAACCACGATGCCACTCCATTCAAGACAAAATGTACTAAAATATAAATACGGTATAATATAAATCTCAGCTCTAATTTTTTTTAATTTTAGGTCAGGTCAATATTATTGAGACATATTGAAAAAAGGAAGCAACTAGCAATAATGCTGATGGATCAACATGCACACACTGTACTGGTCTAGAAGGCACCTTAATTGCAAAAAATCATGCAAGGCTATTTTGATTCAGTTGCATTGTAATAATGTTGCTAATTAGAATTATATTATGTTTCATGATGTTTTTGTTAGATAAAAGCAGAGTCACTGCATTTTAAAAACATATGGAGTTTGACACAAAAGCCTCAGCTGTTAACTGACCTGCAGCAGACAGTGAACCACAAGTGAGAATACTTTCTTTTTCAACCAGTACTATTGCTTTAGAAGAAGCTGCTGGCATTATCACCAAATAAATAACATGAAGTATACTCTTATTTCTGTCCTGTCAAAGTCTCTTTAACTCTTTCAGGGCTGATGTTGACTTTTGTCGAAATTCAGGGGTAGAGGACGGTAATCGGCTGTAAACTGCGATAAAACTCACCCTTACGTTTTAGCTTGACTCTCTATGCTTGAACGTAGCTTTGCAGATTTGACCTCGATTCCTTGTGCATGCATGAGTAGTGAAGAGCAAACAGCTTCTAAAATGGCATCGACATCTGGCGAGAGACTAAAGCAAAATACTCTGTGGACATTTTACGTTTAATTGCTGAATTGGACTCTGACTTTTTGGACTCCGAGTTTGATGCAAGAGATCTGGAGAGGGATATCGAAAACGGAAGCTGATCGTGGTGCTGAACGCGTTTATGTAGGTGATACGCCAACAACAGCGTTCGCCTAGGAGGACCACTACTTATGATGACAAGAGGTACAAACCATATTGCATCACACTGTGACTGCCACCATTGCCCACCTGCTATGCAAAGACAGAGAGGTAGCCGACCCACTGTGCAGTCCTGCTGTGGTCATCGAGCCGCCCGTATGCAGCCACTGCTGCCAGAGATGTCGAACAGGCGCCTACAGCAGCCACAGCCCATACCAAGAGATGCGTGAAACCAGTGCATTGAGTTTTTTGGAAAAAATATTCAGCCCTCAAAGAGATAAAGTCTGTATGCTTTCCCTACAGGCAGCCAGATTTTCTTCAGGTACTTTGAATTTCAACCTTATCACAAAAATGTGCTGGCTTGCTTGGGAGTTAATTCAAAAAAGTCATTATCATAATTACCTTAAAAAGATCGAGTTTTCAATGAAAAAGTTAAATCAAAGAAATGTTAAAAGAGAGATGTCTATATGTAAAATCACCGAAGTGGCAAAATCAAGGTGAAATGGTACAAGTTAGGATACCTGAAATTTCCTTCCATTGAGGCTTCAAATATGCATTGATAACACTGCATGCTCTGAGGTGAGAATGTCACAACAGCAAAGGAGTGCGAGTGGCTGAGGATAATCATCCTTGATGGCTCCAACTCAAATATTTCAGCAATCTTAAAGCCAGGCTTGGGGAAGAAGAAAATCCATTAACATTTTCAATAATCAGAACATTAATGTACATGAAGACTGTACAAGAGTAGTCTTTATTAAACAGCACTAGTAAAGGTAGCATAAATAAAATGTTTTGGCAGAAATGGTTGGGAACTTTGCCGAACACTGCAGTCAATAGAGAAGAAGTAACTGAAAATTGCATAAAATGTAACCAAGATCCAGCCTACAAGCATTCTCGTCAAGCGCCTGCATTGTTAGGTTATCTGTTTTAGAAATATCATACCCTTAAATCATTTTGTGTACATTTTTTTGTAGATATATCAGTCGTGGATTTGAAGTCAATCCTAAAGCCATGATAGCAATGTATGGAGTAATAATAGATGGTGTATGGCTATAAAAAGTAATTGTAATATCCTACACCACGTTATTTGCAAGAATAATTATTTTGCTAACCGGAAGAATCCCAATCCACCCTTCATAAGTCAGTGGGAAAGCAAAGTTGTAAACTTTGCTCCTCAAACTGGAAAGATTAAATTATCTTTTTGAGGATCTATCAAGAATTTTTTTCAGAACTTGTCAAAAACCTAGCAATATAAGGCATGTGCTCAATCTTTTTACTTTATGCATTATCTTACAGAATAGAAGAATCATTTTTGACAGGGCTCTCTGCTTTTGAAGCATGCTACTGTTATATGTTGTTTATTGTACACCATTTTAACTTGATTGATTTATTTTTGTTCTGTTATAATATGTTGTTTATATATATTTTTTAAAGAAGTTTATAATTTCAAATTCATCCATCCATTATCCAACCCGCTATATTCTGCTGGAGCCAATCCCACTCAACACAGGGCGCAAGGCAGGAAACAAACCCCAGGCAGGGCACCAGTACACCACAGATAATTTCAAATTGAGTGATAATTAACGAAGAGTGAGTAGAAGACTTGGGTACAATGGAACAAATAAAAAGCCAGCCTCCAGAGCACTGAAGTTATAGTATACGGTACTTTTCATTTCTACAGTAAACTTCTTACGGTAAAAAAGTTATAATTGCTATACTTATTAATGAAGCAAATTAAAAAGCAATACAAATATACATACATTTTCTGATAAACTCTGTGAAAAAATGTAATATTTATATATGCAAAATATATGTTGCAATATATAATTCCTTACCTTACTAGTAATGGGTTTCACAGAGAGGGAGACATCACAGGGGATTTTTCCTGCATTGATGATTTTAAATTGAGCCTTGGCCTGCTGGCCTACCAAGGTGTTTACAAAGATAAACCTATTTTCATCTTCCACAAAGATTCCTCCAAAGGCAATGGTCTGCAAGCACTGGTACAGGTTGACGTTCTTACAGATTCTATGTTCTTCAAAAATGGATGGTATGTCATTTACTGTAATTCCTACATTTGGAAAGAGCATAAGATTATAGTTATTAAAAAAAAACAAATACCAGCACACACAGCAATTAAACCCAGCAGCTTCAAAAGAAACAGGTATATCAAACTGGAACAAACACAGTACCTGTATGTGTCATGATTTGTCTGGGCTCTTATGAATATAATTTTCATTTTTTCATTATTATTTTTTTTTTCTTATTATTATACTTTTATACTGTTGTATTTATAACATCAACATGGGATCATTCTGTGGTCTGTTTCTCTTCTGGACATCATTATTCTGGATCATTTTCTGATTGCCACGTCAATGCTGCTGTTAGTGGTGATACTTGTGGCTTGTCATTGAGGTGTGGCCCAGAACCTCACAAAGTGCTGTGCATCACATTATAATGCAGCAGCTATCTAAGATGATAGAGAGCTAAACATAGCCTCCAAGCTTTTCAGTTCACTTGAACAAGCTAAAGAAACCATTTGAGATTTAGTTTAAATAGAGAAAGGGTTATAAACAGGCTAGGATTTTGCTTGTGCTCTTGACTTTGAATTTTTGATTAGTGATTTGATACTTTTGTCTATTTTCTGATGGTATATATTTGGTATTCAAATTTTTAATAGTCCCTGGCAACACTTCTAGTTCTTCTTGATGGCTGCTCTCATTTTTGTTTACAACAATAAGCCAGGAAATCTATTTTTCCATTGTGATCATAATAATTCTTTGCATTTATATAGCGCTTTTCTCACTACTCAAAGCACTCAGCAATTGCAGGTTAAGGACCTTGCTCAAGTGCCCAACAAAGCAACCTTCCGATTGCCAGTGCAGATCCCAGTCTCAGAGCCAACGCTCCGCCTAATCTATATATATAATTCACTGAGGCAAGACAACCAAGGAAAGCACGCCGGAAGAGGCATGGATTCACTAAGCTGCCGACAAGTGAGAGAGCTATGGCGCACGCAGGAAAGAGCCACACCCACCAACTCCAAGACCATTGGATACGACGACAACTCGCTGGGCCACACCCACCAGCTCGGACGCGACGACACAGAAAAAATGGCGTAATTTATATTCGTCTGTCGTAGAGGCCACATGCAGTGCAGGTCAGGTTAATGTCATGTGCATGTCATGCACCTCCGAGCTACGTTGACTGTTCATAGAGTCATGTTTCTAGCGGAGGTGAATCGCCATATGCAGCGTGTGAAATGGTTTGTAAGGGGTATCCCATGGAATCCTTAAAACAATCCTTTACAACTGAGGTTGAAGCACAATGAACTAAGCAGTCTTTAAAAACCAACTTTTCGGTTACGACGCACAACCGCATGCACCATTGCAAACTGTTTTACACGCTACATACAACTATTCGCTTCCGCGACAAACATGCGTCTTCTTAGATGCTCCTGCAGGAACACGGAAGACGTTTTCCTGCCCACCAACGCTCCTTTTTCACCGGACAGCGTCTACCCTTGCTCTCTAGGCATTCACACTGCCTGCCCATTTGCCCGGACGCAAAAACTCACCGACCACCCAGTAGTCCCTTTCGTCTGTGGTAAGAGTCCACATGCACGTCTGAGCCACGCAGCGTTTGTTATGCCGCGGGTTCACTATTGTGTTGTATTTCATTCACTTACTGTTGTATTCTCACACCAACCCGTTTTAGACATCCGTGTCTTTCCTGAAGTGTTTAGCATTCAAAAAAATAATTATGCATGACACTGACCGTGTCTCTACCCAGCGCAGAGAGGCGTGGGTAAGCCGTTGAACCCCATTCGGGCTGCAAGCCGTGGAATTCCCACTAAATGTGACTCATACACTCCCACTCATTACGTCCCTACACTTTGTGCACACCCCCCTCCTACCGTGGTCGGGTATCTTGGTGGATTATATATAGAAAAGCAGCCAAAACTGAGGGGTATCCCATAGGGTCCTTAAAACATTCCTTTACAACTGAGGTTAAAACACAATGAAGTAGGCAGTCTTTAAAAAAAAGAGTTTTCGGTTACGACACACGCCTGCGTGCACCATAGCAAACTGTTTTACACGCTACATGCATCAATTCGCTTCAGCAACAAACATGCGTCTTCTTAGATGCTACTGCACTTTGTTCACACCCCCCTCCCACCTCGCTACTACCGTGATCGGGTGTCTTGGTTGGATTATATATAGAAAGGCAGCCAAAACCGCACAGAGCAATGCAAAGTCTAGAATTCAATCTTTTCATTCTCTTTCTGTTGTATCCTCAAACCCTCCCTTTTTAGACAACTGTGTCTTTCCAGAAGTGTTCAACCATCATTAAATAATTATGCGCGTTTGTTATGCCGCGGGTTCACTATTGTGTTGTATTTTGCTCTCTCCAGAGTTCCATCTTTTCATTCGCTTACTGTTGTATTCTCACACCAACCCGTTTTAGACAACCGTGTCTTTCCAGAAGTGTTTAGAATTCAATAAACAGTTATGCATGACATTGAGCATGTGTCTACCCGGCGTGGGTAAGCCATTGAACCCCATTCGGGTTGCAAACTAAGTCCCACTAAGTGCGACTCCTACGCTCCCACTGGTTGCATCCCAACCCTTTGTGCACACCCCCTTCCCACCTCGCTACTACCGTGGTCAGGTGTCTTGGTGGAAAATATATAGAATAGCAGCCAAAACCGCACAGAGCAATGAAAAGTCTACGTCAGTCACAGGTACATCTGTACTGTGTAAAGACGGCGACTCAAGTGACGAGTTGGAGGTGGGCACATGAGCGGGCAGTGCATACTGAACGAGAAATCAGCAGACTAGCATGACGGACGGAGCTGAATCGATGTCATTCTCCTTTCCTCCCGTTCCACACTCCGCACCGTGCACCTCCATCCCTCCGTCTGGCAGGAGAAGGCGCGAGGACGGTGCACCATTTTTCAGTCACTTCAGACGATTGTGTATTGGTTCGTTCCGTGCATTGTTACAATGTTGCTTTTCTTGCTGATTTATTACATTACCGATTATTCAAATGTTAATTTTCTCCCTCTGCTTAAAAATCATTAAAAAACCGGCCTGATTATGCAGTGTATGGTACGACGCGGGTTGGCTAGTATCATATAAAATTCATAACCAAAAACCACTGTATCCATCATTGAGTAGTCTGCCCTGGCAAAACTGGGCAGATGAAAACCCACACAGAAACAAGGGAAATGTACAAAAATGGTACAGAAAGTTCCTGACCTTGGCATTATAACCAAGACTATTGAAGCTGTGAGGTAACAGAGTGGGCCAAAGTGTTATCCACTGCAACCATACTGTTAATTTAAATCACAAAAAAACCCAAAAATAAATGTGAAACAGATCAAATGTGTGCATATTAGACAAATTTCTCATCAACCTAAAGAACACAGTAGTCAGTTAAATCAAGGTCAAATGCAGCTGGAGACTATCCCTCTTGGACATCAGCACAAAATTGAAACTTCTTGCCTCTTGCCTCGTTGCGGGGTACAATCCTGCACATTCTGTCATAAAAGGTAGGTTAAGTGCTGCTAATAATAATCCTAATTCTGCATAAAATGAGTTGCTGTTGTTTTCTGTTTGTTTGAATGTTTTCTTTTTTATATTAACATTTTTATCTTTTGGGTTATGGGAAAAAAACTACAGAAAACCCAAGCAGACATGTGGACAATGAGCAAACTCTACACAGAGTGGAGCTGTGTCCTGGATATTCTTATGGTCTGAACCTGAGACCCATAGTAATAAGGTGTCTGCTTCTTGTCACACTTCTGTAACACCGGAATCACATCTACTGTATATTACAAATACTGTCAAGCAATGTAACTATACAGAAACTACACAATCAACATCTTGGGTTATGAAAGAAATGCTGAATTCTTAGTGTGTACTGTACAGTAGAAATACAGTAGGCCTTATTAGTCTGTATAAAAAAGCCCCTTGTATGTTTTGGGTTTAGTGTTTTGTATTATCTGGATTGGGACAGTTTGGCTACCTTTCTAGTTTTAAATTGTTAAAAACTAAACTAAAACTTCTCTCTTGAGTCCCGGAGATCCAGCAAATGGCAGCTTTGAAAGTTACCAAGCAAATTCAAAGCAAAACCATCACCTTGGTATGCTTCACTAACACTTGAACCAGAATCTATCATGCTGTCACTACCAGCCCCTGAAGAAATGTCATTGTTATCACACAGTAATTCGTTTTCTTCATCACATGCTTTACGCGCCCATATTTAGCTTGCTCTGTCACCACTAATGCTGTGTCAATTAAGATCCGCCCTCCATCACCGACTCATGGTGGATGACTTTCGCTTTTAGAGCTAAAAGTTACAAGGGTTAAAGGCTAACGGCGGAAATATTTATTCAATAACTAAATATGAAATTCTTATTAACATGTTTTTATTAATTTTGGGACCCCTGCAGCCCAGGTTTGCCCTTGAACAAGTCCGGTTGTTACAAAAACTAAAAAGATTTTTAGTAAATTATTACTTTATTTCAGGTACTTATTATTTTCAGGTACTTTAATAGTTTCATCTAGTTTTAGTTTTTCATTTCAGTTTTGTTAATTATTTTATTACAGTTTATGAAAATGTTTTTTATTAATGGTTTAAATTGAGATTTTAGTTTTTGTTAACTATAATAACCTTGTCTGGCCGCTTGTCAATTAGGCTGTTTGTCATTCACAAAGTGTACAGATCATTGCAACTGGTAAACATACTTTATCAGTATGTAGCAGCACAAAGTGATCTTTGTCTATGTAAGGGAAGGTGGGTACGCCGAATGCATAAGAATTAGCTACGTGGAACAGAACCGATCAAAACAATCTTAAAGGGCTCCCCAAGAGTCAAAAAGCATACAAGACCCTGTGAAATAACAATAATGAAAGAATTGTTACTAATTGCAAGGCATTTCTGTTCTAATACAAAACATGCCAGCTGCTTGAAGTGTGACTTTAAAAAAATGCGGTGTGGCATGTCCAATCAGAAGACTGTAACTCTCTGATGATTTTTAATTTTTTACTTATTGCTAGATTATGTCTATATGTTGGTTGCAGCATCAGTACAGAAAGGGAGACAGTTGAAAGACTGCTATCACTACAGGTCCACCAACACTTCTCTCACTGCTTCTGTGCAGAGTCTATCATTCTGTGGCTGGTGGTGCTACCACAAGTACACGGTAAACAAGAGGCATACAGCCTATGATGGTTTTGGCAGGTATAAATGGCCTCAACTTGGCTGACAGTAAATCGGCATATGACTATATACAAAAAGAAGACCTCTTAATTCATATCAGTAAGCCAAGAAAATGAGAGAAAACAAGTTAATCTTCTTCTTCTTCACTAGGACGCAAGATGGATATCAAAAAAAGACAAAAGTGTTGTCACAAGACTGAAGGATGACACATTTTTTCCTCTTCAGAAGCAAAAAGAATTCTGAATGTCACTTACAGCTGACACCTAACAATTATCATATTTAGTTGATCTCGTTTACATATAAACAGGATTAGTCCAAAATGCAAAGCTGAAAGTATCTTATCTTCTACCGATAAAATCAAAGCTTTGAAAGATAAGTTAAGCTTGTGGAACACCATGGTGAAGCAAATCAGCGTGAATATTGTATGTTACAATATATTTACGTCAAAGAGAATAAAGAGATCATGTCAATGATTTCTAAGAATCTTGAAGTGCAGGAAGAATATTTAGTTTCATTTACCAAACTTGCATTCTGAAGAATATGCATATAAAAATGTGGGTTGAGAAAGCCATTCTAAGATTCATCTCAGGGAGAAATACGTAATGATGATAGTTTGTAATTCAAAGAAAAAGAAAGTGTTTCTTGAGAAATTGTAAATTGAAATGAAGAATGAACATTCTCACATTGAGGAAAAAGTTCTAGTAATTCTACCACAACTTTTAAAATCATATGTTCAGATTCTTTGTATTACAGTTATAGAACCAACAAGGGAGAAAGGCTGCAAATAACTGAAGAAGTAATTAGAATATGTCTCCAGTATTCTACCTAATCAAAAAGATTTGTGAATCATGTCAAACAAAAAATATCTTATTAAAAAATTACAATTATAAACCATGTTAATCTGTTTTGTTTATTTCAAGGTTAGACTAATGGGTGGTGCAATGGTCATTGTCTTTTGATATTGCTCTAGGAAAACAATATTTCTGTGTGTTTATGATTCTGAGATGTAAGATAGGTCCACTCCTGAACTTGGAAAATAACGTACAAGAACAGAACACATAAGAAAACCAAGATGCATTTTGTTAATTTGCCTCATGTGTATTTACATTTATTGTATGTGTTGACAGAGCAGACATGTGCATGTCTGAAGCTCAGTAGCAGTGTGGTGTAATGGTTAGTTCAGCTGGCTCACAGCTCCAATCCTAGCACAAGCACTGTCTGTGTGGAGATTTAGTTCAATCTGAACTTTAAATATTCCAGTTTCAGTAAGTGAGGGTGTATGCAAATGTGGCTGTTGACTGCTGCCTGATGCTTATTTGTAGTTAATAGATAGCACTTTAAATGTTTCAAAGTTAAAAATAAAAATAAAAATCAACTTCTAAGTGAATTGTAACTTGCCAGGTACACAGCCTTCAACAACAAGATGATAGGGTATCCCAGCAGGGTGGTCCTCAGGGTCTCGATCAGATATATCAATTGACAAAGTCTCCTGACGTTTTCCAACTTGTTCTACCACACAGTCCACAGTTATGGCTTGCTGAGCTCCAATAGGGATGATCCCATATCCAGGCGATATTGTAAATTCCCCTACAGTTAATCGTGCCTAAACAAATTCAACATGATTAGTCAAGTGTCAGCTTTGAAAATTATGAAAAGAACAGCTTCACTGGATGTGGAAATACTCTGAGGTAAGAGCTAACTGGTTAAAACCAGTGCTATTTAAGTCAGGGTTAGGCAATCTTACACTGAAGAGCCGCTGTGTGTGCTGATTTTTGTTCTAACTGGTAGCATGATTTATTATTTGTTTTTACAGATATTCAGTTCTTGATTATAATTGTAAATAATCAAATGCAACCTGCCATATTAATACTATTGAGATAATGATATTTTCAAAAATGTAATAATAACCATGTATACTTACACAAATTTTGACATATTATTTTAGTATGCAAGTGACACAAAATTCAAGACCTGAATTTCTGTCCCCATAACCAGTATAACTATTAAAAGTATTATTATCAATATGCACATCTTTAACACTATTTTACTATACAAGTGTAACAAAAATTTAGACCTGAATTCCTGTCCCCATAACCAGTATAATTGTAAAATGTATTATTATTGATATGCACATCTTTAACACTCACTTCGCCACTCCAATTACAATGTATCTTAAATTCCACATTTGCAATAGCAATTCCTAAAACATCTAAAAATTACACAAATTATGGATGGTAAATATATTTAAAATAACTTCATGTCAAATAATTTAAGTTTTTTAGTACTTGTTTATTAATAATAGAAATAGCTGTTTGCAGGCAAAGGAAGAACTTACCAGTGCAGAACCCATTTCCTTCTGCAGTACAGAATCACTACGTCTGGCTTTTAAAGACACTGATCTGCCAGAAACAGAACCTTCATGAGAGCGACCACGTTTGCTCATAGGAGTGCTGAAAAATGATTTGAAACAATTCAAGGTTTCACAAAAGTAATATGTATTTGCTATATCTTTATCCCATATGGTACCGTGAGCAATTGGCACCATTACAGATTTCTTAATATTGAAATGTCAGTCAGTCATTGAAATGAACTTTGAAATTCAGAACAAAAAATATGTAAAAAATATATAGTATCTTGATTCAAAAGTATGTCTGCAAATTTAAATAGTTGGAACACATTTATTTATTTTACATGTTCAACATAACAAGCAGATACATTTTCTAAAATTCTAACAGTTTACTGTAAGACAAGACAATAAGAGAAAGGAGAAATGTCTGCAATATTAATTCTAATGCTCAAAGCTGCGCAGTGACATAGCTCTTCAGAGATGGGAGAAGTTACCAATTGTAATTAGGGTTGAGGTGTTGTATTTACCTTCTTCTTAGTGGCTGCAATGTTGGCTCTCCAGACATCATAGATAGCATGAATCTGATTTCAAGTTCACCCTTGTTCTCAATGCTGAAAGTGCGGGTTCTACGGCTGCCATACATTATAGCTCCAAAGTTTAGTTCGTTGGTTGGCACACAGATATATTTACTAAAGACAGACTGGATGGAGAGCTTCACTGGGATGCTGAAAATGGTCTCTCCACCAATACACACATTTGGTTCAATTACCTTTGGTAAAAAATACAGATATGGTGTGGTTGTAACAAATTTTTCACTCAATTTTCCCTTCAATACACTTTTTTATGCAAGAGCCAGAAAAATTAATAAACAAAATTATTTAATCATCAAAGTCCAAGATGGAGAGATTTTTACTTTTTTACATTAACATATTGGCATACAACAACCATTTATATTACAAACTCCACTAAAAGTAACCATGATTTGCACATCGTAAGCAAGGATCTCAACGTTTTACCTGACAATGTAAGACAGCTTTATTTTTGATGCACACTTCCTTGGTAGACTGGAAGGTTATATGCACTTGAAGTGCCTTCTCATTTGGGTTCAGTGTCCCTTTCAGAGGCTGAATGGTGAACAGAGATTTCAGCTCTGGCATTTCTGGCTCAGTGGCATCTAGTAAAAAGCTGAAAGATATGGCAAAGCAGGTACCAATGAACAACAGGCAAATGTGAGATTCTTAACTTATAACTAACCAAGAAACAGTGATTTGGATCATGGTGCAAAGTTTAAAAATTCATCTTTCTTGTACTTGATTTACCAAAAAAGTGTTATTTATTTCTCAGAAAAGCTGTAAAAATCTGAAAAAATGCTATGTGTGTAATCATTAAGCAAGGCACTGTGGTATAGCGGGTCCACAGCTCATTTAGCAAAGGCCATTTTAAATAAATAATCACTGCTCTCGTGGCAGCTTAGCGAGGGGGCGTTGGGCCATAGCAAGCCATGGGGCGATCTGCGGTGTGGGCGTTTCTCACTGAGTGCACAGGTGGGGGACTGCCCACATCCGTGATTGCTCCTGTGGCTAACATACTACAGCTGCTATGGCCCCTCGCATTATAAAAAGCGCGAGTCGGTTTGGAGAAGGAAGACCAACGAACAGAAAAGAAAGAGGGAAGGAAATGGAGGATGAAGCAGGAAGCAGTGAGGAGAGAGAGAGCGCAAATCGGTGCAGTTGAAAGCGAGCGAGCGCTTGCAGGCAGCTGAAGGCAGCCTGGGTGTTTGGCCAACACCTGGGAGAAGTTGTGGTCGCTCCCGCAGAGTTTGTTTTGAAGGGCGGGAGTGACTGGGAAGGTGCAGTACTCTCCGCGGAAGGTAGCGGGAGTCGGGAATTGGGACGTGGTGTTCCCTGTGTGAGAGCCTTGGTCGTAGGGAATTCCCAAGTCGCTGTCCGGAGGAGCCGACCGGAGCCAAGAATCGGAAAGGCGACTGACAGTAGCAGTAGTAGGCAGAGTCAGCTGGCCCATACGGGCCCTGCAACAGGTGAGACGCTATCGCTAACAGGAAAGAAGCACCGGGTTTGTCATTTGTTTTTAAAGACTGCTTCCTAAGAAACATTTTAACCTCTGGTTTTAAGGATTGTTTTTTTTTTCTATTTATTGTTTTTACCTCCACATTCTTTTTTATGGATTATTTATTTAATGAAGATTTTGAGAAGCACTGCACTTTATTTGAACACTGTTTTGTTGACTATTTTAATAAAAGCACTTTTGCACTTTTTACCATCGCCTTGCTTACTTGTTGCCTTCACTAACTAGCTCACTCGGTAACATTATCGACGGTGTTGGGTTCAAGGGCTCCCAAACAGCGATGGGAGCGTGGAGCCAGAACCCACATCGTCACAGGCACAAATGCTCAAAACAGTTTTGTTCCTTGCAAAGGTATTGAAGAGTTTACACTCCAGATTCTGACATACCAGAAGGCGATTTCGTATTTGCCTTTGTTTTTCAAACTGATGACTTGTTTGGCTTCTTCCATAACTTTAATAACTCCAAAGTCAAGCCCACCATCTGCACCAGAGCAAACATTTGTTAGTTTTAATCACATCCAATTATAGAACTGCTACATTTACCAATCAACTCTTCTTAATAATAGACAGTACTGAGTGACAGCTAGGCAAATGACAGTATAATTAACAGCAGCAACTAAGAAACATTTCTTTAAAAACAGTCTGCACAATATTCAATGGTGGAACGCCAGTGAAGCTTAGCTTTTACCAATCTTAGCAAGCATGCGTAATGTCGTTAGAGATGAGAATCTAACCGGATGGAAAAACAGCAATTAACTTGATAATCAGAAATTTCATTTTTCATTACATGCTTTTATTTGTAAAAGTCACTTTTTTCCAATATGCAATATTTAAAAAGAAAATGCTAAAAAAGGAAAAAAAAACAATTTACGGTTACCACACATCATAGCATTTCTTAAGACTATTTTGAGATACGTTTAACAGTAAACAACTGCAATGATCATAACAAGAACTTTAATGCTGACTGTTCAGGTTTGTGATGCTAAAACATGGAAAAGAGATTCCAGTGGGACACTTAGTGGGACTGATACCACATAGAGAGCAGCACTCATTTTCTTTAGAGTGCTAAAAGCAGAGTCTGCAGATAAAATAAAGGAAACACATCCCTGGGGAGGGAGTTCTATATTTATCACATAAGATCACTTTCCACATTTATGGGGATCAATAGTTAACACTCTGTAGGAAGTGAGAAGTCAAGCAAAATTACACCTTTTGTTGGTTAACTAAAATGATTACAGTATGCAAGCTTTCGAGGCAACTCAGGCCTCTCCTTCAGGTAAGATGTAATACAGAAACTGGAGTTTCCAGTGTTTATATAGAGAACAGGACAGATACAGCACTTGAAAACCTTTAAGTAAGATATCTTAAATGCAAACAATTAATAGACCTCTTCAGGCTAAGATTCATTTAGCAAGAGAGGAGAACAATATAGCCTTGCAGTTTGGAGACCCAGGTTCACTTCCAGGGTCCTCCCTGCGTGGAGTTTGTATGTTCTCCCTGTGTCTGTATGGGTTTCCTCCCACAGTCCAAAGACATGCAGGTTAGGTGCAGTGGTGATTCTAAATTTTCCCTAGTGTGTGCTTGGTATGTGGGTGTGTGTGTATGCGTGCCCTGCGGTGGGCTGGCGCCCTGCCCGGGGTTTTTTTCCTGCCTTGTGCCCTGTGTTGGCTGGGATTGGCTCCAGCAGACCCCCGTGACCCTGTAGTTAGGATATAGCGGGTTGGATAATGGATGGATGGAGAACAATATATGGTCAAGATCTTTGGATAAGATAACTGTTCAACAAGGTCTTTTGAAGTTTTTGAGGAGTTTTTCTATACAATGTGGGTCTGTAATCAGGTTGTCTGTGTCAGTCTGAGAGATGCAAACAATCCTCATATCCGGCCATAAAACTCTTGTCTCTATTCAAACCATGTTGTAATGAGTTAAATTTTAGCATGAATTTGACTTCCCATTCTTTTCTGTCTTGCTGTGTTCTGAAGTTGCCAATAAGCACTGTGACTTTAAAGTCCCTGTCACAGTGTCCATGGCTGTTGAAGTGAGCTGCTACAGGGACATCTGTGTTGCCATGCTTGATGTGGAACCTGTATAAATTCATTCTTCATTCTAAACACAGGTAACTCCAGTTTCTGTATTACATCTTACCTGAAGAAGAGGCCTGAGTTGCCTCGAAAGCTTGCATATTGTAATATTTTTAGTTAGCCAATAAAAGGTGTCATTTTGCCTGACTTCTCATTACTTTCATAATGGCTACCACTGTATAACAGCTAAGTTCTACACTCTGTAGGAAGAAAGACAGTCTGTATACAAATCTGCGATAGAAGCTCTTCCTAGAGAAAAAAAGGTTAACTCCCTGTGGATGGGAGAAGAAACTAGAGGTCTTGATTAGCTGGACAGCAGACCACTGTAAGGCACAATATTTTAGTTAAATCTAGGAATACCATATGATGAAGGAAATATAACACGGTAGCTCTGGACAGTATATTTAACCCAAAGACCCTGAGGTCTTTGTTTTACTTTCATAAATTTAAAAACAAAAGCCAGGTTCAAATAATTTAAGCATTTTTTTCTCTAATCACATAAGGGTAACAGGAAGACTACAAGGTCACCAATTATAGAATAGTTATTGTAAATAATATGGTGAATGACTAATGAACATTAAGGGCATTACATCTTAGAAGGCAACTGTTGTGGCCACTTAATAAAGGCACGCTGTTTTTAAATCAGATTCAATTGAAATGATGACAAAGAATGTTGTCTTGGTTTCCATTTGTGGAATGTGTGTGTGTGTGTGTGTGTGTATGTATGCACATATAACCTCAAATGCAGAACAATAAATGATAATTATCTGTTTATTCATTTTTTGTTACCACTTTCATTAAAAGCTGGTTTTGGGTAGGCAGAGCCTACATCAGCTGCATCAGGTAAAATGCGGAAATGCATGCACACTTCTCACTGCACCCAGAAACCAATGGGTGCAATGCAAAAAACATTACTGATCTCTCTGAGGGCTCTATGTTAGTATTCAAAACGTTTTTTTGTAACAAACAGATAGGACAGTACATTTGGTCTGCTTGTGATTACCTTTAGGAAAGCTCACATCTAGAGTTACATCATAAGCCTCAGCAAAGATTTGGATGTTCTCTGTATATACAATGCCTAGGATATATTCCGCATCTGACACCTGTGACAGAGAATACAAAAGATAAGAAAATTAAGCAAGATAAAGAATGAGTGCATGGTTTAAAAAGAAACAAACAGACCATAGGTAAAAAAAGATCAATGAAACAAAAACAGACCTCGAGTCGGATGACTTTCTTTAGATTGATCTGTTTTTGTGCCCTAAAATACATTTGCAGGGCATACTCTGACTTCGGTAAAATCACACCATGATCCTGGGACACTGAAAATTCATCTCCTAGGTTTTCCAGTCCAATAAGTTTCCAAGCTACAGGAAGTAAGGTGTGATTTCGCAAATACAACGTCTTCGTTTCCCGTCTGAAACGATATAACAGGTACAAATTCACATTTCTTATGAGTAGCATAAACATTCTATAAATCCTAAGTCATTTGGTTACTTCAATGTCAGTGAGTAGTGACGTGGCCATTTCTACTCAGTCATGCTTGCTATCCATAGTCCTCTATCCATCTTTGTATTATTGAGTCTGGTTAATATATAATAAAAGAAACACCATTAAAACTAAATATTTATTTTTTATACAGAACCCTTGTGAAACCTAATACACTTATTATAATATCCACAAAGTAATAATAAATCTCATTTTATGTAACTGAAATTGAACATTTCAATCTGCCTGTTGCAACCATTCCACTATATCCGACTTGCTGTCATCTTAGTGCATAGTGTGTACCACTGAGGTAGCTCTTCATATTGGGAAACTGTTATTAGACACATGGGGACACATTTGGTGAATAGGGTGGATATGGCATTTCCTTGAATCCACAGGTGAGCAGTGAGGTCTTTTACAAAATATGCTGTGCAAGATGGGGCATTGAAGCTGAATGGGCATGGTCAATAACTTTCCTACCCACTTGTCCCTGCCACAAATGCCCAAACAAATGAGAGTAATATTGATTGGTTATTTACATCATTTAGGGTATGTAATCAATAGGGGCTACATCATTAACATCATAATAAATTCTGTATATTCTGGAATTATGTTGGTGCTGGAGAACTACGTAGGACAAAGTGGGCATTGTCCATTCTTCTAAGCTTTCATGGCACACCAGGCCTGTTAAGAAATCAGATTTAACAGGGATACAGGCATCCAGTTGCACAAATCCCTCACATAAATTCCAAACTAAGCGACTGAACTCCAACTTGTACAAGGATCTGTCTGGTCTTCATCTGATAAGAAAGCTGTAAATCAGAGGTGACTTGACATCTCTCCAGGGGCTCCTCTGCAGTCCTCTTGAGCCAGAATGTGTGAAATAGACTCAGGAAAGGAAAAAGATCTATAATGGACAGAAGAACCCACCTGTTAAAAAGCAATGATTTTGTAACTGGAAGTGACCTTAATCCAGTCAAGAGAAGGTTCAACCTTCCTTTAAAACCACATGTACCCCATCCTTCGAGGTGTGAGAAGAAAAGAGACAAGAGTATGGCAAGTTGAGAGAAGTTCAGGGATTCTCTCAGGGAGGGGGAACTTTCCAAAATTACTGAAAACATCTGAATCCTGATCTGTGAACTGAAAAGCTAAGAGCTTGTTTCTTGGAGAGCCAAAGCCGACAAACTCTTATCTTTGTGGATCAGAAGCTGAAAACCAGTCTGCACATCCAAACTCTTGGGCCAGATTTAGTAATGCCTTTTCCCTGTGACGTGGCAAAAGACAGCAGAAGGCAAGCTGGTGAAGCAGCAGCACAGCACTGATAAAGTTCATATTGTAACAAGAAAGAGTTCACTCCAACACATGAAGAATTCTCCACTTGAACCTGGTGCAACGACAAAGCAAAAAACCCACACAACATCGGATATCATAGTATCGTAAAATTATTTACAATGCCTTGCAAAAAATATTTAATCCCAATTCTGTCATTTTACTGAATGACGTATTCCACACTGAAATTTTGTCCACTGTGATATTTTTATTTCAGGGTGGTGAAACTCAAAAGTGCTTTGCTAATGTGGCGTTATAAAGTAGAATTCTAAATACCAGTAAACAGCCAGCCTATATGTTAAATGTTTGTCTGTGTATTCACAATATATATATATATTGTCACAAGAACGAGACATAAACAGATAAAGGTTTGGGGCAGCCACCCGTATAATATGGTATCCTGGCTGCAAAGTCGTTTTTATCAAATAAACAGCACTAATGTGCATCCAACTGAGTCCAGAATGAGCCTGAGGGAAATCGGAAAAAGGCTGGCTTTTAAAGGGGAAGACAGGAAATGAGGTCATAAGGATCGGGCACGTGTTCTTCATTCATTGGATCGAGCCCGGACGTGACGTCAGAGGGGCCAGAGCTGGTAAGGTCTACTTCCTTTGGCTCGGTCCCGGAAGTGATGTCTGCAGGAAAGGGAGAAAAAGAGTCAGTGCACTCTGCCACATCCCGGCATGCCTCAGAACTGCCTTCAATCAAGCCCTTTAGCTGCCTCCCATGCGCACGTGTGTGACAATATATATATATATATATATATATATATATATATATATATATATATATATATATATATACACATATATAAAGGGAGCCGCATAAAGACCTGACAAGTAGCATAGTATATCGTGCCGGGGCAAAGGCAGGTTACTAACCTCTCTTCCATTATCTCCACAGAAAGACCGAAGCAACGCCACCTTAAATTCACCCGGACTCCCTAACCTCCCTTCCACATTCCTTCCTTCCCTCTGGTCCACCTCTGATGAAATCATGACTCCCATACATCACCTCGGTTCCTTGCCAGCATTCCATCTGTCTGTTTCCGGTCCCTCCCCATAAATTGTTCCCGTTCGCCATTTTCAAACCGTCTGTTGAAAAGCTTGGATGCAAATCACTGACCTACATTCAAACTGTACAGTATACGGGGCCAGAAAACCCCAAACCTTCATAATTGTATTGTCTATTTCTTACAGTGGCGTAGCTGGCAGGATACATCATCCAGAACATGTCCGAAAGACAGGACCTGAACACAGTGCTAACAAGTCTGGCTAACCAACTCCAGGCTCTGCAGCTGGAACAGTCAGCCACGAAGTGGGAGCTGGCAGAGACCAAGACACAGTTGGCTGCAGCTGAAGTGGTAAAACCGGAGTCCACGTGGCCTCCACCTTCTCCGATCATTCCACTTCCCGAAGCGGATGACATAGACTCTTACTTAATGATTTTCGAAAGGACAGTCTCTCAGAATCAGTGGCTGTGGGCGGAATGGGCATCCATACTGGTGCCATACTTGAAGGGCGTCATGCAGCGGGCCTATCATGACTTACCCGAGGAGGAAGCTGCTGATTATGACCTCCTGAGGGCCGAGATTTAGAGCCACTACGGCGTAACGTCGGGCCAGCACGCGAGAAGGTGGAGGTATTGGATATTTGACCCCATTCATCCTGCAAGAGCCCAGGCCTTTGAGTTCTGGGGTAAAATGGGGCGCTGGCTGAGGCCAGATGTTAACCAGGCCTGCCAGGTAGTAGAACAGGTGGCCTGTGAGGTGCTAGTCAATGCTATGCCAGAGTGTCTCGCCTAGTAGGTCCGACAACATCCTTACAAGGATATGAAAGGTCTTCTGGAGGTCCTTGAGCGCCAACTCGTGGTGAACCGAGTCAGGGGGTCGGAGAAGCCTGCTCGCGGGGTCCAACAGGGACATGTCGCTACCCCTGAGCCCACCCGTCGCACTGCAGAAGCTCCAGTGAAGCCTAAAGAGAAACTGCCGGCCCTGCCTGACCCCAGAATGTGGAATTAATGAACTGAACCTGGGCCAAAGGAGGGAGGTACTGTGCTCTGTCTAACACCCTGGCCGTCCCGAATACGGGAGTGGTCCTCATAAATGGGCACTCGGTTGTGGCGTTGTTTGATTCCGGGAGTAACATTACTATTGTTGCTCAACATTATGTCCTACCATGACAGTGGGTAAACCAGCATATAAATGTAACCTGTGTGCAGGGAGAGACCAGATCGTATAAGTCCGCAGTGTTACATAACCTGGAAGGGTGAAACGAGACAGCTACTTGTGGCTGTATTACCTGAGCCCCCCTTTCCAGTTATTCTGCGACAAGACTGGTCGGAAAATAAATGCATTAGAGAAAGCACCACTCCTATTGCCAAGTTGGGTCTAATTATGGATGGACAAGGCACCGTCCCAGCGGCTCCCACGCCGTGCACCTTGGCAACCAGTGATGACATAGACGACCAGGGGGAAGATTCTCTGGCGACGGACCCGAACCAGAAGTTCAACTGGGTGAGGGTCCGGGTCAGCCAGATGATAACTCCCTGGATCCACTAGACCCCTTGGTCGGCATGGATTATCAATGTAAATCCACGCTGGCCTCTTTTAAAAGAGAACAGTGGAATGATGATTCCCTAAAGTTTTTCCGGAATGCCATCGTTTCCGTTGATGGCAATGCGCCGGACATTTCCATACCACTGGGACCCTACTTTGTGCTAGAAAATGACCTGTTGTATCGAGTCGTGGACCACGAAGGCGAGGTATGGAAGTTGTTACTAGTGCCGCGGACCTACTGGTGGGAGGTCTGTGAAATGGCTCATGCCCGCCTCCTAGGCGCCCATCTCGGGGCAAAGAAAACATCAGAAGATAATAAAACTCAAACAATTTTATTGGCCTGGAATTAACGAGGAGGTCCGACGTTTCTGTCAGTCCTGCCCAGGCTGTCAGTTACATCAGAGACCTAGGAAGGACCGTGCTCCTCTCGTTCCGATTCCCCTCATTGATATTCCCTTTGAAAGGATCGGAATAGAACTTGTAGGACCCCTGGAACCTTCGACTTGTGGCCATAAATACATATTAGTTATGGTAGACTACGCAACTCAATACCCAGAGGCGGTTCCCTTGTGCTCTGCTAATATGAAAAATATCGCACGGGAGTTGGTATGCCTTTTTTCCCTGCCAAATGGGAATACCTAAAGTAGTCCTCATGGTACTCCCTTTACTTCAGATACGTTCAGTAAGGTTGCCAAGTTACTCTGTATTAAGCATCTAAAAACATCTGTTTATCATCCTCAGACGGATGGGTTAGTAGAACGATTTAACCAAACCCTTAAACAGATGCTCCGCAAGGTAGTCAGCGCGGACAGCAGGAACTGGGACCAGCTTTTACCCTTGTGCTTTTTGCTTATCGGGAGGTGCCACAAGCCTCCACGGGCTTTTCACCCTTTGAGCTTCTTTACGGCCACCAACCTCGGGGCATTTTGGACATTCTTAAAGAAGGTTGGGAAGGGGAGACTCTTCCATCCTCCAATATTTTGGAATACATCATGAAACTGCGTGATAGACTAGATAAAATCCGACCCCTCCTAAAAGAACACATGTCATGAGCTCAAGCAGCGCAGGCGCGGAATTATAACCGGAACACCTCCCTCCGGGAATTCCAGCTAGGGGAGCGTGTGATGGTGCTTGTGCCTACTTCCTATTCAAAATTGTTAGCCCATTGGCAGGGCCCATACGAGATTAAAGAGAGAAAAGAGCTTGTTGACTATTTGGTGAAGCAGCCAAATTGTTGACCGAACGAGAGGGTTTATCACGTCAACTTGTTGAAACCATGGAGGGATCGGGAGGACCGCCCTTGCACCTAGACGACCCTCTCCCTTTTCGCTGAAAAATCAACCCTTAACCACGGCCCCAATTTGACATCCCACCAGCAACAGGAGCTAGAAAATGCGATCCTGTCTATCCCAGAAGTAATCAGTGAGACGCCATGCTGCACCTTGCTGATTGAACACAACATCATGACAGACCAAGGAGTGGTAGTTAGGGAACGGCCCTATCGCCTCCCGGAAGCAAAATGTGCGGAGATGGAACTGGAAATCCAACAGATGCTGGATATGGACATCATAGAAAAGAGTCACAGCCTGTGCTCCAGTCCCATCGTCCTCATTTTTAAGCCAGATGGCTCTTCTAGATTCTGTAATGACTTTAGATGTCTTAATCAAGCCTACCCCATGCCCCATGTAGGGGAGGCAGCACTACTTTTCCCTGATGGAAACTCAAATTAGCCGATCTACGAGTCTCCAACTTAAACTTTTAAGCCTTACAATATCTATATACTTCTGACATATCACCTATGTCCATATATTCAATCTCTTTTTGCTGTTCCGTTATTTCACCGAGTAATAATTTCCTTTTGTTTGTGCTAATGCGATATTTATTATATTTTTTTTGATACTTTTGAATTTCCCTACTTTCATATTCTTTAACTTGCTCTGCATGTGTATCGCACCAACGTTTGTGAACTTCATTATGAAGTCTTTTATTTCTGACCCGGATTTGACATACGAGCTTTTCAATTCCACTTGGTCCAGGCTGATTATTACTTTCCTTATTTTCTGAATTTGCACATAGATTATTATTGTTCTCTTGTGCATCCTTTTTTGCCTTCTTTTCTCTCCAACGCTTTCGTGTCTCTTTTTGACATGCTGCTTTTTCTTCTTCGCTTAGTCATTCACATGCCATCTACAACGTATAAAATTTTTAAGAGCTGGGAGCACATGAAGTGTGTCTGCTGACAGCATTCCAACAACTGCGAGGTTAGATGTCCGTGAACTTGTTTTAAATTGTTTGTAAGTAGGGCATAATGTGCAAAAGTCGCTGTCTCACGGGTCTTGCTTCCTAAGGTTGTAATGTCTAATCTTGTGTGACGCCCAAGATGTTTTTATATCATATATATATATATATATATATATATATATATATATATATATATATATATATATATATATATGCAGTTATATTTTTATACACCTTATGTTAATCAATAAAATTGTGTTATTCTGCTTCTTAAAACAAATATATATATACTGTATATGCAGTTATCATATTTTTATACTCCTTATGTTTATCAATAAAATTGTATTACTCTGCTTCTTATAACAAGTGTGCCTCAGTTATCTTAATATATATAAGTCTAAAGGCTAGAGACCTGCCTCCTACAACAGAGAAACTTAAGGTAAATAAAGTACGAGCCTTGTCGAACTATTGGATTAATCCACCATTATGGCATCTTACCGAATGGTCTTCTTATTGATTATTAATCAATCAAAAATCCTATAATTGCCATGCATTATTTTCTTTTAATTTTTGAATGGATTCTAGGTCATGGTAATGTTCCAAAGTCTATTCTCCAGTTATGAAATCCTTCTTAACTTTCTTTCAGCATAAATTACTTACTTCAAGATTTTCCTTGGAAAACTGGAAGCAATGATAATTAATTTCAGGAATTAATATTTTGGGCACCCAATATGAACACACCTTGTTCATATCGATTTAGCTGACCCGAAACAACTTATGTTGGTTTTTGACATCTGATGAGATGACACTCTTCAATTCCATATTAGGATTTGCTGACAATAATATATTTAGTTATTTATGTCAAAGGCTGGCCAGACCTTGACCTTTCTGCCATAACAGAATTCTGTAGGTCATCTACTTATTATGAAATATCAAGGGACTAGTCCTGATACATAATAAATATGTAAGAATGAATTTCCTGGGGCATAATGTTTAGCATTAGAAATTTAGTGATGACAAGAATCCTGACATTGTAGTTTTTATCATCCATGCTGATTTGGTTCTGAAGCAAAAACACTATAAACCACCAATACTAGAAACTGTACTTAACATACAGTATTGTAGTGCACTGCAGCTAATATTTGGTCACAATCAGCAACACAAAATACTCTTTTCAAGGATAAGCTCAAAACATTTTGAGCTACCTTCATATATTCAACATACACATTTGGCATCTTAAAGCCATTAGCTGTGGTGTTTGTACGAAGTGTTTTTATTAAAACAAAGAGAGAGTGTGCTTATTTTGTGCTAGTGGCTTTAATCGCTAATCTATAATATTAATGGCTGAGTTCATTTAGATCAATTCACCAAACATATAAGGCAACATTATCACAATAAAATCAATCACAAACTGTAAATGAAAGCTTAGTCCCACAAACTCAATTGTATACTCCCATCCGGGAGGCCTTGGTTTAAAGCCTTGAACAGAAGTTGACTAGAGCTAGCTCACTTAGCATGCTGTTTGCTTTTACATACAGAAAATATAATTTCTTCTGACCTGTGAAGAAGAATTTTATCAAAATGAAGTTGCTTCCTGTCAAGTTCCAGTTCTGGCCTTATACCAAGGCAAGATATTTTGAAAAGCAGTGGTTCTGGATTTTCTTTGATACAGAAGACTACGGCATCTTCAAACAGCCCTGGTGAAGTGGGGTATGCCCATATGGTCAGCATCTAAACATAAAAACAGATTTTAATAGACAGCATTAAAACAAAAACACAAGGATTATACTGTATATGTTGCCATTTGTTTACTCTGTTTTGAATCTTACATGGGACCACCATGTAAAAATATTATTCACTATGTGTTTAATAAATAAAATTTTAATGTATCATTTTACCACAAATCACTGTAAGCAACAATTAGGATAAATCAATTAAGGGACTCATGACAACAATAACATCCTGGTCATTGATCTGTTGGTGGAATCGAGCCAGAGGAGAGACATTCTGTATATTTAAACTTTCTACAAAATTTTCATCTGGGGAGATTTTTGAAAACAACAACATTGTAATTCTTATCATAAGCATTACACATAAAGTAATAGTGACACCAATTCTCTTCTATAACACAGTAGTCATTATGCAACTGAAAAATGTATCTGAAGTTAAAAATTATACTGGTTTGTTCACTGATTACACTACCTTTGATTCATTATCCTACCTGTGTTTCATTTTGTTCACTGATCATCCTACCTGTGATTCATTAGGTTTGAGGCTCAACATGGGAGGATCCATAAGAAATGTAGTAGCCTTTGTGTCATGTAGAAAGCTGAAGTGGATGTCAACATTCAGTGCCGAACTGTTGTGGGCTAAAATTTTCTCCATATTTTCTGGATATCGTCCTTCTTTGAACCTGAATTAAAAATCACAAGGACAAATGTAAATAAAGTTATATCTTTTACACTGAGAACAATTTCTTTATTAGATTTTCTGTGTTTTAGAATGATAGCCGATACATTTAAAAATGATAAACTAAATGAGAAGAGTTCTGAATGAGCATAGCAGCTGTGGTAATGGCATGCCAATTTATGTTTTTTTTACTTTCTCATTTACATAGTATAGAGATAGTATAGGAATCGTGAAAAAAATTCAGCCTCGAGAATTTGGTGAATCTTGATGTTTTAGACATTCCTGAGTCCGAAAATACCATTTTTGAAATTAGGTCTGTCTGTGTGTAAACACGATAACTCGAAAACATTTTGACCTAGGCCAATGAGATTTTGTACAACTGCTTTATATCAAAAATAAGGAATCCTATCAACTTTTGGACACTTCTGGCAAACAGAAGTGGTATTTTACCTGAAGACTTTTCAGATTTTTTCAAGTAAACTATGGCAATAAATAAAGATATATACATTAATCCCTCGCTATATCACACTTTGACTTTCGCAGCTTCACTCTATCGCGATTTTTTCTCATACACGCTTACGTCACTACGCATACGCTTTCTGAGAACTTTTATCTAAGCCCCACGATGGCTCCTAAACGTGCTGCTTTTTCTAAGCCTTCTGACAATAAAACTAAGCGCCGGAGGAAGATGCTTACTATCCAGGAGAAGGTGGCAATACCCTACAAAAGCCTCCTCACGCATATGAAAAGACAGCGCCAGCAACTGCCTATCAAGATGTTCTTCAGCCATGCACCCAGACACCCACTGCCTACTCCTAGTACTTCTTCAGCGGAAGAAAACAACGACGCACCTGCTGAAGATACTGCACCACCTGAAGACTCTCCTCTGAGGTCGTGCCTTCATAGGTTAGTAGTTGTGTGTAAGAACTGTGTGTGTGTGTAATTAAATGTACAGTACAATAATCTACTATATAAAAGCGGTCGGGATTGTCTTTCCGTCCTGTGAGTACAAAGCGTAGTGGTATTCCGCTTATCACAGACTTACTACTTGCGGCTTGCGGTACGAAGCGACGCGATGTGAGCAGAGTACTAGTGCTCCCATCGTTCCCTTGCTTTTGTGCGTGATGCGCTGGAAAAATAGATAGAATTATGTCTCTGGAAATAATTAATGTTGATGGAGTACAAACGCCTCACCGCGTAGTAAATATCAGGGGAGATGGTGCTTGCTTATTCTCATCTATAGCTTATTTAGTGCATGAAACTCCGTCTTTAGCAGTACAGATTCGGGCTGACATTGTACGACTTTGGACAGGCACTCGAGGGGATAAAAAAATGTAGGTTTTCGGGAGATGTTATGAATGGGCACTTTGATGTTCTCATTCCCTACACTTACATGCCTGATGTACACATGGAGCGCACACAAATTGAGGATAAAAGTCGGTCACCTTAAAAGGCGGGTGAGCCTAGTAATAATATGATATTTGTAACGTCTAATATGTCTTATTTTCTCTTATTTTGTCTAATATATTGGGTAATACGAGTGTAATGGTGACTAAAGGGTGCTATTTCATGTCTAGAGGGCTCTAATAATGTTAAAAAAAGTATTTAGAAGGTCGTAAACAGGTTTTCTATACTCTAACTGCGAAAATATTCGATTTATAGATAAAGAATCCTACTTCGCGAAAATTCATTTATCACGGTAGAGTCTGGAACGGATTAACCGTGATAAACGAGGGTTCACTGTAATTCGAAGTTTGTGTGGATATTAGAAATGATGAAAAATAAGTAGATATGAAATTTAAGAAAAATCACTCGACCAGAAGTGATAATTTTCAAGTAAACTATCGTTATAGTTACAGATAAATGATTCAAATTTTGTATACATATTTATAATGATAAAAAGCAAACAGATATGAAATTTGAGAAAAATTACTCAACCGGAAGTAGTATTTTATTTAAACAACCATCTGCATTTTTTGTATCATGGAAATATAAATGTGTACAAAATGTTAAAAACTGTACTCAATATAACACAATACGAGGTGTGGCAGAAAAGTAATGAGGCTGATTTTTTATTTACCAAAGTTTTTATTTTTTTCAAACATCAATGTTATCCCCTTCAAAGTAGTTCCCTTGAGTAGCTACACACCGATGGAGACGTTGTTCCCACTGTTGGTAGCAGCGCTGGAAGTCTTCAACCGGTATGGTCTTCAGCATGTCCGTTACACTCTTTTGGATGTTTTCTAAAGTCCCAAAATGACGTCCTTTGAGGACATTTTTCAGTTTAGGAAAAAGGAAAAAGTCACACGGACTGAGGTCAGGTGAATAAGGGGGCTGGGGAACCACAGGAATGCCTTTTGAGGTCAAAAATTCTGTTATGGAGAGGGCAGTGTGACATGGGGCGTGGTCCTGATGGAGCATCCATTTGTCTGCAATGTCTGGTCTCATGCGAATGACCCTTTTTCTGAACATTCTTAATATTAAACGACGGTCTGATCTCACAAGAGTGTTCACACGTTCGATGTTTTCATTGGTTTTCGAAGTTGAAGGCCTCCCTGAACGGTGTTCATCTTCAACATGTTTTCTGCCTTCCAAAAATGATTTGTGCCAGCGAAAAACTTGAGCTCGGGATAAAGAATGTTCCACATAGGCCTGTTTTAACTTTTCAAACGTCACACTTTCCGATTCTCCAAGCTTAATACAAAATTTAATGGCACAACGTTGCTCCAAATTCTGCTGTTCCATTTTGCGTGACGCACAACCAAAAACACAACTTCGCTAATAGCAGTCACAATAATCACGTAGATAACGGAAGGAGTTGAAACTCGCAGTGAGCTATGGGAGGGTACTGATACACGTGCTCTATCAAGGACAACAGCGCAGCGTTGCCAGATCGCTTGCAGTGTTGCCAGTCTCATTACTTTTCTGCCACACCTCGTAACTTATTAATTTTATTTTAATTTAAACATCATCAGTTTAACAATAAGGTGTAAACATTGAACATGCCATGTAAATATTAAGATGTAATGGGAACAATAAGCTGCTACATCCCCATCGTGTTCCTGGTAATACATTTATTTTATGATTTTGTTTAATTTCTGCCATCATTATCATAATTAAATGTAGCTAAATGCAGTTTTACCTATAGCAATTTATTACAAGAAATATTATATAATAATAACACTTTTTCTATGTTTTTAGGTGACTATAACTCTTTTTACTTTGCACGTAATCTAGGTAACGCATATGTAATCATGAAAACATTCCACTACCATTTTTGACCTCCCTAAGTGCAAAAATATTTTAATATAAAGCTTGATTATGAATAGAGATAAATGACTTTGTATCAGTATTATCAATTAGTTATGATGAAAAACAAAGAGATATGATATCTGAGAAATATTGCACAATTGGAAGCGGTTCTGATGACCTTTTCCTCTATCTCAGTATACTTGAAAGTTGAGGGGAGCCCATTCACAATTTTTGTTAGTTGGCAGCTACATTGAGAGTAGAGATCAAAACTGTATTATTATGCTATTTATTTTAACAAATTCTGAAAAAAAAAGTTTATCAGGTATGTATTTTAGTTACCTCTCCCTGTTTTTTCCACAAAGCAGTGGACCAAACTGGTACACATCAGTTGCTGTAATAAACTTCTTGTGGATAATTTCATTTGGCATGGGTTTCTTTTTATGGTTAGCAAACACCATCCTGAAGCAGATAAAATATAATTGTGAGAAGACTAATGCAATTTAGCCTTTTAGCACAAAGATTTAAGTAGACAGATTCAGAAATAAACAAAATAAACTTGAAATATTGATACTGATGGGACTGATGCTATAAAGTAAATTCTTCTCAAATTACAATACACTAGGCAGCTATGTAGCAGAATCCCCATGCTCTAGACTCTGTGTGGACTCAGGGTAAAACAATATAATATTTAATCTTACGATAAAAGTTTTTACAAGAACAACACAAATATTAATAAGATGAAAGTATGGAGAAGTGGATAAGAGACTACAATATACTTTAAGCAAGGATTGTTAGTTAAATCTCTGCAGCTAACTCAATGTTTGCTTTTGTTCAGACAGAAAGAGAGATGGAGTGATAGATAAATAAATAATTTATTGATGCCAAGATGAAATTGCAGAATTATATATATATATATATCAAATGATGTTGAAATCTTACGTTGGATCTTTGCAAACTGCAGGGAATGCACATATACCCTTGCAGGAAAGCTGATATAGCTTACTCATTCCCATTATCTCAAAGTTCAACATCTGTTCAAAACAGCCTAGTACATCAGACGTGAAATGAATTATCAGGGAGACCTCTCCATATGCAGGAATAATCCAACGAAATGTAGTTAGTCTAGAAAACGTAATGCATAGGACTATTACAATCATCAATTAGCATGCCTTACAGTAATACAAAATGAAAAAATAAAATAAACAGAATTTAAAAATAAACTCTCTTCCAAAACTGCTCTTAAGTGAAAAAGTAGATTGATGTAAAACTATAAAAAGTATGCCAAAGGCAAACTATACAAACTATAGGCAGACCACATTAGCAAACGAGAGATGTTCAGGCTATGGCTGTCTGCTCTCATTTGAAGAAAAGATGACATGATACTTCACTCTCTGGTATTATTTCAGGTAAAGGTAATGAGACAAAATTTTTCATCTTTGATATCTTCTTCACATGCAAACAGTAAATAAATACAATACAATAAATTTCAAAAAGTAAATGCACAAAAGACATATAAAAATATTTCATCTTGAATAAAAATATATACTGTTTTTGCCAAGTATTCTAATGTATGTATCCTTTTTATGTAAGCCCACGTGAATTAAGGCATTGTCAAATAATCAAATAAAACAAAAAGTGTGATGGTGTATGAACAGGGTTTGGGGGCGTCTTCACATCAATATAGTTCACATCCTATCTATTCTTGGTTTACCCTAATTAACTATAAAAAACATTACACAGCATACAGTGTTGTTCTGGAATATTGTCACCTTTATTGATACCTATTGAGGTTCAGGATTGCTGTGCTTAATGACTGGTTCTTTTTTTTTTTTAAGAAAAATTACAAGTTGTAATTATTGTTCACACCTTTAGGTTTATGAAGAAGTGTGCATAACAGAATTAAAATAAACAGCTGTTTAATACAAAGTTGGATTTTGCCATAAGTGGAACAAAAAATCATTGTGCAAGTTAGTTGTATTATAAAATAACAACAGAAAACCAATTCCTTAGAGGATCAAGACATCTACCTTAAAAAGGGCAAGTGTCTGTGCATCTGTGTGGTAGCTAGGTCTCTGCTATATGTTATTTGGTATGGTATTCATGAAAGCAGTCCTAATGATTGTAATGTGCCATCTGCTGGAATGAAAAATGCAACACTTGTAATTACTACAAATATTTGTGATTCACCATTTGATATAATGACAAATATAATTTTGTTATTTATTACTACACCGATTACAAAATACATTCTAATAGATGCTACACTGCAAATGTTACTGCTTATTACTTAGAGTTCAAGGTAGCACAGCTAGTTAACTACATAAAACTATTGAGAGGTAGCCATAAACTACTATACTGGCTACTATATAACATTACGTTTGTAGTAAGGCTACAGTACAACAAATTATTTAAATGTGACTGCTACACACAAATGATAAGGTATGACATGGGATGATAACATGGCAGAAATAGTGGCTACAGAACAATTCTTCATATAAGTAAAGAATGAACCTACTAAAAACTGATGAGATCTGTACTGCCATGATGGATTATATCTGAACTGTAGCAACACCAATATAATGGAGAGGTGTATTAAGTATGTTATTCAAGGAATATTTAAGTTAGAGAAACTAACTTCACTATTAATAACAATATGCAAGATAACTTTGAAATTTCTAGTCTACAAGCTGAAATAAAATCATGAATACAATAAAATGACTCTCGTTAGCATTAAATTATGAGGAATTAAATGTATAAGCTGGAGTTGTATATATTGCATATAATATCAAATTACAGCAATAACAGAAATGTGGCTAAATCTAAAAGATGAAATAAGTATAACATAGACATCCACACATCATTTAGGAAAAAATAGGCAAAATCAAAAGGAAGGCGAGTGGCTGTCTGGAATATTGTAAGAAACCTCAAGGAATAGTTACTGATTTTAGGAATATGGAGTTTGAACTACGAGGAAAATTTGAAGGTGCTAAATCAATTTAAGAAAAGGGAGATGAAGATGGTTGGCGCCCTGCCGGGGATTGGTTCCTGCCTTGCGCCCTGTGTTGGATGGGATTGGCTCCAGCAGACCCCTGTGACCCTGTGTTCGGATTCAACGGGTTGGACAATGGATGGATGGATGGAGATGAAGAGGTGACCTGGTAGTGTGATTACAATTATGAAGGGAATTAGTAGATCATCCTAGCTCTAATTTTAAAATGAGTTCTTTAACAGAAAACAGGGACATAGACAGAAGCTTGCTAAGGTTAAATTTCACCCAAATGTTAGATGAATGAGTGGCACAGTGGCGCAGTGGTAGCACTGCTGCGTCACAGTAGGATGCTTGGGTTCGGTTCCTGGGTCCTACCTGTGTGGAGTTTATACGCTCTCCCCGTGTCTGCGTGGGTTTCCTCTGGGTGCTCTGGTTTCCTCCCACAGTCCAAAGACATGCAGGTTAGGTGTACTGGTGATCCTAAATTGTGCTTGGTGCGTGTGTGTGTGTGTCCTGCGGTGGGCTGGTGCCCTGCCCGGGATATGTTCCTGCCTTGCACCTGGTGTTGGCTGGGACTGGCTCCAGCAGACCCCTGTGTTAGGATATAGTGGGTTGTATAATGGATGGTAGTTTGAAGAAAGTTTATCTTCCCACAGAGAATTATAGAAACATAGAATATGTATTATCTGTAATAGCAAACATACTGTACATTTTTATTCACCAAATATAATATTTAAAAATAGAAAAATTTAAAGGAGATTTAATTTTTTTACTTGTTGACTTTTTCAGGTGCAATTTCTGTTGACTGGGGCACTGGTTCAGGCTCTTCAACAGGCTGTGCGTCCAATATAGGTGAGCAGGATTCAGTTCGACGAGCAGTCTTCTTGTTACTTGGAGACCGCCGTTTGTCTTTGTCCTTCTGGGTGTCCTTTCCTGCATCTGATTTCTCTTTCTTTGGTTTGCCCTTAGCAGGAGTTGAGCGATCATAGTTTATTCATAAATATATATGACATTCCATTATTAAAATTAACTGAATACTGATATTTTAAAATTACATATTGCTATGTGTCCCTCTTTTTGCATGCTCCTTTGCATGATGCCCAACCTAACCTGACCTGACCTCCTTTTATATCTTTTAGATATCTTTTGTTGAATTGACTTTTTCGCATGAGTTGTACATGGAAAGAACAAGAAACAGGATAGTATAGTATTTTGACAGCTGTCTGAAGCGACATGCAAATAGGAATTCATTTTCCTATGTACAAATGCTAATAAACTTGACATCAGATGAATAATTTTAATATGAACAGTAAAAAATCACTGTCAAAGTGCGGTCTATTTTCTGCATAATCCTCTAAAGATCATGTAAAAAGCAAAGTGACCAAAGTGGCAATTATTATTATGTGTCAGTAGGTCAAGTAAGCCAAGTAACCAGCCATTAGTTAAGTTGAAAAATGAGATTAAACGCTGTTAGCATTCATTTTCATTCTCTAACTTGAACATTCATTAAAGTGTTGTAGATTTATTGCCTTGAGAGTTACAGCATATACAATCAGCAAGCAGCCTCTACAAGACATTACTTAACGAACTCTTCCATGGCAAAAGCTCTTCCACTTTTTCAAATCATTACTGCAATATTGAGCCAGCACTCAGAGTATTCTGTTGCATATGTCAGCCTTCAAGTTAAGTGTTTTTTGGTACTATCTACTGTGGAGGATGGCCGGCCGTTTATCCCGACCAATACCCCCAAGTCGCCAGGTGGAGCCCTCCTTGCAGCATGGACGTCCCCAGAAGACCAGCAGGGCATCATGGACAATGTGGTTTTTATGCACAGCCCTGCTGGATGCCATGGGGGCCACAAGAGGGAGCTGCAGGGAGGACCGAGGACTTCTTCGTGCCCTATGACCCGGAAGTTCGTCATAGGAAGAGCGATGGACTTCCGGGTTGAAGAAAAGAACTTTTACCTGACCCGGAAGTGATTAAGAATCACATGGACTGGGGATTGGGAACACTTCCGGGTCAGGAGATATAAAAGGACTGTGGGAGCTCCCAGACGGCGAGCTGAGCTGGGTGGAAGGGTGGCAACGCATCTGGGAGCTGGAGGATTGGTTTACTGTATTGAGTATTTGTGTGAGTTTAATGAGTATTGTGGAGGAGAGGGTGTTTTGTACACTGTGGCTGAAGAATAAAGTCAACTTGAGGACTTTTACCTGGTGTCTGGAGTCGTGGACAGGGGTTCAAGGGAGCGAGAGCCCCCTCTATCGTTCACACTACTTAATACTTGGTAGAATGAGACATACTGTAGTTTTATTTCTGCAGACTGAAGCAGATTATGAAGAACTATGAAGTTCTTAGGTTAATATGAAAAAAGGATCATGAGGTACCCAAAAAAAGAGCATAGCATCTTCAACACTGAAAATGTTCCTAAAAACTGACTGTCCACATCAAAAAGACAAAGAAAAATTAGACCTGTCAGTTATTTTCTATTGTGTGATTATGAAAAAGGACACCATCTGCCTTTTTTATGTGATGTATATATAGAATATTCTTTTTAATGCATGTTTTCTTTTGGAGTTTACTCTCTCAATTGTACCCAAATACTGACAGTTAGTGATATGCAGTACAAACACAGGTACGTATGACACTGAATGTTAAAGCACAGCCGCTGCTTCGATGGTACATTCATTTGTCTGTAAATTAGCAATTAAAAGGCTTAACTAAGTGGTCCTCAAGTTTAGTCCTACGGACCACCTTAAGTACAGGTTTTCATCTCAACCTCCTTCTGTTTTTAATGGGACACCCGCCTTTAATAAACAAGCTGTTATTTTCCAGTTTCTGCATTTCTGGCAATCCCAGTGCTTGAAGTGAGAATGCATGCATCTCATTCAGTTTCTACACAGAGTACCAGCACCGGAACCTTTTTTTGAAACTTCATGTGGGGGCCCCCCCCCAAATATCTTTAATCCTACTCCCCATGCTCCTTTCAATCGAGTATTGATGTATCCCAGTGAACCCCATGATGTAATGTCACTGTATCACCATTAAACAGCAAGTAACTTGGTTCCACTTCAAGCACTGCTCAATACAGAAAGTACATTTTTTGGCTAAATATCTTGGGGAAAAGGTAGCAAAGTATTTGTGTGTAGCGTTATTTATTGTCCTTTTCTTGCTCTTTTATATGTTCTGGTCATTTAAGCCTTTTCTTACTAATTAACTCACAAGTTAATTTTATACTGAAATAGCTGTTCCCCTTTAGTATTCAGTGTCATTAGCACCTGTGTCTATATTGCTCATCACTAATCAGTATTATTTGGATACAGTTAAGGGAGTAAATTCTACATGAAAATGTGAATTACAAAGGAAACAGCAAAAGAAAGTTAACATTTAAAGATATGGCAAAACATACCAATTTCTGAATTTTGTTTACATGTACATTGTCACACACGTGCGCATGGGAGGCAGCTAAAGGGCTTGAGTGAAGGCAGTTCGGAGGCATGCCGGGGTGTGGCAGAGTGCACTGACTCTTTTCTCCCTTGCCTGTAGACCATCCCCGGGGGATTTCACCTGGATCACCTGACATCACTTCCGGGACTGAGCCAATGGAAGTCGGCCACACCAGCTCCAGTCCCTCTGATGTCACCTCCGGCTACGAGCCAATGGTGGAAGACCACGTGCCGGATCCATACGACCTCACTTCCTGTCTCCCCCTTTAAAACCTGCCCCTTTTCCTTTGTTTCTTCAGTCTTGTTTTGGACTCGGTTGTGTGCACTTCAGTGCTCTGTATTTTGTTAAAAGAAAACGACTTTTGCAGCCAGGATACCACAATATACGGGTGGCTGCCCCAACTCTTTATCTGTCAATGTCTCGTTCTTGTGACAGTGGCGTAGCCGGCAGGATGGAGAAGTCCCGGAGGAGAAGGGGACAGGACCTGCAATATACCCAGGTGGGAGCGCATCGGGCCGAGTATTCAGGCGGGGAGGGTGCCCGTGGTTCGGCGTGACCCGGTGCGGGCTCCGCTCCCGGCACTCATAACTAGCCCATCTGGAGTGGCCAGGGAGTGTGCGGGTGGGGCTCACAGAATTGGGCTGCCCTGGAGGGGGGAGGCAAAAGGGACTCAGTATGCTCTCTTGGGGAGAGTGCCTGCCTCCCTGCGAAACCAAAGCCCCATTTACCCCCTAGGGGTGCCCCAGACTGGCAGGTGAATAAAATAAAAATGGAGGTTGGACCCTGAGCGGCCAACCAACAAACAAGCCTGGTCCTTATGGGCAATGGTAGGGCATTGGCTACGGCCATTTGAAAACACGCCCTACCAAATAATAGAGCAGGTAGCTTGCTATCTGCTCCTGGAAGCGCTTCCCGTGGCTTCACCCAGCCGGTTTGGGGCGGCGGTTTAAGAACATGTCTGAGCTCATAGAGCTTATGGAGACGCAGAGGGCGGCCTCACACTCTGGGTGAGCAGAAGCGTCCTCCTGTCAAACTCAGCCGGGTATGCAAGACCTAGCCCCACCCTGTACAATCCGGAGCCGTATTGGCGTCCGGGCCGGGCGCGCAAACCGCTTGGAGGCAAGGAGGAATGCAGGTGGAGGGTGAGGAGGGTTGGTGTGCTCTGGCTAATCCGTTGGCGGTCCCACATACTGGCGTGGTGATCGCCAACGGACACAAGACCACAGGTTTGTTCGACTCCGCAGCAACATTTCATTGTTGCCCGCCGCTTTGTGCAACCGCAACAGTGGCTAAATTTAAGACCGGTATAACCTGTGTCCACGGAGACATCCGCTGGTACAGGTCCGCCGCTGTGTCATCAGTTACGGAGGGTCAGTTCAGTAAGCTCACCGTAGCGTCCTACCTGATCCTCCACACCCGGTGATACTAGGGCGGACTGGTCTAAAATCAAAAGCGGTGAGACACATACCACTCCGGGTTAATTTGGGCCTCGTTATGGACGGAGATAACCCGTCTCAAGCTGCCTCCACGCCGTGTAATCAGCCGGCAGAGAGAGACGGCAGTCGCCCTGACTGACGTGGCAACTCCGGCGTCGCGGGCTAACACGCCATCCACCAACGCCGCGCGGAGCGGAGGAAACCACGCCCATTGAGGTCGACGCTGACCCTCTCTCCGTGTTGCGGTTCCAATTTAAAGAAACGCCGGCTTCTTTTAGAAGGGAGCAATGGAATGATGACTCCCTGAAGTTTGTAAAAAATGCAGTGGTCCTTGTCAATGGCCAGCGCACTAATCAGTCGATGCCACAGGGCCCCTACTTTGTGCTAGATAATGACCTCCTTTACCGTGTAGCAATGCATGACGGGCAGGAGACGAGGCTGCTGCTAGTGCCGCGCACCTTCCGGCGGCAGGTCTGTGAGCTAGCACACGCCCACCTCCTAGGTGGCCACCTGGGCACCGAAAAAACTCTGGAGCGGATCAAGCTCCGTTTCTACTGGCCAGGAATTAATGAGGAGGTTCGCCGCTTTGGCGCTTCCTGCCCGGAGTGTCAACTGCGACAAATTCCTAGGAGGGACCGTGCTCCTCTCATTCCTATTCCACTGATTGACGTTCCTTCCACAGAATCGGGTCGACCTGGTGGGACCCTGGAGCCCTCAGCCCGAGGACACAAGTACATTTTAGTCCTCGTGGATTACGCTACACGATACCCGAAGCTGTTCCGTTGCGCCAGCTACCTCTAAAGCCATCGCACGGGAATTACTAGGGTATTCGCGTGGGGATCCCCAAAGAAGTCTTGACAGACCAGGGGACCCCTTCACCTCGGAAACGTTCAAGGAGACTGCCAGATTACTGAAAATAAAGCATTTAAAGACCTCGTGTATCATCCTCAAACCGACGGATTAGTAGAGAGGTTTAATCAAACTCTCAAGCAAATGCTGCGTAAGGTGGTCAGCGAGGATGGAAGGAACTGGGATCAGCTCCTCCCCCTCGTCCTTTTGCCTATCGGAAGTCCCACAAGCCTCCACGGGTTCTCCCCTTTGAACTACTATACGGGCGACAACCTCGGGCATATTAGATATTTTGAAAGAAGGCTGGGAAGAAGAGGCTCTTCCCTCCACAAACATACTGGAATATATCGCGCAGTTACGCGATAGATTTGGAAAACTTCGCCTGTCCTTAAAAGTCACATGGAGGAGGCTCAAGCAGCACAGGCCGGTACTACAACCGCTGCACGCCTCTTCGGGAGTTCCGCCCGGAGATCGGGTCATGGTCCTAGTGCCTACCTCCCACTCTAAATTGCTTGCCCACTGGCAGGGCCCCTACGAAGTTAAGGAGAGGAAGGGACTGGTCGACTATTTGGTGAGTCAACCCAATCGTCGGCCAAAGGAGCGGGTTTATCATGTGAACCTGCTGAAACCGTGGAAGGACAGGGACCCCGATCCCTCCTCCGCCAGCCCCGCCACTCTTCGCCACACACACGACCTTAACTTCGCACGGACTTAAGTCCCAGACAGCGGCAGGAGCTGGAAACAGTTATCCGGACCGCTCGGGAGGTAGTCAGTGAGAACCCGGAAGGACCTCTCTGATTGAGCACAACATCGTGACAGAGCCCGGGTTGTTGTCCGAGAACGCCTGATCGCCTTCCCGAGGCAAAAAAGGCTGAAGTGGAGCTTGAGATCAAGCGCATGCTGGAGCTAGGTGTGATTGAGGAAAGTTATAGTCCCTGGTCCAGCCCCATTGTGCTCGTCGGTAAGCCTGACGGAAGTTGGAGGTTCTGCAATGACTTCCGTCGGCTTAATCAAGTCTCCCAATTTGATGCTTATCCAATGCCACGCGCGGGGCGACCTCCTCGAGAGGCTTGGACAGGCTCAATACCTGACCACACTTGACATGACGAAAGGGTACTGGCAGGTTCCTTTAACGGACTCCGAAGGAAAAACGCGCTTAGTACCCCTAGCGGACACTGGCAGTATCGTGTCCTTCCATTTGGGTTACACGGGCTCCAGCAACCTTTCAGCGTCTGGTGGACAAAGTGCTTCGCCTCATAACTCATACAGTGCTGCCTACCTGGATGACGTGGTCATCTATTCCAGCACATGGAAGGAACACCTACAGCATGTCCAAGCGGTATTACGGACACTTGGTGAGGCGGGCTCGGATTAATCCCAAGAAATGCTTCTTGGATTAAGCGAGCCAAATATTTAGGCTACCTGGTGGGTCGGGTACCGTAAGGCCACAGTGCTCCAAAATTGATGCCATTCTGAAATGGCCCGTCCATGAACCAAGCGGCAGGTCCAAGCCTTTCGGTTAGCGGGTACTACCGCCGGTTTGTACCCGGTTTTCGGAGAGAGCGGCGCCTTGACTGATTTAACAAAGAAGAGGGCCCGAACATTGTGGTATGGACTGAAAAACAGGCGCTGCATTTGGTGACTTAAAGCAGGCCCTTACGCCCACACCTGTTTTGATGGCACCTAACTTTTCTTTGCCTTTCATCCTCCAGACGGACGCTTCGGACACAGGCCTGGGCGCCGTGCTGAGCCAAAGCGTCGATGGTGTGGAGCACCCCATCATGTTCCTGAGCCGGAAACTGTTGGACCGGAGACCAGGTATGCTGCGGTGGAGAGGGAGGCTCTGGCGATTAAATGGGCGATTACTCAGCTGAGGTACTACCTGTTGGGCCGGGAATTCACCCTTGTCACGGACCATGCACCCCTACAGTGGATGGCCCTCCACAAGGAGTCGAATCCGCGGGTCACCCGGTGGTTTCTTGACCTGCAGCCGCATAAGTTTTCGCTCGTTCATCGCCGGGCGCTCCACGCCAACGCTGATGCTCTTCTCGGGTTCACGACCTCTCGGTTAGGTCGCCCGACCCGTCGGGTCTGGGCTAAGGGGGGGGCCTTGTCACACACGTGCGCATGGGAGGCAGCTAAAGGGCTTGAGTGAAGGCAGTTCGAGGCATGCCGGGGTGTGGCAGAGTGCACTGACTCTTTTTCTCCCTTGCCTGTAGACCATCCCCGGGGGATTTCACCTGGATCACCTGACATCACTTCCGGGACTGAGCCAATGGAAGTCGGCCACACCAGCTCCAGTCCCTCTGATGTCACCTCCGGCTACGAGCCAATGGTGGAAGACCACGTGCCGGATCCATACGACCTCACTTCCTGTCTCCCCCTTTAAAACCTGCCCCTTTTCCTTTGTTTCTTCAGTCTTGTTTTGGACTCGGTTGTGTGCACTTCAGTGCTCTGTATTTTGTTAAAGAAAACGACTTTTGCAGCCAGGATACCACAATATACGGGTGGCTGCCCCAACTCTTTATCTGTCAATGTCTCGTTCTTGTGACAACATATACTACCACATATTTTTGAAAGCAAAATAAGAGGTGAAATAGACCAACCAAATAAGTATATTATTTAGAAGTAAGACTGAACCATTTATTTGTGAAACCGATTGGAATGAAAACCCACAGCCACAGTGGCACCCCTGGAATGAACTTGAAACCCCCTTGCTGCAGATGAAAGGGGCTGTGAAACGTCACTTATGTTTATTCTAATAGAAACGATTCTCAACATAATGTACTAATAAACTGAAGTTGTTCATTCAAACATGCAGGACTGTTTTTAGCTGCTCCCAATCCCTCATCAGTTAGGGAACATTGGCTGTGCATGAGAGTAACTCCTTGTAAAAAGGATTTTTCTCTTTTTATAATTACAACTTGTAAATGTTAAAATGATTATGTACTGTAGTATAAATAAAGTATAAGAATGTAATTTTTTCACTATTGAAAAGAAATGGCTGTAACTATTTATTTAGGTGTTATTTTGAATATTCTCTCTTTTCTTCTTATAAACAAAATATAATGCAAGACAACAGACTAAACCAAGCCTTTAAAGACAAATGTTTTAGACAGTTGAAAAGAGGTCCTACCTTTAAAGAAGAGGCCAATGTTTCTGTCTCTGATTCTATCAGTTTTTTCTCCTCAATTATCTCCTCTGTTGATGGCGCTAAGAAAGCAAAATGCTCCAGTGCATTCTGGTTACCCAAGGAAGTCCGTTTCACTGGGTAACGTACCACAGATAGGATAAATGGAGGTGGAAGAGGTGGGCCACTGGGACCCAGACCCATGCCATCTAAAACCTAAATGATGAAACAATAAAAAACAAATGGTTCAAGCATCATTCAGAGAAAACCTGAGGCTGATCACACTATGGACAGTGTTGCTTCATAACTCAAGGACTCTCCATTTGAATCCCAGCCTGATTATGTTTAATGTGATGTTTGCATATTCTTTCTTGTTTATTCTTTCTGCATCTGTGTATATTTTTATGTGATTTCCAGTTTTCATCCACATGTCCTTATGCTGGGCTGGCGCCCTGCCCGGGATTTGTTCCTGCCATTTGGCCTATGTTGGCTGGGATTGGCTCCAGCCGACTCCCGTGACCCTGTATTAGGATATAGCGGGTTGCATAATGGATGGATGGATGTCTTAATGCTACTCAACAGCTGTTTATACTGACAACTGATTAGGTGTTTCCTATACAGTATACATTAAGTTTTGGTATTATTCTATAGTCACTCGTCAGTGGATGACATGAAATATGTATTTCATTAAATGCGTAAACATGACAATAAATTTAAATGTAAACTAAAACTCAAATCTATTTTTCTAACATTCTAAACATGTGCATGCTGGGCTCATTGTTATTGCTTCTACAGTTGTGGCCAAAAGTTTTGAGAATGACACAAATATTGGTTTTCAAAAAGTTTGCTGCTTCAGTGTTTTTAGATCCTTTTGTCAAATCTGTTTATGGTATAATGAAGCATTTCATAAGTTTCAAAGACTTTTATTGACAATTACATTAAGTTTATGCAAAAAGTCAATATTTGCAGTGTTGGCCCTTCTTTTTCAAGGCCTCTGCAATTCGCCCTGGCATGCTGTCAATCAACTTCTGGACCAAATCTTGACTGATGGCAGCTGATCCTTTCGTAATCAATGCTTGGAGTTTGTCAGAATGTGTGGGTTTTTGTTTGTCCACCTGGCTCTTGAGGATTGACTACAAGTTCTCAATGGGATTAAGACCTGGGGAGTTTCCAGGCCATGGACTCAAAATTTCGATGTTTTGTTCCCCACTTAGTTATCATTTTTGCCTTATGGCATGGTTCTCCATCATGCAGGAAAAGGCATTGCTCGTCACCAAACAGGATGGTTGGGAGAAGTTGCTCTTGGAGGATGTTTTGGTCCCATTCTTTATTCATGGCTGTGTTCTCAGGCAAAACTGTAAGTTTGCCCACTCCCTTGGCTGAGAAGCAACCCCACACATGAATGCTTTCAGGATGCTTTACTGTTGGTATGACACAGGGCTGATGGTACCGCTCCCCTTTTCTTCTCCGGACAATCTTTTTTCCAAATGCCCTAAACAATCTGAAAAGGGATTCATCAGAGAAAATGAATGTACTGGTGTCCTCAGCAGTCCAATCTCTGTACCTTTTGCAGAATATCAGTCCCTGATGTTTTTCTTGGAGAGAAATAATTTCTTTGCACCAGGCCATCCTCCAAAAGCCTTCACCTCACTGTACGTGCAGATGCACTCACAACTGCCTGCTGCCATTCCGGAGCAAGCTCTGCACTGGTGATGCCGGACAGCTGAATCAATTTTAGGAGACGCTTGGTGGACTTTCTTGGGAGCACAGAAGCTTCTTCACAACAATTGAACCTCTCTATTCTAGCTCAATCAACATGACCTGTGTTAACGAGAGGATCACTGAAATGATGTCAGCAGGTCCTTTTGTGGCAGGGCTGAAATGCAGTGGAAATGGCTTTTTTGGGACTTTTGGCCATGACTGTACTTTGGACTAGTATTAGCAAGTGTGCTGAAATGAACTGTGTACCATCTGGAGTTTGTTCCTGTCTGGCACTTGATATTGCCAGCATAGACTGCTGCTTCCTGCAACCCCAAACTAGAAAGACCAAGATCAGAAATTGGATGAATGGACTGCAATTTAGCAACTTGTTTTAAATATAACTTTGGTTATGTAATTCATGCTACAAATTTCATTATTATATTCCCAATACATATTCAGTATATAGCTCTCTTCGTTTTTAATTTACTTGCTTCTTGGCTTCAAGTTTTTAACAAATTTCTCAAAGCAAGCAACTTGTCAAAAAAAAAGCTGACTAACTGTAAACAACAATGTATAGTTAAAAGAAGCAACTAATTTGATGATCTGTATTACTTTTTCATCCACAGAAAATAACAACACAAATGATAAAAATTTTGAAGTTCAAGCCTGTATACCTAACATGCAAGTTTAGCAAATTTAGCAAATTTACAGTATACCACACACTCAAGTGACGTTCTAGATTCTAGACTTAAAGACAAACAGAAATAACATGCAAGAGTAATATACAGCATATGGTACTAAATTGCACTTTAGACGCACATGTTTAGACTACTACTATACCTCATGAAGGTGTGGTAGCCATTTTCTTTCCAAGATTTTCTCCCCGCTGGGATCACATTGGCCAGTTACATGCAATTCAAGGTATGGTACTCCTAGATCAATTTTTCCTTCACAGACATTATCCTTCACAATTGCATCTCCTCCTTCTCCATCAATAACAGTACTACCACCTGTCAATAGGTGACTCTTCATTTCTCCTTCCACTTTCTGCTTATCAATCTTCTCTTTCTCTAAACGTTCCTTTTCCTTCTCCTTCTCTTTTTCAAGCTTCTCCTTTTCTTTATCTTTCTTGCCTTTCTTTCCAGCTGTGGAAGGACGTTGTTCCACAGTGGCAGTCTCTTCCACCTCTTGAACATTATCATCTTGTACAGCCAGACACACTGTAATACCCTGAGAACGATCCCAGCATTCAAGGATCTCTGCAATGTTTTTTTGGTTTTGCTCATACAATTTGAACCGTTGTATAAGTTGCTTTTCACTATCAGATAATTGCCCCTTTTCAGAATCCTCTGTGGATTCTGTACCACTTGTGGTTATATCATGTAGTTCTGTTTTGCTTTCCTTGCCCCTTCTTTTCTTGCCTCCGTCTTCTCCTTCTCTATGATCTGCCACCACAGAATCAGGAACAGAGTACTTTTTTTCTCCACCAGGATGCTCTCCTTTGGCCTCTGAACGAGCACTAACAGTAGATACCTAAACCACATAACCATAAAAATCTCATTAACAATGATCTGCAATAACTAAAGATTTGAATATTAACCACTTATTACAAACTCACTCTCTTCCCAGGAAACTATACAAGGAATGACTGCTTGTAAGTATAACTTTGCTTATCAACTAATTTCATATTTTAGGTTCAAAATGGTCCTGTAAGAGTAAAAGAGTGTGAAGGACTAGCTTCCAATCTAGGCCCTAATCTGTCACAACATCTATGCGTGATGGTATGTGCTGTACAGTAATTATTCATTTCTACAACAGAACACTATGAGATAGATAGATACAGTAGATGCTGTATGCAAGTACAGTATACATGTGAGTTACAGTATGCATGTGTTTAGTAGCAGGCACAAAGAATATCAGCATTTTTATGGGACAACAAATTCAAACTGAGAATGATATGAATTAATTTTCAAAAGCAGATGGTTTATTTCATCTGTTTTTTAACAGAATGGAGTGAAAATGAATTTTAAACAACTTAAATAAAACTAACACATGATTCTTGTACTGCCAAACATATAAGAATGAAATTGGGGAAACTTTAGAATTGGGGGAACTTAATTGAATCTATTATAGTGTTAGTTAATACGTAATTAGGCCTTAATAAATGCTTTGATCCTACAAACCATTAACAACACTTCAGAACAGAGGCTACCTAAAATACATTTACTATATACAGTATGTCACTAAATGCTAGATAGCAAGACCTTAACAAGGACTTTGTGTTATGTTGCAGTAAGTGACAAGTAGCTGTACTAGGCCAAGCTCTTTAAGCCCTATTCTAATGTATTAGTTTGATCTCCACTAACTTAATACAAAAGAAAGTTGTTCAAGTCTGTTTCTTATATATTTTGATGACCAAAATAGAAAACGTCATTACTGTTAATTATGCCAGTTTATCCCTCAATTTTCCATTCATACCATTTTCACTGTAGTTAGAGGTTTCTTCCCAGATGCAATGTCATCCTTCTTGCCCTTCTTGCCCTTCTTTTTCAGTTTTGCATCTATTTTTTGTTTCTCTGCTTTTTCTGGTAATTTTTTCACCTTTAACTCTTTCACTAGTTTTTCCTGTTCCCTGTTGACAAATGTAAATCAGTTATTACTTCAACGTTGTAAGCTCTAAAACACACTAACAAATTTTAAAGTGACACAATTATTAATTCATGAAAGAATTCTGCTGCCAAAATATCTGTAACATTCAGTTTTTCAGGGATCATTCATAAAAAACAACTAAAATACTTCCAATACTTTCTCTTACATTCACTCATTAATTAGTTTACCCATGAATCTGTTCAACACACACACACACCTAAGAATCTTGGCGAGCCAAAAGTCTGCCCCAGCAGCATAAGGTTCAAAGCAGGTACCAAATGTAGATAGGGTCCCAATTTATCAAAAGGCACTCGTGTTTCCATACATTCATTCACCACTTAGCTGCCAGGGTTACCAAAATGCAGTCACTAGTTTGGTTCCTAACTTGCTCAACACTATGATGTAACATTTTAAAGGTTAAAACAATGGTATACAGTTTCATATTGAATGTTTAATATATTGTATGCATTTATTTTACAATGTTCTATGTGAGAGGTATAATTTGCTCCATTGAACTGGTGTATTTAGATGTGCGTCTGTTACTTAACTGGCAAATTCCACTTCATGAGTAATGGAATAAATAAGGTCTTCCTTGTGACCTCTGTTCTCGGCTATGTTACTGAACATGAACACAAGATAACAGCGTCATTCTCTTTTTAAAAGTTATCATACCCATGGCATTACAAAATACAATATTAAAAATACATTTATACATACATTTATTTTTTTTTTTTATTAATTTTATTACAATCAATACATAGCAATCAAGTTTTTACAAAAAAAAGAATTATGTTAAGAACGGATCGATCCCCACCCCTGAGAGAGAGAGCAAGCCAGACGGCGTAAAATTTAAGGCTTGTAAAAATACCTAAATTAATAAATTCTCTGTGCTTTATAAACTTATTTTAAAATATTACTGATTAGATCCTGCCATGTTTTGAAAAAAGTCTGTACAGATCCTCTAACTGAGTATTTGATTTTTTCCAATTTTAAATAGTATAACACATCAGTTTCCCACTGACTTAAAAGAGGAGAGTTTGGGTTCTTCCAGTTTATCAGAATAAGTCTGCGTGCCAACAGTGTAGTGAATGCAATCACAATTTGTTTGTCTTTCTCCACTTTAAGCCCCTCTGGAAGAACCCCAAACACAGCTGTTAATGGGTTAGGAGGGATTGTGAGTCCAAGGCTGTCTGAAAGGTAATTAAAAATTTTGGTCCAGAATGATGTTAATTTGGTGCAGGACCAAAACATACATTTAATTTGTTTCAATATGTCGATAGTAGCAACTTTGGCTCTTTTGTCAATCAAATTCTTCTACAAATCTAGTATTGAAGCTTCAGAGACAACTGAGAAGGCACATAGCACACAGACCAAACCAGTTATACACCAATGCACTATAAATGGTCAACCTCTACTTCTATTGACTGTGTTTAAAACTAAGATATTAGGATAAAACGGGCCCTAGTAGCAAAGAAATGTTATTCCGAGAAAGTGTGCATTGAAGCTGAAAGCAAGAGTATTTGAATAGTAATTAGCACACTATATGTTTTGTTTGCAAATTTGTGTATCACAATGAAAATATTACCATCCCACTTGCCTGCGCTTTCGTAGATTCTCAAGGCGTTTGTGGTCAATTCTGGATCTCTCTTCCTCAGTAAGTGCATCATACTCATCTTCATCCATTTCTGCTATCCAGATCTTTTCAGCCGTAATGATATTTATTAGAAATTGCTCTATTGACAGAAAACCAAAATGTCTGATATTGGTGTGCAGTTAAAAACATTCTGAACTGGTACCACTTCTGAAAGCTTTCAGCAGGGTGTGAAAATGGTTTTCTGCAAAGAATTCTTTCATGTGGGAGCTCTGAAACGATTTTTGTATAATTCTCTGTAAAAGAGTAATCTAGTGATGTCACCAGTCTATCACTGTCATGGAAAAAGAACCCAAAAACCCATGAATCAATGTGCATCACAAGGTGATTTTTTTCAAACCTCCTACATGAAATAGTACTTTTCGCTAGTAAATGATAGAAAGCAAGTAAATGGTGAGTGGAATTTTAAACACACAATATACTGTGTACATTTTATTCAAGTCAAGGTCATATTGAACTTATTGAAAGCAATTTTGTGTTTCTTGACCCCTACCTTCAGCATCTTTCTTTGCCTTTTCTCTAGCTTTCAAGGAAACATAATCGTGCTTGAGATCGATCATGAAGATATACTGGCGGTTGTTAATAGCTTTCAGGACAACACAGAGAGCATGTGCAAGAGACCGGCAGTAAAGAGTCTCTAGACTATCAAATACCACTCCACGACTGCAATCATTTAGCTGTCAGGAAAGATACAAAGATCTGTCCTTTTTAGTTATGAGCAGTTTAATACTTAAACACATTTCGTTAGTGAGCATCTTTAACCAAAACAACTAATTCACAAATGCATTAAGACAAACATGAAATACAATGGCAAAGCTTTATAATAGAATACTGTAAACTGGACTTTTTTTGACTAAATTTGTACTGCAATTAAGCAAGAAAACATTATCCATGAAAACTGATTTAGGTCAAAAATGAACAATCATAAGTAAAAAATTAACAATCAAAATAAATAGTAAAATACATCAATAGTAAAGACTATTAACAAATTTAAACTGAACATAATTTTGTTTTTCAGAGAAAGTATAGTGTTCCATGTGATGGGATGTAAGGTAGATGTCAAGCAGATGCTTTAAATAAAGTTGCATTAAGGAGGCCACTGGCTTTAAATCTAGGAGATATCAAACACGCAATGTTAAAAAGTGTGTTGACGGGCATTAAGAAAATATTGAGACACCATTTGCTTTAATGATTTTAATGACTGATCTGAGAAGGAAATGGAAAAAGAAGGAAGAAGGAGGAACAAAAAAAAACCTTCACCTCAGTAGAGGCAGCAGTGGTTATGCTTGTGTCAGACTCAAGAAAAAACAAGATGTTTCTCAGCTGTTCACCAATCTAAATAGCAAATGAAATGTTTCTCAGCTGTTCACCAATCTGAATAGCAAATGAAACTAAGGGACTTAAACTAAGGGAATGTGACTTTAATTTCAAGGAAATGAAGGGAAGAACAGAGAGGGATCTGGAGGAGACCATGTTGAATTTGATATAAATCGTGATGGTGGGAAATATTAAAATATTTAAAAATACATTTTTCAAAATAATTAAACAATGGATGAGATTAAGGTGAGAAATATCAATTTTTACACCTGTAGTCTTTCTGACAAAATATCCACCATAACATCATCAGGGAGTAAACAGCTTACAAGTCCCATCTCTCCAGCCACACTCGCGCTGACACTTAATTTTTGCTGAGGGAGCATAGGATGAACTGGAGTACCGACAGCCTGCAATAAAAACATATTACAGGTCTGACAATATGACACAATACACGTTATACATGCAGGCAGCCATTATTTTATAACAAGATGCACAAACTGCTGCTCTGTTTCACTTCATGATATTTAAGTTCTAGTTCAGGTTTACAATTCTTTATGATGTTGTGGTAGTAGTAGTAGTATTATTACATGAGCAGAGTATAGTCATGTAAACAGAGTACAATGAAATTCTTACTTATGTGTCTACCACAGACAACTTATAGTAATACAATACCAACTAAAGGCAAAAAAGACACTGGATATAACATTAAAGACACATACATGCAATATACACAGGAAAAACAATCAGAGTTTTGTCAGTATGAGCGACGGTTGAATAACCATATACGTGGTCTGTGGACTAAAACTGTCCTGGAATTTATTGGTCTGACTGCTTATGGCCTTGTACAGTTTGTTGGAACACAATATGAAGAAAACAGAGTAGGGAAAACAATGACTGTGAAGGATGGCCGAGATCTCTAATAATATGGTTTACTTTTATAAGGCAGTGTATATTATTAGAATTTTTCATTTTTTTGGTATTGGGTCTGTGTCATATTCAATACACTGCAGTGTTTTGCAATACAGAGTTAAACAAGTTTCAGGAAAGCAAGTAAGACAGCCAATGTGTATATGCATGTGTAGAACCTGGCATGCCTAAAGGGATTAAATCAGGCTTCCTTCCATTATTTAAGAAAAAAAAGGCATTGTTGAGCCTTCTTGGCTTTAGTGGAAGTGTGTTGTGCCTATCCACCCTGTCACTGAGGATGGTTCCAGGAGATTTGAAGTTGCTAACTCTATTCACAGCATCTCTTTCCTAAAGTCTAAGACCAGCTAACATTAAGGTTTTGCCGACAGTAAAGGCTGGATGGTTGTTCTGGCAGCATTGTATCAGAAGGCAGATTTCTTCTGTTCTCTTTAAGTCATCTCATCATTATTGGTGATCAGTAAACTTAATAACTGAGTTACCAAGGAGTATAGCAATGGGTTTTGAACACTACCTTTTTGAATGCCTGTGTTAAGACACTGGTTGGAGTTAAGTGTTGATGGCAATCAGCACATGCTGGGTTCTATCATCTAGGTAATCCAAAATCCAGTCACAAAGTTTGACATAACATTTCAAACTTTTAGAAGTTTTAGAAGCTTCATAACATTTAGAAGCTTGGAGAGCACCACACTGAGTACAACACTGTTAAATGCTGAGCTACGGGGCAGTATATAAACAGCCTTCTACCCCACTGCACTTGGGTCCCAATCCAGGTGGTTCATCGTGTGGTTGGTGCGGCAACACACTATCAGCGCCTGCTCCCAACCTACCTTAATCATTTATTATCCAGGTATACTAGGGAATTATGAGGTGCAAGGGAAATAGCATTCTCTGTTGACTGGTTATGATGGCATGAAACAATTTGGAATATTATGTTTAATTTTTCCCAGCACCAGCCTCATTACATCACAGAGAGAGTGAGTGTGATCAGTTGGTAATTATCAAGACAGTCTACTTTTTATAATTGTTTTTTTTTCTCAGTTAGTTATTAAAAATGTCCTTAATCATAACACAGCTTACAGAAAAAAGATTTTGCGTCTGATACAGTGGTACCAGAACAACACAGTCGGTCATAGTAAACAGAAGAGAGGCCATGCTCCCATCTACGTCAGTATGTTGTGGAGATGGACAGCAACTTTAAATTTCTTCTATTATTTATGAGCTCATTTAGGCATAACACATACTGCCAATATTATCATGTAGCCATGTCAGTGCCATTACGTCCTCAGACATCTCCATCTATGCTCATCAGGCTCAAAAGATGCGCAGTGAAGTTCATACTTGCCCGCTGTATAATTCAGCAAGGACTGTGGTATGATATCTGTGCAGAGGATGGTGATGTCAGCTCAGAATATTGTACTACTGGCAGACAGTGCCTTTTTGTTTATGACTTTTGGTACTTTGGAAAATATTCAGTTAATTGGCCAATTCTCAAATTTTACTGAATAACAAATCTTGAGTTGAAGTTTTGTTCTGTGATATTTTTATTAGAAAACAATGAAATTAAAAATTCTTTTATCTAACTTTGAAGAAGAAAAAAAAAGATGTTTGTCCATTAACCACAATTTAATATTTAGTACAGCCAGTTATCTGCACTAATAAAAAAATGTAGGTCTTATGGGTTAAGTACGTAACAACTTTGCACACTGTTCAGATATGATTTTGGCCTGGTCTTTCAGGTGGCCACAGGCTGGTCATTTAATTTGGATGATACTTAAACACTGCAATTTCTAAAATAAACTTTGGCTCTCCTCATTTGAAAATGTACTTTATATCATTTAGGAATCTTTAATGTATATCAAAAATAAGTCTGGCAATACAAATTTTAATGTCTTTTAATGATAAAGGCATTTTTGAGAGTTTATCCACGCAGGTGGTGCAGCAGCAGCACTGCTGCCTCACAATAAGGAGATCATGGGTTTGCATCCTGGGTCCTCCCTGTGTGAAGAGCACTTTTGAGTAGTGAGAAAAATGCTATATAAAATGTAAATAATAATAATAATAATTATTATTATTATTATTATTATTAAGAATCGGATGTATCACATTGGGAGGTTCATCAGTATCAAAAGCTACAATAATTTGTAATATTTCTCAGCAGGTTAAATTACTTATTCTTCCACCATATTGTTGGACTAATTAGAACTTGGTTAAAGGCTTGAACCTACAAAGGGACTGACAACAGTGGATGTAGCAAGTAAATATTACAACATGTTTCCAAAGCAAAAAAAGGGACAGCATTTGAGCATATAATTTCAACCATGCATGTAAATAGCAATGTAGCCCTAATAAGATTAATTAAACCTGAGAAAAGTAATACCAAAATATAGGAAACTTTCTAGATCAATAGAGCTCTGATGAAGATATAAATGTTTTAGTAAAAGATAAGCAGATTTAAAATTTTCTTGCTGTGATATATGATGCACAAAGCAGGATTACCTGCACTGAGGCAGGGTGCTCTGATGAGTGTTGTTTTTGAAATGCGGCACTCTCAGCTCGACCTTTAGCTCCGGCACTACCTGGCTTGTTCCGAACAGAAGCTGCAGAGTGAGGACTTGACTTGACTTCTGGAACCTGGTTAACCTCTGAGAAGTGCTTAGTGACTGCTTCACCACTGAGCACACCTGGGCTTTGAGTATGACTGAGTGAAAGGTCCACTACTGCGCCTACTGTAAAAATACATAATTAAAAAAAAGTAGTTAGCAAGCAAGTAAAATATATTATATAACATAAGATTCTTAAACCCATTAAAAACATACCTGGACATAGTCTCAGTATGTTACAGGAACTACTTATGTAAACAGTAACACTCACTTGCAAGCATACTTATCAAAAGATAATATTCATCTGTTTCAAATAACAAACATTATACTATACTTCACAGGATATTATTGATCCAACTGTAGATTAACCTGAAGCAGGAGCTATGATAAAACCCTATAAATTGTATAGGATCACACCACCATGTCTGCCTGTTTGAAGTGTAAATATGCCAGAACATATGAAATGCAAACATATGAAAAATTGTGCTTTTGCTTTCAAAAAAGCCACACAAGAAAGTGGTGATTTTGGCATGAAATGTGTACACCCTGTAAATGCCTTTTTTTACAAGAGACTCAACTCCTCAACATAAGACACTTAAGAATATCCATCCATCCATTATCCAACCTGCTATATCCTAACTACAGGGTCATGGGGGTCTGCTGGAGCCAATCCCAGCCAGCACAGGGCGCAAGGCAGGAAACAAACCCTGGGCATAGTGCCAGCCCGCCGCAGGGCGCACACACACACACACACAGAGCTACACACCAAGCACACACTAGGGACAATTTAGAATCACCAATCCACCTAACCTGCATGTCTTTGGACTGTGGGAGGAAACCCATGCAGACACGGGGAGAACATGCAAACTCCACGCAGGGAGGACCCGGGAAGTGAACCGGGGTCTCCTAACTGCGAGGCAGCAGCGCTACCCACTGCATCACCATGCTGCCCCCACTTAAGAATATGCTTAAGGTAAATCAAAACTCTTTCTTAATAAACAATTTTTAATGTAATAATTTAATTTAATTTAATGACTGACTGAGGTCATTTATGTTAGGTAGAATGCCAAGAGGGGGCTGGGTGGTCTCGTGGCCTGGAACCCCTGCTGATATGATTTTTTTCTTCAGACGTCTGGAGTTTTTTTTTTTTCTGTCCTCCCTGGCCATCTGACCTTACTTTTATTCTATGTTAATTAGCGTTCCCTAATTTTAATTATTTATTCTGTCTTTTATCTCTTTCTTCATCATGTAAAGCACCTTGAGCTACATTGTTTATATGAAAATGTGCTATATAAATAAATGTTGTTGTTGATGTTGTAGAATGCAGTGCTAGACAAGAAATGCCCCTTGTCACCACTACTTTTTGCAATCGCCATTGAACCACTGGCAGTTCACTGTCAAAATGCTTATGAGATAAAGGGGATTATCAGAGAAGGACTTGAACAGAAAATATCACTATATGCAGTTGATATGGTACTGTATACAGTGCAGGCCAAACGTTTGGACACACCTCCTCATTCAATGTGTTTTCTTTATTTTCATGACCATTTACATTGGTAGATTCTCACTGAAGGCATCAAAACTATGAATGAACACATGTGGAGTTATGTACTTAACAAAAAAAGGTGAAATAACTGAAAACATGTTTTATATTCTAGTTTCTTCAAAATAGCCACCCTTTGCTCTGATTACCGCTTTGCACACTCTTGGCATTCTCTCGATGAGCTTCAACAGGTAGTCACCTGAAATGGTTTTCACTTCACAGGTATGCCTTATCAGGGTTATTTAGTGGAATTTCTTGCTTTATCACTGGGGTTGGGACCAGCAGTTGTGTTGTGCAGAAGTCTGGTTAGTTGGACGATCATTTATTTTTCAACAGGACAATGACCCCAAACACACCTCCAGGCTGTGTAAGGGCTATTTGACCAAGAAGGAGAGAGAGTGATGGAGTGCTGTAAATGGTCATGAAAATAAAGAAAACACATTGAAGGAGGAGGTGTGTCCAAACTTTTGGCCTGTACTGTATATCAGACCAACACAATACTGCACCTGCAGTCCTAACAGCACTAGCAGGATATCAAAAGATTTCATGTCTCAGAATTAACTTGATTAAAAGTGTGCTCTCATGCACACAATATTAAATTGGACACCTTCCCTTTAATCATCACAGTTCAGTTTAAATACCTAGGGGTAAACATCACAAGTAAATATAAAGCTCTTTATCAACAAAATTTTGCTGTCTGCATGGAAAAACTAAAACAAGGCCCACATTGATGGTCTACCCTTCATCTAACTTTAGTTGGAAGAATTAAAAATTAACACTGTCAAGATGAATATCCTGCCTAAGCTTCTTTTTCTATTTCAAAGCATTCCAATATACATCAGTAAGTCATTTTATAAGAAGTTAGATTCAATCATAACTTCATTTATTTGGAATTCAAAACATCCACATATCCAAAGGTAGAAAGTGGCATGGCTCAACTTAACTTTCAATTTTATTACTGGGCGGCAAAAATACAAACTATAAAAACCTGGACATTCACACAAAAGATGAACATACACAGGCTTGGTTCGCGATAGAAATAAAATCCTGCAGTTCCTCTTTATATACCTTGCTTTGTACCTCATACATACAAGTCATCGCCAATATGCTAACAATACAATTGTGTTTCATACACTCAGAATATAGAACCAAAGTAGAAAGTACTTTAAGATACAGAAACTTTTATCTGTGGCATCTCTGCACGATAACCACCTTTTTCCACCCTCAAAAACATACGTAGTTTTTATTGCATGGAAAACATTTGTAAATAAATCACTTAGAGATTTGTACATAGACAAAGTCTTCACATCCTACAAACAATTACACTCCAAATTTAACTTTCCAGCAACACATTTCTCTCACTACCTCCAAATTAGAAACTTTGCTAAACAAAACCTGCCCAATTTTCCTCACCTCCCACCTACTTCTATTCTGGAAAAAATATTGATCAGTTTTGACAACTCAGATAGTATTTCTGTAATAAATAAAAACATTTTAAAGTCCATCCCTTTTAAAGATTCCAGAGTACAGTGGGAAAAGGATCTCTCCTTCAACATCTCAGAAAAGGAGTGAAAGTGAATTCACTCGAGCTCCACATGCGCAAAGCATACAATTATTCAACTCAAAATTATATATCGAGCACATCTGTCTCGTTTAAAATTGTCCAAAATGTTTCCAGGGCAAAATCCAACCTTGCAAATGTTGCAATCGAGCTCCAACCTCATTGGAGCACATGTTCTGGGCGTGTTAACATAATTTGGACCAAAATCTTTAAATGCTTTTCAGACAGCCTGGTCATCACAATCCCTCCAAATCCACTAACAATTGTGTTTGGTGGACTCCCAGATGGACTAAAAGTGGAGAAGGACAAACAAACTGCAATTGCCTTTACTACACTATTAGCACGTAAGCTTATCTTGCTCAACTGGAAGAATCCTAACTCACCTCTTTTATGTCAGTGGGTAACTGATGTTTTATATTCTTTGAAATTGGAATAAATCTAATTCTCAGTTAGAATAAACAATATGATATGCTTTGAAGTAACAAGACAAGAACTGATATTGCTCTTTATTCTTTAACCATTAATGTAATCTCTTTGAAAACCAAAATAACATGAATGTCACTGTATTACTCGACCTATATAAATGAAATCATAATTCTGTTTGGTTGTCCACTTGTTTGTTCTCCAATCATGCAATAATCGCTGAAACGATTTTCACAAAATTTTGCATGTGCATTGTCATTGGTCCTTTTTAAAATAAGGCTATATGGCATATTGGGGAAAGGGGCTAGAACTGGGGAGAGGAAACCCAAAACCAGTACCATAGTGAGGACTACAATTCCCATCAGGCCGCAGGAGTGTGCTGGGGCTGATAGGAGGATACCATTTTCAGTAGGGACAAAGTTTTGTACCGGCCAGAGTGGGACTGCAAAAATAGCGCTAACAGCAGTTTCTACTCAACTAAATTGGATAACAATTCCATTGCCTTGCTGGATTATAGCTTTTGTTCAAAGATACATCATTTTGCCTCATCTAAGACAATTTTTTGTAATCTAGATATTTTTCTGAGAAATATGTCCAAAAGGAGTGCACATTATTGACAACCCCTTAAGAAGAAATGTTATTTTCTCTGAACCAGCCAAGAAAACATACTTTTAAAAACCCAAAACACTATTTTTAGTGAGTTTTGCAGTTGAAAGATCACATGTGCTTGTCTACAAAATATGTAAATTTGACCAGGAGTGTCATTGCATTCTGCTGTGCATAAATGGAAAAAGCAGTAATGATTGACTGCCATGAATTCAGGAATTCACACATTTGAGCACATATTAAGAGAAAAATGTGCATCTTCACCATTAGTCATCCTAAATCAATTGTCATGACATGCTGGGAATAGTCACTACTTGTATTATATATAAAGCCAACACCAAAACCTAGATATAGACAAACCAGCTCAGTTACTATGCTGATATCACAATATTCACCGTTGTAATGTAATCAATGCAAAGATTCACACCTGCTTCTTCAGCTTTCTTCTGTGCCAGCTCTACTGCTGCCTTCACACACAGCTCTCGTGCTTGAAGCCCTGTGGCAGTGCTTCCACTCTCCAATGCCTCCAAAATAATACTATCGATATTTAAGCATGGTGTGCCATAGTGTTTGGCAAGAGTCAAAGCTGTGTTGGTTTTTCCTGTTAAATAAAATGAATATAAGCTACCCACCATCTATAAATGAATAATTTTGAAAATAAAAACATATTTTGACTTAACTAAGAAATTGCTGATACAATAATACTTCTACATGCCAGTTATGTATAGTCTTTACTCAACTCAGCACTTTGTCAAAACTGAGCTACCAATTCATGACTCAAGCCAATGCCACACCCTTAATTAAATTTCAACATCAATAGCAAAGCACCCAGAGACTAAGGCAAAGTGAAGTCAAATTCCAACCACTCCTGCTCCCTTCTGTACCATTCTATGTACAGTATGTTTTGAAATATCAATTAACAGTTGCAACTTCTTCGTTCCACAAAAGGAGGACGGTCAGTCGAAGAACACTATCATGTTATTCGCTTTAAGCAAGAAATAGTTATCATTCCACTATTAGGTATTCTGCATCTTGGAAGACCCCAAACCAAAACAGCACTATTACAAAGTGCTACATAGCTATGCTACTTTCACACATCATATGCTTTTAAAGGTCAGGCTTGAAATAATAAAAAACAAATATTCTGGTGATCTTTAAAAAACTAAAGAATATAAGAAAACCAATTTATGTTGAAACTCATTTCCTTGTCCTTAACTGAAGATTTTTGCTATCTATTTTCTAAACACTCTTATTCCGTTACAGTGTTGGAAGATGCCAGGGTCTATTCTGGCAACACCAGGTACATAGCATGAAACAGCCCAGATAAAATGTCAGTCCATGACACATCACAGTTACACACTTGCACACATAATAATGTGTGGAACAAAGGGCATGCAAAAGGCCCATATGAAAAATGGGAAACGCACAAAGGACACAAAGACACGCATGAAAAGCTGAGAGTTAAACCCTGGCTCCACAGGCTATGAGACACCCGTTGGAGCACATTGCAGTCCTGAACTGAAACATGTGCATATAAACAATTCTATTTTTCACTATGTGCTGCTGAGACCTTACCTGACACTGGAGCTCCATGCACAATGATGGCAATGCCTCTCCTGTTTTTAGCTGCATTGGCTTCAGGAGAAACGTCAATACCTAGGTGTCTGGCGATGGCCTTTGCCACTGGGGCTGCATCAATTTCTCCTACCCTGCTGCTGCTGCTAAGTTCACTCATTTGTACCTTTGTAACTGTCAGGAAAGGGAATTTATTATCGGATTATGATTTCAGATTATACAAAATATTTGGGCAATTAGAGTCTTCAGACCTCTGAAATTGCTCAATCTGATTTTTTTTAAGTTTTAAATAAAGGAATCATTTTATGACTGAAAATCCCACAATAGTACAACATATTAGACTATATACTGATTTGATGTATATATTTTTTTGAAAAATAGTTAAATTACATAAACAAAATCAATATATGCAAATGTGAAGGATATTCAGATAAATTAAAATATGATGACCATCCTGGTCAGAAATCTTGTACAATGATACAGTTTAAAGTGTTCAAACAGAGCCAAAATTAATGGAATTTCCAAGTAAAGTGTATTAACTGACAGCCGGGACCCATGCTCGGGTGGGACGCCCCTTTGACACTAGATTCAGGGAGCAGCCATGGGATCCATGCTATGTCCCTCAGAATACTTGGTGGAGGCCCCCTGTGATGCATCAGGGCCACAGGCATGGGACTTAGGAGCCCATCCCTGTTGGGTTACGTGGCCACCACCAGGGGGAGCTGCAACTGAGTCAGTGTGGACGGTAATGCAGCCACACCTGGAAGTGCAACCTAATTTAGGTTAATTGCCACCTGAAGCACTTACGGGTGGGCTATAAAGGGAGCCTACGGCTACTACTCAATGCGCCAGAGTCGGGAAAAGAAGACGTGTCCCCCAGCTGAGGAAAAATAAACCTTTTTGTCTATTTTTACACGTGCCTCTGTTTTCAGTCTGTGTCGGGTCGGGCGCCTATATAGCGCCTTTCACACTGAATATGAGTTAATAACACAAAATGTTAACAGAGGCAACCAAACTGCAAAATGCAAAAACTCTGAAATTATATCATATAATAATATGCCAAATTCTACTCTGTGTGATCTCAATTTTAAACATAGCCAAGGTTTTAAAATGTCCAAATGTGTAAGGACTTAGATAGGATTCTTTAGGTGTGTAATGCAACATACTGAAACAGTCACATTATGCTGGTTCTGAGGTGTTATGCATACAAAGTTAAGGTACTGTATAAAATCTTTAGAATAATAATACAATGTTTAGGGTTTAAGGCACCAGACATTATCAACAGGAAGTAAAATACAAGAGTAACAGAGCACTGTATATTATTTTAATCCTTGCTCTCTATGTGTAGAACATTAATCAACTCCTTACTTTCACTAAGCCTCGATTCTTCTTCTGCTTCATCTGTCAGTTGGCACACAGGCAGTGAGATTACACTTTCTTGGAAACTGAGAGCAGAGTAAACCTCTTCCCTGTTCTCAGTCTCTGAAGTAACACATTCTTCTTGTTCCTCAATTTTAGATTCTGAAGAGGAATACATTTTTTAGTTTTACAAAATACCATCTTCTAGGTGGAAATAATTTCAAAGAGCAAAATCAAGCAAAAATAAAAGAACATACAGCAAGAGCACAAAACATCTTTTGACAAGAACAGTATTCAGCCCAACAGATCTTATCAGTTCCTGTTTACCTGTTTGGGCAGTCAGTGTACCTTGAATGTGTGATTTAAGGAAACTTTTAAAAATTAATTTCAATTCATCATAAATAAATATAGATTGATTTGATAACAGAATTATAAATCTCTTTGAATAATCTGTCTTTTGTGACATTACTGGATGATAATTTTTTAATTATACAATTGTACAGTGGAAACCACAGTCGCCAAACAGTTTCAGGTACCCAGGTTTCATTTCTAGCTTGGTTAATGCGAGTGATGTTTGCTTGTTCTTCTCATTAACATACTGTGAACTCAACTGATCCAGTTTAAGTGAATGTAATGGTCTAAACCTGCGGTTCTCAACCTTTGCGTATTTGCGACCCGAGTTTTCATAATTTTAATCACGCCCCCCTAACGTTTTTTGAAAGGAGCCTATTAATACCAATTTGCTCTTTTTTAATTAATGATGTATCATAGATGCATATTTTATTATACCTACTTAACTTTTATCGACATTTATCTAGCTCTATATTTATTTTTCTAGTATCAGGATGTAGTTTAAGTTAATTTGCTTTGGTTTCAATAGATGTATTTTTCATATTTTTGATTCTTGCTTTCTTTTTTCACATCTTCACGCCACCCTTTTTGTTACTTCACACCCCACAGCTTGAGAACCACTGGTCTATGGTGTAGTATGTCCTGAAATGGATTTGAATTCTCCCAGTGTTGGTGCCTCACATGCAGTCCATGCTGTTGGAATGGGCTCTTGCTCCCTGCAGCTCTCTAGTGGAAATGGAAGATTTGATAAATAGTCTGTTGGATAAATAAGTTGCAAACAAATGGAGTAACGGCCAACCAAATTTTAACTTATTCCTTCATTCACATAAACATCCTACTTAAGAATATTAAGGTTTGAACTTTATATTTTTAACTATTTTGCTTTTTTTTTTTTTCAGGCACAGTGGCGAAGTGGAAGCACTGCTGCCTCGCAGTAAGGAGACCGGAGTTTGCTTCCCGGGCCCTCCCTGTGTGGAGTTTGCATGTTCTCCCCATGTGTGTGTGGGTTTCCTCTGGGTGCTCTGGTTTCCTCCCATAGTCCAAATACATGCAGGTTAGGAGCATTGGTGATCCTAAATTGTGCTTGGTGTGTGTGTGTGTGTGTGTGCCCTGTGGTGCGCTGGCACCCTGCCTGGGATTTGTTCCTGCTCCAGCAGACCTCCATGACCCTGTAGTTAGGATATAGCGGGTTGGATAATGTATGTATGGATGGATTTTTTTTTTCCATGTTTTGTTGAGTGGAGCAAGGGATCATTCACAAAGCAAAGGGGACAACCCCAGAAAGAATTCCCAACCAACACAAAACACAATTACACTAGTCCAATAAATGGACAGTGAATGAACTAGTACCACATATTTGGACGGTGGAAGGAACTTAATATGCAGATCTTTCATATTACAGAAAGAAGAGGATACTCAAACAAAAACCTTAGCAGGATGTAAGGGCAGACTACCATGCTGCTCACCTGTTGTTTCATTCTGTTATATTAAATAATGCAATAAAAGCAGAATCATTGGATTTCTATAATAGCAATTCATCCAACTTTGCTAGTTTCTCCAGCTTTGTAAGTTCCATAAATATTACTAGTATCTGAGCCATAACTAGTAATCATCTAGTACGACTATTTTTAATTAAATTAATTAACATTCTGTCTCTAAAACTAATACATTTACATTACCATCATAAAGACACACTGACAGAAAACAAAATTGAAAGTTATTTATTTCTATTCAGTAAATATATTTCCTGTGTAGAAATCATGCTCTGCTTCATGGAAATTTAAAAATTGCAAGGAAATATTGTAAGGATGCACTCACATTTTCTATTTTCCTATACTGTATTTTATCATATTGCACATATAATTCTGTATACACTGTTTATTCACACAGTAATGCTAGGCAAGTGAAAGTTTTGGCTTCTAAAGAACAATGTTTATTCAACTGTGGAGTTTATCTGAAATTACCAAATGGGCTCAAAACTGTGTTCTTTGTGTAGCATTTTATAAGATAAAAGACCAACCTTTCATGAATTTAATTTTATAAATTCATGACAGCAATTCTCACGTAACAGCTTTAAAGAGAAAATAAGCCACGAGTAACACTAGGAGGTATAGCCCTTGTAGTTTTACTTATAATGTGACCCATGAATTACACGTTATTAAAGTAGGCTGGTTAATTTGAAGAAAAAACAATTGGCTTAGAGAGGTAAAAAAAAACCAAAAAGCGTATACTAGTACAATGACCTCTGTACTTTGCTAAAATCCTTTTTTCTCTTTTCAAACTGAGCCTTCTAAACTAATGTAACTTGTGCATGGAAGCAAGGTACCAGAGTGGTTGGCCCCACTGCCTTAGCACTCCAGAGTTCGAGTTTGAATCCCACTTCAGGTAAAGTCTGTGTGGAGTTTGCATAATCTCTTTATATCCATGACAGACTTCTTCTGGTAATTCATTTTTCAGCCACATTCCAAAGAATTCCAGTATGTGTATATTACTGTATGTAGATCAGTGAATGTAAGTTCCCAACTTATGTTGGCCTGGTTTAAGTGGCTTTGTATGTGAGTGTGTCTTCTATGATGGAATCTTGTTAATTAAGAGTTGGCACTAGACAACAGTATCATGCCATGAAAAAGTTTTAGAAAATGCATATATCTGTTTCTGTTCATCCTGCTCGACTGAGAGAATGTCTGTCATTTGTGAACTACCTTCTTCCTGTATTCCTTGTTCTTCAAGGCCTTTTTTCCAGTCTTCATAGTACTCTAATATCTCAGGAGGAAGTTTTTCTCCAGGGTTTCGGGGAGGCAAGAGAAGGATGTTGTCTGAATCATACCCCTTTAACATTCGTAGTATCTAAAGATAAAAAAATGAAGAAAAAAAAAACCCTTTAGAGGCATACTGAATGTTCGCATGTATTAATGTGCCTTGTTACATTTTAGAAATGTATAAACCTGTTTATCACTAAGATGATTCTATAGCAGATGAGTAGACAAGTTATACAAACATGAGCAGCCCTACATCTTTGCATTATTGTCTAATAGGCTTTCACTGTTACTTCCTAGGGTGGTCAGTAAAGAAAAGCCAACATACCAAAAGAAATGAATAAATATATCCTAATGTTTCCTACAGATTAAACAAAATAGCTGTCTACAACATTAAATGGTAACATAATTAACATAAACATAAAATTAAATTTAGACTCTAGCATTTTTGCTACCCTAGACAAAGCTGCAAATGGCGCCACCAAACTTTATATACAGTATATTCTTACACATATACAGGGCCTCTAAGTTTTTAAAGCTTTGTTATACATATATAATATTGAAAGCCTGATGTGTTTGTAAGTCAGGGTCTGTAGTGTTTAAAAAAACAATGATACACCCAGCTATGCAACCCTACTGAGACTGCCTAGTAAACCTAAATGGTAGTGTTGTCCCTCTTTTTCACACTGCATGAAGTCCCAGCTTTTGAATTTATATTCTCACAATGGGTAAACGCAAAACTGAGTTAACTGCCTACACCAGTAGTTAACTACTCACTGCACCATAACTGGCTTACACCTCAGCCACTGTTATGCGACATTTAAAATGTACTTTTTGCACCACATAAACAACTGTATTAACAACAGTATAACAATATTGGTGGGTGGATATGAATTCAAACACATCTTTTTTAGTTGTGGCAGGATATGAACTTAATATCACAAGGTTATTGGTTAGTCTCTTCCTCCTTGGGTAAATGCCTTTCCATAATATATAGTCATAATGACTATTTTAACATCACCCAGTCATGAAGCTTATTGTAAAATAAGGTTTATAATCCACAAGTGGAGATCATGTTTTTAAGCTATGCATTTTGCTCTCTAGTTTTACAGACACACAACCACAAAATTCAACTTAAAGAGAACATTTGTGCACACAAACATGAACACTAATACATTATTTATATAATATAATATCTGATGTGTGGCATGGTGGCACAGTGGGTAGCGCTGCTGCCTCGCAGTAAGGTGACCTGGGTTCGCTTCCCAGGTCCTCCCTGCATGGAGTTTGAATGTTCTCCCCGTGTCTGCGTGGGTTTCCACCGGGTACTCTGGTTTCCTCCCACAGTCCAAAGACATGCAGGTTACAACAATATTTATTTATATAGCACATTTTCATACAAAAAGTAGCTCAAAGTGCTTTACATAATGAAGAAAAGAAAAATAAAAGACAAAATAAGAAATTAAAATAAGACAACATTAGTTAACATAGAAAATAGTTAACATAGGTTAGGTGCATTGGCGATTGTCCCTAGTGTGTGCTTGGAGTGTGGGTGTGCCCTGCGGTGGGCTGGCACCCTGCCCCTTGGATTCACCCTGTGTTGGCTGGGATTGGCTCCAGCAGACCTCCGGTGACCCTGTAGTTAGGATATAGCGGGTTGGATAATGGATAGATGGATAATATCTGATATCAATGTGTCGTTACTGCTCAAAAGACATTCTCACTCCTATCTCAAGTTTATACTACATGGCCAGGGCTGTAGCCAGCAGTCCAGTATACCCTGTTCATTACGTTGAAGGTACAGTATAGTATTGACACTACCTTTTCTTCTTCATGGTACTGCTTGTCAAATTCCAGTGAGTAGAATTCAATGGGGTAAGCACATGGATTTTTTACTGTAACTACTATTTTATCTCCATTACTGTATGGAAGAATTGGCACAAATTCCAGCACTGATGGGCAGAAATCTAGATGCAGTTCTAATCCTTTCCCCTGGACTATAAGTTTCTTTCGCTCTTTGCTCTGAGAGATACGCAGGAAGATTGATTCTGTGTACAATTTCTGTTGGCAGGAAGATACAACATAATACAATAAAATAAGTTTATGTACAAGCAGAGAAAGAGACAAAGAAAACTTTTTAGAATTCACAATGGTTTGCAATTTAACACTTTATATTTATTAAATCAATTACATTTTTGACTTGATGCTTAGTTCAATATATTTTCCAGTTGTTCAAAATAAAAAGGACATTCTTCCTTTTCTAAATACCTCTTTGGTTGGGCTGAATTTAACTTGCACGTTGACACGCTCTCCTGGAAGCAGAATTCCAGAAGAGGGAAGCAGTTCAAACACTTGTTGAGAGGGCTTGGTTTTAATTTTAGCTTTGCGTCTCAGGTGAAGAGGCATATGCTTATCAATCTGAAAAGAAAGCAGTAATAGAACTGATTAGTGCAGCACACTATCAAATTTTATTTGTCTTTATTAGGTTTGTGTTACAATTCTTTAATCCTCTTATCCAGTTTCTGAAACATCAATTTTTCTGTGCCTGTTCCAACGAATTAAAATACCTTTTGGGGATTAAACAATTTGTCCATCTCCCCATCTAACTCCTAAAATACTTTTTGTCTTATAAGGTTTTAGGAAGCAAAAACAATTTCAGTAGCATTAAATACAAGACAATAAGTATCTCTGATTGCAATGATAACTAATTTCAGGATACACAAACATACCCAGCTAATCTCACTCCTATCAGGCCAATTTAGAATTACCATTCCTAGACAAGGTTGTGCCCACAAGGTTGCTGGTTCAACCCTCAGCTTCAGCTTTCTTTTGATCCTAAGCAACTCATTTAACCCATTTATGTTTTAAACAATATTAATATTCTTATCTTGTTTGTCGCCTTGGACAAAGCTGTTTGGCAAATAAACAACAATAATAATAATAGAAACCAGAGTGCCGAAGGGGCCTGAGTTGCCTCGAAAGCTTGCTGCGGCAGATGGCTGGGACCCATGCCCGGTTAGGACGCCCCTTTGACACTGGATCCGGTGAAGCAGTCATGGGATGCTTACCACGTCCCCCCTGGGTTGCATTGGGGCCAAAATTTCGGAACATCGGCGCTCATTCTTGTTGGGCTCTGTAGCCACCGCCAGAGGGAGCTGCACGGCCTAACGAGCCCAACTCAGCGAGAACGCAACCACACCCGGAGGTGAGGCCGGAAGTAAGTCAACGAGCACCTGCAACACTTCTGGGTGGGCTATAAAAGAGGCCGACAGTCACCACTCCAGGAGTCAGAGTCGAGAGGAGGAGGACAAAACTGCTTGGGAGGAGAAGTGGAGGAGGAGGAGGAAGAAGAAGAGTGTGTTGTGGTGACTTTCTTTTGGGGTGTTTTTGGGACTGTGCTATAGCTGAGGGCCACAGGGAAGACGTGATCCCCCACTGGAAGAAAAAATAAAAACCTTTTTGTTTATTTTTATACATGCCTCTGCTGTCATTCTGTGTTGGGTCGACGGCGCCTTTGCCACACTTGCATATTGTAATCTTTTTAGTTAGCCAATAAAAGGTGTCATTTTGCTTGATGTCTCACTACTTGCATACACAGAGATAAACAGACCAAGAAGGGACATCACTTCATTACAAGGGACACTTAAGCAGTGGGTCAGTTCTACCTGATATGCTTATGTTTGGGATTTGAAGAAAAATAAAGTACTGAGAAAAAGCCTAGACAAACAAATGGAAAATGGGAACTCTCCATGCACAAAGTCACCAAGCCAACAATTGAAACTAGGGTCCCTGGAGTGAGGCAGCAGCACTATCTACTATACCACACTGCTATATGCTTTGTATGAAAATATGCTATAGAACAAACGTCGTTGTTGTTTTACTGTATATGTGTAGTTGTCTTGTATGGAAATCACACTGTTGAACCTATCTCTACCATTGTTTGCACAGATTCCCTATTTGTTCCAGGGAAACTACAGGAGAACACCATAGGGTTAAGTTTGTTTTGTTCTGAAATTTAGTTTGGGAAGTTCCAGTTAGCGTACCCACCCCAAGTAGCACATGGTAGTCCTGCTAGATAATAATAAAACAAAAACAAATAGAAAAATAAACTTGCAAACTTAAAAGTTATGGCACCCTGTGTCAAACTTAAGTGACCATCACTGAACTACAATCTACATACATTTCCACAGTAATTGTGTGTCTGTGTGTTTGTCTTCTTACTATGCCTCTGTTACTGCAATAGATGGAGCATCACAAACATTAATACTGCTTTTACAAATCCCATACCAAATGGCATATAACAGAGACATATGCATTACATGATGCACTGCAAATGTTAATGGTGAGATCTGCGCTGACTACTTTGATTTCAACTCCACTGCAAATGTTAACGGTGAGATCTGCGCTGACTACTTTGATTTCAACTCATCTTAGATGGGTAGCACAGCAAGTCAATTACTGTAACCATTCTATTTATTTTTTCTAAGTGCGCTTAATCCAGCTCAGAGTTCTGAAGAACCAGAGCCTTTTCAGATATCATTAGGCAAAAGACAGAGCAACTCTGGATAGTGTGCCAGTCCACTGCAAGGTGCACTTAAGTAGACATCTACACTTTTTCATAAGATTCTAACTGCTCACAATTTACACATCTTTAGCATATACAATAGAAGGAAATCCATATTAAGTATGGAAATACTCTGTTTAATTGTGGTGAAATGTACAAAGTGCACATAAACAGTGACTGGATTCAAATTCATTTGTGAGGCAGCAGATCAAACCACTAAACCACCAAACATAAGCTACGTAAAACATCACACAAGACAATCTTGCTTCATTTTGAAAGAGTAACCTAAAAATAGCGGTCATTTATTTTGTGCAGTCTTAACCTATTTGCATTCTCTACAGACATGTTAACCTGTATGTTTACATTTATAATTACAATAAAAAGATGATCATCTGTTATGGGCACAGTTTATATATTGAACACCTAAGCAAAAACGAATGAACAAGCATGCACAAAATTTAATAAAGAGTGGTTACAAATTGTATATTACATTTCAAATCCTATTTTTTGTTTAATCGGCTTGCAATGATGTGTTCAGGGTACAGCGAGACTCCCTGCAACCCTAATAATGACTTATATTGTGATGTATATTTAAATATGTTATAGTAATAACTGTATTTCAATGGACTATAACAACAGAAAATAGATTTGAAGTTACAAACAGATAATTACCAGCTTTGGCTTTTCCTCTTCTGTTAAAACCCATTCACATACAACTTGCACATGGTTGTAGATTTGAAAGTTTTTCACTTGGCACTGCCCACACAAAATGGAATCAAACTCAAGTATAGCAGTGGAGAGTGTGAGCGAGGGAATAATTACAATAGCATGCACATGGATCTGGACTATTGGGCCACTAAACACCTGTAGAAACAAAACACAGATTTTACATTAAGGTATGCATAGCATACAGTTTGGGTATTATTATAGCATACAAGTCAGGGATCATTTATTTAGGTACTCTACAGTCTGCATGGTACAGCAGAAATTTGAGACTTTTATGGTCTTCAAAATTCTGTAGGATCACTTAGGTTGGCAGTTCTATGGGACTGGAACTTTGGTCTAAAGACCAGTGTGCTTAATTTCAAACAGCAAGATGATCAACTGGGTCTCTGCCTCCAAATCTCAGTGTGAAAATGAGCAACTTGTTTAATCAACTTGTCACATTTTAATTTTTTTTTAATATCCTTAAAACAATTGTTTTAAACAGTGTGCTTCGCAAAGGGATCAGCTTGCAAAACAAGATATTGGAATAAACACACAAACAGACTTAGACATAGATGAAGCAAAACTGTAGACATGTAAAAACTTCAAAGGCTAATTCTTCTCAGAAGTAACTGAAAATAAAATACCACAAAAAAGAGCAAGAATGTATTGGTTCTTCTTGATGATCAAAAAACATACCTGAATTGGAACTAGAATATCAATATCACCTAGATGTAGGGCTACGCTTGCTGGATCAAATCTCAGTTCAAATGTTTCTGTCTCACAAAATGGCAAACTTTTCACTCGGTATAGTTCTGTACTCAACCCTGTAATAAAAAAAAAAACACTTGACAAAACAACTTATAATATACTGTATAATGCTACTGAAATAATGAAATGGAATAAGAAACAGTTATTTTTTTTATTTTAATAAGAGTTGAAATATTATAGAAAATGTTTCAGTTTAAAATGTACTATAAAGATCCAAATCTTTGACATCCACAATGAAATATCTCTGTACCACCCTTATTATACAATGTTATCATTTTACATTCAGTGTTTCTGATTTCCTCTTTCAATATATTAAATGTTTTTAAACCCATCAATCCATGAAGCTTAACACAGATTCATATTTTTGTCAGTAAATGTGCTATGTAAAAATGTCAATTTTGTAAAAAGGTTAAGAAATCCATCCTTACTATTTAGTGAGAACCAAAAATATTTTTGTATGTAGACAAGAATTGGTTCACAACCATGCATATCCTCAACAATACTTGACATTACAAATACAGTAATACAATAAACTTACATTCATTCTATGCCTGGGTCTTGTATTAATCCCACAGCTTCAGAAACACACTGGGTCACAAAACAATTCCAAATTAAATTGAGGGGTATGAAATGGATGGAAAGACTGACAAAGAGTTTCAGAAATAAAAGTTGATTCATTTTTCAAGTACAAAATCAGATTTTCAGTGGACAGACTGCCAAGCGTAGCATGATAAACAGTTCTAATCACATCAACAAAAGAAAAAAACTACTTCTGGAAACACAGAGTCAAAGAAATATTTTTAGATTTAATACATACAGTAATTACATGTTTACCTGTGCTAGCCAGAATCTGCTTGTCAATTTGAAATGAAGCTGGAAGTATGCCTGTGTTGATCACTTTAATCTTTTGTTTACACACGTTGCCATATGTAACATATCCAAAGTCCAGGTAATATTCTGGTAATTTGCATCTGCAGAAATACATTTTATATAAATATTTAAAATTTGTTATCAAGTTGTAATATAAATGACTGTATGTGTGTGTGCATATACACATATTGTATATATACATAAACACACATGTTCAAAATGTACATATAAACTGATCAGCCAACACATCAAACCCCCTACCTAATATTGCGTAGTTCCCCTCATGGCACCAAAACATCTGTGACCTGCTGAGGCATGGAGTCCACAAAACCTCTGAAGGTGTTCTATGGTATCTGGCACCAAGACAGATCCTTTAAGTCTTGTACGTTGTGAGGTGGGGCCTACATGGATGAGACTTGTTTTTCCAGCACAGATGCTAAAGTGGATTCAAATATGAGAGATTGGGAGGCCAAGTCAACACCCTGAGCTCTTTGTCATGTTCCTTAAACTGTTCCTGAACAATATTTGCAGTGCGGCTGGCTCATTATCCTGCTGAAAGAGGCCACTGTCATCAGAGAATACTGCTGCTATGAAGGGGTTACATGGTTTGCAGCAATCTTTAAGTATGTGGTAAAAGTAACAGCCACATAAATACTAGGACCCAAGGTTTCCCAGCAGAACATTGCCCAGAGCATCACACTGCCTCTGCAGCCTTGCTATCTTCCTGTAGTGCATCATGCTGCCTTCTATTCATAGGGCAAACGACCCACACACACCTGCCCTTCTGCATGATCTAAAAGAAAACATAATTCATCAGACCAAGCAATCCTCTTCCATTGTTCCATGGTCTATTTCTGACACACACATGCACATTGTAGGCACTTTCTGCAGTGGACAGGGGTCAGCATTGACACTCTGATTGTTTTGTGGCTATGTAGCCCCATACATAGCAAGCTGTAGTGTACTGTGTGTTTTGACACCTTTCTCTCATGGTCAGCATTAAGATTTTCAGCAATTTATTCTATAGTAGTTCTTCTTTGGGATCACACAAGACAGGCTAGCCATTGTTCCCCATGCACATCAGTGAGCATTGGGTGCCCATAACCCAGTCACTGGTTCTCCGATTGTACTTCCTTGGTCCATTTTTGGTAGATACCAATGACTGCATACTATGAACAGCCCACAAGATCTGCTGTTATGCAGATGCTCTGACCCTAGTACTGTGTATAGCTTTTACAATTTCAGCCCTTGGACAAGTCGCACAGTTCCTTACACTTGCCCATATTTCCTGCTTCCAACATATTACTTTCAAGGACTGACTGTTTACTTGCTGCTTATTACATCATATCCTCTTTAATAAAACCCTTGTGTGCGTCCAGTGTCAGTGTGTGTGTGTCTTCTGGTGAAGTGCGCATGCGCGGGCCACACAGCACGTGTTCAGTCTCTTCCTGTGCATTCCCTGTGCAGAGAGAGACACACACACACACGCGCACACACACACACACACTAGCGCGCGCCCGTCTCACACACACATACACACACGCGTGCACACGCGAGACAAACAGGCACGCGCGACAGGCAGGCAGACAGACAGACAGGCAGACAGGCAGGCAGGCAGGCAGGCAGACAGACAGACAGACACACACACACAGGCGAGAGACTGACAGACACACACAGACACAGAGGCGTGCACTTAAGAGACACACACGCGAGAGACACACACAAAGGCGCGCAAAAGAGAGACACACCCAGGCGCGCGCGTGCATTGTTGCAATATTACTTTTCTTGGTTGTTTATTAAATTATAGATTTTTCAGATGTTCATTTATTCCCCTGTGCTTAAAACTCATTAAAAAAAGAGTTTTTAGCGAGTGGGTCATAAGGCTATAGCTCAAATTCTTGCAGTGTTAGTTTTCTCTGTTGTTCAAGGTTTTCTTAGTGTTATTCAATGTTTTTACATTTAGTTTACTGTTATGCTGTGCTTTCTATGGTATAGTTAACTATATTTGTGCTTAAAAACTTAAAAAAATATATATTTACATACAGTTCATACGGTCTGGAACGGATTATGGTTGTAAACCGAGGATCCATTGTATTACTGTCAGACAAAATTACAGGCATTTCACGGAAATACAAACCAGTATTACTGAGAGAGAAAATTAAAGGCACACAATACAGTGACACATATTACAGCCACATACAAGGTCCCTTGCCATTTAATATAGACTGTTCATACAAATGTTTATGCACTACTGTTCTAGCGCCTGTTATTTTAACGGGCTTAATGTCTAGTTATTATTATAATGAGATAATCTGTGTTATTCACTTAACCTGTCAGTTATTGTTGTGGCAGATTGGTGCAGATTGGTAGATACATAGACTGTAGAGCTCATTCTCACTTCAATACCCTGCACCCACAATAAAATCCAAGCCGGCTAAAATAAACACAGAGAGAGATGGATAACAGGAGAACACAAAAGTCCCAAAATATAGAAATACAAATCATCTGCATCAGCACTCTTTCGGCCATCATTTTTATATCTTTCAATTTCTGTCCTGCTTGGATCGTCACAAATATCTGACTTTTTCTAAATCTATCTCAATAGATTCTTTGTGTGTTGCCACACATGTTTAGTAGCTAATTTGGCCCAGGTCAAAAATGGTAAGATAAGATTTATTGCCAAATGTAAAGGTAAGGATTAAATCCATCTATCCATTTTCTAACCAGCTGAATCCGAACACAGGGTCACGGGGGTTTGCTGGAGCCAATCCCAGCCAACAAAGAGCAGGAATCAATCTTGGGCAGGGTGCCAACCCACTGCAGGACACACACAAACTAGGGTCAATTTAGAATCGTCAATCCACCTAACCTGCATGTCTTTGGATTGTGGGAGGAAACCCACGCAGACACGGGGAGAACATGCAAATTCCACGCAGGGAGGACCAGGGAAGCAAACCCGGGTCTCCTAACTGTGAGGCAGCAGCGCTACCACTGCACCACCGTGCCGCCCGGAAAAAGGACTAAATTCAAAGTGAAAAACAAATCTCAATTTGTAATCAGAATATACTGTACCTAATAAGAAAAGTATTTTTAAAAAAAGTCCTTTACCTAATATGTGTTTTATTTTATACTAGCAGTGTTACCCGGCTTCGCCTGGGAAATTTCCTAAGACAGTGGACTTCAGTTAAAATCCCTTCAGCCAAAGTACTCTGTAAGTAACTAAGCACTTTTGTGTATACAATATTTTGCGTTTTTTTTTTCGCTAGAGGCTATTATTAATGCGCTGGAGCTCAAGAGTAAAACCTTCCTGATGTAGATCAGATTTTGCTCTTCTGGGTCATTTGGATTTTGTTGCTAATCACTGCAAAATACAATTTTAGAGGAAACTGTATTCTTTTTAATTCAAACAGGTAATTAATAGGAATAATTAGAATTTTAGATATAAATAATATTTTACCCAGTAGCACATCCTGAAAAAAGGGTAGGCTCAATCAGATTTGAATGTGACAGTTTCATTTATAATCTCGTACCGTTACAAAATTTTGGAGAGTTTAAATGAAAAGCAATATACTGTACATTGAATCATGATTTACTTTAACTTATTACATACAGCATTAATGTTTACAGGTTGCACATTTACATGGCCCAAACAATGAACTGAACCTTTTAAACACTGTACAGAAAAGAACAGGTCAAAAGAAATAATATCATGAACTATGTACAAGGTCTACCTTCTCTATGTTGTGTCTATGGGAGACCCCTTTACTGAGCTGCATAAGCATTTAAGTTGGGCGAAGCATGTAGACACTCCAAGCTTGTGTTGTACTCATGGCTTCAAGTGGTGTCATTAATGGCACTTCCCTGTTTCTGCTTCCCCAGCTCTCTGCAGTATTGCATGTATTCATTTCTACACGTGATCACTTGACATTAAAAATGACTAATAAAGGATAACCTAAAGAAATTTACCATTAGGACACTAAAGGAATGGCTACTGAAAATGGGGCTTGGCAGTCAAATGTAAATAATAAATTCAAAATGTAATTTCAAGCAGTAATAGCCATTAGTAACACTAGTAATGTCTTGGCTGTATTTTAAATCAATTTAATAGTATCTTAATAAAAATGGTATTCATTTCTATCAAAAACACACATTTTATAGTCATATCCAGACTTTTGACTGGTAATATATATACAGTGTATACTAGCAACCCGCGGCGTACCATACGCCGCATAATCAGGCCGCTTTTTAAATGATTTTAAGCACAGAGGAAAAAATAAACATTTGAAAAATCCGTAATTTAATAAACCACCAAAAAAAGTAACATTGCAACAATGCACGCTACGAACCAACATACAATTGTCCGTGACTGAAAACCGTACGCACTGCCCGCTTATGTGCCCGCCCCCAACTCCCTACCTGAGTCGCTTTCGTCTGTGTACAGTCCACACGCACCTGTGAGTCACGTTGACTGTTAATTTTCCAAACACCGCCTCAGTCGGTTTCCACATTGATTTTTCATTGTTCTTTGCGGTTCCGGCTGCTTTTTTTTTATATATAATCCACCAAGTCACCCAACCATGGGGGGGCTTTACAAAGGGCAGGGACGTAATCTTTTTTTTTTTTTTTTACCGTGTCCTGTTCGGCTGTGAAGTAATCAGAATTGATGTCTGAATGCTGGCGACTAGCCTTACAGTTTTTCTCTCAGGTGGAGCGTTACAGCTTCTGCTTCTTCAGGGACGTAATCAGTGCGAGCGTATGACCCGCACATACTGGGAATTTCTCGTTTGTGGGGAACAATTGGAAGCCACGGTCTCCATCACGAATGGGGTTCAACGGCTTACCCACGCCGGGTAGACACACGTTGATCCATTCAGTGTAGCGCGCATGCAGTACCGGACATACAAGTGCATCACAGACCTGTTAATGCTCAATCTCACGTGGCTGAAAGCCACTTGTCCCTCTAAGAATTTGGACACCGACCGCTGTTGGGTCGTGTAACTATTTAGCAGGCGGGAGTCTCGTTCGTTTTCAGAAATAACCAGCCAAATCGCTCCACCAACTAAGAACTGCCATGCACCACCACCCACAGAATCGAGAAAGAGCTATCAATCTGTCAATCCTGTCCATGTCCGGGCCGGGTGAGGTTTCCTGTGTTGAGTCAAATGAAGCGAAAGGCTCCACACCTGGTGGTGCCCTTCCGTCAATTCCTTTAAGTTTCAGCTTTGTAACCATACCCCCCCCTGAACCCAAAGACTTTGGTTACCCGGTTGGCTGCCCTGTTGCAGGGCCTGCATTGGTGAAGCAGGTGAGACGGTAATGAAACAGAGGCACAGGGCTTATTGGTTTTTAAAGACTGCTTCCTTCATTGGGTTTTAACCAATGCACGGAATGAACCAACACACAATCATCCATGCGGCGCTCAGGGTGGAACGGGAGGAGAGGAGAAGGACATCCACTCCGCTCCCTCCGTCATGCTAGTCTGCTGATTTCTCGTTCAGTATACACTGCCTGCTCGTGCCCACCTCCAACTCGGCACTTGAGTCATTGTCGTCTTTGTACAGTCCGGATGCACCTGTGACTCACGTAGACTTTTCATTGCTCTGTGCGGTTTTGGCTGCCTTTCTATATATAATCCACCAAGACACCCGACCACGGTGGGAGGGGTGTGTACAAAGTGCAGGAGTATCTAAGAAGACGCATGTTTGTCGCGGATGCGAATTGCTGTATGTAGCGTGTAAAACAGTTTGCTATAGTGCACGCGTCGCGGCGTCGAATCAAAACTCGTTTTTTAAAGACTACTCACTTCAAGACTGTGTTTTAACCTCAGTTGTAAAGGAACGTTTTAAGGATACAATGGGATACCCCTCGCAAACAGTTTTACACGCCGCATATGGCAATTCACCTCCGCGAGAAACATGCCTTTATTAACAGTCAACGTGGGTCGGAGTTGCATGTGACCTCTACGACAGACGAATATAAATGACAGCGGTTTTTCTGTGTCGTCGCGTCCGAGTTGGTGGGCGTGGCTCTGTGAGTTGTCGTCGTATCCAATGGTCTTGGAGTTGGTGGGCGTGGCTCCTTCCTGCGTGCGCCATAGGTGTCTCACTTGTCGGCGGCTTAGTGAATCCACGCCCCTTCCGGCGTGCTTTCCATGGTTGTCTTGCCTTAGTGAATTATATATATATATATATATATATATACACAATATACAAAATATTCGTCATCCAATACCACACATCTAAAATCGATATTTTTTGAGCAATAAAGTGCTCCTTGTGTTGCTTTGCCTTCAGGTCCACCATGGTAATCCTTTTTTTCCTTCACTTACCTAACCAACCTCCTTCTCCATTTTGGACCAGTATCACTAACATCTTTGTTGTGGGATGAGTAATGTCTCTCCTGTTCCAAAGCATGCTCCTTAATTAGCAGACGTTCCACTTCCATTTGAATGAGGCAATCAGTCTGTTAGAACAGAATATTAGTCACAGTTAACTTGCACCCTAACCTGTAAAATAATTTATTACATGTTAAATCCTTTTTGCTATATTTAGATAGCAACACTTCAGATAAATCAAGAAAGTCCTTTCAACATTGGTACACTTCCTCTGTTGGGATGAGCTGCTAAACAGATGGTTATACAAGGTCAGTGTTAAAGAAAGCCAATGAAATTTTGAGGAAACCCACTGGGCTGATAACCATTTAATGCACTAATGTAAAAATATCACAGAAGAGCCCATAAGGCTACAAAAATAATACAATAAGCCAATACCTGTTGGATTTACTGAGTTTTTCACTATTTTGCGTGAGCAGAAAAAACATATTATGAATGAACAATGGCGGATATTCTGTGCTCCCAAGCTATACTCCGACATCAAACTAATGTTTCATGTAATGTACTTAACTAACAAATGGAGTAGGACAAAATGAACCAAAGAGGATGTTCACAGATTATTTGTAAGATTTAGAGGTGGATGATGGTTGATGAAGTGGATGATGGTTACTAGTGAAAAATTATGCAAGATTATTATTCTACTGTTCCCTGATATTAAAGATAAACATGTCATTGTAAAAATAATAAAAACATGTTTAAATGTAAATTATGTTGTTGCTTTTAAAATGTTCATTTTTCCTATAATATAGTATATACTGTTTATTTTTGTTATTAATAATAATACTGTGGGTTTTTGACAATTTAGATAAAAAGATTTTTTAAAGTACACTTTACTGTATGTATAACTTTTGTTCAAATTGACACTGGAAAAGGGTGAATTCAACACCAACACAATTCTGAAAATGGTTAAATTGGAAGAAGATAAGCATTTGACTCACTGAAAGAATGTATTCGTCCAGGGACTGTTCTTCAATTTCAGAGCAATTATCTTTCTTCATATGAAAGGCTTTTCTAGCTTTTTTTACCAGAGAACTATATCTCTCATCATCTGTAAAAAAGAAAACTTTCAGTAACACCCAGAATTAGGAGGGGAAACTCTGGGTCACATATAGAAATAAATAGCAATGAAATTCAGAAATTACTGTAAGGTATCTGGTCCTTTAAATGGTATTTGTTGTTTTGGCTGCAGAAATCCCTCAATAAAGCAAAAAAACACCTTACGATAATTTCTGTCCTTGTAAGGTAACTTGTGAGCTAGCAGACAGTTAACTGAGCTTTAATTCACATATATCTTGTGTGGAAGAGGACCCAGACACAGACACATTCATATCACCCACAACACGTTGATTTACAATCATATTTACACCAAGTGCACACTAAACCCCTAAAGTCCCCAAAGTCCTGGCCAACCAACAATGCCACACTTCTTCAGGCCGCCTCCTTGTCTCTCCTCCCAGACCTTGTCCTCTCTTCTCTCCTGACTCCAGCCATCATATGAAGGAAGGTGGCCCCTTTTATAATCCCCCAGATGTGCTCCAGGTGTTTCCCAGTAATCTTCCACTGACACGCCCCAGTGAAGTGCCGGCTGCATCCCTGGAACCACTCCAGGTGTCCCTACTCCTCTTCAACCCAGCACTTCCGGGTATGGTGAAAGTGCTGAGGTCCAGGGCTCCAAAGGCATGGGGCGCCCCCTGGCGGTGACCACAGGCCCCTACAGGGTTGAGCTTCAAAGCTCTGTACCCGTGGCCCCCATAGGTACCAGGGTGGTCGCCCCCACATGGTCTGGGGAAGACGTAAGCTCTCCTCTGGTCCTCCTGGGCGTCCCGGCCAGGTCGCCCCCCAGCCATTTCCGACACTTGCTAAGGAGTGAATAGTCCAGCAGATGCAAAAGCCCAGCAGAAATTAGCAAGTTTAAATAACAACTGACCTGGTGCAAGAAATTAGTAAAGTGCTGTCAGTCAGTGGTAGTGAAATCAATGACCTGGAATACTGGACTTTCCTTACAACACCTTGTTTAGGCGTAAATATTTTCCATCCACCAATGTGTATTGCTTAGCTTTTCCTACTGACAGTAAGGATGTCTTTTCTTGTCAAAAACACATACCCAGTGTTACAAAAAAAATGTACTTTGGAAGCCCACATTAAGAAAATGACAGGAATTAGCAAATTAAAAATTGCCTTGAGTTGATTTATTTAGAAAATTCAGCCAATTTTAACTTGACTTCAGTTTCTCCTGGCTCCACTGTAGTCAGTGGATGGCACAAATCTGGTTACAGGGTAAGTAGGTGACTGCGATACGGTAGGGTGGTGGGATCTACAAATAGCACATTTAGTCCCTTAGTGCACAGGTCACCAATTTGGAAACACAACTGGCAGAAAATAAAACAAGTGCTCCTAACTGGTGTGATAAAGGCGCTATATTGCGCCCGACCCGGCACAGATTGACCCAGAGGCATGTGTCAACACACAAAGACTTTTTATTTTTCTTCACCTGTGGAGCACGTCTTCCCCGTGAACCCGACAGGCAATACACAGTCCCAAAAGCACGTAAATACCACACCAACAACTCTCCACCTTGCACCACCACTCCTCCCAGGCAACCTCGTCCTCTTCCTCCCGATTCTGGCTGTCGAGTGGTGGAGGCTGGCCCGTTTTATAGCCCACCCGGAAGTGTTCCAGGTGCTTGACCACCTGGTCCCAATTGCACCTCCGGGTGGGGCTGATGACTCATCCAGCCGGGCTCTTGAGTCCCGGCAGAACCCCCTAGCGGCCACCCCAGCTCTCAACCAGGCTGTGGAGGACTCCATGTCCCATGGAGCCATGCGGAAGACTGGGGAATCAAGGTGGGCCAGGGAGGCTGCCACCACGCGTCCCGGGGGAGGTACTGAGCTGCCCATGGTGACTCCCCCGGAACATATGCAGCAGGGGCGTCCCAGCCGGGCATGGGCCCCGGCCGTCCCTCACACTGGCTATTCCATACTGTGCAAAATTAGATATTGATACAAAGGGAATCCTTCATATCTACTATATGTACACCAATGTTAAACAAAAATGTCAGAACATATTTGAGGGTGGCTGCTTAATAACATTAGATAGACCAGATGTGGTCTATAGTGGAGTGCATTTCCTTTACTACTGCTTAACCATCTTATGTGGTTAGGAAGATCTTTGGAAAAGGCCCTAGATTTTTGAAGAGATGTGGTCTGTGCACAATCTTATATTTCATCTATATATGACATGAAAACTGCATGTTTAGCTAATCAGAGCACCATCTAATCCATAGCCTTGTGGCATTAAATCATTCCACCTATTAGATAGATAGATAGATAGATAGATAGATAGATAGATAGATAGATAGATAGATAGATAGATAGATAGATAGATAGATACTATTATTCTTTAGCAGTTGCTGTTTGGAACATTTTTAGATTAACTAAAAATAACTAAAATAGTGAATACTGTGGACTAATTTTTTTTGAATAAGAGAGATAATCATAGTCAAAAAACTAAGCAGAATTCAGAAACTGAATTAATCAAGGAATGGGCTTTAACCAAGGTCACACAATGCCTGTGTTCTCTTTTTCTCTTTTGTAGTCCCCAGATTACAATACTTAGCATGCTGCATTTCCATATTATTTAGTTGGCCAACAATGATGTCTAAACTGGCACACAATACGACTGACACCATAAGAAAACATTGTGAAATGTGAACAGCATAAAAAACATCACAAAATAGCTTCTGAATGATAACCTCATAATGTAAAAAATAAGTAAATTGCACAAACTCCACATAATAACTAAAATCAATGTGTGAAAATGTTGCAGTAACTAAAAATAATAACATTTACAACAGCTGTTATTGAAAATCCCAGTACTGAGTGAAGTATCCCAAAAATGGTTAATGCAACAACAACAAATGATACTCAACTAATAGAGAATAACATTTGATTTAAAATTAAGAGTCAGATCCTGTACTAGGGTGTCTGTATTAGCAACTTAATTAACATTTAAATAAAAAATACAAATCCAGTCAAAACACAGGTTTACAGCTTAAAATGCTGCTTACTGAATACTGCAGGAAAGACCTTATGAACTTGATTAATTATAAAACTGATAATATAACATCCTGGACTTCAAAGATTTCAAGGTTTTTACAAACATAGTACTTCAGTGTCAAAGCCTGTCTCTTCTTGTGCACACTGCCTAATTTTAACTTTATAAAATAACTGAAAGTTTTAAAGTGTTACTTTTAAATGCAACCTACAAATGACACCCATTTGCTTATGGAAATGAACACCATCAATCCATTACCACTCATCTGTCATTTTCTCAATTTCTCTGGCTTCTCACCTTCTTAGCTAGTTGTATTGTTATCTAAGCAGAACTCCAAACTCAGATTTCAGGGTAACACTGGCAAGGAGCCGATTTGAAACTATATTTGAGTTCAACTTTTGGGATCATATCCTAATGTCCTATAAAATCCAACATCATATATGTCCGAGTTTCTTCTAGAAGACCCAGGAACCACTGCACCCATTATGTTGCTTAAGGGGTTAGATGTCTTACATTTTTTAGATAATCTGCTCTTTGTTATACGCCAATCAATTTCCACTACTTCCACCTGCCTGTCAGGAGTAAACTTTGCTTACGCTCCATAATACAGTGATCCCTCGCTATGTCGCGCTTCGACTTTCGCGGCTTCACTCCATCGCGGATTTTAAATGTAAGCATATCTAAATATACATCACGGATTTTTCGCTGGTTCCCGGATTTCTGCGGACAATGGGTCTTTTAATTTATGGTACATGCTTCCTCAGTTTGTTTGCCCAGTTGATTTCATACAAGGGACGCTATTGGCGGATGGCTTAAAAGCTTCCCAATCAGAGTATGTATTACATATTAAATAAAACTCTTCAATGATATACGATATGCTTCCCGCGCGGTGCTTGATTGCTTTTCTCTGTCTTTCTCACTCTCTCTGACATTCTGTGCGCCTGACGGAGGGGGTGTGAGCAGAGGGGCTGTTTGCACAGAGGCTGTTTGCCTAAAGGATACGGACGCTCCTCTAAATAATCTCGCTTTATCGCGGTGCTTCGGTATACTTAAAAGCCCAAAAGCATGTATTGATATTTTGATTGTTTGCTTTTCTCTCGCTCTCTCTCTCTTTGACATTCTATGCTCCTGACACACATTCTTTGAAAAGGAAGATATGTTTGCATTCTTTTAATTGTGAGAAAGAACTGTCATCTCTGTCTTGTCATGGAGCACAGTTTAAACTTTAGACTAAAGGGTGTTATTTCATCTCTAGAGGGCTCTAATAATGTTAACAGTGTGGGAGAGTTTATAAGGGCTTAAAATATATAAAAATAACCATACAAATATATGGTTTCTACTTCGCGGATTTTCATCTATCGCAGGGGGTTCTGGAATGCAACCCCCGCGATCGAGGAGGAATTACTGTATCACCAATAGTTTATTTCCTGTCTTTCATTTACAGGTACCTGGTAAAAATGGTGCAACCTGTTATAAAAAGTAAAATGTAATTGGGATGAAGTTTACATGTTTTACCTATTGAAGAAAAAAAGGCAGATAATACTGTAAAAAAGGAGAGTTGGGGGTTTTAGTTAGACAAGAGAGACAAAAGTAGGAGGCAAACCAGCAAAGAAAACTGGATAAAGGTCTTACCCATAAGGTTTCGTGGAAGATCAAGGAAGATTCTTGGAAAAATTCCCTCTCCTTTCACTAAAACAGTATCTGGTTTAAAATAAGACACTTGTATATCAAAGCTCTTTTGGAAGGTCTCAGGAATGCCAGGAAAGTAATGCACAGACAACCTCTGCTCTGCGTATGCTTCAATATAACCCTGAACAAAAAAACACATCGCTTTAAGGATAAAATACATTGTTAAAGTGATTCTGAGAAAGACAGAAAAAGAAAAAAGCTTGAAAAAGGTCAACAGTATGAAACTGTTGGGCTAATAATTGTTCTATATAATACGCTACCATGGCTGTCTGTTTGTCTGTCCGGGATTTTAAATTACCCGTATCTCGCTAACTGTTTGACCTATTGACCTGAAATTTGGTACACATATACTATGTGACAAATACTATATGCTCGGGGTGATGATTGACCTCCAAGGTTATTTCTCTTTTTATTATTATTTTATTTTATTGTAGAATCAACTCTCAGCAGCAGCCAGAAGGGCAGCCATGCGGTACATGTGTATGGGCGCCGTTCTCATTCCCCAACAACCTTTGTCACTTCCCCTACCTCTTCATATTTTAAATCATTCTTGAGGCAGATTGAAGACTTAAGTGCCAGCTTAAGTGAAAATTTAAAGAAGACATACTAAGTAATTGCAACACAAACACTGACTTAATCAATTTAACGCAAAAAGATGCTGAAGAAATAAGAGAATAAGTGGGTCACTAGGGTGGAGAAAAGAAAAGCTGCTCAGGAAGCAGCAAGCTCATCAACCTCTGAGCAAACAAATGCTAAACGTACAGAGAAAAAGTATGAAAACTATGAATGCTCAAGTCAAGTGCATTCACTGCATGATAGCTGTTACTGGTAATTCATAATTAGTGTCGGGTTTGCATAGTAACACTTAGAAAAAGAGGATTGGTGCATTGCCACTGGCCGGCAAATGGACTTTAAGATAATATGAAGGAATGATGCCAGAGAACAATTCACTAGACCCTGTGTGCCTAATGGAAAAGGTGCTCCCTGTGGGACAGGCATAACTATAGAATCTAGTCAGTAATCCATCCATCCATCCATTATCCAACCCGCTATATCCAAACACAGGGTCACGGGAGTCTGCTGGACCCAATCCCAGCCAACACAGGGCGCAAGACAGGAAACAAACCCCGGGCAGGGCACCAGCCCACTGCAGGGCACACACATACACACACACACACACACACCCACACACCAAGCACACACTAGGGACAATTTAGAATCGCTAGTGCACCTAACCTGCATGTCTTTGGACTGTGGGAGGAAACTGGAGAGGAATACCCAGAGGAAACCCACTATCGTATTTGAAAATATTATATACTAAACTAGCAGGAGAACAGCATATCAAAAATAAGACATGCCATTATATTACACGTTCTATAGACGTCAGCATTTTAAGGGCACCAGCCAGCCTTGAAGCTGTGGCAGTGACCAGTCATTACCTAAATTACTTTAATATCTTCTGTGTCTCTGTTAAAAAGCAGAATGAAATAAACAGGCAGATATGCTTTGTTTTAGCTCAAGGTTATTCAGTACTCACAGACTGCGGAAGAACAAGTGGTATTCCAGGTTGAAGGTTTTCAGGAAATGCACACTGTTGGCCGTTCAATACATTGAATTCAAAATTAACCTTTCCTGTATTTTTTAATGTGATTTCAGCATGAGCCACACAGTCAAACTCCTTTGTTCACATGTTTGCACAAAGATGTTGCAAAATATGATAAAAAATAGTGAAAAAAGATTAGAAAACTAATTCACTTGTGAAACTAATTTCACAAGTTTTACAGTTTACAGCAAGTTAATCTGTCTTGCTTGCTCTTTCCTAAACACAGTGATTTATAGAACATTTTGAACACTACTTTTACTGGTAAAATTATGGCTAACATCATCATTCTCCTTGAAAACAGCAACACTGCTCTGACATAGGCATACTGTTTTCCATATACAACGGTAAACAAAATAGTTTTGCTGTACATTCGTGATTAAAAAAATAAAAAACTCACTTGAAAGTGGAGAATAAAAAGGGGATCAGTCAATAGTTACGATACACTGACACATATTTTTTTTATATTTGTAAGATCATCATTTGAATAGACAGACAGAACAAAAGAGTGGTTAATCAGATTATTTCTTAAAATTTAAACCTATCTCAAATGCCATACCTGGAAAGGCAGGCTCTAAAAGGAATGGAGCTAAAGTACTGTATATTCATGTGCATTGTTTAACCCCATGAAAAAAAGCCTTACTGAGTGCAGGTGTGCTGAATGTATTACTCGTTTTCAACAAAAAGAAAAAAGGTAGAATTCTTTATGTTTTGAGTGATGATTTTTTGTTGAACTCCTAAGGTTTAAACTGCTATAAATGAACAATTGTTTATTTGTTAATTAACAACATTTTGTTGTTATAATCATTTGCAATAAAAACACATTTGTAACATGGATTTTAATAGTTAATGTTCTTGTGAAATATTAAATAAAGAAAAATGTATAAATAAATTAAACAACTCTTACCTGCAACCCATAGTCTATTTCTTTCCTGTCAATGGTGTATTGCACTATTGAAGCTTCACCCTTTAGAGTGAGTTCATAAGTGGGTCCCTCATCTACTTCACAAAGTATACACACTTGTTTCTTGGTATCACTATAGCCATAAAATGTGAAAGTGACAATCTGAACTTCATTAGGATCTAAAGATCCATAAACAGGAAACACATCAAACACCTGCCAAAATATCAAAGAGAGTCAAAAGTCACAGGCTAATTTGTAAATATTGCTTCTCAAGCAAATACACTGCTTAAAAAAATTAAAGAACACTTTTTAATCAGAGTATAGCACCAAGTCAATTAAACATCTGGGATATTGATCTGGTCAGTTAAGTAGCAGAGAGGGTTGTTAATCAGTTCCAGCTGCTTTGGCGTAAATGAAATTAACAACAGGTGTACGAGAGGGGCAACAATGAGATGACCCCCAAAACAGGAATGGTTTAATAGGTGGAGGCCACTGACATTTTTCCCTCTTCATCTTTTCTGAGAGTTTTTTCACTAGTTTCGCATTTGGCTATGTTCAGAGTCACTACTAGTTGCATGAGGCAATACTTGGACCCTACAGAGGTTGCACAGGTAGTCCAACTTCTCCAGGATGGTACATCAATACGTGCCATCACCAGAATGTTTGCTGTGTCTCCCAGCACAGTGTCAAGGGCATGGAGGAGATTCCAGGAGACAGGCAGTTACTCTTGGAGAGCTGGACAGGGCCGTAGAAGGTCCTTAACCCATCAGCAGGATTGGTGTCTACTCCTTTGGGCAAGGAGAAACAGGATGAGCACTGCCAGAGTCTTACAAAACGACCTCCAGCAGGCCACTAGTGTGAATGTCTATGACTAAACATTCAGAAACAGTCTTCATGAGAGTGGCCTGAGGGCCTGATGTCCTTTAGTGGGTCGTCTGCTCACTGCCCGGCACCGCGGAGCTCAATTGGCATTTGCCATTGAATACCAGAATTGGCAGGTCCATCACTGGTGAACTGTGCTTTTCACAGATGAGAGCAGGTTCACCTTGCACACATGTGACAGACGTAAAAGGGTCTGGAGAAGCCATGGAGAACGTTATGCTGCATGTAACATCGTTCAGCATGACTAGTGGGTCAGTGATGGTCTGGGGAGGCATATCCATGGAGGGATTCACAGACCTCTACTGTATAGGCTAGACAACGGCACCTTGACTGTCATTCGGTATCAGGATGAAATCCTTGGATCCATTGTCAGACCCTATGCTGGTGAAGTGGGTCCTGGGTTCCTCCTGCTGCACAACAATGCCCGGCCTCATGTGGCAAGAGTATGCAGGCAGTTCCTGGAGGATGAAGGAATTGATACCATTGACTGGCCTCCATGCTCGCCTGACCTAAATCCAATAAAACACATTATGTTTCGGTCCATCCGACAATACCAGGTTGCACCTCAGACTGTCCAAGAGCTTGGTGATGCCCTGGTCCAGATTTGGGAAGAGATCCCCCAGGACACCATCTGTCATCTCATTAGGAGCATGCCCCCCCACCCGACATTGTCCGGCATGCATACAAGCACGTGGGGACCATACAAAATACTGAGCACAATTCTGAGTTGCTGCAATGAAATTTCAGCAAAATGGACTAGCCTGTTCATTTTTTCACTTTGATTTTCAGGGTGCCTTTGAATTCAGCCCTCTGTAAGTTGATCATTTTCATTTCCATCTAACAATGTGGTATCATTTAATTCCTAACACATAACTCCATCCATAACAGTATAGATATCCAGCAGGATTTTTTTTCCTATTGAGATCTGATGTGTTTTCAAAGTTTTCCTTTAATTTTTTGAGCAGTATATTATGAACACAGTTAAGAACTGCATCAATAATAGTTGGAGGGTAAGTTATATCCTACAAAGACTGACTAAAGACTTTTCTGAACACATTTGTCCTTTTATTTAAAATGTAATTACCTAAATATTACATACATTTTACAGAGATTGTTTTAAAGTCATAAGGTGTGCAATATAATGAGTATAATACAAAATAATACAGCACAATCAGCATCCTACCTGCTTTTCAGTATCTTCGGAATATTCTTCTTGGGAGTTGAAAGGGACACGAAGAAAATCCTGGCTCGTAGAAAAACATAATCTGTTCTCACTACCATAGAGGACTTTCTGTTAGATGAAATATCATAAGTGTAGTACATCAGTGATTGTATACAAAATTACAATTCATTTTATTGTATCGAGTCAACACTTCACAACATCACAAACATCACCGTTGTGCTGAATGGTTGTTACAATGCCTTGTGTTTTGCTAGGACACATGTGTACATGTGTGGCAAGGTAGGCGACATTAACACACTAATCTTATTTAATGTTGAGCAGCACTTGTTATCAAGAAAAGACACTGCTATGACACAGCAAAGGAGCACTAGTTTCTCAAGCAATTTCATTTATAGTTTTAGGTTGGGTGACACTATGGATCCAGAATTCTGAGCTGGAATCTGTTGCCCAGTTGTTGTCTGTGTGGTGTTAGCTGTACTGGGCATTCTGCTCCCAATGCCTCCATAGGTTTTCCTCCGAGTACTCTGGCTTTCCTTCCACACACCTAAAAATGTGTGTTACGTTACGTTGGCCCATGGCCAATTCAAGAAGCACTGGGAACAAAGTTGGACACAGCTCCGGCTAGGGCACTGTTCGACTGAAGAACCCACTCACACTCCCACATTCATTAACACATGGGCCAATTTGGAACTACCGATAGCTCTAATCTTTACATCTTTTGGGATGTTGGAGGAAAACCAGTGTACCTTGAGAAAATCCTACAGAGACATGGGGAGAGCAAACAAACTCACAGGGACAATGTTTTGACATGGAAATCAAACTCAAGATGCTGAATTCATAAGGTGTCAGTTCCATCCAGTGCACACAAAATGGAAAACAAAATAATACGAAAACAAAAAGACTTGTTCATCCCTGAATATGTTACTCACTAGGTCATTTTCTTGTACATACTTCTGCTACTGATAACTTTTGACAATTAAACCAACCATGGGGACAGTCAAACCTGCCCTTCAAATTTGTAGAAATTAAAAATTAATGTTAATTGGTTTGCCTCTGATACCTCCTAGATAATAAACATAGCTCATTATTATACAACAAAAGGAGCATGATACCCAAAGTTGAAACACAAATTAGAACAACTACGTAGTATAAAGTGATCTGGGACAGCCCTGTAACCTATTCAGGGTGAGTTTCTGCAGCTCCGATGCTCAGAAAGGCTAAACATTACATTAATCAGGCTCAGGAAATGGAGGAACGGATACCAAATTATTTACCAAAACTGAAAATGTTAATATAATATCACCTGTAACAAATAAAATGCACATTGTCCTCACAAACAGAAAAAAATATTGATTGAGGATGACAGTTCTCTAAAGTGTATATCTGATTTAGCGGAATGTTTTTAAGTCCTTCTCCTGCTTTACTTACCTCTTTAAGTAGGTTGAAGGTGTGAAGATGATGTGGTAGATCTTTAGAAGATATTCTCCCTTCTTTTGTTTCACCTGAGGAACTTACTTTTCCTACTTCACTTAGCAAGTCTTCTGAATCAATTACTGTTACTTCAGGAGATTCCGTAAGCCTAAAAAATTAATCATAACAGCTAATACTTAAAAACTCAACAACCAATAGAAATATAAAAACACATAAATCAAATCAGCTAGAATTAAATATAAAAAAGTAAACAGGATAATGTAATTGATGGAAATACGCAGTGTGTATTTACAGTATGTGTATGTTTAATTAATTTACATAATTACACACACCAGTGGTTCTGGCAACAACAATAGTGATGACTGTTCCTTAACGTGCTTGAGTTTAACATGGTTGAGCTTTACACACATCAGTGAGTAGATTTCTATCTTCTTTCCTTCTTGTATTCTTCTTTCCAGTTTTGCTCAAGTGACAAAAAGTTAATTTGATGGAATCTGTATCTCAGTATTCACTGTTTGCAAAGAGTGTATCTGATTCAAATATACAGTATACTTCCATGTGCAACTCAAAACATTCCCAAGATCACATCAGTGTTTTTCTGACTGTATTTCTGGGAATATTTTGATGTTTTAGTATACATATTTGTCCCAGTCTGATGTGTTTAACAGGGTAAAGCAGATTTACTTCAATAATTTGCCTCTATTGATGCCCTATAAAGCTATACCAATTAAATACTGTACACGTTTATAATATGATCCTGCCATCACCACTGTTCGAGGTATGGACTGTCCTGCTCAGGAGATCTGCTTCTGATCTGGGCCAAACAGTGTCTCTGCACTCAGCCAGTGTTCCATTTACTGTAGTGTAATCAGATCTTATGGGATGAAACTGCCAGGTCTGTTGTGATGGGTGAAATGTTAGAGAGGCAATAATCTTCTGGAGAGGTTCTCTCGATTGACCCATGGAACTCTCTCTTTTGTTAAATTGATTATTTTACTCTTGGTAAAAAAAACTTTGTTTATAGTATGTTAAATGTCAGAGGATGGGCTAGTCAGTATAGCGGGTTGGATAATGGATGGAAGAATGGGCTAGTCAGTCTTTTATATTACCTAATGACTGAATTGATCATGCTCTTGAAAAATTTCAACAATGTATATTTTCTGAACGAACTTTTGGTGCAACCACAGGTGGATTTTATAAAGATTTTAAGGATGAATTAGAAGAAGGACTGGATGAAAATTACAAAATCACGTGATAAAGTACCAATTTAGGACTCAAAGTTAAATGTCCAACATTTTAAATTAAGCATTACTATCATACAGCAACTACTATGTATATTACTGTATATGGAACAAACATGAATGTTTGTTCAACAGGAGAAGGGAAAACTTTAAACCAACCAAACAACTTACACCATTAACTAATGAGCTGGCAAAATACAGTAGTCACGACAGGAGCTTTGTATCTTGTGGAATAAGTAAAGAGAATTCATATGCATTTAAACTAGTAACACATATTCATACGTATACATATTGTAACCAATAGCTTCAGGCAAAGTAAGATTTAAACAAGTTACATATTAAAGGCTTATGTCCATACTTTTTATTCTTAAAGTAATCTGGAATGCCACCAATATTTACAAACCAAAGGTTAATAAAGTGACAAGGTAATTAAGAGGTGGTCACTCCTTTAGCCAGATGGTGAGCATGCTTCTCAGGTCAAAATAATGGTGTCAGGTGATGGGGAAAAAGCAATTATGTCCATCAGAAAATTATTAATGCCAATTAACTAGCCAATTATGTCCATCAGAGAACTATTAATGACCATTAAGCAGCCAATTATGTCCATCGGAGAGCTATTAATGACCATTAAGCAGCCAATTATGTCTATCAGAGAACTATTAATGACCATTAAGCATGAGAAAATATTGGTGGTGCAAGCAAAAAGAGAGGAATGGGGGAGCTGGGTACTGAAAGTTAGATAATAATGAGAAATATGTGTGAGGCAAAATTGTAGTAAATACGAGGTTTCGATGTTTCCACTGGACTGATGGTGCTCACTTCATTGGACTGAGTTGGCTTTGTGCTGTATGCAATAAACACATATTCTGATTGCTCATCCAGAAACTCTGCGTGTTTTCTTCTAAGCAAGAATGTGTTTTTCTCCACGAGAAAAGCCAATGGTCCGATTCAGAACAGAGTGACACCGGTGACAAAGGAGAGAGAGCAAGAAAGCGGGCTGCTTACATTACCAACCCCTTCGTCTTCACCAAACATCTGCTTGGGGATAAGTGCAATGGCTACCTGATAGAGTCTGCATAAGAAGTCAACCAGCAGTCATACAACAAGAGATGAGGAGCTTGAGCACTTTAATGTCATCAACCCAGCACCCCCAACCACCAAGTTCAACTTGAGTAAGCCCACCTGGAAGAAGATCCAGGAGGTCGTCAAAGTGTAAATTCAGCATCTGCACCAGGGCCCACTGGAGTCCCCTACACTGTCTACAAGCGGTGTCCAAGGATCCTTCATCTGTGGAAGCTCCTGACGGTGATCTGGCGTATGGGGTGATTTGCTATGCAGTGATGATTTGCAGAGGGTCTGTATTACAAAAAAAGAAAACTTAAGAAACACCAGCTATTTTCAATTCATCTCTCTACTGAGTGAAGAGGGAAAGACATTTTTAGTATCTTGTCCCAGAGGCTAACAGTGTTCCTTTTGGGCAACAACTACATCAACACTGCAGTGTAAAGGGGAGATATGCCCGGAGTCCCTGGTTGCATAGAACATACCGATGTAGCTATGCAATTCATTAGAAAGGCCCATGAAAACAAGACAGACCTGGCCATTTTGTGTTTGGGCCTGGCTGATGCGTATGGGTCCATACCACATACACTGGTTGAGTTCACATTGTACCACCACCATGTTCCTAGTAAAATCAATGGTCTAATCCTGGGCTGCTACAAAGAGTTCTGGGTGAAGGTCATGTCTGGATCAGCACCATCTCATTGGTATCATCTAGAGATGGGCATTACACTGTCTTTTTGATCATGTTCATTATGGCCATGAACATGTTGGCAAAAACAGCACAGGTAGAGTGTAGAGGCCCCCAGACCAAGACAGGCATCTGCAGTCCCCAATTACAGCATTCATGGATGACTTCACAATTATAACAAGATCTGTATCAGAAGGCAAGTGGATTCTCAAAGGCCTTAAGCAGATTTTTACTTAAACAAAGATGAGTTTCAAACCTGCCAAGCTGAAGTCCCTGGTGCTGAAGAAAGGGAAGGTTGAGAACAAATTCTGTTTTTTACTAGCCAGATCAACCATACTGTCTATCATGGAGCTTGGGGACTGTCATTTTTAAACTAAAGAATAAATAACAATAACCCCTTTCAGAAGCATGACACACCACTCAATGGTGACCTTGAACTCTCCATACTACCATTCAACTATGAATATTTACAGTGGACCTGATCTACACCACACTATCTGTGGATAATATCAGAAGCAAAAATGAAAAGCATCACGCTTACTCTGTGTGTTAACCTACATTACTGTGAACCATTTAACTGCCATGAATGCAACAAGGTTATCTGGAAAAGGCTTATCTGCTTCCCAAGTAATATACTGTTTGAAATTAGCCCAATTTAGGTAAACCACAAATGGCTGGAGGAAGTTTTTTAAGCACTTTACATGTTCCTTTTGTAACCTCCCTTCACATGTGTACTAAAAGTAAAATAGTGCTACATAATCCAGTTTAGTATTTAACAGGTATCATGCCTGCTAAACTAGAATGTGTACATTTCATTTTCATTAAAAAAAAAAAGAGTTCACAGATAGGAAATCAGGTTTCACACTTATTCACTTCTATAAGATCTAAAGTATATCTAGATCTAGCTGTACTTACCTCTCCTTTTTTATATCATCCTGCAGCACACTCCAACAGAATCTGACAGGTAGAGGACTGCAATTAGTCATCTCAATTGACTTGGAGCTCTCTGTGCCATTGAGAATGCAACCAAAATCGACCTCCAAGCTTGAAAAGTGAAGGTTTGGAAAATGTACCTCCCCATGTATTGATACATAGTCTTTTTGAGGGTGATCAGCATACATAATTGTAAGAGATTCATCTGTTTCCCAACTGTATTTATCCTTGAAGAAAGTTGGATCAAACTGAATTAAAAGATGGAGCTCCTGATCAACTTCTAGGGTCACCGTCTAAGACAACAAGAAATTATTCATAGTTACAGGGAGAACAGATAACTCTATCTAAGAGGAACACTTCATCTCTAAGTTTATGAGCGAGTTAAAGGTTCAGTTTTACTCAGAAACTGGGGATAATTTGTTACAAATGTGTAATACAACTTCTATATCACTAATGCCATGCCAGCCGAATTATGTATAGGACTTCCTTTCTTCTGCATTTCAGTGAACTTGTTTCTAACATTAGTAGAATGCTCCTTTGTCTACATTTTTGTAGTATTCATCCAACAAGTCTATGGCCCTTACAAAGGAAGCTTTTTAAATCCAGAAAGGTATAAAGGACTCACAAGTAGTACCTAATTATGTTTAATTATGGTAAAATGACGGTCACCTTTGTGTCGTTCATGATTAATTTGTTATAATTTGTATAAAGCTGGAGCTTCCAAAGCACAGAGGTTTAAATACTCATGCAAACACTAACTTTTGAGCTTTGCTTCTTCAGTTAACTATTTCAAGAAAATGGTTTATTTTGACTTTGGAAATGTATTTTTACAGTATAAGAGTTCACATTAAAATACTAAATGGATAAATATGTGTACAAATCCTTTGTCATGCAGAAAATTCTCTGCTGTACCCAGAATGTCACAATGCCTATACTCACCGTAAGTCGCTGTGAGATGTTTAACAGTTCATGCAACTGAGATAAAAGCAATCAAACATTTCTCATTACATGGAGTCAGGCCACATCTGAATACTTTCCACCTTTCAACTTGTAGCTCCTCTAATGGGGTGTAATGGAGATCCTTAGGCAGAAGTAATTGCAGTGCTACCAGCGGTGTATGGAAACATCACTTACATTTTCAGATGTTATATATATGTAGGTAGCCATCAAATCCCTTATGCTCACCCTGTGACATCTCTTATATTTTCAGCTTATTTGAAATGAAGATGAGAAGGGGAGAAGTTTGGCTTTGAGTTGAGGGTGGCATCTCTTCAATTTAATTTAAAAATGAACTCACAAAATGCACTAAATAATAATAATAAAAGAGTAATAATTGTGCAAAAAGAGAGAGGGAGCTTCTCTAAAAGCTGCTGCATTGTTTAAAAGACAATTATGTTAATATCTATCAGTTGTCGTCCTGCTTTTTTAGGCATTTGATTGCTCAAAAATGGGAAGAATAAGTATAGCAATAGCCAGCTGCATTTGCAGGTTTACTTTTGTGAACTTGGAATTAAATTAGATGTGGCCAGAAAACAGCATTCCATCACCTGAATACAGACTACAGGCAGGAAGCTGAATATTTCAGGTCTAATAAGCAAAATTCTGGACCATAAATGACATTGATTCCTAGGGAATTCCAAATACGGATAAAAGTGATTAAATTTCCTTTGACAAACGTGTGAATACATTTAAAAAATATAGGCCCCTCGTGTTTATAATATAATCAAAGGGTTTCTAAAATTCATTTTGGTCACCATAAGAAGTACAAAGTACCTCAAAAAGTGCTCAGCATTATGGTACACAGCTACAGGGACATGGGTTCAGTGCTTAGCCTGCTCACTGACTATATAGAATTGCCACTTTTAAGTAGTGTCCTTGTTTTTTTTTTTCTTCCCATTTTTCCTCAATCCAAAAACATACCAGTTATGTTTATAGAAAATTTTAAATTGTTTGTATCAGACAAGCCTCGAAATCAACATCTTAAAAACTACTTGGAGAACAGTTAAAGCAAATTATATTCTTACCAAGTGCACCATATACTTCATATAGCCACAAATGCTAATAAACACTTTCATGGTGGTAAAATATTAGGCACAGAAATGCACCAGACTGTGTTTTAGTACAATTTCATGGTAAAAGTATCTATAAAAGTAACTGTGCAATGCATTCATTTGTGAATCTTGTTCCCAATATGTTTAGAGTCCTGGTAGGATAATCGATTTGCTCAGCATCACACAAGGAATCACTAGTGAACAGTATACAAGAAAGCTTGTGTTTTAAAAATTAAAGCTTTTCCCATGAGGTCACACTGCATGTCTGACCTTAAACAATGTACACACCAAAACAGTTCTTTTCAACTGTTTCAAAAAATGTAATATACTACAAGAAAATGTATTTGATTGACTCTACACACTTAAGTGCAACACCATTTAAAGCAGATAATCAGACAAAATAATTCTGGAAAGGTGTACCTTTGACAGTGACAGCACAACATTGTCTTCTTCAGTGCAGCAAATGGAATAAGGCTCTGTCACTGTAAGTATCATACTGAGCTCCAGCACAGACACATTTTTAAGTACAAGTGGTCTGAGCTGTGCTTCAAGCTCCTTTCCTGGTTGCTAAAAAAACATTGAGGGCAGTGTTAATGAAAGGTAAAATATTAAATTCACTGTAAAATAAATATTTACATTGTGTATATATACACATAGTTATCTATTTTCACAAGCTACCCAAGTAAAACATCTGAGAATATTTTCTTGCAATAATGTTTGACTTAAAATGTTAGATGCAATCTTACAAAGTTTTCCGAAACACTCCTCTAGTTGGTTACTGCAGCTTAACATCTTTCAGTTAAAGCTTTAGAAAGACAAAGATGGATTGAACCAAAACTCACTCACATTGTATGCAGGCATAATGCATATGATTTTTTATTATTTTATTTTATTAAAATCAAAAAAACATTCCATACATGCAAGTCAAGTTTGCAAAGTGAAGTTGCTAACCTTTTCCACAAAAAAGCTCAGATGTTTTTCAGAAACTTCCAGCACAGGTGCAATAAACTGGCAGCTGACATCCACTGTCATAATGCGTTCCTTCTTCGTCTGCTTACCAAGGACGGCTTTGCATATCAATCGCTCCTTTACTTCCTAAAGGATAATAAAACAAAAAGCTTAGTACACGTTACAGAAAAAATGATCCACTGCATTTGAAATCATCAGAAATATATGTAGGATGAAAAAGTAGGAACAACACCACAGAAGCAATTAAGTTTATTTTACCTATATATTTTTATACACACTGTATATACGGATGGCATAGTACTCAGCACTGCTGTTGAATTTTTGGGCTTTACACATTCTTCGTATGTTTACTGCAAATGGGTTTTTCTCCAGTTACTTCATATTTTTTTTCCCATCCTGAAAGATTTGTATGTTAGGTTAGTTTATAGCAGCGGTTCTCAAACTGTGGGGCAGCTGAAACTATACAAGGGGGGCGTCGAATAAATGAACAAGACATCAAAATGTATTTTTTACATTTTTATTTCAAACTTAAATTCGCAACCATATACTCAAAACGACTGCATTATAACTAAAATTTAAAATAAAGCTTTTCTAAGGCACAGATCTAATGACTAACTGACGAGCGGCGCCGCTCCTGCTGCTTTTATAGTCGCGTATTTTCAATCCAGAAAGTTCGAGACGTATCGGTATCTGTCGCGAACATCCGGGTAACATTAAATCAGGTGATAATGCGGCGCGACTGCACCACATTGGCAGCGTAGCCAGTATTGCCAAATTGAGTTAAATGATTTACTGCGTATTGGGTTATTTTTATGATACAACTAACAGCGGTATAATATTTGTCGGACGAAAATATGTTCGTCTTGCGCAGATTGACTTCAGCGGTGTCCTTGTTTACGAGATTTTTAAAAATTAAAACATATTTAATCGTTTCTTTACGTAAAGAAATAATTAAATAAGAATAAATAACTTATTCTTTGTTTTTGGGATTAGAATTACTACCAAAAAAAAACACAAGGCACAAAGTTATTAAAGCACTTTAAAAAAAAATAAATTGCAAATATTTCATCGAAGTCAGCCGAACACATGCAAATCGTATGGAAGTAAAAATGATAGGATACCGTGACACTGCACGAGTATCATACCTTTGTTAGTTGTATCATGGGTTATTCTCATCTATTTTATATTATGCAGGGGGCGCAGAATTATTCCAGGTAGAAAATGGGGGTCCGAAATACGAAAGTTTGAGAACCGCTGGTTTATAGTAATCTATTTGTCATTGTGTGAGCGTGTGTGTCAGTGTGAATGGGTGGTACAACAGACTCCCAGTACAGGCTTGATTCATGCCTTGTGCCAGGCTCTGGCCCTGCGCAACCTGCAGCCCTATATTAGATTAAGAGGTTTAGAAATGTTGTGTTTCTCAAGTCAAGTCAAATTTATTTATAAAAGCACATTTAAAATAACAGATATTAATCCAAAGTGCTGTACAAAAGGGCAGTCAAATGAACAATACAACCAATTAAATAAAAACAGATTAATCATCAATTAAAACCACATCCCCCACAACCCTTATACACAATGAAAGGAGGAGAGGAAGTGGGTCTTAGGCTGAGTTTTAAAAACCTCAACAGAGGAAGAAGTCCTGATGCAGAGAGGCAGATCATTACAAAGCCTAGCAGCAACAACTGAAAAAGCTCTGTTTCCTCTAGACTTCAGCTGAGATCCTGGAACTACGAGGAGTAGTTATCCAGATGATGTCAATGCCCTTGGTGCTGAGTGGGGATGAAGGATATTGCAGATGTATTTTGGAGCAACACCATGCAAGGCTTTAAAAACAAACAACAAAATTTTAAAATCAACACAAAATCTCACTGGTAGCCAGTGCAGAGTGGATAGTACAGGGGAGACTTGATCCTTTTTTCCAGTGCGCATTAAAAAAACTAGCTGCTGTGTTTTGAACCAACTGAAGGAGCGACAGAGCAGATTTGGGCAATCCCACATATATGGAATTACAATTGTCTAGCCGAAACGTGATAAAAGCATGGATGACTGCTTCCAAGTCCTTCAGTGAGAGAAAAGATTTTAGTTTTGAAATTTGCCTCAAAACTGGACTTTACTACCATAGAAATTTGTTTATCAAAACTTGGCGATGACTCAAAAGATGATACCCATGTTTCTGATATTATTATGAATCATTGCTGACAATGAGCCTAATTGAGTGCAAATTTCAATAGTGGATGAAGTAGGACCAAAAACAATGACCTCTGTCTTACTTTAATTTATTTGTAAGACATTTTGTGCCTTCAATTAATAATATTATGAAGGTACACCATCAGCTTTTTTTTAACAATGAAATTATGTCAGATCTAATTTTAAGGTATAGCTGGGTATCATCAGCATAGCAATGGTAAGCGTCACCATGTTTTTGAAAGATGGTCCCCAGGGGAAGCAGATAGAGGGCAAATAAAAGAGAGGCCAAAATGGTATGAGAGGTGCAGGCTGAGAGAACTTAAGGTCTATGTTAACAGATACAGATTTACCTTTAAGGTAGGAGCTTAGAAATAGGCCTGTAGTTTGAAAGAACTGTGGGGTCAAGAGTAGACTTCTTCAGCAGTGGCTGAACAATTTCATGTTTAATGTTGGATGGCATTATACCAGATTTTAGTCAGTTGTTAATAATAGCTAAAACAACTGGACTTATTTTATAAAGGTGTGAGGGTAAAATATCTAGCAGATAATTGGAAGGTTTCATATGCAAGAGTATATCAGCTAGATGAGCAGAGGAAATTGGTTGAAAAAAAGTTAAATGCCTGTGCACTGGTCTAAAGGGAGCTGGTGTTAGCACACAGTGATCAGCACCTGGTTGAAAAATGATGCATTTTCTTTATAAAGAAATTGAGAAATAGCCCACAGGTTGCAGGTGTACCCTCAGGGAAGCTACTGACACCTGGATTTAAAAGTGTTTTCATGGTGCTAAAGAGCACCCTAGGTATCAAGGCAGCATTTGCAATTAAACAGTATAAATAATTTGATTGTGCTGCTCTCACAGCCGTTTTGTAGTACTTCAAGCAAGTTCTGAGAATTTCAGAAAAAAACTCAAGTTTATCTTTCTTCCACCTATACTCAGCCTGCTTGTATTTCTATCTGTGAGCAACAGTGGTATCATTTAACCAGGGCTGAACACTGGCTTTAACTTTGGCTGTCCTTAATTTTAATGGTGCAACCAGATCCAGTGTATCCTTGCAAGCAAAATCTGGAAGGATAATCAGATCATGAATATTAGAGCAAATGGAAAGGGCTTCTGTCATCAAGGAAAATTTAGAATCTGAAAAAATATCACAAAACTGCAGCGCTCTATCAGGATTTATACGATGTCAGTAGCGCTGTGGTTAAGTGGAGCTGATCGGCTGGCGCAAAAATGCAGTTTCAAAAATAACTGTAAAGTGATCAGAAATGCTGGCATCAGAGACTTTCAGGTTGTTTACAAAGAGGCCAAGTGTTAGAACTAAGTCCAATAAATGACCCCTCTAATGTGTGGGACTTGAAACCACCTGAGTTGCATTAAAAGAGTCCACAAGATCTAGGAGTTCTTTAACCAGGGGTTTTGTTGAACAGAAGATATGAATGTTCAAACCTCCTAAAATCAGCAGTCAATCAGCGTGTGGCACATAAAAGATAAGAACTCAGAGACCTCCTGGACAAAATGCTATACTGTTTATTCACAACTAGCAAAATACCCGCTCTTCGCAGCGGAGAAGAAGTGTGTTAAAGAAGTTATGAAAAAGAAAAGAAAAACATTTTAAAAATAACGTAGCATTTACTTTTTATTCATTTGCATAAGCACAGTCCTTCACCAGCAATTATTTAATGTTAGCTCAGACCCGGCACTTAAAAGTTTCTGTCGAACTTTTGCTGAGTTTGTGCCAAACACTATTCTATCCCTGACCATCTCATTTTCGTTTGCATAAGCACAGTCCTTCACCAGCAATTTTAACTTAGTTACAAAGTGATCAAAAGTCTCATTTATACCCCGCGTCCTCTCATTAAACTTGTATCTTGCAAATATCGTATTTGTCGTAGGCATGACAAACGCCAGTGGCAGCGTGTCTATAAACTTAATTTAAACTTACGGTTCACACCGTGCTTTGTTTCCGCAGTAGCTGCACTTATGAATATGCTTGTATGCGTCACTCGCTTCATATTCTTTTGCTGCCTTCTCAATTGTGCAATGCGTTTTTTGTTCAGTGCTCTTTGGAGCTCTTCCTTGTTCTCTACATACTGCCTTCACAGTCAGTTCACGTGCGCTTCTCCCTTGTGGGATCTTGCGATGTCCATGGCTTTATTTAATGTTAGCTAAGACCCGACACTTAAAAGTTTCTCTCGCACTTTCGCTGAGTTTGTGCCAAACACTAGACCATCTCATCTTCGTTTGCATAAGCACAGTCCTTCAACTCATGCTATGCCGGGTCAGACAACAACAACAACAAACATTTATTTATATAGCACATTTTCATACAAACAGTAGCTCAAAGTGCTTTACATAATAAAAGAATAGAAAAATAAATCAACATTAATTAACATCGAATAAGAGTAAGATCCAATGGCCGGGGGGACAGAAAAAACAAAAAAAAACTCCAGACGGCTGGAGAAAAAAATAAAATCTGTAGGGATTCCAGACCATGAGACCGCCCAGTCCCCTCTGACTAAGACCAAGGTGTCAAGAGTTAAAGTAAACTTTATGAAAGGTAACAAGATCTTTATGAAAATGATGGAGCAACAACAGACAGATCTCCAACCTTCACAGATCTCCCAAAAAGTTCAGAAAGAAAAAAAAATTCCCACATTTAAAAATTCAGACAAGCAGCAGCAGACAAACACGCCAGTGTTCACTCAAACAGAACTGGAAAGTAAGTTTATACTTTAATATACACAATATATTATAAATAGCATTCTTAACTGAAACCCATGACATTTATTATTAAAGACATTAATAACACGGTCTTGTTTATCTATATATATAATTCACTAAGGCAAGACACCCATGGAAAACACGGCGGAAGGGGCGTGGATTCACTAAGCCGCTGACAAGTTAGACACCTATGGCACACGCAGGAAGGAGTCACGCCCACCAACTCCAAGAAGTAAGCAGTCTTTAAAAAACGAGTTTTCGGTTACGACGCACGATCACGTGCACCATAGCAAACTGTTTTACACGCTACATACAGCAATTCGCATCTGCAACAAACATGCGTCTTCTTAGATGCGCCTGCAGGAACACGGAAAGTCTACGTGAGTCACAGGTACATCTGGACTGTACAAAGACGACAACGACTCAAGTGACAAGTTGGAGGTGGGCACATGAGCGATGGCAGTCCGCCAGTTTTCAGTCACGGACGATTGTGTGTTGGTTCGTTCCGTGCTTTGTTACGTTTTGTTACGTAGTGTTGCTTTTCTTGCTGATTTATTACATTACCGATTTTTCAAATGCTAATTTTCTCCCTGTGCTTAAAAATCATTAAAAAAACCGGCCTCATTATGCGGCGTATGGTATGCCGTGGGTTGGCTAGTAGAATATAATGGTCAAAGGAAAACAGCTTTGATTGTAGTAATAAAATAATATACAGGGGAAAGCTGTGTAGAGTTAAAGGGTTTTTAAATGAAAACATTCAAATTCTTTACTATGCTACATTATTTAGCACCTTCCAACGTCTGAAAGACAAAGGTTTAATATAACAAAGCAGAATTCAAATTGACAGGTGTTTTCAACGCAGGACTTGCCTTTTACATGCTGTTTGGTCCTCATCACAAACCCTCTGAATAGAGATAGAATAAAGATTCATCTATGAAAGCCATCTATGGCTAAACAGGCATTCAAGAGGTTACCAGGGAAATGGGAACCATCAGGACAGTAGCCTAGACTTCAGAAGAAGGCTCCAAGGTGAAAGAACGCCCCAAACTGTCAGCAGCAGAAATATTATTATGGAAACACAATGAGCATCATGGCCTGTTATATGTACGGCATCACCTGAACATACAATAAGACAGGATATCAGAACAAGTAAGATAAAGACAGTGCCCAGGCAGAATCATGTAAATGCTCTCTCAAGATGCTAGAGGACAGAAGACCAACAGGAGGCAGGGATGCCTGAATTCTTTCTAATAGGTTGTAGCATATGGTCCCAAGACAAGGTAAATGTCACTGTTCTTCTTATTTAAAAGGGATTGAAGGGTACAATTTACAATCCAGCTCAACTGTCAGCAGTACAAGATTCTGGACTGGAAGGATCTGGACAATTTTGCTGTTTAAGGTAGGCAATATATATGAAGCAGAAATAAGTCATCCCAACCACAGAATCACAACAGAGGATTTAAAGCTGTCTTATGGCCAAAGGTTTCTTGAATTTGGAGTTTGAAAGAGTCTGAAAGTTATCAGGATTTGGCTGGAGCTTTGTATTTTTACTTTGGTCCTCACTCCTCTTTTCTGAATCAACCACATAGTAGTGACAAAACACCAAGGAAAATAAAAGAGGGAATTTGTCTGAAGGACTTTACTCTACCATTATGCTTAAGTGTCTCTTCTAAAGTATCAAGTCAATCTCCTTTAGAGTTTTGGTTTTTTTTGGATGTTTTGTTTTTTATTTTTTACACAATTTTTGTACTATGCCATCTCCATTTGTATCAGTTTGTCCTGATCTGAACACCAACGGACAGGCATGCCTTATAGGTTGGTAAACCGTGCTGCTACAGACCCACTCTTCCTCTTCAGAAGCTAGTTTGAAGGCACTGTGCTGTACGTGTGCTCTCTTTTGTGTGTGCAATGGGCCCACAAACACCTGCCAGAGAGACGTTTTGAACAAAGGCCGGTGGAAAGCAGGACTCAGTGATGAGACAAAGGCAACAAGACAAGAGATGACAAAAAGAGTGCTTAGAGTATGTTTGGTGTGGGCAGATTGATAAGACAACAAGTTAGGTGTAAAGGGATTCAAAACCCATTAAACCATTAAATTAATCTGATGCACTAAAATAAGAAGTGTTTCTTAGAATGAAAAATATGTTAAAGGGTAACACTGTTGAAATATGCAAAGAGCTGCCTTTATTGTAGTGCATGTTTTATACTGCAGGATAATTGCAACCAGATATATCTTTTTTTTTTAAAATACAGTCTTATTAACAGTTATGGAAGAAGCAAAGATTATTTCTGCAGCAGTTAAGTATTGGTGTTATTTTAACCAGAAAAATGATATGACTCCTTTAACAACTTCAAAAAATATTTTAAAGTAGCATCATCAATTTAACTAACTGTAGATACTGTTCAGTACCAAAATGTTAACTTCTGCAATGTAGAAAAATTAGGTAATTCCACCTATTTTCTTTCTTTTATCATAATATGCAGTGCAAATTTATAAAATAACTGAATACCTTTGGAACATTAGATGTGCCCTTCAGTACCACATCTATTGATTGTCCTGGAAAAAGCTCTGCTGTCATTGGGTATAACTTAAAAACTGGATTAGGCGAATCTTTTAGATTCTTTGAATTCAGACGTGATAAGCCTTTTGCACTCCTATGAAATGTAGGAATTTGCCTACGGAAAGGGGAAAAGCCTTCTGTCATCCAAAAAAGTTCATGACATCGTCGGCCCATGTTGGTCAGCTTAAAGGGATACTGACAAATTCCAGAGCTGCAAAGAAATAGACACAGAAAGGAATTATATTGAAGGCCTGATTAATAACAGACAATATGCTATAATACTGCCTTAATGTTTACCTGAAATATGTTCCCAAATGTATAGCTGGAGCTAAGGGTCTGTCAGCTACTATGGTGGTTCCCATTCCTTTTGCTGAAACAGGGATAATGTGCGATTGGCTACTTTCAATAGTAAGATGAATTTTGTCCTGAAACCATACGGTATCATCTAGGTTGGCCACAAGATTGATCTCCGTTTCCCCTTCTGATGGGATGATACCCTCACAAGGTTCCAGCTGCCAAAGTGATTTCACATTGTCCTGAAAGAACAGTTCATTTTATTAAACATTTTATACCTCAGAGATTTATCAATTGAGAAAAAGTGTTTCAGTGCATAAATGGCTAATTTGAAAAACATCTAGTTTAAGGTTTACATATCTGACAGTATAACAGCAGAAATCATACCTTGTTCACATTGGAGGTAAGGAGATAATCAGTGTACAAATTAAGGGCTGGGAAGAGCACACTGGAATAACTTGGGACTAACTGTACAACTTTAGCGATTTTTAAAAGTGCACTAGGTAGCAAGCAATATGGCCATGGGATTAAAGTAACTGTTCAGTTTTTAACTTTGATTACCGTTTCAGCCTGAGAAGGTTATACTATATATTATATTATACTATATAGACAACTGATTGAAAACTGTTTTGAATTTATTTTATTGCTGAAATGTGCGATGTTAAAAAAGTAATACCTGTATAAAGATTTAAGTTTCGAACTCAGAGCAACTATAGATAGTGCACTCAAAAGTTTGTCCATAAGACAGATACCTTCACAGAGGCATCACTGAGAACTAGTATTATAAATGATATTATTAAAAACTTTACTCTTTGTATAACACACATGCAAAGTGCATCATACTGTTAAAAGGCACTCAGCTGTAAAATTCCATTGCAATAACAAACTGTAGTTGCCATTCATAGTTTCAATACAAAGTAATTACAGAATAAACTTAATTGTGTAGTACTGTATACCTAAAACACTTTCTTACATGAAAAAATATTACATTGTATTTCACAATGCAATTGCAGATTTATCAAGGAGTTCTTATCTTTAGATTGTGCAGCAATTACACACCCAGTGATTTTTAACAGTTAGAAGTGCAGTTAATGAATGACTTATGATTTTATCTAATGTAGAGAAAAGTCAAGCAAAATGACACCTTTTATTGACTAACTACAAAGATTACAATAGGCAAGCTTTCGAGGCAACTCAGGCCCCTTCTTCAGGCAAGATGTAATGATTAGTGATTAATAACATGACAACGTTAAAAGATAAGTACATTACAATTCATTTAAAAGGAAAACAGTTGTCTATTTTAAATGGAAACGATATTAATGATTATATAAAGAAATGACAGGTAAATACATTATTTTAAACACAATTCGTGCTTTATTAATAAGAATACTCACCATTTCTGCCACATAAAAGGCAGGAATTGGTGATTGGTTTGAAAGCTTTAGAGTCCTGGATATATTGGTTAACACTGGAACATACCCAAAATCCACCTCCATTGTACTCACATGCACGACTGGTCCTTTTCCAATACAAGATATATGAACTGCCTGAAAATAAAGAGATTTCCTCCCAATAAGAATGCAATAATTAAATGAACTCTCGAGTATGACAAAGTCTGCTCACTGTCAAAGAAAGCCACTCATAACCTCACTTTACACCCTACAATTAAAATAACCAGAATAAGTAAGCATTTGAAGATGTGTTTAGATTTCTATAGAAACAATATACTCAATATAATAAAGACTGCAATATAAAAAACTAAGAAACAAGGGTGCATAAATAATGCAGAAATACAACAATCCTTCTTTAGACAAAGATTTCAAGAAACCACTAGTATGGTCAGAAAAAAAACTTTATGACACTAGAACTAAAGTACTGAAAGGCCAAACAGCAAAAAAGTGGTGAGTGAGCAAGGAGGCAGAGACTTGAAAGTAAATGAGCACAAATACAGCATCAGTTAGAAAGGTGTGGTGATTGGGGAACATTTTAATACATCCATTTTCGGAGAGTACAGCAGATTGTTCAGAATCCTTGGAGGACAACACTGTATTCCATCAACAAACAACTCCAAAAGAGACATTAGTGTGTCACAAGGCCCATCCACTTGCCCAGTTCAAAACTGTTAAATAAACTAACGTCTAGATCATTTGCAATATGGGAGGAGACTGTGGTAGCCCAGAGGAAATCCACATGAGCAGAAAGAAGTGAATTCCCATTTTATACACTCCACACATAATAGTGGATGTGCTATCTATAGCACTATTGTGCCCTCTGTTTAAGGAACAAAGTAGATGATAATAAAACAAGACAGGGAGAAAAAAAGAGCTTGAAGACTATCACACGCTTTACGGAAGAACAATGTGTGTAAAGCAATGCAACAAATATGAGACCTGAGTATGATGTAAATTATAAAAGCATGCAAAACTTTATAAAAGTTCTGCATACTATGAAAACAGAATGACTCACAAATCTTTCCCGACTTCCAAAAACAGCAACATATGCCATAATGCTGTGTTTTCCAACTGCTTTAACCTGTAGAACCAGTGGAATTTCCAGCACACAGCAGGGATTTACAACAGCTCGTGGATTTGGACTTGTATACTCAACTTTGGAACTCTCATCATTTTCCTACAGAGAGAAAGTGACAGGAGGATTTAAAACAGAACTCTTCTCCTAGGACAGTTAGCTATTCTGATTTTAAATCTAAACTGAAGATCCACCTGTTTTCAATGACTTTTGAACTGCTGTCCCTCCATTTACATATTTTACATATTTTCTCTTATTCAGCAAGATAATCATGACACATCAGCACACCTTACACTAACTTAAATCACTAGCCTTTAGCTTAATTTTGTTTTTTGTAATGCATCATTCTTGGTTCACGATAGTGCATGCAGTTATTAGTGCAATATAAAATAAAACTTGATTCACTGATGATTGAGACAGGATTAATGACAAAAGGTCAACGTGAATTTTGACATTTGTTTAATGTGTTTCAAACGTTTCAATATACTTCTTGTATTCAAGTAATAAATACTAGGCATGGTATTTTGTGAATTTGTGAATATTGCCACTTAACAGAAATTCTTAAGATGACTCCTTCATCATTGGCTGCATTAATAATGATGATAAGTTGGATTACAGGAGGCTTGTGGAGGATATTATCTTGTGGTGCAGCAAGACAAGAGTTGGTGGTCGACTTCCAGTATGCCATAGAGCCTCGGAGGCCAGTCATCAATCAGGGGCAGGATGTGAAAGTGGTACAGAGCGACAAGTACTGGAGGGTTCACATAAACAGCAAATTGGGCTGGTGTGACAACACAGTGCCTCTGTACAAGAAACAGTACGAAAGACTGTACTGAGAAAACACAGGCAAGATATAATATTTTTGATGTAGGGTAGTTGTATAATATTCTGTCTAATGCATTTAATGTAAATGATATGTATGTGACTGGGACGCATGAGTTCTCTCAAATGTCCAGGACAAATTTCTCTTAAGAGAGACAATAATGGCTAACCAAACCTAACCTAACAAACACATTTTTGGTGTATTGTATTGCCTTGGAAAAAGAGCTACAACTGACCTGAGTGATCAGGCCACAACATGCAGGCAAGCATCCCTCATTAACCACCTTAATGTTATTGTGGTAAGAGAAATTGATGAAGCATTTCTTGAACTCCAAAAACGGACTCATCAGGCGTACAGGTGGAACAACACACCTAAGGATGAAAAAACATTACAGAAAATTGAAACACAGTTGATTACAATTCAGAATGGGAAAGTAAAGCATATAGAAAGAAAGAATTGCTTATTTCTACATACTATTTTCTTATTTCCACATACACTTAATTTCTAATTTTATATATACATTGCTTATTTCTGAGTGAAATAGAATTGTTCCAACAATTATTAGGGCACAGCAAATAATAATCTGATTTGAATTATTATTTTCAATTTTGTATGGATTTTTTCTTCCAGAATAAAATTTCAGAATTGGAAGAACATTTTGAAGGATCATATTTTTCCATTTTTACAAATGACTCTATGTCATCTCTGTTTTCTTAGAGCATCTGTAAGCAGACCTTGAGTTAACTGTCATTCTGCTATTTTCTTTTTTCATTATCAAATTCATATTTTGTCATGGCATTTGTGTTATACATATATATGTGTTATTATAAGAATTTCTTTACATTTCTTTCTGTAGTATTCACTTGTGATCTTGAACCCATTTGTTATGTGGCAACACGTCACGCATGCACATATGAGGATCACCCTCCTAGCTCATCTGTTCCCACAGTATACAGCAGACGCTCAAAGAGGGCAACTGACTCCAACCCTTCTAGTTCAAGGGTTATATATTTGAGGCGCTCACAGAAGGTGACATCTCATTGTGGACTGACACTTGACAGAGATGTAACTCCAATTCAGATAAGAAAGGCATTACAAGACTGCTAAACAGCCCTTTATTTGGTTTATATGTGCCACAGCACACTGTTCGAGTTTATCTGATTTGTTCATTAAGCAGGGTTGGTATCTCAACATTTATCTGGGTCCAGTGTAATACCTTGCATGACCACAATGGTTACTTAATGGCAAAAAAATAAAAGCATGCCAGCTTTGGATAATACTACACTTAGTGTCAATAGTCCAATGGAATTATTATTAAATGCCACTTTTACCTTGCAAAAATTGGAAGAGCAAGTATTTCTTCCCCAACCCCGTCTACATCCACTACCAAGGCAACTTCATATTGCTTGACCGTGTTAGAGCAAAGTGTGATCTAGAAGGAAAGAAAAATAAAACACAAATGCAAATCAAGAATTCCAATGATTTTTACTTCCTTGCTTATTATTTATATGTTTTAGCAGTGCCTTTAAAAAAATGACCAGTGTACTGAGTACTGTATGACTAGGAAACTAAATTCTTGAAATCTGCACAAGTGTGTAACTCCTGGAAATTAGTTTAATTAGACAAAAGCGCGCATTCTACACAGTATTCATTATTGACAAATGCTAAGCAGATGAGGGGCAAGTGGTCAAAGGTAAGAAACTTTTCTCGAATGTAATCACAAGATATGATGAATTACATTATAAAAAGACCAAAAAAACTATAATAAAAGTTTACAAAAAATGTAACTATTTAAAAAATTAAGTAGATCATGCAAAGATGCTCTTTCTTACTCATGAAGACAGTCCTACAACTTAAATAAACTCATATCCTAACTTTTAGAGTAAACTGCCAGAGAAAGGTCTAACTTGTGTGACTTGTTCTGTATTCTGTTTTACTACCAAATATAGTCCTTTATGTTAGTTTTCCTTTATGTTAGTTTGCAATTTTTTTAATTTATATGAACAATGCTGCATTTCCTCTCTGTGACACACTAACACAGAGTACTTTCAGCCAATAAATTATTCAGCGGAAGTGTGTGAAGAAACATTACTGGGGCTCCTTTATACCAACAGCAATACTACTTCACTGTGACTGAGACAGGCAAGTCGGAACTTTTCATTCAAGTTTTAGTTGCTTTATAGTCAATTCCAGTGTGTGTTAAGTGTGTGTGTAAATTTATTTATTTATTGTTATTTATCTATTTATATAAAAATAGTGTCTGTAAAAAGCCAAATTTCCTCCTGGGGACAAAGAAAGAAAGAAAGAGTCCTTCCTATCTATCTATCTATCTATCTATCTATCTATCTATCTATCTATCTATCTATCTATCTATCTATCTATCTATCTATCTATCTATCTATCTATCTATCTATCTATCTATCTATCTATCTATCTATCTATCTATCTATCTATCTATCTATCTATCTAAACTTGTAGGGTCATCACTGTCGCATATCCAGAGCACAGTGAAATTCTAACATGGAGTTTGTCTCCATTCTTCAGTGCCATAATTAGTGAGCATAACTATTCTGGTGAGAATTAGAATACAGTACTGCTTCATGTAGCATCACCAGATGCATGCATGTATCTCTGCTAATAGAAAAAACTGCATTCCATTAATGAAATAGTCATTGTTAAATATACCCTAAAGTCTTGGTTTTCCTAAGTGCTAGTTGGAAATGTCCTACAGGCAAGTTTAGTACGCTAACAACTAAGATAGGTTCATTTCAAAATCCAACCAGTAATAAGATATATCTGAACAGCAATAATTTAAATCCACCAAATTCATTAGTGGTACATGGAGAAGGAAAGTGGAAACACATTCAAATGTTAACATTTCCTATGTTTGGGAGAAAGAATATTGTGTAATATTCAATCTCATGGAAATTTAGATGACTGCCAAGCCTAAATATAAAGGCCCTTCCTCTCATTATGTATGTTATAGAACCTCTTAGGTCCCTGCAATCGGACAGCACTGAAGACAATAATAGTCTTATTAAATTCAGATTATTTAAAGAGCCCAAGGTCTCAACCTGGAAGAGAGTGATGGGCCAAAATCCTCCTCTCTGTCTGCCTTCACACTGTCGTGTTTCCTAAAGGAAGAGTACTTGAGGTTTTCAAGCTTCCTGAAAGGCCAGCACGGTACCTGACTTTGTTTAAATGAGGCAACATGTTTCATCTGCATATAATAAAGAACCAATTGCCAGTCAACAGGTGCCCCGTTTGGTCACACTTACTCATCATGAACATAGAACATTACAAGGTGGATCAAAGGTCTCTGTCTCTCCCTCTCTTTTGGACTGGTGCCATTGACATTTTCCAGTTCATAGCACTGAACACATGTACAGGACTTGCATTGTTTCTGTGGCCCATTCCTTCGCCAACTGCCATGTCTAACTGCTCTAACTTCATTATATAGACCTCCTTGTCCCTCCAGAGGTACTCTTCCTTTCTCTATTTTTAGCTGCCTTCGTAGTGGCCTTGACCCTCGTAAGCTCTTGCCACCTTTTTAAAATGAAAACAGTTATATACAAATTTTTGTCTGTGGGAGTTACTTACAGTATAGTGACTGGAATCGTTAACCTTAGTGGCATAAAAAGAAAACAATGCAACAATTTCATTAACTGTTTATTTAGTTATTTATGTTTGTTCTCCTTGCTTTTATAATAATTTTAATAAAATGTACTGATGTGTTTGAGCTACTGGACTCCAGAATTTCCCTGAAGGGATGAATAAAGTATCTATCTATCTGTTAGTCCAACCATCCATCTATATTACAAGAAAACTGATTCATTCTTTTTTATATGAAAAGAATAATATTCATATTCTAATTTCGTTTAGTATGTGATTTATGTTTAATTGAGGTTCAGTTTCTTCAAAAGCTAACAAAACAGTAGATCAAACATAAAACTTACATTCAAACGTAAGTCATTAATATTATGAACTGTTAACCTGTACCTCGATATCCATCTCGCTTATTGCTCGAATGACTCCTCTACTTGGACTAACAGTAAATTCTCTAGGTTGCATTATTTTCTTGTTACTTTTCCAATGGGTTCTGCTTAAATCTGAAACCTGCGTAAAACTTGTCACACTTTCATCTCCACTGCCATCTCCAGAGATACGAAGATTAAAGCTGATTGGTATCAAAGCTGTATTATTTAGTTGGCAAGACAATTTCTGTGGAAAACCTTATAAGAGCAAATAATAGTTTAGTACATGCAAGTCATCGTAATATACAACATTCAATGAATTTCATAATATAATTCCTCTAAAAATTTTAAATGTAAACATTTATTTACAAGTGAAGGGTTTTACTATATGTCTGAACAGTATCATAAGTAAACATGTAAAGAGACACAATGAAATGGAAACAAAATGAACTATTTGAAATCAACACAATGTAATCTCATACCCTCTCAGGGCCTGTCCGGTGGGGTAGATACAATACAAAGCAGGAAAGAGACCACCCTATACCCAAATCTGGTCCAGCAGAAACTGCAGTGCACAGAAGGAGTATGACTATATATACTGTAGCCAGTATTTTTCATCCTTTAATACAGTGGCTCCTTCCTCACCAGAGAATGTAAATTCTCCATTCCAAGAACCAGTTTACATTACCGAGATCTAGTAGTGGATCAGTCTGCCTGTCACTCTCGCTCTTCCTTTTACAGGTGGTGAGTCCAGCTGTCACCTCTTAAAGAATAAGCTTGGTATTTCTCAAATCTACATTAATTCCTCACACTCTGGGTATACATTTTTTTCATATGAAATTATGTTCTACACATCACAGATTATTGGTACTATATTTCTTAAGGTAATTTTCAATGGTGTCCTTAAGTGGGTGATGCACCATTATTTAAATATGTTCAATTCTGAGTCTGTCAGAGTACAACATGTCCTTAAGTCCTGATATGTACATAGCGATACATTATGTTTCTTGTATCATGATGACCAGGATTGTACAGTATTCCAGATACAGTCTCATTAGTGCATTTTATATATACAGTATATACAGTGCAAGCCACCGGACACAGACAGGCTCAGAGACAGACAAACGCAAAATAACACTCTTTTTATTTCATGTGGGCAGCTCTATTTCCTGCTCCCCACTTCAGAGCACAGTACACAGTTAGCAAGCACAACACTACTGCTCAGTCCCTTTTCCTCTCTCTCTCTCTCTCTCTCTTCTTTCTTTTTCCTCTGCTGCCTCCACTCCTCTACCAGCAAGCTTTGTCCTTCACCTCTCGACTCTGGCTCCCCGAATGGAGTGAGGCGGCCTCTTTTAGACTGCACCCAGAAGTGCTCCAGGTGCTCTCTGATTCTCTTCCAGCAGCAGTCCCGGGTGTGGCAGAACTGTTGCAGTACAGGGCTCTGGAACCGTCAAGGCGCCCTCTGGTGGTGGCCATGGGCCCCAGTAGGGTTGAGCTTCTAATCTCCAAAACTGTGGCCCTGGTGTAAGCCAGGGGGGTTGCCCTCTCATGTTCCGAGGGGGGTATATATCTATATATATATATATATATATATATATATATTGTGGCAGGCGACTGGGGACCTTGCCACACCAGAACATCTGGCAATATCTCCCCCGGGGCATAAGAGGGCAGCCCCCCTGGATTACATCAGGGACATGGATAGGGAGCTGGGAAGCTCAACCCTGTTTGGGTCCATGGCCATCACCAGGGGGCCCCAGGAAGATCCCGGAGACCTGGATGGCAGCACTTCTGTCACACTAGGAAGTGCTGCCGGAACAGGAACCAAATACTCTTGGAGTGCATCCGGATGCACATGCAGCACTTCCGCCACACCAGGAAGTGCTGCAGGAAGTTCATCAAGGTGCACACAAGGTACACATAAAATGAACTGCCTCACTCCATTCAGAGAGCCGGAGTTGGGTGGAAGAGGACAGAGCTTGCGAGAGAGGAGTGGAGGTGGCAGAAGAAAAGAGTGTAGCAAAAGGACTGAGCCATGTGAGTTTATTTTGGCTGTGTTGTGCTGTATAGAAGAAGAAAAGAATTAATAAACGTGAGTGTTTGGACATCATGTGTCCTTGGTGTCTGTCTGAAGCACACCTACTTTATAGAGTAAAAGTCACAAGATTATATATAATCTATGTAATAAAATGTATGCATAAAAAGTATACATTACACAATGTACAAAAATAAAGTCACAGTAAAACAAGTCTTTCAGTCACTGGTCTTTAACTCTCTTACTGTACTAATTATTGCATTCAATCCCTCTCACAATTGGCTTCCAGGTGTGTCTTACTGATCATGTGTTTCCCATTATATTGACTGTACATGTGTTATATGATCTGAATAAGAAGTAGTACTGACTTGTAATTTATTGACTTTTAAACTTTTGAGAAGTTTTATAAACTTTTAAAAATTAACAATTTAAAACAGACCAGTGAATATGCAGTGTTAAATTTAAATGTAGATTTTGTAAACAATATAAAGAGAAGAGTAACTTCCATGAAAGAAAACCAGCCAATCTGGATTCTTAAATAAATAAAGTCACAGTAAAGAAATTATCTTAAAAACAGAAAAAAAACTACTGGTGTAAACCCGTAAATATCAAGTCTGTAGTAGAAAAAATACACTGCAAAAGTTATTGAAGATATCTCTCTATTATAAAAAAAATCCTGTGAGAGAAAGATGGGAGATGAGACGTATCTTCACGTTAAGATCAAGTGCAAATTCAGAAAATAAGGAAAGTAATTATCAGCCCATAACAAGTGGAATTGAAAAAAAGTACCTCCAATCGGGCTCAGAATTAAAAGACAGAGTAAAAGACAAAGTAGAACTTCATGAAGACGTTCACAAACGTTGGCGCTATATATATGCAGCGCAGGTTCGAGATTATGAAAGTAGTGGAATTCAAAAGTCTGAAAAAAAAAACGGCGCAATACACATGTGTAGAAAGTTAAAGAATAGGAAAGTAGGAAAATTACAAAGTATAAAAAAAAGAAAGTAAAGATCACAGTAGCGCAAACAAACGGAAATTATTACTCGAAAAAGGGAAAATAATCACCATGGACCAGGCGTCATTGAAAAAAAAGCAGGACAAAGTGAGGTCAGAAATAGAAGACAAGGAGTAGAAAACACAGGAAAACATCATAAAGAGGTTAAAAACAAGGGGGCCAAACACATGCAGAGCAAGTTAGAAATAATGAAAACTGGAATTCAAAAGACTCAAAAAAAATGTAGGAGCGAAACACATGCAGAGCAAGATACAGAATATGAAAGCAGAAAAAAATGACAGTGTCAAAAAAAGAAAGTAAAGATCACATTAGCGCAAACAAAGAGAAATTATTACTTGGAGAAATAACGAAAAGGCGGATAGAGATCGAATATATGGACACAAGTGATATGTCAGAAGTACGTAAATATTGTAAGGCTTTGAAGTTTAAGTCAGAGAATTTCAAAAACGGGGTTTACCTCACATGCATTTATTGGTTACTTTGCAAAAAAAACTATTAACTGCTACTGATGTCGATCGTTTTGTCTGTGCTGAAATTCAAAACAGAGAAAGCTATCCTGAATTATGGTAAAAAGTCATTAACACCTCTCACAGAGCTCATTTAAAAGATTCAGCATATTGGGACTTGAAAATTCCAAATATTGTTTTTTACAAAAGTTCTGAAATAAAAATAAAACTAATGAAATAGCAACAATTCAAAGAAAAAAAAAATCTTAAAAGTGTGTATCCGGAAAACCTTTGGTGAGCAAAGCGAACAGAGGACCAAGCCCCCTAGTAAAATAAATAAAATAGAACAAACAATGAATCTGAACAATGTTACTTCCAAGCAATAATTGGTGAAGCAGGCATTGACAATGGAAGAATGAATGGATTGAAGAATGGATTACAAACTGATAAATGGGAAGACTCTAAAACAACTGTACATACTTTGTCAAGTTTAATAGCATTCACAGTTCAGAGGGGAAGGAGCTCATGCTATTCAATTTGAAGAAGACATTAAATCCATTTATTGCTTAATGATCTAATGCTTAAAAAGGCCTCTTCATCTATAAGGCTGTTGAAACCGGGGGCCAAAAGAGTGGTATGGGCAACAACTTTACTGGTGGGAAAAAATGGACATCTCATGATGTCCAGTTTAAAAGGCTAAAGCAGTGTGATTAGGAATACATTATGGGGGGAAACACCACAGTTCGGTTAGGGCATTAACCTGCCTAGGTAGACCAACTGAGACACATTTGTTTTCCCTTTTTAGATTTGTAATTTATGCTTGCTACTTTTTGACTCTCTTGTATGTTATATTTTTTAGGAAAAAAAACAACTTTTTGAAACCTTTTGAGGTCTCGAATTCTATCTGGGTTCAGAAATCACCTAACATACCCTGTTCACAGGCCACAGTACAAACATCATAATTTACACTTGCCAAAATTCGCATTTAAAGAACAGTAATTCAAAAGACTCAAGGTTTATTAGAGTAAAATTCATTTTACAGAAGGAAAAAAGGTTCAACAGAGACAATAAAACTCAAACTCAGTTTAGTCTGACATTGCCTATAATTTCAGCTACAGCACTTGTGTCACCTTGACATGAAGATAAATTATCTTTATGTGTCCTCCACGTCATTTAAGAGTTCTGATTTACACTGTTGTAGAAACATAAACTGCATTGCTATGACAATCTAGGTTTATGATATAAATGTGGAATCAAACCTAAAATGTTCTGCTTATTTAATTCATAATGAATATTAAACACAATCAGACTCTGAAACATAACTTACCAAAAGAGACATCTCCAAAGTTCAAAGAAGGCACATTAAAATGAAATGTGGGGCCCACAATGCATCCTCTGTGGGTGAAATAGGAACATCAATGAACACTGAAGCACGTATATATAAAGAGCAACCACAAGTTGCTATCAAGTACAGGTTATCTCTTTGGTACGTAAAACTGAAAATATCTCTTATTAATAACATTAATAAAGTCCGCATTTGCAAATAAAAATCAAATGAGAATCACAGACTACAAAAGTGCGGCATATTTTTCAAATACAAAATGGTTCATTTTTTGCATTATACCATTCATGATTACTAACATTATAATTGAAAGCATTTAAACAGCACAACGCATTACTCCTAAATGTAATAGTACCTATAAGTGTAATATTTGTAATGTGCTAAAGTAATACTTACTTTTTGCATATCTGACCAATGACTTTATCCAAGGCAACTTACAACATAATACAATGCAATTGTGTACATGACTACAAACAGACCACAGAGAGGTTCCATGCAAAAGGTCACAAAGTGGAACTGGAAAGAAGTCGCAATTGGCAACCATATGGTTAAAATTCCAAAAGCCTGTTATGATTCCTTGCACTGTTTGTAACTATAAGGAAGTTGGCAAAAAGTTTTGTAATGTGCATTTTAAGATAATCGCGGAATCTAAGACCGAGGACCTTATGTTCATCCTTGAATTTCGATGCATAGATGGCAACTGAATAAGAATACGCTCCTGCAGTTGTAATTTCCCTTGTACTGAAAAAAGAGTCAGGCAAACTAAGGCTGAAGGTGATTTAAAGTTGTATAATAATAATTTTACAGACTTTATTGTGATATTGTGTACCTAACTCTACACTGTAGGCTTTAATGTTTAGCTTGCCTATCTATCATATTCCAAATCTTCTAACATATGGTATGTTAAAACTTTAAAACTCAGACAGGAGTAAGACACAATCTAATAAATTTAAAAGTTGTTTGGTGAATCCAATTAATATTTTCCCTGCTGAGAACATACAAATATACTGTATCTGTAAAATCCCTGAGCACTCAGACATGGGGAGTTGTTCCTGAGATATTTATATTGTTTCTGTTTTTTGATGTCTTTGAATATTTGAAAAGATAATATTGATTTTTTTGTTGTACCTGAAAGTAACATAAATGTTCTGTGAACTGCCATCTACAGAAAAGTAGAAATCTTCTTTGAAGACTCCTAAGATTTTGGAACACAGTTCCACTTGGATTGCTTGAAAGCCACCAGGATGTATAATGCCTTTACTTGGGTTGAAAGAGAAGCAGGCGCCCACAGCGGAGTCAGGAGGTACAAGACAGAAGACAGCACTAATAAACCCTTTGTTTGTCAGGAGAACCTAAAAAGACAAAAGGGTATAAGTAAATGAGTAGCGATGACTCAATTCTTCTTTTTTTTCCAATACACCGGTAGTTTATTTGTATAGAACACCTACACAGATTTATAAATATTATAAGGTAACACTGAAGCACATAACCTTATATTATTTACATACAGGATCAAATACATAAAGTTAAACTCAAGAAGTTAAAACTAATGAAAAATCTGAAATGCATGCAGTTTTTCAGTTTCAAATTGCATAATATGCTATGGGAATGCATTCTTATCATATATTTACAATGCCTAGTTTCACATAAATGAAACAGATACTGTTTTTGTGGTTAATAAAACATGAAACATAAAAAATGAACACTGCATTAGTGAAAGCAAACTAAACCAACACCATCCATCCATCCATCCTCTTTCACTTATCCAAGATCGGATCGTGGGGGCAGTAGCTTGAGCAGAGATGCCCAGACTTCTCTCTCCCTGGCCACTTCTACTAGCTCTTCCCGAAGAATCCTGAGACGTTCCCAGGCCAGCCGAATGACATAGTCCCTCCAGCGTGTCCTGAGTCTTCCCCGGGGCCCCCTCCCGGTTAGACATGTCTGGAACACCTCACCAGGGAGGCGTCCAGGAGCCACCTCTGACTCCTCTCGATGTGGAGGATCAGCGGCTCTACTCTGAGCTCCTCCTAGATTACTGAACTTCTCTTTCCTTATCTTTAAGGGAAAGCCCAGACACCCTGTGGAGGAAACTCATTTTAGCCGCTTCTATTTGCGATCTTGTTCTTTCGGTCACTATCCACAGCTCATGACCATAGGTGAAGGTAGATGAAGGTAGGAACATAGATCAACCAGTAAATTGAGAGCTTTGCCTTATGACTCAGCTCCTTTTTCACCACGACAGACTAATGCAGAGCCCGCATCTCAGTGGACGCCGCACTGATCCGCTTGTCAATCTTACGCTCCATTCTTCCCTTGTGAACAAGACCCTGAGATACTTGAACTCCTCCACTTGGGACAGAATCTCACTCCCAACCCTGAGAGGGCACTCCACCCTTTTCCGGCTGAGGACCACAGTCTCGGATTTGGAGGTGCTGATTCCCATCAGAGCCGCTTCACATTCAACTGCGAACCAATCCAGTGAGAGCTGAAGATCACGGCCTGATAAAGCAAACAGGACAACATCATCTGCAAAAAGCAGTGACCCAATCCTGAGCCCACCAAACCGGACACCCTCAACGCCCTGGCTGCGCCTAGAAATTCTGTCCATAAAAGTTATGAACAGAATCGGTGACAAAGAGCAGCCCTGGCGGAGTCCAACTCTCCAAAATTCAACTAGTAATACAAATACAGCTTAAAGGAAATCTTTTAAAAATCTTATTACAGTAAATACATTTACATTTTGAAGAATACATTTAATATAACTTGGCATTGACATGGGCTTTTTGAATGCCTTACAGGGACTAATATTAAGAGACATATGGGAGACTGAGGAGTATATTGCACCATCTATTACTTTGGGTTCCTTTCTATTCCAAGCTCAGAGGAAGTCCTGCCAGAACACTGATGTCATACCCAAATTCATATCAACCACCATTTCTGGCAAAGAAAGGATAATAAAATCCAAAGACAGATATTCACTGATAGTTACCCACCAACACTCCTGAGGATGTTATTGTTCCTTTAACTGGCACATGAGAAGTGCTTTTAAATAAGTAGAGCTATCATCTATTAAACGGGGTTTTCCTGACTGAAAATGCATGAAAACAACATTGCTAAAACTCAATACCAACATATAATTTAGCAAATATGATTCACTTAAAATGAGGCAATATCTCTAAAAAGTATTTACTTCCTTGAAGTGTTTTCCATTTCATTAATAGACAGCATTCAATTACAGGGGAAATATTTTGGATTTTCTGACATCGACCAACAAAAAAATGTCAAAGTGAACATGGATCTCTGAAAAGTGATCTCTGAAATATTATACACAGACCAACTGATTACAATAGTATTCACCCCTTCAAGTAAATATTCAGTAGAAGGGCCTTTATCAGCCATGAAGCCTTGTGTCTGTGTGGACAGGTGACTATCAGTTTTGAATAGCTGAACAATACATTTTTCTATCATTATTCTATGCAAAACCACTCAAACTCTGTCAGGTTGTATGGGAATCAAATTGTTTCCTTCTTCTTTTGTGTTTTTTGTGATGAACGGCTGGGTTCCATGCCCGGCCGGGAAGCCTCTGCGATGTATGTTCCGGGGGAGCAACTTTGGACAGCTCAATACCTCCCCCAGGACGCTTGGTGGCAGCATCCTGGGCCAACGATGATTCCCCAGCCTCCCATCTGGCTCCATGGGAAATGGAGTCTTCCACAGCCTGGTTGGGAGCTGGGATGGCTGCTAGGAGGTGCTGCCGAGTCTCAAGAACCCGGCTGGACGAGTCATCGGCCCCACCTGGAGGTGCAATTGGGACCAGGTGGTCAAGCACCTGGAACACTTCCGGGTGGGCTATAAAATGGGCCAGCCTCCACCACTCACAGGCCGGAATCGGGAGGTTGCCTGGGAGGACTGGTGGTGCCAGAGGAAGGGTTGTTTGTGCTCTGTTTAAAGTGCTTTGGGACTGTGTTGGGCCTGTGGGACATGGGGAAGAAGTGCCCCACGGCTGAAGAAAAAATAAAAGCCAGTGTGATATTACATGTGCCTCTGCGTAGTCCATGCCGGGTCAGGCGCTATATAGCGCCTTTATCACATCTTATAAACGTTACATTTTAGATTGTTTATACGGTATTTCTGAGAAGCTTGTTGTAAACAGTGTGTTAATGAAAAACAATTATATAACCTTAAGAGTTGCTACCTCATAAGTGTGCTTGGATCCAATAAACATATGTCCCACGTCCACCTCATCAAAACTGAAAGTGAGCTTTGGTCCAATGCCCTCCCCTTTAATTCTGAGTAGCAGACGAGATTCTCGACCTGCAAAAAACACAATGGAATCTGCTTATGAAGTTTTGTATTAGAAGAAAACAGTGTTTCATAATGTAAAAAACAGCTTTGCTAATGCTTTTGTAGTATACCTGTAATATCACAATAGATATTTTGCTGGTAAACTTTTTCTTCTTTAGGTTTGAAAAAAATATTAACTTCCACGGTAGAGTTTGGCCAGATTTCACCTTCCTGAAATCAAAAAATAAAACAGGTTTAATCACAAGTAAAGAAGACCATTTCACCTTAGGAGAGCATTGCATCAATTACACATTCTCGCCGTCAAGCAACAGAAAAAGGCTATTGGCTTCCCATAGATGTAGCCCAGGTCCCTCTCTTCATAGTCTAACCCTCCACTTTATATCCTTTCAAAATTTTCTCTTCATCTTCTTTGTTTAAAGAAATTGACATTAATTGAATTTAAAATTGGGTAAGAGTTTAGGAAACGTGAAACTTCCTCAGAGAAACAATGTAGGCTAAGCCTCCTAACTTCTGCCTGGAAAAAGAAGGATGGCGATGCATTTCATATGATGTACATAGAGTAATACGCACAAATTGGGAGTTCATGATGTATTTGTTGCTGTATACTCACGCTGTCCTTCTGGTTCACTAAAGGACCCGTGGGGATGTTGTGGTTTGAATATGTTAATCAAAACTAAACGAATGAAAATCAGAAATTAAATTACATCACAATTTTAGGTAAACATTTGTCTTAAATAAAACTTTAGCGACAAAATGTTTATAGAGATTCCTCATCAGATCTGGATGAGTTTTCAGCCATCTTTACCACCTTTGTCAAAACATGTGTGGATAACTGTGTGCCTTTAAAACTAACCTATTCATTCCTCAAAGAGAAAACATGCTTCACCAGTTGTCAGGGCCGGATTAAGACGAAATTGGGCCTGATGCTGCAGTGCAAAAAAGGCCTATTTTTTCTCGGCATTGGTGCACGTGCATTCGACATTCACCATACATGCGCACTCAGACCAACCAAGGAGCCTTTATTGCTTGCGATTCAACCAGCCAGCCTTTTTTGAACATGAATAATAATAACGACGTAGTATCGTAACAACTCGAGATTAACATCAAACTATGTAACATCAACATTCAATAGCAATTGTCTGAAAAGTGCACTAAATGCAGAAAACCTAACAATGAAATACACAAAATTTCACAATTCTCTTACGAAACAGAGTAAAAAAAAATGAATTTGCAGAGACATTGGGTCAAAGTGACTCAGTTCAGGCTCTTGAGGGTAAAAATTTGTCCACGATTTAAATTTCATAATAGACCAGAATCCTGTCGAGGAGTTTAAAAATTCTAAACATCCATGCCGGGCCTGCAGGTCAGCTTTTAGTTTTACTTTTACAGGTAACCATTTAAATAGCCATTGATTTTTACTGTACAACTAACTTTCAAGGTGAAAAATTTACTATGTGGCACTTACAGAACAATAATAAAGAGGCAAGAATCCCCAAGATATTGCAAAAAATGCAGCTAAATTACTAAATAAACTGTTTAAAATTGATAGCATTAACTTGAAATCTTCTGTTAACAATAAACACAATGATGTTATAGTTACGTCACAGCACAAAGAACACTAATAACTGTATAATAAGTAACGCTGTGTCTGGGGGTCCAAAAGTCGGACTCCAAATTTCATTCTAAGGATTATTTTGAGGTTAATATAACAAAGGAAAACTGTTCAGCTTCCGGAAAATTCTCGTTTGTTTTCATCTGGGCCTATTTCAGGAATGGGCCTAATGCTGCAGCATCAATAGCACCCACCTTAATACGGCCCTGCCAGTTGTAATCATAAGAGGGGGCATGCAATATGATATTTTAGCTTGAGTTGTGAGCTTCCAGGTGGTTTTTCAAATAGGAACAAAACTGTTAGAAATTTGTTGAAGGTCACAGTGTCTCTCCTGGCAATATATGAAATATGTTTTGATGCTATCTGAGTAAGCTTATGTGCTCCTGATGGTTTTTTGACATGTCCAAGAAAAATGTACTGTTTGCTTGAGAGATCATATGAGCTGATCCTGCATTTCAGTTCCAATGAACAAATCTTAAAGCACAATTACAAAACATTTATGGGTCCATGAGATGGAGGACAAATTGATTGAGTTGTGGCAAGTGAAGCATCCATTGTATGATATTTCTTCCATATATATTATCATCAGATCTTCAAAGAAATGCTGAGAAACACTGCCCAGCAGCTAGACTACAGGTATCTGGTATCTTAGCATAACATAGTCTACTAGTCATAACATATAGGCTAATCAGGAGTATACTGTTAGCACAGCTTAGTTTATTTAGTATACTATAACAAAAAACATAGCATAATACCACGTTATTCTTCTCAGTTCAAATTGTGTGTGTACTTAAGAGTCTTGCCCAATCATTTCACTATGCAGTCTTGCATAAGAATGTTCAAAAGGCTTCCAAGAAATAAATTTAACACTTTACTTATTATAATTGTTTACCTATTAATGCATCATTATTGTCATAATATGTTATTTACCTGATTAGGCTTTTATTTTAAACAAGTGAACAATTGTTGAAAACTTGTACTTAAATGGATCTGACAAAATGTTTCAGTGCAACTAAACCAGAGATGCGCTGGTTAGAAGATGGTGTTTCTTGACCCTTATTCTGCATCTAATTACTCTTTCAACAATCGTGTACATTACAATAAAAAAGTCAAACTGCATAAAAACCTTAGGAAAGCACATCATAGCCAGAATAAATGTTGTCTGTTTTTAAGTAAGTATTGCATTTTTTAAGACTGATAAGTCTTATAGCTACATACTGCAGGTTGAAGGGAGAAAACATCATCCACAAAGGCAATTTTCTCATCCTGTAGCATTCTTAGACGATGCTGGAAACTTCGATGCAGGATGGAGATTTTTTCTCTTATTGAGGGATCTGCATTGCATTCTTCTAAAAAGAGCTCCATCTCAATCTCTTCCTGCTGTTGCAGATCTAATGAGGATCTATAAGCAACAAAAACCCAATAAACTATGTGAGATTATGCAAGGCCCTTTCAAATTAGTGGTTATAATTTTTACCTGCTATATACAGTATAATTGCAGAATGTCTATTAAATTAGGATAAAATGATTGAAAAAGAACAGAACGTATACTTAAGCTTCCAGTATTACAAAAGGGCATGCTTTATGGTGCCATATAATAAGACCCTAGCTGTTAGGAAAAAGAAAGATCAGTTAGATCTATGGCACCAAATATAAGTCCATGATGTAGGACATGTTGGACTGACTTCTTGGGTGTTGGCTATCCCTTTAAAAATGACCTGTGAATAAGGACTGCAAGAACACACAGGGGGAGTAAGCACAGATCTAGGTGGATGGCTAGACTTCTGGAGAGCAATTCTGACCTTGCAAGAGATTACAGAAATGTCCACAAAAGTGCTTCAGACTGCATGTAAATCTGAGGGCAACTGTTCAAGTAGCAGAAAACAAGAATACAGACAATCGAGACATAGGCACATAAAGTGAAAAAAGAAGTGTTTAATGGGTTGAAGAGTACTAGCCACCCCAATACTTTGACGGCCATTTAACTGTACATTTTGTCTGATAGTGTGGTTTCAAGTACTGTGCGTCTAACTGAACCATGTCCTTAGTGTAGCTCAAAACAGTTTAGTTATTTTTATTTCATACTGTAAATGTTTCCTTTTGCATACCAATCAAATGAAACCTTAAGTTTTATTTATATACAGTAACATTTTAGAGTGAATATTACATGCATTGTTAAGGCAGTCTGAAAAACAACCCAAAACCCATCAAGCTTCAAACATATAAACAGAAATTCACTTTTTGCACTTTTTTTGTACAATGTGCTACTCCTTGCTTTTGCAGCAAAAATCATGGCCTCAGCTTTGGTAAGGGTAATCCTTGATGTTTCTTGCATGGTTGAAGCAGTTCGTTTTTATAGATTCCTTACACTAATTGATTGAATGTTTTTTTCCTAAAAAAAAAAACTTCACTTTTGCACTTAATTCACAAAGCATTACATGGCTTGGTCTTATACAGGCAGTCCCCAGGTTACGCACGAGGTAGGGACTGTAGTTTTGTACTTAAGTTGAATTTGTATGTAAGTCGGAAAAGGTACATTATTTTAATAAATGCTATTGTTGACCGACTGTAACCAAGTGCTCTGCCAATGAATGAGGGAGTTTCACCTCTCTCTGACCTTTTTATTATTTCTACTTTATTTTCAATGGTGATAGTTTTTCTCTTCTTTACTGTATCACCAGCACTTGCATCACATTTGTGTTTCAGAGACATTCTTGAAGGGTGAAGACAAAAGGTTAAGATGAGCTCTTCTGCACAGCACTGTCCACGCTATCACAGCAGGGAGGCACCAGTCGTCAACACACCTGATGTATAGGGTGGTCCAGATCAATTATGCAATTTTCATTACGCTATAACTTATTCAGTTTATTACATAGAAAATCACCCGAAAAATCCTAGACCATCGAGAAGTGTGCGAACTGACGACATGAAGAATCGTCTTTGCGCCGAACTGGAATTGTCCCTGCATAAATCAAAGTCATCCAGACGATCTGGATCTGCATGATTAGATCTGGACCACCCTGTTCTGACAAGAGACAACTTCCTCCTATGTGCGTAACACTACAAGCAGGCTTGCTATTGAGAATGAATGGGGGCAGCGAGGGGCAGTTCATCAGCTCACCTTGCAGTCACCTCCACTACAGTATGCTGCCTACAATGTCCGCCGCAGCACCGCCCCCATTGAACACACAGCCATCCGAGGCACACTACAATACTACCCCTCGCCATCCCGTTCACCTTCAATGGCCTCCGTTCAGCTACAACCGGGTCACCGCTTGCAGCATTACCAGCCGCCCACCTAGAATGAACAGGCAAGCCATGTGTGGTAGGCGGGCAGTGAAACAGCTTGCCGCCGGGAGCCGCCCGAGTTGATGCTACACTTGCGCGAGCAGCGAAATCGCCCCCCTCTAGCCTCCGTCCAGCCACCGCTTGCAGCGGCCCCGGGCAGAAGATGACGGAGCGGCAGTTACTGAGGCGCACGCGTTGCAGCTGCGGCCCCGTTCGTATGTCGCAGGTCGGATGTCCGTAACCTGGGGACTACCTGTATATAAACGTCTATGTGTGATAGTGTGTGTGTCTGTCTGTCTGTCCGGCCCGGAAGTGCAAGGCTACAGCATGACACTCAAAGGACCAGCAAGGTGGCCCCAAGTTAAAGAAGTCGGAAGAAGAAAGAAGTACAAGGCTACAGCATGAAGCTTAAAGAAAGCAACTCCACTGCCAAAGTGAAACTGCTGAGGAAGGACAAACGAGAGAGAAACTTGCTTAGCCGCTGACAGACAAAGGGGGAGAGCACATCCGCAAAACGAAACTGCCGACTCTGCATTTCAATTTTGTTTCTGACAATTTCAATAGTTTCTAGGAGCCCTGGCTTTTTACAGCACGGGTTACACAACTAGTATTAAATAAACGTAGATTAAGGAGTATACTTACTGTCAAGCAATGAAATATTGGTAAGAGTTTTAACTTTTTAACCTCATTTAAAAATGTTTACTCAAAATTGGTGTACCTGATTGAGATATTTTCCATAAGGTGTTGACAAAGCCATTAGGATTACTCCAGTGTCACAGAGAAAGATGTACTTCATTGAATAAATAAATAGACAAACATGTTTTTGTTTACAGTATATTAAAAATAAATGGTTAATCTTTTTAAAACATCTGCTAAGCATCAATCAAATAACAAAAACAAAGTGTAAATGTTCACACAAGCAAAAACAGCACCATGCTGCTAGGAAAAAAACATTTTGGGTTTTCTAGCATGATCAGAATAGCTGATGATTTGAGCCAGGTCTCCTTCTGTAGGAGAAAATGGCCAACATGCATGTTCATACCCAACAAGATGTCAAAATCCTAAGAACAATGGGAGATACCAGATTAGCAAACAGAAGCACAGAATGCCACAGAAATATTGCCAATTGCAAGATACACCCTAAAACATAATCATGTAATTTCCAGGCTGTCCCCTATTTTGCTGTTACGGTGTCTTTCGCTTTCATTTTAACTGTTATGCCCCATGATCACTACACATAACATTCTGTATGGTTGTTGTGAGTACTATCTAATGGAGTGGAAATGGTAAAAACACTAGCAAATAAACTTAAATGTTGAAAAAAGTATTTTCAGATTTAAAAAAAAGTGTGATTATGCCAATTTTTAGTACGGTATTTATCAATGAGCTTGGAATAAGAAAAACAAATCAATAGTCATGGCAAGTGCAGATGTTCTACCAGACGGTTGTGGCGAACATCCTTTTCTATGCGGTGGTGTGCTGGGGAGGCAGCATAAAGAAGAGGGACGCCTCACGCCTGGACAAACTGGTGAGGAAGGCAGGCTCTATTGTAGGCACGGAACTGGACAGTTTGACATCTGTGGCAGAGTGATGGGCGCTGAGCAGGTTCCTTTAAATCATGGAGAATCCACTGCATCCACTAAACAGGATCATCTCCAGACAGAGGAGCAACTTCAGCGACAGACTGCTGTCACTGTCCTGCTCCACTGACAGACTGAGGAGATCATCCCCCCCCAACACTATGCGACTCTTCAATTCCACCAAGGGGGGTAAACGTTAACATTACACAAAGTTATTGTCTGTTATACCTGCATTTTTATCACTCTTTAATTTAATATTGTTTTTTCCCAGTATGCTGCTGCTGGGGTATGTTTCCCCTTGGGGATTAATAAAGTATCTATCTATCTATCTATCTATCTATCTATCTATCTATCTATCTATCTATCTATCTATCTATCTATCTATCTATGTCTGTCTGTCTGTCTGTCTGTCTGTCTAGTTTATATTTATATGCATGGATTTCATGAATTGGCCCCAAATGCCAGCAGGGTGAGTGTGCTCCAGCCTGGTTGATTAGGTATCTGTAGGCTGGGGTTCCCTAACCACCATTCAGTGAAGTTCCTGCTTGTGCTGTTTTTCAAGAATTGTATTAGATGGTTCATGTGCAGTCTTGTATTTTATGTTGCTCCAGTGGTTTCTTAGCTGTACGCTGCAGTAAAAGTTATTGTAGTGAAATTTATCTGCTACTGATGATATTCCTGGTAATACTGACATGATGGAACAGGTCTCTTTCAGGTGAATTAAATGATCTTCAGTGTCCTTCAATAAAGTTACAATTTCGAGATATATGTTGTGTGTAAAATGTCTTAAATATTCGAGGCATGCCTTTAGTGAGTATGTCTATATTTCATTATTGTGCTAGCACAATGGCTGGTTTTTGTCCCCCCAAATAACGATGTCCATGTGTATCAAGTCAAGTCAAGTCAGGGACCATGCACCGGTACAGTGCATTGCTGCACCCACTACACAATGAAACAACTCAGAATCCCGGATGGCAACCCCCCAGGCTGACACGCAGTCCAGTCCCACCATCCAGAAGAGACCCTCTATCTGCTGCAGCCAGGTGTTACATGGGCGACCCCTTGGTCTGGTCCATCCACTCGGGTCCCCAACAATGAGGATCTTACGAGCCAGATCACCCTCGGAGAAACACGCCACATGGCCATAGTGCCTCATTCGGAACTCCACGAGCAACTGCTCATTCGACACAAAGTCAAACCAATAGTACCCAAGGATTTTCCAGAGAGACATAGTACCAAAGGAGTCCAGTCTTCATCTCAGGTCACTGGATAGCATCCATGTCTCGCAACCATATAGCAAGACAGGAAACACCAGGACTCTAAAGACTAGGACCTTCGTCCTTTTGAATAGATATTGTGAGTGCCACACATCCCTTTCCAGTGACCTCATAACCCCCATGCTCTCCCTATCTGTCTACTGACTTCATAAAAAGAGTCACCAGAGACATGAATGTCACTGCCAAGGTAAGTAAACCTCTCAACAAGGTCAACACTCTCTCCTCAAACAGACACACTGCTGATGGCTGTGCCCAAGAGGTCATTAAAGGCCTGGATCTTGGTTTTTATTCAGGACAGTCGCAAGCCCAGACATTCAGACTCCCCGCTCAGTCTCTCGAGAGCCACAATCAGAGCCTCCATCGACTCCGTGAAGATCACAGCATCGTCAGCAAAGTCAAGATCCGTGAATCTTTCTTTACCAACAGATACCCCACAGCTGTGGACCCTAAGCTATCGACTTCCCGACAGTGTTCAGAAACCATTAAGAAGGGTAACAGAATGTGAGGTTATATAGCACAATGTGTGGAGTACAAGTCCAAGGAGGTTATGCACAACCTTTATAACACACTGGTGAGGCCTTATCTGGAATACTGTGTTCAGTTTTGGTCTCCAAGATACAAAAAGGACAAAGCAGTGCTAGAAAAGGTCCAGAGAAGAGCGACAAGGATCATTTATTGGGCTACAGGGGATGAATTATGAGGAAAGATTAAAAGAGCTGAGCCTGTACAGTTTAAACAAAAGAAGATTAAGAGGTGAGATGATTGAAGTGTTTAAAATTATGAAGAGAATCAGTCCAGTGGACCGAGACTGTTATTTTAAAATGAGTTCATCAAGAACACAGGGACACAGTTGGAAACTTGTTAAGGGTAAATTTCGCACAAACATTAGGAAGTTTTTCTTTACACAAAGAACGATAGACACTTGGAACAAGCTATCAAGTAGTATGGTAGACAGTAAGACGTTAGGGACTTTCAAAACTCGACTTGATGTTTTTTTTGGAAGAAATAAGTGAATAGGAATGGCGAGCTTTGTTGGGCTGAGTGGCCTGTTCTCGTCTAGAGAGTTCTAATGTTTTAATCCACAAGCAGGAAGTTCGCAATACAATCCCAGCAATTACCAACACAGACAGAGCCGCAGGACCGCACAACCTTGCCCAACACCCAGTCCATACGAGCACTGAACAGAGTAGGAGCAAAAACACACCCCTGACGAACCCCATAATCAACTGGGAAAACAACAGAGGTTCTGGCTCCACTCTGCACAGCACTCCATTATATCCAGCAACCTCGAGGGGATCCCACAAACCCTCAGGATGTCCCACAGGGCAGCTCAATCAACCGAGTTGAACACTTTACAAAAATCGACAAAGGCTGCATGTGTATGAAGTGATTAATTATTATTTATGTTCAACAAAAGCTTACCATGGAACCTAAAGGGTCAATGATGCTACATAATTGAATTGTGACTGACTGATAGAAATCTATACATTGGACCATATAAGAAAAAAATGATTAAGTCAATGTCTGACTTGTTTGTATTGAAATTAGCTAAAAAATTTATAATAATTATAGCATAGACTTTTTAACTACTGCAGCTTGATGAAAATAAGCCATTGAGATCCATAAATAGTTGTGAAGAACATATTAGGTTTACCAAGAGGAGACTGAATATATTGCATTATTTGCTTGCAGAATGCAGGAGGGAACACTATAGAATCAAAAATATTACAGACCTGCACTTCAGTTGCTCTTCATCTTGTGGTGTGGCAAAAGCCATCCATTGGTAATGAACTATTACATCACTCCTATTACTAATGGTGACAGAGCGCTGACTTATCATGGACAGATAGGTCTTCTCAATTATGACAGTGTTTTTGCTTAGTCGAACATTCAAATCTGATGCTGCCCCATACAGGCTAATATATATGTCTTCACCTAAATAACAAACAAGACAAATGAAAATGCATGTAAAGCAGTGTTTCTCATTTCTTAGTAATTGTAAATTAAAAGTAATTTGTGTGTTAGATTTAAACACTACTCACTTCACGTATTTTTAGCTTTTTTACTCTACTAATAACAAGCACTGAAGTATGTGACGTTAAATTAATCTAATGTATTGCATATTTATTAAAATTAAAAACAGAATACAAATGGAGGAGAGGAGGTAGTTTTATAATATACAAATAATATGATCAAAGGTCAATTTTACATTAAACGCTGTTAATTATTTTATAAGATTTTACTGATAAGTAAAAAATGTAAAATTATTTGCTTTAGTTTCTGCTTTTACATCCACAAAAGCTGAAATTACCATAAGGGTACAGTATGTAAATGTTTAAAGCCACTGTATACCTAGAATGAGAATTGATGCTTGACATTCTAACATCTTCAAATCACTACCCGCTTTAAATATTATAGACTGTTACTGTAGTGCAACTCTCCTCTTTTTATTTCAGTAATACATTTAAACACAAGTGTGCCGTATTTTTGAAATTAGGAACATGGGATTTTCAGAAACAACACAATCGTGCATTAAAGCATATTATCACAAAAGGAAAAAATATACCTGTATCATAGTGTAAAACCAGCTCTCCACTGTGATCCCCATTCACCTCAGGAAAGAAATCCACCGCCACCTGCATACTCTCTCCGATTCCTAAATTACTCATTTTTGGGCTGACAGAGAAAGGGCTAGAATTGAGAAACAAAATGCAGAAAAGGACAATCCTTCATTATTTGAAGCTGTTCATTTGCTTGTCAACAACATATGAAACATAAGTATGAGCAGCATTTTCAGGAGTGAGCATTTCAGTATTTTTATTCAGACAAAAATATTTTGCATAAAAAATGAAACCAGCACAACACAATAGGCAATAGCTCTGCTATGTGGTTCCTCCAAAATTCAAGCTTTACATGCTGACTTTTATATTGGCTCGCCACATTCTGAATACATACATGCCAGGTTATTTAGTGACTGTAAACTGATGCCTGTGTGAGTGTACTCTGCAAAGAATTAGATCAAGGGAAAGGTCTCTTTATGCAGACCACAGAGAGAAAGACGAATCAACACAGTTTGAAAAGTTCCTCTACATCATATGTTTAAACAGTTTGATAATTTCAGGATCTCACTGCGGTTTGCCTCCTACTATGCCTTCAGCTGTGAGTACATTGTCTATTATGCACCAGAGGCTGCAAGAGGGGTCTATCATCTGGTTGTTCATGTTATTCTGAGGGTTAAGTTCAAGTAATAGCCTGGATTTAACACAAGAAGGTTTAAAGGCCATTCTTGTCAGTAATACACTCGTTGGAATTGGCAGACATTTATTAGCAGGTACGTAGAGGCCAGGACAAGGAGAAAGCCACAGACAATAAGAACAGAGAGGTGCATCAGGTTGTTTCTGGACGTTAGAAAACAACCCATCATATAGTCGGGAGAAAGCAGATTTCCTTTCTCCTTATAATTTCATTTGATAATTTGTTTTCCCCTTGAGAGGGACCATTTCATTTCAAAAGCATTCTGCAGGTACTTGAGGCTCTAACTAGCATTATTCCCAGACGGGACAGATGCAAAGGAATGTGGATGGGCACTCGACAGTTACAACTTAGATAAATGCAGTTTTTATACTATGCTAAAGCAACATCAGTCCTCCTGCATATCTGTTTTTTAAGCTGCAGGCTTTATATATCGCTTTATTTTTAGTTCAGATGTCAACTTCATTTCCTTTTGTTTTCAGTAAGTCCAGTTTTGAAGCAAGAATGTTTAGAACTATTTTATTTAATTTAGCCTCTAATTACTATATTACGTGTGAACCATATTACCAACCAACCATTTTCTAACCCGCTGAATCCGAACACAGGGGTCTGCTGGAGCCAATCCCAGCCAACACAGGGCACAAGGCAGGAAACAATCCTGGGCAGGGTAGGGTGCCAACCCACCGCAGGACACACACAAACACATCCACACACCAAGCACACACTAGGGCCAATTTAGAAACACCAATCCACCTAACCTGCATGTCTTTGGACTGTGGGAGGAAACCGGAGCGCCCGGAGGAAACCCACGCAGACACGGGGAGAACATGCAAACTCCACGCAGGGAGGACCCGGGAAGCGAACCCGGGTCTCCTAACCACAAGGCAGCAGCGCTACCACTGCGCCACCGTGCCGCCCAACCATATTACCACCTTTACAAAATAAATTGAGATGTAATATACAATAATACAAATAAATGTGTATTATTTAATGATCCAAGTTCTTTGAATTAAAATACTGTCATTTTTAAATAACAACTTGATAACACTGATAAAACGTAAACACTCTTCAATATATCATTAGAGCTTGGCCATCAGGAGTGGCTGTCGATTGAGTAGAAGAAGAGAATATACAAAATACACAAGCTGTATAAACAACTTGTATATAAGATATACAATAACCCCTTTCAAGGTAAATCTTGAACAAAAAATTCGTCTATAATTGAAGTCGCACAGATGAGTTAGCAAATTCACTAATGCTTTTTAGTTTTAAAAATTTGTGCAAGACACTCCATTCGAGGTCTCAGCAAAGACTGAATGTTCCTTACAAATTTCCTTGAAAAATAAAAGGGTCAGGTTTCAATAAAATTGGAGCGAAATTGTTTCATGTGAACTGAAAGACAAGGTACTGCAATCACAGTAGGTGTTTTATACATTATATGCTCACAAACCTAAAAATGTACACAATATTTCATTTTAATGTCTCATTTGTGTTATACATAACTATTTTAAGTAACTTTTATTAACACATTGTACATTAGACTTCATGGCCACATCTCAAACTGTCCACGTTTTTTGTAAGTTTTTTGAATTATTTACTGCTGCATGCAAAAAATAATTTTCCAGTGCTATACTGTAAATAAACTCCATATGTTGGGCAATATCTTCATCACAGAGATAGTCATGTTGACTGGGGAGGTGTCTGGGTCATTTCCTCCAATGGATGCCAACCTCACAATAGGGAGGTTGTCTGGAACACTCCCTGGTCAGTACTATAAGGTGTTTGAGAGCACATGAGATAAAGGAGTGCTTGTCCTGAGAGCTAGCAACAGGAATTTTTGGCCATGTACATGAGTTTCTATCCAGGGCTGGTCAGGAGAGGGAATGGCACCTGGGGCTACCAAAGGGGGGCTGCTGGCATGGAATTTCACTCCTGTAAAAGGTTTTGGATGAGCAAGAAGTTCTTCTCAAGAGGTTGGGTATTACACTAGAAATACTCCAAAGGTATCCCTTAAAAAGACCTCTGATTCTGGCAAACCAGCTTGTACTTGAGAACAGAGTAGAGGGGAGGGCTCTGGCAATAAAGGAGAAGGAAAATAGCCAGGTACAGGACTAGAGTGCATATTCAGGTCCTTGAGTACATTAGTGTTTGTTTTGTGTGTATTTCCACCTTCTTTAGAAGACTTTTTCCCGTTCAATAAACCTTACTGCTTTTAGATTTTATAGCATCTGAGTGTCATTCTGGGATTGTTGTCTGCTCAAAAGCACCCTTCAAGTCAGAAGACATATTATGTATGACATGTCTACCTATTGACATTTAAGGTGAACCTCGCCTCACGGTTCCCAATGTTGCGCACCAGTAGGGTCTTCTGAGATAAATACTTCACAGGGCAGTCGGAAAAGTTAAGATGGTCTGGGAAATCCAAAATAGCACGAGCCCCAATGGCTTTTATAGGAACCACAAACTTTTCTCGTTCAGTCATGAACACCAGTAGATGGGAGTAGTCCTAAAAAAATAAGTGGTGGTTTATTGAAATAGGCACAAAAAAAAAAACAGACTCAATCTTAACTATATCAGAATAATTAAGTGTCACTTGAAACTAAAGCTTATATTAGGTATTTTTACAAATAGTTTAAATAGATAAACAATATACACTCACCTAAAGGATTATTAGGAACACCTGTTCAACTTCTCATTAATGCAATTATCTAATCAACCAATCACATGGCAGTTGCTTCAATGCATTTAGGGGTGTGGTCCTGGTCAAGACAATCTCCTGAACTCCAAACTGAATGTCAGAATGGGAAAGAAAGGTGATTTAAGCAATTTTGAGCGTGGCATGGTTGTTGGTGCCAGACGGGCCGGTCTGAGTATTTCACGATCTGCTCAGTTACTGGGATTTTCACGCACAACCATTTCTAGGGTTTACAAAGAATGGTGTGAAAAGGGAAAAACATCCAGTATGCGGCAGTTCTGTGGGCGAAAATGCCTTGTTGATGCTAGAGGTCAGAGGAGAATGGGCCGACTGATTCAAGCTGATAGAAGAGCAACTTTGACTGAAGTAACCACTCATTACAACCGAGGTATGTAGCAAAGCATTTGTGAAGCCACAACATGCACAACCTTGAGGCGGACGGGCTACAACAGCAGAAGACCCCACCGGGTACCACTCATCTCCACTACAAATAGGAAAAAGAGGCTACAAGTTGCACGAGCTCACCAAAATTGGACAGTTGAAGACTGGAAAAATGTTGCCTGGTCTGATGAGTCTCGATTTCTGTTGAGACATTCAAATGGTAGAGTCAGAATTTGGCGTAAACAGAATGAGAACATGGATCCATCATGCCTTGTTACCACTGTGCAGGCTGGTGGTGGTGGTGGTGTAATGATGTGGGGGATGTTTTCTTGGCACACTTTAGGCCCCTTAGTGCCATTTGGGCATCGTTTAAATGCCATGGGCTACCTGAGCATTGTTTCTGACCATGTCCATCCCTTCATGACCACCATGTACCCATCCTCTGATGGCTACTTCCAGCAGGATAATGCACCATGTCACAAAGCTCAAATCATTTCAAATTGGTTTCTTGAACATGACAATGAGTTCACTGTACTAAAATGGCCCCCACAGTCACCAGATCTCAACCCAATAGAGCATCTTTGGGATGTGGTGGAACGGGAGCTTCGTGCCCTGGATGTGCATCCCACAAATCTCCATCAACTGCAAGATGCTATCCTATCAATATGGGCCAACATTTCTAAAGAATGCTTTCAGCACCTTGTTGAATCAATGCCACGTAGAATTAAGGCAGTTCTGAAGGCGAAAGGGGGTCAAACACCGTATTAGTATGGTGTGCCTAATAATCCTTTAGGTGAGTGTATCATATACAGTGGGAAGAATAAGTACTGAACACGTCGACTTTTCTATTTCTAACATGTAATTGCACTATATCACACAAGACTTAAATTATGAACTTATTTGTTTTGATTTCTTTGTATGTGCGGATTACTTAGGTTGTTACAGACATCTGGTGAAAATCTCATGTCAATAGCCCCATTAGAAATATATTTACTGAAAAAAAAACGTTGACACATTTAATACTTATTTTCCCCACTGAATATTAACACTTCAAAAGAAAAGACCACAATTCAAATTTTTATTTCAAATTTCATTTTATGACTATCACCATTACCCACAGCCATTTAACTGTTAACAGGGATTCCTAAGCTGTGACCCAAGAGCTTTATGTTGCCTGGACAAGCCCCTGAATGTTACGAGCACACAGTCACAAATCATTTGCATTGGTCATTCACAGATTTATGTTTAGCAGATGTAACACCACATTATATATAAAGGCTTGAAACGCTACCATAATTTATGTATCTGTCAAATAAGTTTATTAGAACATTTTATATTGCATCATGAGTGAGTCTAATGGTGTGTTTCTCTTTACCACAAGTGAGTGAGGGAATTGCAAATGGCAGACAATTAGAAGGTGGTTCATTCAAAACAAGACGCATGGCGGCAATCATGTTGCACACACAGTAAATGACAATGGTATGAGTATGCTGCCACTACTTCTTTTTTGCTGACACTGGTACAGGCAACCCTTGTTATAGTTGAGCACACTTTCTCCCCAATGTGCCAAATTAAGTCATATTTTTAGGCACAGTAATGTGCAATCACAGCTCTGCTGTGCTGTCACTCACATGTCTGACTAATCTCCTCTATACTACACAAGAAAGCTCACTAATATAAGAATATTATCTATCAAAGTTTATATATTTTTTGTGATCAATTTTTATTAAAGTCAAACAAATAGTAAAGCAATAAAAAAAGAGAAGACATTTTCACATTTGCCCTGCAGTGGGCTGGTGCCCTGCCTGGGTTTGTTTCCTGCCTTGCGCCCTGTGTGTTGACCGGGATTGGCTCCAGCAGACCCCCGTGACCCTGTGTTAGGATATAGCGGGTTGGATAATGACTGACTGACTGACTGACTGACTGACATTTTCACATTCAGATTTTGAAGAAAAAAAAACCTTCACCAGTGACCACCCAAAACTCACCCCACCCCAGATTATTTATCAAAGTTAATTTAATTTAGAAAGCTGTTCAAACATACTGTAGAAGTAACCTTTAAATAACTAATTAAACAAACAGACTTGGGTGGTTGGTTTTGTTCTGAGTATAAACAAATATTCATGAAGAATACTGCTACTTTAAAATTTCAGAGACCTTTGGTCAATTAAAGGCCCAATCAAGTTCATGGCTGAAGTTGTCTGCTTGGCAGCTGAATTCTGTTCATTTAAATTTTAATGCCAATTTTCTCTTAAAGAGAGAATGCTCCTAATTGAATGTATATACTGTATACCAAAAATGAAAACTCAAATATTGTGATTTTACACCTTATACACTAACAGAATATAAAACTCTGATAAAAGAATGTTTCTTATATATGGGGATAAATGTTCACAAATATTTTTTACATCTAGTTGTATTTAAAAATATTAAAATTAATGGAAACAATACGAGTTTACAATTTTAAGTCACTTTGGGAATCCACTTGAAAGACTGCAGTCTGCAGAACATTTTTTGTTTTGACACATTTAAATTCTGCTTAAAAAGGTTATTCTACCATGTTAATAGAGTATTAGTTGTCCAAAAGGCAATAATAATTAATAATAAATAAATCCATCCATTTTCTAACCCGCTGAATCTGAATACAGGGTCACTGGGGTCTGCTGGAGCCAATTCCAGCCAACACAGGGCACAAGGCAGGAAGCCAACCCACCGCAGGACACACACAAACGCGCCAATTTAGAATCGCCAATCCACCTAACCTGCATGTCTTTGGATTGTGGGAGGAAACCCACGCAGACACGGGGAGAACATGCAAACGCCACGCAGGGAGGACCTGGGAAGCGAACCCGGGTCTCCTAACTGCGAGGCAGCAGCGCTACCACTGCGCCACCGTGCCACCCAAATAAAAAAATACAGAAATTTCTAAATATTTGATGCATTTTCTCACATATAAATAGATTACAATTTTGAAATTAACATTTTATACCTATTGCTAAATATCAACATTTCATGAACATCATGTGCTTAGGTATATTGACCAAAATCTTTATTTTAGCCGTCAGTCAATACCAAATCCTAATTACTAACTAAAACAAAGTGAAACCACTACAGAGGGAGGCATTGAAGCGAATCAGATTCTGAAAGAGTAAGTGTTTGCTTTTCTAGCTAAGCCACCTTTTAACAAAAATAAAACTTAGGTCATGTTTATCTGTCAAGAACAAAATGTTCTCTTCTTCCAAAATCTTCTATAGTCATGGTTACATTTTCAATTAAATTTTGACATTGAATTTATCACAGATACATAACCTTATTTTCATCTGGTTTGAATAAAATATGGAAAGTTGATGACATTCCAGGGGCCACCTTGTTGTGCACATCTGGAGGACTAATAACTCTAAAATATGGGGAATCATCTTCAACGATTTTCACCAGCCTTGGAACCTGTAAAAAGAGACAGCAATTCATGTACTTATTTTGCTGGCCTCAAATCATAATAAAGGATGAACTGGGTATTTTAAGCAATCGCTGAAAAACTCTTTTGGACAACAGAAACAAAGTTTAAAACCAATATAACTCCAGGACTAACAAAAGTTTGATATGAATGTAACAATGTATACTGTATATTTTCATTTTAAAGGTATGAATATGTATTCTGTGTATTTGAGAGTACAAAAGCAACAAAGGAACTATAAAAATTGCTGAAACCGAACAGAACAACAATGAGCTGTTTAGGCTGCAATAACACGTAATGACTCCTGCAAGAGTATTACAGTTAACAATACAGTGGATGCCATGGCTAAACTAAAACCACCACCTATTAAGAATTTTCCATTATACTTTCACTCTAGCTCTTTATCAGTATACCTTTTGATATGTTATTTTTGATTACCACAGATGCTGAATGTGAAGGAGTCACTATTTTATGGAACAACATCGTAGCAGTGAATGACTCTCTTCCAATTTGGCTTAGAATTTTGGAGCAAGCAATTGAGGTGTACCATGTTAGCCATTAATGGATGCAATGAGAAGTCAAGCAAGAGGACACCTTTTATTGGCTAACTAAAAAGTTTACAATATGCAAGCTTTCAGGGCAACTCAGGCTCCATCTTGCCTGAAGAATGGGCCTGCATCTTGGCTGATGAAGGGGCCTGAGCTACCTTGAAAGCTTGCATATTGTAATCTTTGGAGTTAGTAATTGAAATTTTACTTAAATTTGTTTTCTTGAGTCTTGTTAATGATAATCACAGAACACTGCAATCTATGGCAAAAGAATTAAGCACAAAAACACATTTCTATACTTTTCATCTTTCTTATAATTTAGCAGAGTGTCTTTGAAAGCTGAAACCTTTCTTTTCCAACAGAATCAAAACCAAGAACACACCATTCATTACAGCAAGTATAAGAAGCCCAAAGTATGCATGTAAATTGGTTTGGTCCATTTCCTTCCACCTCTAACCTCCCCTCCAAATTAGTGCATTCCAGACTGATTTTCTGGATGGTGTCTGGAATAAAAAGTTCAAAAGAAACATGCTGTCATGTACATGCGTGACTGCCACCCACATTGGCCCTGGTTGCAACTTTGTCTTGTCACATTAATAATAATAATAATACATTTTATTTATATAGCGCCTTTCCCATGCTCAAGGCACTTCAAAGAGTTCAAGAGAGAATGGCAGGGTATACAGTATATAGCATTGTACAAACCAAATAAATAAATAAAGAAGATTAAGACAGTAAATTCAGAGAAAAGCCTAACAGACAACACAATTGATGGTAAACTGAGAGAAGGGTAATAAAGTCAAGTAGAGCTAAAAGCCTTCTTGAACAGATGAGTTTTGAGTTGTTTTTTAAAAGAATTCATGGAGTCAGCTGATCTGATTAATTTCGACAGGCCATTCCAGAGTCTGGGCGCTATACAGCTGAAGGCCCTGTCACACATGGAGAGTAGATTAGTGTGGGGCACAACAAGATTGCCAGAATCAGAGGACCTTAGTGGGCAGACAGGCACATAGTGATGGAGAAGGTCACTGATGTAGTTTGGCGCAAAGTCGTTTATGGCTTTGCAGGTTATTAGTAGTACTTTATTTTCAATTCTGTAAGACACAGGGAGCCAGTGAAGGCGAAGCAGGATGGGTGTGAGGTGCTCGCTGGTGCTGGTTCGAGTAAGGACTCTTGCAGCCGAGTTTTGAATAAGCTGGAGCTGTGATATAAGATTAGAAGGGGCACCTGCCAGCAGCGAGTTACAATAATCTATGTGGGATGTGATAAAAGCATGGACAAGTTTGTCAGCATTAGAAAAGGAGAGGAAAGAGCGAACACGGGATATGTTACGGAGGTGAAAGTAAGAAAGTTTCTTAATGTGATTTATGTGGGCGGAATAAGAAAGGGAGGAGGCATGGTGCCTCATTCCGTGGACAAGAATACCATTCAATTTCATAATTTTTTGACATCCATATTCCTCCGCTTGTCTGAGAGTCAGTTCTATCCTATTTTTCAAACTTACTGTCAGACTCCAAATTGAAACATGATTCTTGCAGATTGAAAAATCTTCTTTTCCAAAGTGAGCACTCCCACCATGTTATCTTAATAATAATACATTTTATTTATTTGTAGGCCCCTTTCGAAACACTCAAGGACACAGAACAATAGATAAAACACAGATTATAAACAAAACTAAAATACAAAAATTAAAATCAGACAGAGCAATTGTAATCAAAGAGAAAAAGCAGTCTTAAACAAATGATTCAATATTTCTAAGCTCAGATGGTAGTGAGTTCCAAAGCTGGGGAGCAGAGCAATTGAATGCGGATGAAGGGGACAGTCAAGTGGATGGAGGAAGAGGATCTAAGGGTGCGGGAGGGAATGGCAACATGGAGGAGGTCAGACAGATCTGGAGGAGCAAGGTTGTGGATAGCCTTACAAGATAACAGAAGAATTTTGAATTGAATGTGGAACTGAACTGGAAGCCAGTGAAGCTGCTACAAGACGGGAGTGATATGGTGAATAGACTGGGTTCTAGTAATGATGTGGGCAGCTGAATTCTGGACCAGTTGAAGCTTATAAAGAGATTTGCGAGAACGACCAAAGAAAAGGGAATTGCAATAATCCAGATGAGAAGTGACAAGGCTATGAACAAGGATAGCAGTGGTGTGAGGAGTGAGGGAGGAGCGAATACGATTAATGTTACTCAAGTAGAAATATGCAGACTGGGAGAGGTTATTGATGTGGGACTGAAAGGATAAAGTACTGTCAAGGATGACACCCAGACTCTTAACCTGTGGAGAAGAGGAGACAGAGAAATTATCAATAACAAAGGAAAAATGATCAGTTTTGGATAATGCTGATTTTGTACCAATGAGGAGAACCTCAGCTGTGTCACTATTTAAAGAAAATTTGAAGAAAACCAGGATTTGATTTCTGCTATGCAGTCAGCAAGTGAGGAGGGAGAAAAGGAAACAGTAGGTTTGCTAGTGACATAGAGCTGGGTGTCATCAGCATAACAGTGGAAGCTAATGTTCTATTTATGAAAGATATTTCTAAGGGGAAGGAAGTAAATAATGAAAAGGAGGGGCCCCAGGACAGAGCCCTGGGGTACACGTGAAGTAATAGCAGTGGGTTGGGATGTGAAAGTTTTTTAAGCTGAACAAACTGAGTGCAGCCTGAGAGGCAGGATCTGAACCAATCTAGTGGTGTGTGGGCAATGGCAATCGAAGATAATCTACTGAGAAGAGCAGTGGGACAAAGAGGTCAAAGGCAGCACTAAGATCAAGATGGATGAGAATAGTGATGAAACCAGAATCAGCTGCCATAAGGAGGTTGTTAGTAATTTTTATAACTGTACTGTGGAGGGGACGAAAACCAGATTATTCTATTATCTTCTCTCTCTTCTAAAATGATGTCTAAAGCCATCTGAACAGGGATTTTCTTTGCCATACTGGATTGTTTATGAAAAGAAGCCACATAGATAGAGTTATTTATTTGTTGTGTCCCACCACAATTCCATTTTGAAAAGAAATTAGAATGATTAGTCCAACTAGATTACGGATTGTACTGAATGGGAAATTTATTGTTGGAGGTTGGATGGACATGGAGGAGTCGATGGCAGTGTTCATGGTTGAAGGTGATGTAAATAATTGGTATGATTGGTATGATGAGATTAAGTTTGGAGCATTTGAAAGCAATGCTTCTAAAGTGATGTTATTGTTGTCTAACAATATTATTATATATTATTGTTGTTTCCACAACTGCACTGCAGCCAGGTCTAACAGATCCAATACCACAAGTGAAATGTACATGTGCTGGGGAGGAAGCACAATATGTACTTGATAAAAAAATAGTCCCTTAACATGCTCTTTAAAGAAAATTAGCCAAGGACATCAAATCTCAGTTTGAAGAGAATATTCATTCATTTTTTAGGAAACATTGAAAATGGATTCCACATACCTGATAGCCACGTAAGAGTTAATTAACATCCATATGGTTTAGGGCTCTAAGAATAAATATCTCTTTTTGGATATAATTCGAGGAAAAGGCTGACATTGTGAAAGAGCGCACCCAATTTTTAATAACTGGCATTAATTTCAACATTTTGTTACTCCAGAGATGGTGCCATACTTCTGTGTTTTGCATGTATTAGCATTTGTATAATTTTCAATTAGTTCCTATTCTCTATTTTACTTTTTTCAATATAATTTATTATGTAAACTTATTTGGTAACTTAATGTTTTTGCATGACCTTTAGGGTCAGAGCACAGATCCAGCCATTGTATAGCATCTGTGGAGCAATTTTAAGGTTAAGGGCCTTGTTCAAGGGCCCAACAGAGTAGTATCCCTTGTGGCGTTAACAAGATATTGAACCAACAGACTTCCAAATACCAGCGAGTTCTTTAGCCGACACTCATAAAGGCAACATATTTTTTACATTGTTTTGCTTTTTGTACTAACAACTGATTTTAAACACTTCTATAGTTTACTGAAAGTAGTTTCTTCCTGACCCTGTTCTGTTTCACTCTTGAATCTGAGATTCCTGACCTGCTGTTGTTTAATATTATAACTGTTGGGCATTCATCAAAGCAAACAAAAGCTGGTTTCCTTCCTCACTGAATATAATGGGGAAAACTGATTTATTTTTGATTTTCCTTCTATTATTGTAACATTTTTAAAATCATCATTTTAAAGAGCATTTTCAGTGTCATGCAAGCTACATCTACAACACAGGTCTTTTGGAGGCTGCTATCTTGACACAATTCCTAAAACAGAGGTTAAATGAAAAATAAGTAATAAGATTACATGTGTTATATTTTTCTTGAATTTGTAACAGGGGTAAATAATCCATTTATTTTAAATCTATATTACTTTTTGACAACAGTGCCCTGATCTACAAGGAGCTGCTCCACACACTTGATCTACCTTCTACAAGCTCATTTTTTTTCTATAATTATAACCTACATTTTTTTGTGACTTGTTTTAAAATTTGGCTGTGTATTATTTTGTGCAGCAACTTAGAAGCGCCATTTTCATCACAATGCAACATTTAGTACATTTAATAACTCCTTTTGCGAAACAGAAATAGACAGTTTGTGGGAGCTAAAGTGACAGGTGCATTTAACGCGTTTAAGCAGGAGAAATTTTGATACATGCTTTACAAGCTTGTGAAGTGTCCCATTTCCAATTTTCTCTTTGAACATGTCATTTTCCATGAACAAAAAACCTCATTTTTGTGAAGGAGTGTCGGTTCACAAGTCATATACGTTGTGTGGAATGCAAATGCGGCATAAGCAAAAAAGCAAAGATATTAATAATAATGAAGCACATAAAGAACAATGCATACAAATATATACTTTATTTACAGTAGTGTGTAGAATTTGTAACCTACGTTTGAATATATTTGAAATATCCATCCATCCATTTTCTAACCCGCTGAATCTGAATATAGGGTCACGGGGGTCTGCTGGAGCCAATCCCAGCCAACACAGGGCACAAGGCAGGAACCAATCCTGGGCAGGGTGCCAACCCACCACAGGACACACACAAACACACCCACACACCAAGCACACACTAGGGCCAATTTAGAATCGCCAATCCACCTAACCTGCATGTCTTTGGATTGTGGGAGGAAACCGGAGCGCCCGGAGGAAACCCACGCAGACACGGGGAGAACATGCAAACTCCACGCAGGGAGGACCCGGGAAGTGAACCCGGGTCTCCTAACTGCGAGGCAGCAGCGCTACCACTGCGCCACCGTGCCGCCCTATTTGAAATATTTTAACCGAAATTTGTATGTATATTGTCAGTCAGTCAGTCATTTTCCAACCTGTTATATCCTAACACAGGGTCACGTGGGTCTGCTGATGCCAATCCCAGCTAACACAGAAACAAATCCCAGGCAGGACACACACACTAGGGACAATTTAGGATTGCCAATGCACCTAACCTGCATGTCTTTGGACTGTGGGAGGAAACCAGAGCACCCCCGCACAGACACTGGGAGAACATGCAAACTCCACGCAGGGAGGACCTGGGAAGTGAACCCTTTCTGCGAGGCAGCAGCACTACCACTGCACCACCATGCCGCCCCATACTAGGTTCACTACAGGGTTAATAAACAACAGTAGCAGCAAAAAATGGATAACAAAACACTGCAGCTGACATTTTGCCTTGTGAGCTGTGATAGTGTCTTACCAAAAAAGACCAGATTGCTATTTTTTATTTCTTGGGTGATTTAGAAACCTAAACAGAAATCACTGCTTTAAATAAAAAAAAATGTTAAACGGACATTGGATACAGGACCACTTGATTGTTTCACTAATTTAGTGTAGCCCAGAGTCCAGATCATTACAACGAGTAGTGGAGCGGTGTTGCATTTGGTGAAAAAGGTCCCCTGTGTGCACACCCAGAATGCCCTAATGGTAGATCGAATCAAAATTTCAAGGCAGCCGCAAACTAAAAAGCAGACACTATTATTAAAAAGTAATTTTGAAAGAAATGAAATCTTCAAAATTACCAAGCAACAGCACAGCAAAATAATGAAAATAATGACACAAAAATGCAAAATTGTATAGAGTAGAGCTGGAAATACAAATCATCATTTTTTGATAATTTAGTAAATATTTATTTAAAGTTGAACAGTTTTTTTCATGTGGACAGCAGAATGAAGCAACAGTTAGAGCTGCAAATCTACATCCCAATAACCATGTGAGGTTTGCATGTTTTCCTTGTGTCTGTGTGGCTTTCCTCCAGGTATTCTCCTGTTTTGTGCCAGAGATGGAAACTCAAGAATCGCATGAGTCAATAATTACAGTAATTGTGTACATGTAGAAAATGGATGAATGGAAGGCATTAGATGGTAGACTTCCAACCAAGTTACTGCATTTAAGTGTCACGTTACTGACTAAGGAGCAAAACATTCTACAGATAAATGAGAAGGTATGCTTTTTGGAGCTTTGTCATGGAAATAAGCGATTTCAAGGAAAGAAGACCATTCTACTTTATGAATATGGATATAACATTTAGCCATATATATATATATATATATATATATATATACATACAGTATATAGTGTGGAGGAATGCCAGGCTTCGTGCTCCGGCCCTCACCCCCAGGCCACCAGGAGGAGCTCTCCCGACAGCAGGATCGTGCCCTGTGCTGGATACCTTGGGGCCACCAGGAGTCGCTGTGGGGGGGCTTATGGGCTCTTTTGTGCCTTATGACCCAGGAGTACGTCACGGTCATGTGACGGGAAGGAACGACGTGCTCCTGGGTTGAAGTAAAGGACTGATTGCCCTGACCCGGAAGGAATAAGGAACTGTGGACTGTTGGGACAGGAACACCTCCGGGTCAGGGGCTATAAAAAGGCGGTGCCTCAGTCCAGACAACGAGTTGTGCTGGGAGGGAGAGGAGCAAAGTGTCTGGGCGATGAGGAGAGAGATTATTGTGTTTGTTTGTTGGGTTAAATATTTATGAGTAGTGTGGAAGGTGCTTTGTGCACTGTGAAAAAGAATAAAAAGTCTTGGACTTTTACCTGGTGTCTGGAGTTGGTTCAAGGGAGCACTAGCGCCCCCTACTGCCACAATATATATATATATATATATATATGAATAGTTTACTGTAAAATAATGCAAAGAGTACGCAGCACATGTTTCGCCTCAATTCTGGGCTCATTTATTTGACAGCAAAGCGTTACCTAGTAGGTAACCACCCATACAATCAGATTGTGATTCAGACTACGAATGCCGTGAATGTAATTACCCCAATCTATATGCTGAGCTGTCAAATAAACGAACCACACGCTGTGGCACAACATAAAGAGGTTTCACCTTTGACGCTGACGTCCAATGTTTGAACCCCGAGAGGTGATGCAGTGAGTGTGTGCGCCTGATGAGTTCAGAATTAGGGCAAAACACGTGTCGCATACTCTTTGCATTATTTGACAGTAAACTGTTCAACCATTCTATGATCTGCTTCTCACAACTGAAAAAGGGCACCGTAGCGGATGTTAGCCGACTTGCAGACCAACCACAAACGTTAACTGGTAGGTAACTACCCATACAATCAGATTGTGATTCAGACTAAGAATGCCAAGAATATATACACATACATATATATATATATATATATATATATATATATATATATATATATATATATATATATACCATTACCATGGACAGTTATTGTCTTTGCTCACCTTGTCAATGTTCCTCAAGATCAAAGGAAACTCATATGTCTCGCATGGTGTATAATTCTGAAAACAGATCTCAGAAGGGAATGGCTGGAATATGGCCTGGTCTACATCCACTGTTGACAGCTAGCAAAAAAGAAAACAAATTTTGCATTTGTATTTTGTATTTCCTTTTAATGTTAAACAGTGACATTCTCTTTCTACCTAAGGAATAACAGAAATTAATCTTAATATAGCATGATGAATGTAAACAGGATGCATAGATTTTAAATAAAATTTATCAAAAAGCTAAATTAACAACATTAGCAAAAATAACAAATATATAGTATACGGTAGTGTTTCATATATTCATGAAAGCATATTTGCTGATTCTGTTACAACACATGAAAAAGTTATATGTATGTGTTTGAGTTTCACAATGAAGCAATACTGCTGTGCACACACTCAATCATTTTCATCTAACATTTCTTTTTTAAGCATTACAAAATAACAATACAAATAAGATACTGAAAAAACTGAAGTAAATTTATTCTGAGAAAAAGAATTCCTCATCCTCTTTAATAAAACCCCTGTGTGAGTCCAGGTGTCCATGTGTGTCTTCTGATGAAGTGCGCATGCGCGGGGCCACACGTGTTCAGTCTCTCCCTGTGCCTTCCCTCTGCAGAGAGAGAGAGAGACACACACACACACGCACACACACACAGGCGCGCGAAAGAGAGACAAACATACATAGGCGCGCGAAAGAGAGACACACACACAGGCGTGCAAGAGAGAGACACACATACACAGGCGCGCGAGAGAGACAGACACATACATACACACAAGCGCGCACGTGCATTGTTGCAATGTTACTTTTCTTGGTTGTTTATTAAATTACGGATTTTTCATATGTTCATTTTTTTCCCTGTGTTTAAAACTCATTAAAAAAAGTGTTTTTAGCGAGCGGTTTGTAGCGCTATAGCGCAAACTCTTGCAATGATAGTTTTCTCTGTTGTTCAAGGTTTTCTCAGTGTTATTCAATGTTTTTACATTTAGTTTACTATTACGCTGTGCATTCTATGGTTTAATTAAGTATATTTGTGCTTAAAAACTTAAAAAAATATATATTAACATACAGTTCTTACAGTCTGGAACAGATTAATTGTATTTACATGCAATCCTAAGGGGGAAATTACTTTGTGAACCGAGGTTTCACTGTATTACTGTCAGAGAAAATTACAGGCATTTTACGGAAATACAAACCAATATTACTGGGAGAGAAAATTAAAGGCACACAATACAGTGACACACATTACAGCCACATACAAGGTCCCTTGCCATTTAATATAGACTGTTCATACAAATGTTTATGCACTACTGTTCTAGCGCCCGTTATTGTAATGGGCTTAATGTCTAGTAAATAATAATTACTTTCAACAAAACCACATATGCCATGATTATTGGCATAATTGCATTTAATACTTTGTACAAGCCCCCCATTACGGCCCCAACCCCCACCTTCAATAAGATAGCACTGGGTCTTCTCATATAACATATTATAAGGTTGGATTTTATAGAGCAGGGAACTTGAGACCACTCCTGTTTACAGATTCTCTCTCAGATTATCCAGGGTCCTCTCTTGAGCACTACCCTCTTCAGCACACCCCACAGGTTTTCAATGGGGTTTAGGCTAGGAGACTGAGACAGCCATTGCAGAAGCTTGATTTTCTGTTCCTTCAAGTATTTTTGTGCTGATTTGGACATATGTTTTAGATTATTGTCTAGTTGGAAGATCCAATGGTGACCTAGTTTTAGTTTCTTGGCAAGGCAGCCAGATTTAAATTTAAAATCTCTGGATATTTTGGGAATCCACGATGATCATGTATCCTAACATGGTTCCGAAGGCCTTTGGAGAAAAAACAACCCCACAACATCACAGAAAGTCCACATATTTGACAGTGGGGAAAAAATGTTTGTAGTCAAAAAGCTCAATTTGAAGGGAAAGGCTTTTTTCTAGTATGCTTTCCAAATAATCTGTTGGCATAGAAGTGATGTTTGATGGCAGTTTTGAACCACGTGGTATATTTCTCCAGCAGTGAGCCTTGAAGATTTTTTTAAATCTCTTACTTATACTACTCATTATGCATGAGGGAAAACCAAACTTGAGTCCTCTCCTGACAAGTTGGTAACAATCCCAGTTGATTTGAACTGTTTACTTATTGCCCTAATTGTAGATATGTGTGTGCATTTCAGGCATATTTTTTGTAGTCATTTCCCAAATTATGGAGGTCAGCACACTTTTCTCTCATTTCAATTGTGTGCTATTTGATCTTTTCCATGTTGCCACCTGATATATTTATACCCCAGTGAAACAAAGAGTCATGGATTACTGTTTGAAATTTTCACCTGCAGCCCATAAACTGTAACCATATCAGATACAGTATATTTAGGCTCTTAAACTAAACTGACTACCTGATTATAATTTTAAAAAATTCAATGAAATTGAGGTGTAATGATTATCTCTGAAAATTTACCTTAATCCAGTATACATTTCAAGGGGTTATGCAAGGTACTTGAGCTTCAAAGCTTACCAATTCCATCCTGGAAGTCAAGTACACTGAAGGGCAAAATCACAAATAAACCACCCTGGGTAAATTCAGAAGTGCCAGTTCACCAAACCTGCACACCTTTGGGATGTGGGAGGAAACTACAGCACATGGAGAAAATCTAAGCAGGCATCTGCACTGACCACTGTTCCTCTGTGCTGTCGATAAACTGATGCAGTCTTGAATTCCACTACAAGCTTTAATGGCTTATTATGTCCAATATTAGGCAGATGTAATAAAAATACTGATATTAACTGACATTTTAACAATCATTTTGTCAAGTTTTACTGTTTAAAAAAATAAATAATTATGCATATAGAATCATATCTGCGGCTCTATATTTATATTGATAATAAAAATGTGAACCTGTATTTTTCATTTCATTTTCCTTAAGTGAATTACCATAATTAGAATTTTATAATTCACACATTGCTACGAGTCACCTTTAACTGCTGGCTAGCATGCTTTCACTATGGAGTTTTCATATGCGTTCTGGCTCCTCTCTGTCGTTTAAATAAATATGTAGTTCACTGGCAATTCTAAAGCGTTTCTTTGTGGTTTGTTATATCAGAAATAGCGGTTTGCACAGGTATAACACTTAACTAATATTTTTATTAATATCCACACCAACAACAATACTTTGGTTTTCCTCCTACAACTCCCCACATCCGCTTCTGCGCAGACATTTCCCCTCCCCTGTTTTTCAAATGAAGGCCTAGATGGTAACATAGTCCTTAAGCCAGGAGGGAGGTCTTCTGTGTCTAAATGAATGTGAAACCTCAACAGAAACCAGTGGGAGTGATTAAGGAGCAGCGAGTCCATTTCCGGCCACTGTTTGGAGCTTCCTTGGGCCATGATGAAGCTGACCAGGTGGTGTGACTTTTTTCAGGCTATTTTCATGATGCCAAGAACCATCTTGCAGAAGAAAAGTAGCTGGTCCAAGCTGCCGAGTAATCTGCAATGGATTTGACCAACATGGTCTCATTTTGTTGATACGACGAGGAAGCCACACACGCACCCAGTCTTGTTCCTTTAGCAATGGCAGCTTTGATTTTCTGGCCTGACTGAAATGCTGCTGCATACACTGCTGTTGACAGGTAACATGGGCCTCTGTCTCTGACAGTGTTGGCATACAGAGCATCCGGAAAGTATTCACAGTGCATCACTTTTTCCACATTTTCTTATGTTACAGCCTTATTCCAAAATGGATTAAATTCATTTTTTTCCTCAGCATTCTACACATAACACCCCATAATGACAACATGAAAAAAGTTTACTTGAGGTTGCTCAATACTTTGTTGATGCACCTTTGCCAGCAATTACAGCCTCAAGTCTTTTTGAATATGATGCCACAAGCTTGGCACACCTATCCTTGGCCAGTTTCGCCCGTTCCTCTTTGCAGCACCTCTGAAGCTCCATCAGGTTGGATGGGAAGCGTCGGTGCACAGCCATTTTAAGATCTCTCTAGAGATGTTCATTTGGATTCAAGTCTGGGCTCTGGCTGGGCCACTCAAGGACATTCACAGAGTTGTCTTGAAGCCACTCTGATATCTTGGCTGTGTTGTTAGGGTCGTCGTCCTGCTGAAAAATGAACCGTCATCTCAGTCTGAGGTCAAGAGCGCTCTGGAGCAGGTTTTCATCCAGGATGTCTCTGTACATTGCTGCAGTCATCTTTCCCTTTATCCTGACTAGTCTCCCAGTTCCTGCCTCTGAAAAACATCCCCTCAGCATGATGCTGCCACCACCATGCTTCACTGTAGGGATGGTATTGGCCTGGTGATGAGCGTTGCCCTGTTTCCTCCAAACATGATGCCTGGCATTCACACCAAAGAGTTCAATCTTTGTCTCATCAGACCAGAAAATTTTGTTTCTCATGGCCTGAGAGTCCTTCAGTTGCCTTTTGGCAAACTCCAGGCGGGCTGCCATGTGCCTTTTACTAAGGAGTGGCTTCCATCTGGCCACTCTACCATACAGGCCTGATTGGTGGATTGCTGCAGAGATGGTTGCCCTTCTGGAAAGTTCTCCTCTCTCCACAGAGGACCTCTGGAGCTCTGACAGAGTGACCATCGGGTTCTTGGTCACCTCCCTGACTAAGGCCCTTCTCACCCGATCGCACAGTTTAGATGGCCGGCCTGCTCTAGGAAAAGTCCTGGTGGTTTCGAACTTCTTCCGCTTACGGATGATGGAGGCCACTGTGTTCATTAGGACCTTCAAAGCAGCAGAAATTTTTCTGTAACCTTCCCCAGATTTGTGCCTCGAGACAATCCTGTTTCTGAGGTCTACGGACAATTCCTTTGACTTCATGCTTGGTTTGTGCTCCGACATGAACTGTCAACTGTGGGACCTTATATAGACAGGTGTGTGCCTTTCCAAATTATGTCCAATCAACTGAATTTACCACAGGTGGACTCCACTTAAGCTGCAGAAACATCTCAAAGATGATCAGGGGAGACAGGATGCACCTGAGCTCAATTTTGACCTTCATGGCAAAGGCTGTGAATACTTATGTACATGTGCTTTCTCAATTTTTTTATTTTTAATAAATTTGCAAAAATCTCAAGCAAACTTTTTTCACGTTGTCATTATGGGGTGTTGTGTGTAGAATTCTGAGGAAAAAAATGAATTTAATCCATTTTGGAATAAGGCTGTAACATAACAAAATGTGGAAAAAGTGATGTGCTGTGAATACTTTCCGGATGCACTGTAGGTAAAAGATTTATGTAAAGAAAGACGGTCCAAAGGGAGAGTCAGCTCTCTACCTAAAATTAAGGAAGCAGTGTGACGATGCGGGTTTGATGCCTGCTCCCTTCTCGCTTCTGGGAGCCCTTGAACCCTACACCATCGGTAATGTTACTGATGAGCTAGGCAGTGAGGCACAACATAGCAAGGGGATGGTGCAAAAGTGCAAAGTGCTTTTATTAAAAACAATCAACAAAAACAATGTTCAAATTAAATTAAGTGCAGTGCTTCAAAAAATCAATAAATAAATAATCCATAAAAACAGTTGTGAAAAGTGGAGGGTAAAATCCATTAGAAAAAAGTCTTAAAACCAACGAGGTTAAAATAATGTAGGAAGCAGTCTTTTAAAAAACAACAAGCCTGGTGACTTTTTACCTGGCGGCTCCCCTGCTTCTCCCATCTGGGCTTCTCAACAGGAGAGTCGCCATACCTGCAGCTGGTCTTCCCTTCACTCTGCTGTTGGTCGTTCGCCTCTCCGATCCCCAAGTCCTGACTCCCGCTGCCTTATGTGGAGAGTCATCCGCCTTCCGGTCACTCCCACCCTTCAAAATAAACTCTGCGGGAGCAACAACTACTACTACTCCTCGGATGTCGGCCTAACACCCAAGCTCCCTGCTCAGCTGTGCGTGAGCCTGAACTCACTCACTCTATCGCTTGCTCACTCACTCTCCCACACTGACTTTTTCCCTCCTGCTTCCTGCCTTCTCCTGCAACCTTCGTTTCTTTCTTTCACCTGTTGTCTCTCTCTCTTTTTTTTTTTCCCCTTAGCCGACTCGCGCTTATTTATGAAGGCGGACGTGGTAGTCGCGGCAATCAGCAGCTCCTGGGAACAATTACGGATGTGGGCCGTTTCTCACCTGTGCACTCCTCAGGAACCACTTTGGCCACACACCACCACGCCCCCTCGCTAAGCCGCAAGCGCCGTGATTATTTATTTAAAACTGGCCTTAGAACGGGAGCTGTGGACCCGCTATACCACAAGCAGGTGATACCCCTATTGTGGTATGTTTTGCTGCTCGAAAATGTAACAGGGTCTGAAGGAGAAAAGCCGAACTCTGCCATCCTCGTCGCCAAACTATTATATCAGAAATAGCGGTTCACACACGTATAATGCCTAACTACTTTTTATTAACATCCACACCAACAAAAAATACTTCCGTCTTCTTCCAACAACCCCCCACATGTGCTTCTGCACAGACATCCCAGTGTGTATTCCTGTGACAGCCTCGTGTCCCATGTAGGTTTGGCTGCTGCCAAGTTTTCCACAATCTAGTCGTAGTGAATGAGATGTAAAACTTTCACTTGTCCACATTAGCACACATTTCATTCTCTTTAATTTTCTACTATCAATAGGCCATGGCATGCACAAAACATCTAGAAATAGACTGCAATAGAAAGATGAATCTTTCAATAAAAAACAAAAAAAATAAGATATCAAAGAGACAAAAAATATAAATAGATAAAACTAAGCAGTTGTAACAGCAGTTAATACCTTTGAATAGCTATTTTCACTCATGTCCATCATCTCAATAATCTGCGGAGGACACATTTCATGAGTACTGGCAAGCTTCTGTTCTGTTGTCAGGTTCATGTCCTTCATAAAGGCAGATGGAGTTAACTGTGGGAAAATGGGAGGGAGAGTTTGATCAATAAATGAAAAACTAGCTTAAAAGGCAGCTTGAAAATACAGATTTAAAAATAATGTCATATATTTGAAAAGCAGCTGACAGGACTTTAAAAATGAATAATCTACCAAAATGTATTGGATCAGAGCAGTACGCAAGTCTCCAAGTGATTTGATACAGCAAATTGTATGTAATGTAACAACACCCTGAACATTATGACAATGTTGGGTATTTTAGTAACAACACATACAAAAGAACAATAATAAACAACAATGGCATACACATAACAGCTCAGAAGAGCAGCGTTTATCAGCCATTGAAGCAATCTAATATAATTTGACTTTGGGGAGACTGGAAAGCACTAAATGCAAGGTGGGAAGCACACCCAACTGGGTAACTAGTCTGCTGTACACAATGACTTGCATCAAGCAACATGGAGTAGTTTGCAAAAGTACGCTGTATAGTCCAAAACACATCATTTGACAGCACAGTTGATAGTACTTCACTACGTTTACTGCTTCAGGGTAAAAATGGGTTCAATTCTGGCTTTGAGGCCATCATACCCTCTGCCTGCTAAACAAGCCTGGAATGCTTAGAATCCTGCATAATGGTGAAGCTTTATTTAATTCATTTTTAGCTGTCAGAGTATAATTAATTTCAGTTTGATTTTAAGAATGCAGCCTCAATGCTTTGAACAAGATTCTATTTATATTCCTTGATTGTCAGTTGTTTTATTACATTTTGTTGCATTAATCCAATCAATAAAATGTAAAATTGATTAATGGCTATGTAAATGGAAACATCTTAAAATGTTCAGCTTTAGTGAAAGACAAATTCAAAAAATGACAGACATTCACAATGCCATTTTACACTTAAGTAATAAAAAAAATCATAGACACTATGACAGAGATATAAAAACACCACACAGTGGGGAAGCATTAGAATTAAAACAAGTGTCTGAAATGAAACTACAAACATATTAGCACATAGTTTAAGATGCCAGTATTATGTCACCTCAATTCAACAATTGCAGCATTTCATATAAACTTTTAACTGCTTTGAACACAACTTTAAATTATCATTTTATTTCTGTCCGTTTCGAACACAAAGCCTGTTTAATTGGCCACCTCTTAGCTCCTCATAAAGGAAAATAACTAAATAAATATGTTCGGGTACAAAACACTTTGGTCCTGATTGGAAATGCACAGTGAAACAGTACTGAAACAATCCAATCCAATCCACTCCACTCCACTCCGATCCGATCCGATCCGATCCGATAAGATACGATACGATCCGATCCGATCCGATCCGATCCGATCCAATCCGATCCACTCCACTCCACTCCACTCCACTCCACTCCGATCCGATCCGATACGATACGATACGATACGATACGATACGATACAATCCAATCCAATCCAATCCAATCCAATCCAATACAGTTTATTTTTGTATAGCCCAAAATCACACAGTAAGTGCCACAATGGCCTTTAACAGGCCCTGCCTCTTGACAGCGAAACTCCGTTTATTCTGGCTAGGATTACATGATTACCTGCTGTACCTGCACTGTCACTTGCTCTTCCAGTATAAAGTATAAATTTCACAAACAACAATCCCTAGTTTTTATCTGCTTATTCAGATGATTCCCACATCAATCCAATGGTGCCTGGCTGAAATGGTCCCCTCGCTATTTTATATTCATTCATGCTTTAATAAGTTTAAGAAACCTAAAATAAAATGTTTCATTATTTTGTCCTGTTTTACATGTCCTTATAAATTTGCCATACAGTTTAAGTGTCAATGAAGCATACTTGTCTTGTCATTGACTTGTCAAAATCATGTGGCTGATGACTTTTTATTTTCCTTAATTTAATCTCCTGAAGGACCTGCTTTTATTTTCTAAACACTGTGACGGACAGCCGGGACGCCTCTGCTGCATACGTCCCGGGGGAGCCACCATGGACAGTGCAATACCTCCCCCGGGGCACCTGGGGGCAGTCTCCCTAGCCGTGGGTCCTTCCTCAGTCTCCCCCATGGCTCCATGGGACATGGAGTCCACCACAGCCCGGTTGGGAGATGGGTTGGCCGCTAGGGGGTGCTGCGGAGAGCCAGTAGCCACAAGGGACGACTTACCAGCATCACCCGGAGGTGCAATTAAGACCAGCTGGTCAGGCACCTGGAGCACTTCTGGGTGGGCTATAAAACGGGCCAACCACCCTTCATTCGGGGCCAGAATCAGGAGGAAGAGGACGAGGCTGCCTGGGAGGAGTGGTGGTGCCAGGAAGGGTTGTGTAAAGTCTGTTTTGTGCTTTTGGGACTGTGTTAATTTAATCTCTTTAGTTAATTTAAAGCACAACAATTTGTTTAGTTTGAATGTCTGTGTTTTGAGGTGTGACTGGAGTACTACAGTCTTCAGTAGTATAAGCCTGGAGGAGATTCTTAATGCAATGCCTATGTTTTAGCTGTCTCTCTACTGCCATCTAGTGCGTCTTCTTCTAATTCATTCGCGGACATAGATCAAGATCCAAATGAAGATTATATCTAGAGATGTGCATGAAATATTAGTTTGCAAAAAATAATATGCATATTAATGCATATATATAATAATATGTATATCAATTTTGGTTCACTGTTTTATGATTATTCTTTTTCCTTGACTTGTCAGACCTGGACAAGGCAGAGATGTATGATATGCCCACTTCAGAAATGGTAAGCCATTAATCCGCCAACAGAACACTGAGCAAGAAATTTTAAGTGGACCGCCTGAAATCTTTCCTGGTAAGTCATTTTCACAAGACAACAAAAAATTTGGTTTCAGCTATGAAATAATGTAAATTGAATTTCTGTTTCATAATCCTAATACGCTATGCTTTTTTGACTCATTTTTACATGCACATACTATATGGCTGAATAGTTAACAATATAGCAAAACCAAAAGGCACCTGATAATTATTTAAATACGTTTTAAAGCATAAAAAAGAGCACTGACCTTCAATTTCTTCTGATCACAATGGACCAATTTAGGATGACGAGGTGCCACAACCTTAGTTCTGCTGATCTTATCCGGCATCTTGAATATTAATTTCAGCAAAATCTTGAGTGGTTCTTGATCCTAAAAATACTAAGATAAAAAGAGGACTATTATACATATACTGTTAACTGCAGGGCGACAAGTAATAATACCAAGAGAAGAAAAGGCAAGGCACAGTAGGAAGCACTGGCACCACAGGAATTTGAAACTAATTTCAGCTTGTTCTGTAAGGTCTGAATATTTTCCACTTCTTCATTTGGACTTTCTCCTTATTACAAAAGTCGCACAGTCAGTTAGAATTGTGACTCTAAATTGTTGAGGTCTGAGTGAGTGTGGGGGGGAACACAAGTGTACTCAAAGATGGGCTGGTATCCCGTTCAGTGATGATTCCTGGCTGGATAAGACAGATGGGCTGGATGGATAGATACAAGACAAACACAATTAATAACTTCATACAAAACTCTTAAATCTCTTTTATTTTACTTAGTCTTATTTATTTATTTATAAAGCACTTTAAAAACAACATCAAGGCTGACCAAAGTGCTGTACAATAAAAAAGAAAACCCAACATATCAGACACACAAAACCAAAGGGTAAATGAAACAGAAACACATAAGAACTGAAGAGATTCTTAATAAAAAGTATACAGATGGCCAACATATCATACTGGATTGAAAGCCAGAGAGTAAACATGTGTTTTTAAATAGGATTTAAAGAAAGCTAGCGAATGAGCCTGCCTAACGTGCAACGGCAAATGGTTCTAGAGTTTTGAGGCTGCAACTGAAAAAGCTCGATCCCCTTGGAGTTTGCATCGTGTCTGCTGACCTGAGAGAGTGAGACGGCGCGTAAGGGTGCAGCAGTTCTGACAAATAAAGTGGGGCACAACCATTCAAAGATTTAAAAACAAATACAAGGATCTTAAAATGGATTCGAAAACGAATTGGAAGCCAGTGAAGGGAAGCCAAAATCGGGGTAACATGCTTATGCTTTCTTGTGCCAGTTAAAAATCAAACAGCAGCGTTTTGCACCAGCTGTAGACGAGCAATGGAGGCCTGGCTAATTCCAAAAAGAAGTGCATTTCAGTAATCTAGACGAGATGTTATAAAAACATGGATCACTGTTTCGAGGTTGCGCTTAGACTAAACAGGCTTGATTTTTGACAGCCGCCTCAACTGGAAAATGCAAGATTTTACCACTACGTTCACATGGCTATCAAGTTTTAACGTAAATGTACCTTGTTTATAGACAAACATGACTTGAAAGACACAAGTAAGTAGAAATGCAGTAAGTTCATGAAGTCCATATTGTTGCGTTGCAGATTGGTCGTGCTTTCTCAAGACAGAGGGGACTGGGCAGTCTAATGGTCTGGAATCCCTACAGATTTTATTTTTTTCTCCAGCCGTCTGGAGTTTTCTTTTGTTTTTTCTGTCCCCCCTGGCCATTGAACCTTACTCTTATTCGATGTTAATTAATGTTGATTTATTTTGTTTTCTTACTGTGTCTTTTATTTTTCTATTCTTTATTATGTAAAGCACTTTGAGCTACTGTTTGTATGAAAATGTGCTATATAAATAAATGTTGTTGTTTCTCGTCAGTGTGTGCATTTCAGTGCATTTCAGAGCAAAAGACGGATTTGACCGTTTATTTGGTACCGCATTTGATGCTTATGCTCTAATGTGAAATTGTGTGGTTCTTTGTGATTTAAGAATTAACCATTTTACATTGACACTTGACCTACTGCTTTGTTTCAATCCATCTTGATTTGACACACACACTGAATTAAAATCTCAAGGAAAAGGGCTTAACTGGTGAGAAGGTGCAGGACCAAGCTGTTTGGATCAGGCTGATCAAGACACATTGACCACCACATAGAAGTAATGAAAGATAAGGAAGATGAAGTAGTAGTTTTTATTAAGGTTGTGTTATAAAATACCTGCCTTGTTGTTTGGATCAAGAGATTTAATCTTTATATTCTGAAAACAGCAAATTCATGGATACTAGCATATAATATGCCTATCAGATATTTAGCAAAATAGTTTCAAAAACTGGTTATGACAGCGTTTCTCAACCTCTAAGTATTTGCGACCCGAGTTTTCATAACAGTTTTAATCGCATCCCCCTTACATTTTTTTGAAATATAGATGCTTGTATTATTATACCTACTTAACTTTTATCGACATTTATCTAACTCTATATTTATTGCTCTAGATAGATAGATAGATAGATAGATACTTTATTCTAGTATCAGAATGTAGTTTAGGTTAATTAATTTCGGTTTCAACAGATGCTTTTTTCATATTTTTGATTCTTGTTTTCTTTTTCTCACATCTTCACGCCCCCCTTTTTGTTACTTCCGCCCCACAGGTTGAGAACCACTGGGTTATGAACAAATCTTGAATTCTGAAAATACCTTTCAAATTTTCGCCGGTTTTACAAAGGTCAGCAGTGTGCACCAGTTACACCATTTAAGAAGCACCAGTAGGTATCAGCCTCTAGCCAAACAAGAGTCAGAGTGCCATATTCAAGGCATGTTGCGAGCAGGTGCTCTACAGCAAGAGCCTTCTCTCCATTCTGCACTGCTCTTGGTGAAGCGAAGAAAATGACTCCGATTGACTGACGGTTCTTACTGCACATGCAGAGCACTTTTGTGACAGGACTGCCACAATTTCAAGACTGTGAAGGGTTTTCTCAAGAGTTACACACAAGTATTCAGTCATTACAGGAGACATCTTTTGTAATGTTGTATAAATGTCTATCTGTTTCCTGTTAACGGATTTCTATTTCAAAGTGAATTTGTGGATGCATGTGCATTTTTTTTTTTATTCTTGGAGCTACCCAAAACTTAGAAATACCTTTCTGTGGTGAGCATGGTACAACCCAAGGCAAATTGTGAGAGTGTGACTGATTGTGTGGTGTAACAGGCTGGCATCCCAGGAAGGTATCTTCTCTGCTCCCTGTGCGTTTGAGAACCACTTCATGCTCCCCAAGCTTACAATGGAGTTTTCAGTAAAAGGGCAGTTGGCTGGAAAATAGGCAGTGAAAGCCTAGCTACTCCAAACACAGAGAACAACAGGTTGTTAGCTTTCTCTTTCATTATTGTTACCTAAGGTTGCCGTAGGTTCAAAAATACAGAGGCCTACAATGAGTTTCTTTAAATCCCTGTTTATTCCCAATAGTAAATTTGAACTGCGCAGGTTCTCTACCCTGAAGGGGATCAAGCAGGTTGTTTATGAATAGACAGGTAGACCAGATTTCACTAGATGTCTTTTTAACTGTCCCCTTCTCTACTGTACTTTGGTTCGTTCCTTCTGCCCTAATTAACTCTTTCATGAGATGCCACATACAGCAGAAATATTCTGCATACAACATTTTAAAGAACACATGTATACTAGCAGGCCTATCCCAAAGTTCAAGGGTAGATGAATACTGGCTGCACCTTGCTTTGAAGGATTGTGACGATGTGGGTTCTGGCTCCACGCTCCCATCGCTATTTGGAAGCCTTAAACCCAACACCGTCGATAATGAAACCGAGTGAGCTAGTCAGTGAAGGCAACAGTTAAGCAAGGGGAATGGTAAAAATGTGCAAAAGTGCTTTTATTAAAACAGTCAACAAAACAAACAGTTTTCCAATAAATAAAGTGCAGTGCTTCAGTTCTTCAATAAATAAATAAATAATCCATTAAAAGGAACGTGGAGGTTAAAAACAGCAAACAAAAGCAATCCTTTAAATTTGAAGGTTAAAATGTTTCTTTGGAAGCAGTTTTAAAACAACAACAACAACAACTCTGGTGCTTCTTTTCTGTATGCGTCTCACCTGCTTATCCCGTTTGGGCTTAGCAACAGGCAAGACGCTCTCTGCAGCTGCTGTCCTCTACACACACACACACACGAGACTGGAGACCTCCCGATCCCTGGCTTCGGTCTGGCTCTCACCCCAGTCCCAGAGACTTGATGTCCACCAACGGCCAGGTCGCCCACGTTGGGGACTCCACCACCAAGCCTCCCGACTTCCGCTGCCTTTCCGCGGCCTTCTGCCGCCAGTCGCCTTCCCCTGGTGACTCCCGCTACCTGAACGCTCAGCGGGAGTGACGTCCAACTCAAACACCTGGGTGTAGGCCCAACACCCCAGGCCCTCGCAGCTGCCCGTGAGCGCTCGTTCGCTCACTCTTCGCGGCTCTCTCTCTCTCTCTCTTTCCGACCTGCTTCCTCTCCTGCTCCCGGTAACCTCCGTCCTCTCTCCTGTCGTTTCTTTTTTCTTTTTTTTTCCCTTCTAACCGACTCGCGCTTCTTTTTAAAGAGCGAGGGGCCATAGCAGCTGTAACAAATTTGCCACGGGAATAATCACGGGTGTGGGCAGTTCCTCACCTGTGTACTCTGTGAGAAACGCCCACACCGCAGATCACCCCGCGGCATGCCACAACCACTACGCCCCCTCACGAAGCCGTCTCGAGTGCGGCGATTTATTAAAAGAAATGGCCTTTGCTCAGCGAGCTGTGGACCCGCTATACCACAAGGATCTGAATGTGTTGTTCAAATAAAGTGATTCTCATTCAAAAGCTTGATTAGGAAGCAGTGTAGTATATTTCTGACAATAGGGTAGACTTGTGTTTAACTCTGTCAGGGCAGATGTCGACTTTGTCAACAGGAGGGGTTGAGGGCGCTTGTCGACAAAAGTCGACATCCAGGGGTAGAGGGCGACAATCAGCTGTTAATGGCAACAAACCTCACTGTTACGGCACAGGCAATCCCTCTCTGCTTGGAGGACTGTTAGACTCACTGACTCGGCATCTAATCCTTGCCTGTGCTCGAGTTACAAAATGTAAACAAATGTAAACAGAGGCAAGATGGCATCAACATCTCACGAGGAAGCGAAGCGAGTGCAGAAAAGAAAATACTCAGCAGACAATGTTTTGCACATTATCGCGGAGTCAGACTCTGATTTTTCAGAATCTGATTTTGTTGAGAGTGATCAGGCAAGAGAGTGAGGAACTGGCATCAGCTGATCGGACACCAGCCGATGCCATACCAGCTGATCGGTTGCCAGCTGAGTGCATTCGTACAGCTGATGCACCTACGGCAAGGTTTGTGTGGGAGGAATACCCAGACATTGATCCGTGGGAGCCAAACTGGCTACCGGACTTCACAAGACAACATGGCTTGATGTTGGACACGACAGATTACCAGCCGAAGGACTACTTCAATTTTTTCTTTCCTGAGGCTGCCATTCAGCTACTGTCAGACGAGACAAACAGGTATTCAGAGCAATTTTTTGAATAGCGGGCTGCGCTTGCACCGTATTCTCGTTTTTCAAAGTGGAAACCCACAACAAATGACAAGAGGAAGGACTTTGTGGCATTACAATGGAACTAGACTGGCCATATAACTTCAGGGAGCATTGGTCCAAACGTGCTTTGTCAGCTGGAGGCTTTGGACAGGTTATGCCGCATGATATGAACGTCCTCCTGCAAAGTTTTATTCACTTCTGTGATAACCAGAGCCAGTCCCAAGGGTTGAGCCAGGCTATAACCCCATGTGTAAAGTTCAGCCCCTGCTTGACATTGTGGAACCAACATATAAGCAATTTTATAGGCCTGGCCGTGATTTGTCTGTGGATGAATCTATGATAAAATACAAGGGACGCCTTTTTTTTTCTGCCAGTATATGCCAGACAAGCCTACAAAGTATGGCATAAAGGATTTTTCACTAGCAGAAGCAAACACTGGTTTCTGCCAGAAAGGAATAACATATACAAGAAAGTATGCCTTTCAAATAGAGAGCTGTCCCTTGACAAGTCAGGTTGTGCTGGTGCTGCTTCAGGGATATGAACATTTGAGTCATGTTGTGTACATGCACAATTTTTATACATCACCAGAACTGTTCATGGAGCTACAGAGCAGGGGAATTCGAGCTTGTGGCACAGTAAGGGTGAACAGGAGACGCATGCCTTCTCAGTTGAAGCCAGACAGGCTGAAAAATAAAAGTGGTGACAATATGGTTTCATGCGAGTGGAAAACTTGGTGGGAGTGGCATGGCATGATGGCAAACGGGTGACTTGTCTTTCTACAGTACACACTAACAATATACTGTATGTAAGAAAGTTATACGTCAAAATGGAAACCCAGAAGGTAAGAAGCTGGACAAGCCAGTTGCACCTGAGGAGTATAACTGTGAAATGGCTGGAGTTGATCAACTGGCTCAGATGCTGGGGTCATATGCTTACGGCCATAAGTCCACCAAGTGGTACCACACTGTGTACCATCGCATGCGTGAGATTGCTCTTACTAATGGCAGGTGCTGGGCGATATGACGATATACTGTATATCGTGGGGACGATAGAAAAGTGTCTATCGTCCTATTTCTCTTCTATCGTTTCTATCGTTTCTAACCTAATTTTATCAATTACTAAAGAAAATATTGCATTCAATAGGCTATGACAAATGAATGATAATGTCTTGTCGCTATGCAATGCATACTCTACCCTTTATATAAGTGATAATCAAGAATAAAAATGAACTTTTTCGCAAAGAAACTCCATCTTGTGGTTTTGTGACAGTTCAGTTAAAAGTCACTTCAAAATAAAGTTGCAAAAAAAAGTATGCAATGATATTTTTGTCAAACTTTTCAGAGAATAGCTGGAAACGTACTTTATTGTGGGTGGTATATCGTGATATATATCGTTATTGTGATATAAAATAACCCATATCGTGATATATGATTTTTCCATATCGCCCAGCACTAATGGCTATATACTGTTCAAGCAGGCAAACAGTGACAGCACTATGACTGCAGCGGATTTCTGAAGGAAGGTGGTTGACAGCTTGCTGACAGAGTATGTTGCAGTGACTTTGGCAAAGTGAGGAAGGCCAGCACAAAGAGCAGTACCAGACAGGCTGACTGAGCACCATTTTCCTGCAACATATGAGGACAAAAAAATACAAACCTGACTGTGTTGTGTGCAGCAAAAGACAACTGAAAAGGAGGCACCAGTGCAACACATATTGTAAGCAGTGCAATGATGGCAATGCATGCAATTGGCTGCTTTGAGCGATATCATACTTTGCTGTGTAACAGGTATGTGATATGTATGTGAAATCATAGTATGCAGGCTCATACAAAATGCAAGACAGTAACATTTGTCAAAAATAAATATTTTTTGTTGATTTGATATGTTAAACCATTGCTTTGTGTTCTTTTTTTTTTAAAAAAGTGAGTTTTTGGAAAAATATTCAGCCTAGAGAGAAAAGAAACAAATAAAAATTAGCCCCAAAAGCTGGTGACAACCTCCTGTTCTTCTACAGCCAAAAATGTGGGGCGATGTGGATATAGCTACCAATCTGAACTTATTTTTTAATAGATTTTTCCCTCCCACTGACACCTTCTCCCAATAGTACTCCACACCATCCCTACTACATCAGGAACTCCTACCAGTTTAGTTGGAATGAATGGCCAGTGATGAGTCCACCTCTGACCCCCAGTATGAGCTGTCTATAACTGAAGACAAACTGCAGAAACTCCACACAGGAAAAGCTGCAGAACCAGATGGAATCAGTCCTTGAGTTCTTAAGGCCTGTGTTGACCACCTTTGTAGTGTCCTCTGTCACTTCTTCAGTCTGTCCCTAAGGCTCTGAATAGTGCGGCGGGCATGGAAATCATCCTACATTGTTCCTGCTCAAAAGAAGGCAGCTCCCTCCTCACCCAATGACTGCACACCAGTTGCTCTGACAGTATGTCTCACACCATAATGACCTTTGAGAGGTATATTATAGTCCTGGACTATATGAGTCCTCTTGTGGTAGACCACCTGGACCCACTGTAGTTTGCCTATCGGACAAAGATTGGTATGGAGGATGCAATCATCTGTTTAGTCCACAAGGCTTATTCTGACCTCAGCAATACTGTCAGCACTATGAGGATGATGTTCTTCTATTTCTCCAGTGCTTTCAGTAACATGCAGCCATCCCTGTTAAGGCGTAATCTCAGAAATAGGCGGCTAGATGAACCTTTTGTCCATCCATCCATTATCCAACCTGCTATATCCTAACTACAGGGTCACGGGGGTCTGCTGGAGCCAATCCCAGCCAACACAGTTTCCTGGATAATTAACTATCTGTCCTGGAGACCACAGTTGGTAGGATTCACTTTCTTCCTTGATTTTGCAAGCGGTTTTACAAGGATTCTTTGTATCTGTTATGAATCATACAATATTTAAACATACCAGATAAGGAACCTTGCCGTTTACTCCGATAGACTTTATACATTTCTGAGGAGAAAGGATCTTTTCTCATGACCTTTGAGGGTCAGAGTGCAGGGTCAGCTTTTGTACAGCACCCCGGAGCAATTTTCTGGTTAAGGGCCCAGCAGAGTTCTTGAATGCATATTTAAGATTATGTACCAGTAATGGCGTACTGCACGATAACGTGCAGTGACTACACTTGACGTGAGCATTCAGACTCTTTCACTGCACGTTTAGCATTCGTTTGCTCTGAGGTTGATGCACTTGATGCTTCCTGAGCAGCTCTTCTTTTATCAACCCTAGGGGCCCGCTGCTTCTCTTCTTTTGTCGGCATCTTTTTGCATTAAAACTGATTAAGTTACTTTTTGTGTTGCAATCACTAAGTACGTTTTCTTTAATTTTTTACTTAAGCTGGCACTTAAGTCTTCAATCTGCCTCAAGAATGATTAGCGAAGGTGGTAGGGAATGAGAACGGCACCCATACGCATGTGCCACACGGCCACCCTGCTGTGCGCTGCCGAGAGTTGATTCTACAATAAAATAAAAAGAGTATTAAAAATCATCACCCCGAAAGCAGATAGCAGACGTCATGTGATAAATGTGTACCAAATTTCAAGTCAATAGGTGAAACGGTTTGCCAGCTACAGGTGATTTAAAATCCTGGACAGACAAATGAACAGCCACGGTAGCGTATTATATAGGAAGATATTGTGCCTGGGTGGCACGGTGGCACGGTGGCGCGGTGCCTCACAGTTAGGAGACCTGGGTTCGTTTACCGGGTCCCCCCTGCGTGGAATTTGCATGTTCTCCCCGTGTCACAGTCCAAAGACATGCAGGTTAGGTGGATTGGCGATCCTAAATTGGCCGTAGTGTGTGTTTGGTGTGTGTGTGTGTGTCCTGCGGTGGGTTGGCACCCTGCCCGCGATTGGATTCCTGCCTGGTGCCCTGTGTTGGCTGGGATTGGCTCCAGCAGACCCCCGTGACCCTGTGTTCGGATTCAGCGGGTTGGAGAATGGATGAATGGATATTATTTTAAAATTAGTACAACAACAATAATAACAGCTAGTTGTCTAAGACCAGTTGAAATCTAAGCTGCTGACCTCAGACACTTGTCTTCTGATTACGTTGTGACTTTGGGTCTGTCAGATTTCTTCCTATCTAAGTTTCTTCTAGTTTCTGTTTGCCTTTGGATTGTGCATTGCACCGTACTCTCTGATACTTTGATTTCTTTGTACATTTTTTTAAATGAAAGGCCTACACTTCTAAGGGTAACAATGCTCTGTCTCATTTCATTTCTTGTCATTATCGCTGGAATATTGTCCAAGTAGTACTTCAGAAGGTGTAGTATAGGAGTTTTGAATGTAAGCATGTCCACATGTTCTTTGCTAAGGGTGGCTCTCTTTTTGAACTTACTGTATGTTGCCTGCAACTGAAAAGAGACGCTGAGATTGTGTTGAGGTAGCAGGGACACATAGGTAGGTCTTTGCAAGCTTGGCCAGAGTGGGGAATCTAGTCTTATTAGTTTTGGACCAATGTAATGGATTTTCTTCTTTGGCAGCTTGCTTCTCTCCAAAGTACAGTATGTCATGATCACATTCCTTAAAAGCTGTCCATAGATTTCTTCAGCTTCCACATCTCTGTTATCTTTTTCACTGCTGTTTCCCTAGTTAAGGAGTGAGTCGAGTGAAGAGACAGTGACAGCAGCTGTATTACTGGTTGAGGTACTGGAAGCACAGACATTGTCTTCCTGACACTGTTGGTGATCCATTTCCCTTTTCACTTCAGGGGCCTGTGTTTGTATTTTAGTGTGCACATGGAACACTTGCTCAGGTGTCGGGAACTTCAGTTTTCTAAACCTTGGACCCAATGCGAGGACTATTGTGTTTAGTGCAGAGTCTAAAAATATGTCCTTCCTCCATTGCTGCTGAAGCTGCTCCATGGCAGTGACTTGGAAAGCCTACACTGTACTTGACTCAAACACACCATCTGTTGTGGATTCCATGAGCTCTGTTAAAAGTGGGGGTACTGAAGAAATTGTAGACTTTTTCTCTCCACTTAAAAACACTTTGGCACATTCAAAAGGATTAAGAGCAGTGGAGATGGAGACCTCTTCAAGCAGGCTTCAGTGCTCAGCTTCTAAGTCAAGGAACGTCCTGCCTGTCTGTGTGACACTAGGGTCAGACAGGTGCTGCAGTTACGGGCCACCTTTGTTCAACTAGTCAACTATCATGTAGAACATACCCTTCCATGTTGTGCTTACATCCTGTACAAGTTTGTGCTTACGTGTTCCCATCTGTAGCTGTTTTTTTGGCTCATGTTTTTTAACTGCTCCACAAGGCAGCATGCTGCTCCAGTCGCTTTTGAAAGGCCTGGGTGTTTTAGTCCAGTATTAACTACCAACTGCAAGATGTGGCCAGTGCAGCATATAGAGGTCCATCCATGCTTCTCTTCTAAGGTGCTTGCAGCAGCAACAATACTGGCACCTTTTTCATGCAAAATAACATCAGTTTTACTGGGAGGAATTTCAAGTCTGCATACAACCTTCTCCAACCAGTCAACTATGCTGCATACTGGATGTGTCTGCTCCAGTGGCGTGGTTGTAAGGTAGACTGATTTCATGTTGCAGTCTTCTCCAATAAAATGGCATGTTACACCAAGGTAGGTTTCAGTTGCCACGCTTGTCCATGCATTGGTGGTAAATGCAAGTTTGCTGTTGGTAGCTTTAATGCAGTGCTTCCCGATTCAGTTTACCCTCGCACCCCCTGTGACGGACGAGGCTGATTTCGCAACCCTTTGGTTTGAGAAGAAGTATGAAAAAATATGAGAGTTCATATGAGAGTTCATAATACCCACGCAGCACTAAGTGCACATAAGATTAGGAGTCATCCGTTTTAACAAGCAGCGTATTGCACTGATACGAAATAGCCTGCCCATTTAATTATTTAGGAATGGATAGATAAATTAACATTTTGTACAAATAATGTTTTTCATTATTCTTCCTCGATGGATTCTGGCACCCCCAGCAACAGTTGAGCTCCCCAATCGGGAAGCGCTGCTTTAATGCAAGTCTTCACTTGTTGAAATGTTTCCTGATATTTCCTATACAGTAATCTCTCCTCGATCGCCGGGGTTGCGTTCCAGAACCCCCCGTGATAGGTGACAATCCGCAAAGTAGAAACCACATGTTTGTATGGTTATTTTTATATATTTTAAAACCTCTTAACGCGCACACGTACTGGTCCCGGGACATAACAGCGTTTTAAAAACGTTACAGTAATGTGTGCATGCCCATCTGCCATGCATCTCGACACCCTACCCATCAAATGAAACTTCAAAGTCTCGTCTTACCGATGATATAAACCATTTTGACACACAACAACCACAGCACTGACACTAAAGCCTTTTTGACAGAGAAGTACAAACTTTTAAGAGTTGACTTTCCCTACCTTTGAAGACCCCCTGCAAGTCAAACATCAATATTTCCGAGCAGTATTGATCCCATTGTGTCCGTAAGGCTCCAGCGTATATAATCCAGGAAAACGATTTAGGTCCAAAACACACGATATATTCTCAAAGGGACAAAAACTCCAGAAAACGTTTCATAACTTGAGACTAGCTACGTAATTTTTTTTCATTTCTATTGATCATATCAGACGTAATTTGTTTCTGTCGGCGATAACCATGCTACCGCATGTAACACGGAAGTGTTAGCTTCTGATCGACACCTAAGTTGGCCAATTACGACGGGTCTGGGGTTGACTGGCACCTCGTATAGCCAACGAGTGTCACAGACAGCTGAACGATGACGTAAAACTCCAAACCCTGGTAGAATCTACCAGTTTGATTTGACACTGTGACTGACACTCAAAACTTACAGCCAATGAGCAGCCAAGCATTTTGATATGTAACTTGCCATACTAACTTGTAAACAAAACGATCGAGCTGCGCAAGGTGGCATTTGTGCCAGTCTGCAGAGTTGGTGCGTGGTTGTTTATTGTGATTTCGCCAAGTTTTTTCGCATTTTAAATATGAATAAAAGTAGAAGTTTAAACGTAAATAAACGCTCGATTAAATAATAGATGCATGTACGCGTTGCGAAAGTATTCAACCGGCCCAGGAGATGTCTAATGGCAGAGAGCGACATGTGCCACGGCCTTGTGCTTTCTGCTTGCTAGTGATTGCTGCCATCAAGTGGCACATGGAAAAACGCTGAGCTGTGTTGTAACAGTTTGTAAAAGAAATGTAAATAGTTTGTGTGCATTTTATAAAAAAAAAAAGTAAAAAATAAAAATATAAATATATTTTTGGCCCATAACTTGTATTGACTATTTTTACATAGAAATGTGTATTTTTTATTGTTTTTATTATTTTTATAACTAATAGAGTGACACTGTGTGTAGATATAGATTCCTTTAGGTGTAAGCTTTCAGTAGAGCCCTCATTGATGTATGTGGGTTGAAGCATTCAAAAGTTATTACACTTTTTCCATACATTCCAAAATGTGGATAATGGTCCCTCTAAAAAGCACCTGGGCATGCCCACATAAAAACTGGTGTAAAAAATGTCATTTTTACAGGTATTCTTTTCAAATTTGAAATGTTAGTAGTCAACAAGTTATTCTGTTGGTACATAGTGTGTTTCTGTCCCCACCTACCTACTGCAACTTTATTTTCCTTTATTTTCATAAAAAAACTTAGGCGAGAACAAAAAAATTAGTTTTTTTTGTGAGTTCTAATGTGCATAACTTTTGATCAGTCACACCTACAGTGATTCTGACTACTAAGGGTGAAACTAGAGAATGTTACCTTTACAAAGAGACCAAACATGTGTTTATACTCCAGATAGTTCAATAACAGCAATGATTCTAATTTGGAGAGGTCGAATTACAGGCGATTTAGCAAAAATGACCCCGCTTGATAAGGGGTTTTAATTAAGCCCTTATAAACTCTCCCACACTGTTAACATTATTAGAGCCCTCTAGACATGAAATAACACCCTTTAGTCAAAAGTTTAAACTGTGCTCCATGACAAGACAGAGATGACAGTTTCTTTCTCACAATTAAAAGAATGCAAATAGATCTCTTCAGGAGCAGAGAATTTCAGAGAGATAGAGCACTCGCAAAGAAAAGCAAACAACCAAAAAATCAATACGTGTGCTTTTAAATATGCCCGCAATAAAGCGGCATTTCTTAGAGGTACGTCTGTATCTTTTAAGCAAACAGCTTCTGTGCAAACAGCACCTCTGCTCACAGCCCCTCCGTCAGGCGCAGTGAATGTCAGAGAGGGTGAGAGAGAATCAGAGACAAGCAAACAATCAAGCTCCGCGCGGGATGCATATCTTATAGCATTGAGGAGTTTTAGTTAATATGTAATACATGCTCTGATTGGGTAGCTTCTAAGCCATCCGCCAATAGCGTCCCTTGTATGAAATCAACTGGGCAAACAAACTGAGGAAGCATGTACCATAAATTAAAGACCCATTGTCCGCAGAAATCCCGAACCAGCGAAAAATCCGTGAAATATATTTAGATATGCTTACATTTAAAATCCGCGATAAGAGTGAAGCCGCGAAAGTCGAAGCGCGATATAGCGAGGGATTACTGTAAATCAGTTTATTAAAATATTGCCTTAAAGGCATAGTTAAACCCAGATTAAACAGATAAATCATTTCTTTAAATCCATCATCCTCCACCATGGAGAGTGGTCTCGTGTCATTTACCAGCATATTTACGACATAGTCATTCAGGGCAGCTGCTTGCTGTGGTGTGGATGGGGTATTTTTCCTCAAAACAGAATCTGACATGTTGAACTGTTTTTCACTGAAATTAGAATACAGTACAAGTCTTCAAAATATATTTTACCTCAAGCTATGCAGTTAATAAGTGTTGTCATTTCTCTTTATTATAATAAAAAAAATCTTGGGACGAGACAAGACTTTTTAGCCTGGGACGAGCCGTGATTTTCTCAGAGAGACACTTTCACGTCCCGTGAGACTTTGTGCCAAGAGATTTAACCGCACCCAGGGCCGGAAATAAAAGACAAAGAGTAGATGACAAAGTAGAATCCATCCAATGCCGTAAAGAATTCAAAAACATTGCAGCGATACACATGCAGAGCAGGTTAGAGATAATGAAAGTACTAAAATTCAAAAGTCTCAAAAAATGATAGTAAAGATCGCATTAGCGCAAACAAATGGAAATTATTACTCGGTGAAATAACGGAACAGTGAAAGGAGATTAAATATATTGTACGGATTTAAACTTTAAGTCGGAGACTTATAGATCTTCTAATTCGTATTGCCATCAGGTAAAAGTAGTGTTTCTTCCCAATGAAGAGGCGTATCCGCAAGAATGAAAAGATTTGTTGTTTGGTGGAAGTGAAATCCACATATGCTAGCGGCAGCCACATGAAGTGACTGGCACATAGCGCTAGCTCATGCTTGGGGGTTTGGTGAGCGAAGCGAGTGGGGGGCAAAGTCCCCTAGTTTCTTTATATTTAAAAAATGATAACATTAGCAATTTTAAAATGTCACAATTAAACATTTGTTTAGCAGAGCTGTAAAATTACTCAGTCACTTTTTAAACCATGTCCATCTTCTTTCTGTATAGTTGGGTTAAGGTTCTGCAGTGTGTGTGTTCAGCAATTCTTCCTGAACTCTTTTGGATAGGAGTTTCCCCATTTCAAAGCGAAGAGGACACCGGATCACGCACGTTTCACCAAGGGGGCGGTTTGTAATTGCTGGTAGTGGGCCGTCAATGAATAAAATAAAGGGCAAAACTCGGTCACGGGACCATAAATTCTCAGAAACACTGGTATAATGAAGGCAGCGCAAGCTGAATGCATTAAGAATGATCTACGTGGAGCAGATCCCTTCTCAGTTTGCCATATTCCATTTCTGCCTGCACAAACTTTAACCTTTGCCCTGCGTCCGGGTGATTTTTCACTCTGAGTGTGTGCACATTTGGCTATCACTGTGTGCTTTTAATGTCAGATTGTGTAGGTGCAATGAACAACACCTCAGACAAATGCACCTTCAAAGAGTGGATGTTTTCTTGTCTAGTGCGTGCACACCAGCTAGCATGGCTACAAAATTCTGGAGGTAGGGTGGTCACTGGCACGAGGCTCCACAAGAAAGGACTAATGAGGAAATCCCTGTCATGTGCACTGTAGTGTACCCTTGCATGAAAACATTGCGCTGCTCAGCAGTTTGTTGGCTCGAGGAATGAGCCGTTTTAAGTCAGATCGCATTGCCATTGACACGGTGTTGAGTGTGTATGCATACAAAGGTCAAATATGTTTTATATACTACGACGAACATTTGATTAACTGACATGAAATAAGAACCTCGTGTCTGGTCCGATTAGCCTAAAAGTTCCACTTAACGGTAGGCTTAGAAATGGATCTCGTTCATACGCAGGCGACTGCTAGTATTCGAAACTGACCGATTTCAAATAAAATATTTACAGCAGATCTTACCACTTTAACAACAGCCCTAAAGTTTGTCTTTAAGGTTGCATTCACACTCGTAAAGTATAATAATAAAACCAAGGTAATGCAAGTAGCGCAAAGCTACAAACTGGTCTAATTTATCCATTCTTCCTATTCCTTTGTTGATAACAATTGTACATGACGAGTGCACTCCCGAGTACGGCAGAGTCACATACTGTCTGAAAGCAAACAAATGCAGTAGGGGTGGAGCAGTTCTTTGGACCACTAAGCTAAATGTGTAAACCTTTAATAAATTGTGGGATGTTAGGTTATTGTGCTGAAGGTACATCTTCACTTGCTCCCATGTGTTTCCTTTCCAGGTGCTCATGTATGACAGTCATACTCTTGCCGTGCCAATTCTGCATAGCATATTGTACAAACAACCATTTTTTAGAAACCCATAACACAAAGTGATCCCACACTTTACACCTTTTATGTCGCAAGTTTGAGCTTTCATCGCCATCCGTCTCCGCCCTGTCGAAATGCACTGCTGCCGAATGTGATGACCTAATATAATGCATGTGACATCACCGATTCAACTATTCGAAAATGAAAATCATAGGCAATGAAGTTAATAACTGAATTTATCATTTTTTTGTCAATTTGTTTTTGCAGTAGTTGTTTGTGTTTTTTGTCTGTGCAAGTTTCCATGTGTTTTGTGTGTAGTTCCCCAAGATTCAGGGCCACCTCCCAAGAACTGTCCCTCACCCTATAAATCTGGCACATCTTCCACAGTTCCTGGTGGTTCATTTCGAATGTCCTAGGGGATCGGTGAGTTTTCTTGTACTCTACTGTGCTTTTGAGATTTTGTCTGAATTCCCAGACATTTTGCTTTGTTTTGACATTGCCTTTGGATTTAGTATTGGGACTTGCTCACTTTGAATTGACCATGCTGGAAATTCCTTATTTTTTGCCTTGTGTGCTCTACAAAGCTTCATGTACTTATGGAGCATTTTTGTGATAATAAATACTTTATTTTATAAAGATTTAATGTGGCCCTTTTTGTATCGACCTGGGGTTTCTGACACACTTTCCCCCTCTACTGGGCATTGTTGGATGTGCTTTTGTGACTAACATGCTTTGGGACTGCAATTCATAACATACTGTAGGTCTGACAAAAACTGTGTAAATGTTTTAACATGTTAAAGGTCAATATTCTGTTATCAACAGCCATCTTCATTTTATACACTCAATGCATTAATTCCTGGCAACTCGTAAAGATCCATTGATGTTATCCACTTCTAGAATTTTATGGCCATAGAGGGGAGTGCAAAATTAAGCTTTCTGTTGTAATTTACATTAGAATTACTAGAGCCAACGAAAAAACTTGCAATTCCGGCCCACCTTAAATCCCTTCGCACCTCTCTGTCAGCCTCTTTTGTCTTCTAAAAGTGTTGATAAGCCCAAGCACCACGCAGCCTCATATCATTCCCCCATCGACTCAAAATGGCCAAAACGTTCTCCCAGTTCCTGCCTTGATTGATTATCTGGGAATGAGCTATTCAGAATTTTAAGGGGAAATAACTTGATGTGCATTTTGTGTCTAAACAATCTATGTAAACAAATCGTTAAAACAGAAACGTTTTTCATGTTTTAGTAATAAATGACAAAATTTACACATGAACTATATAATATGTAAAGGCTGATGGCCAAATATAAAAAAAAAAACACTTCCATAAAAAGGGCATTCTTGTCAAACCACAAGAATATAAATAATGAACACCAGTAGTGGCATGAATCTGAAACTATCCCAAAAACTGTTGGAAGCTTTTAGTTACATTCATATTAAATGCTTTATTTATATGTTGTATTAGATGTAATATGAGATATATCAATTGTATTCTAAATGCTAAAATTTACAGAACTAGTGAATTATGAACAACATCCGATACAAATGAAATAGCAGTCACTATTATTGTTATAATATAGGCATCAAGTAATATAAATACAAATTACAATTCTTTTTAATATTTAAAACAGTTGATTAAATATTTCATTACTACAAGCAGAAATGAAATATGATATGAATACAAACTGAACAATAGGTAAAACCCAGTATAGAAAAGGATAATCAAATCGTCTATACAGTACTCCAAGTTTCTGAATATGCTTTATATTGAACTTTTCTAAACACCAGAAGACCTTTTACTGTTTTCTGCATCAAGGCTAGTCTGTTTGGGCTTTCAGTGTTGTTTAGAACTACCACCAAAAGTTTGAGAGCCCAAGATGCATGCCTTCCCCTTTTACTGAGATTTTTCTCGTTGTCCTCCTTCAGGAGTTATACCCCTTAAGTAGTAAACCCATGTGATGCTTTGACCCACTCCTTCAGAGCGGGGACAAGAAACAAGCATTTTGCAAGTTATGGGTGTCTTAGATTCAATAGGGTTACCCTCGAAGGAGACAGTAATGCTGTGTGTTTTCTTAGAACGTATGGTTTCCGTAGGCTTCACTGAGAAGAACGGGTTGTCCACCTGGAAGGAAAAGGTGGTAGTCTGTTGGAAGATGTTCTTAAAAGGTATGGAAGTACTAGAACCAGCCCGAATAATAAATGGTCCTTGTGCTTTGGGGGTTGTGCAAGTGCCAAAAAGTGGAAATGTATATTCTCCTCCAATTGGAGAGGAAATAGTCAGAAGTCCCTGGGTCTCTCCAAGGTGGCAAGGCTCAAAGCAAACCTCTACACAAACCTCAGAACCCCCTTGAGAACCAGCTGCTGCATTGATGGTCTTTTCTACCAAGAAGTCTGGACTGTCAATCTGTGGAGAGAAAACAAAATTTATTAATACACTTGAACAGCTCTACAGACAGACACTCATGACAGAGAAACTCATACTTCCTGAAATTAAATTTAACATTGTGAGAGAGATCTATTCTATAGATGAAACATAGAAAAGGGAATCTGATAAATCCTTGGTGAGGTCAAATAGAAAATCCATAACTTGACAGCATTTTAATGGCTATTGAATTGGCAACACAAAAACACAAAAGCCATTCATAGTCGATTTGCTTCTCCTAGTTGGTTTTGAGTTGGTAACAAACAGTGCATGCATGATCAGAATTCACTATCTTCAAAAACAATCTTCAGAAGCCTTCAGAGTACCAGCCAACTTGTGTATTCTGTGTACACCCAGTGTCTGCTCTCAGTAGCTTGTACTTAGTTACACCTACTATGGGTGCCCAGTGAGCATCCTCAGACGATGCTCAAAACCTCGTCAAATCACTCCTTTTGATCTGGAGGAGCAGGGGGTCTACACCAGGGTCCTTCTAGACTGTTTAACTCCTTACTCTGTTGTATTGACCCTTTGTATGCACACATGTTTCACCTACTATAGTTGTTCCTATATTTGTTTTGTGATCTCAAATATAGGATTCTAGATTGACACATAGAGTGACAGGTACAGTAAATTAAAAACTTTTTTTTGATCAGTCTCACTACTATCTTTATTCATGCTTACTTTATACACAAGTCTTTGAAACGCCCAAACTATAGTACTTCACTTAATTAATTTTCTTCCCCTCATATGCAGTAATATGAGTTGCTGGTCTCTTAGTGATTCAGCTGAATGCGTTACTACAAAAACTGAGAAGATGATATCAGAGCTAAACATAAGTTCTATCTGCTCTCTGCCTGTTGAGGGCACGTATATATGTTGTGTGTCCTGCAGCATTTACAGTTCAGGTTTACCGGCTGACAGTGTAGACAGCTTCACCTGCCAAAAGTGTTTAGTTAATTTAGAGTTGGTGAGGAAAAATACGCGAATTGGAGGGCCACGTTAGGAACCTGATAGCAATTAGGCAAACCGAAACTTGGATCGATTTTGTTTGTTTAGACAATTCGGCTACTTCTGATTCAGCTTCAGTCTCTCCAGGTCCCACTGTAGTCAGTGCGCGGCCGAAGTCACCAGCACCAATTCAGCCACTGGATGAGTGGGTAACAGTAAAACAGGGGTCTAAGAAGCCAAAATTTTGTCCCTCGGCACCCAGGTCAGGACCCAAAACAGATTCTCAGCACTCCGCAGCGCACCTGTGGAAACTGAGAATAAGAAAGTGCTCATAATTGGCGATTCCATAGTGCGCAATGTTAGAATTCCAAACTATATTAAACCAGCATTTAATGTTAAATGCCTCACAAGGGCCAAGATTTCTGACATAGGGGCTGCATTGGACAGTGTCGCCGACGATGAAGTATCTACCTTATTGCTGCATGTCGGCACTAATGATATTTATTTACAGCAATCTGAGGTATTAAAGAGGAACTTCATCTCTCTATGCACCAAAGCTAAAACAAAATGTCGGAATTTAATTGTATCTGGTCCCTTACCAAGATTATATAGAGGGGATGTGATTTATAGCAGATTGCATTCCTTTCACTGCTGGCTAGAAACCTGGTGTGCAAATAAAAGCATAGCATTTGTGAACAATTGGGATGATTTTTGGGAAAGGCCTGGATTTTTCAGAAGAGATGGTCTTCATCCTAACTGGAGGGATCTTATGTATTATCCCAAAATATGGCAGCAAAACTGCCTGGTTGACTGATTAGAGCACCATCCAGGCCGCAGTCATGTGATCTTAAATCACAGGCTGTTGTTTATCCCACCTGTTATTTTCCTGAAGCTGTTACCCATAATCCCTGTTGTGGGGCATCCAGTAAATTTAGTCTTGATACAAACCTTAAATTAATTGATAACCAAAAATAAGGTGTATAATTAGACCAAGGGATAAAACCAGATCCTCCACCAGGGGCATCTGTAATAGAAATTTAATTCAAATTAAAACAAAAAATATATCAGCAGTTCAGAAAGAACCATGCAGTTTTAAATGCTGTTTATTGAACATTCGTCTCTTGGCACTAAAGCTGTTTTGGTAAATGATATATATTAAGTACAAAATCTGATCTGTGTCTTCTTACTGAAACCTGGCTTAGTAAATGTGACACTGTCCCCTAGCTGAGGCGTCACCAGATGGATACTCGTTCCTTCATAAGTCTAGAGATTCTGGTCGAGGAGGAGGCCTTGGAATAATTCATTGTAACAAAATGCAAATCACTCCTAAAAATTTAGGCAACTTTACATCCTTTGAGGCATTCATTTTAAATATTAAAACAGATTCCAACACAATTATAGTGCTAGTCTACAGACCACCAGGGCCATATTCATTGTTCATGACTGAATTTAGCAACCTTTTGTCTGATTTGGCTATAAATTATGATCATGTAGTACAGATGGGGGATTTTAATGTACACATTGATGTGTTTTAGCAAATGTTTTACTTATTTGTTAAATTCAGTAGGATTTTGTCAGATTGTCAAAGGTCCAACTCATAATCATAACCATACATTAGATTTAATTATAACTTACAAAGTTGAAATTCAAAATTTAAATATTACTCCATTAAATGTAGTTATTTCCATCACTTCTTAATTACATTTGATTTAGTTCTGCATGCCAACACACTGACAGATTAAAACAAAGACAGTGTGACATCTAGATTGTAATTCTGCTTCAAAATTTATAGATACCTTGAGTAAGTCGAGTGTAATTGTGGAAAACCATTTAGATCAGTTAACATCAAATGTAAACGTGGAAAACAATTTAGATCAGCTAACATCACATTATAATGTGACCTTGAGAGATGCTCTGGACACAGTGGCTCCCCTAAAACAAAAGTGATCAAAGCACATAGAAACTCTCCCTGGTTTAATGAAAACACTGAGCTCTTAAATTAGAGTGTCGAAAACTGGAGCGCAGATGGAGAACAACAAAGCTACATGTCTTTCAAATTGCATGGACAGAGAGTGTTAATAAATATAAAAAGCCCTCTTTAAAGCTCGCTCAGAATACTATTCTACATTAATAGATAGCAATAATAAAAATCCTGGGTACTTTTAGAGCAGTGGCTAAATTAACAAATGGAATTCAGATCAACAGTGCAAAATACCAACAGATATTAGCAGTACAGACTTTATGAACTTCTTCAATGAGAAAATTAAAAATATAAGATCTCAGCATCACAGTACAAACCAAATACTAGCTTAGCAGACCCTGCCTCACATTGCATTCAACATTTCAGTAATTTTAATCCTGTAACTCAGCAGGAAGTCTTAACTTTAATTTCTAAAATGAAGCCCACTACTTGTTCCCTAGATCCAGTGCCAACAAAACTAGTAAAAAGTGCAATGGATGTTCTTGCAGCGCCTATTCTAAACATTATCAATAGTTTATTATTGCATGGCACAGTACCGGATGCACTAAAAGTGTCAGTCATTAAACCATTACTTAAAAAGTCAGACCTAAACCCACACATCCCCTATTTCAAATTTACCCTTTCTCTCTAAAATACTAGAAAAGTAGTGGCACATCAGCTTCAGTCTCACTTTATGCATTACAATTTATTTGAGAAATTCCAGTCTGGTTTCTGCACTGGTCATAGTACAGAAACGGCACTAAAGCGGGTTGTAAACGACATTCTGATATCCTCTGATAAAGGAAACTCCACTGTAATTATGTTGTTAGACTTAAGTGCAGCATTTGACACCACTGACTATTCTATTTTACTGCACAGGCCAGAAAATGATGTTGGGCTTACAGGCCCGTGCTTGCTTGGTTCAGTTCTTATTTATCAAATCGATTCCAATATGTACAGAAATGTGCTGACAGTACTCCATCATTATACACAGAAGTTGAATATGGTGTCCCGCAGGGCTCAGTACTGGGACCTTTACTGTTTTCACTTTACATGCTTCCACTGGGATCTATCATTAGGAAACATAATGTTAATTTTCACTCGTATGCAGATGACACCCAGTTATACCTTTCATTTAAATCAAATGAAGTTTCTCCGATGTTGTCTTTAATTAATTGTGTTAGTGAATTAAAGGAATGGATGGATGAGAACTATCTTCCATCTTCCAACCTGCTGAATCCGAACACAGGGTCACGGGGGTCTGCTGGAGCCAATCCCAGCCAACACAGGGCACAAGGCAGGAACCAATCCTGGGCAGGGTGCCAACCCACCGCAGGACACACACAAACAAACCAAGCACACACTAAGGCCAATTTAGAATCACCAATCCACCTAACCGGCATGTCTTTGGACTGTGGGAGGAAACCAGAGCGCCCGGAGGAAACCCACGCAGACATGGGGAGAACATGCAAACTGGATGAGAACTACTTGTCTTTAAACACATATAAAACAGAGATGTTAATTGTTGGAGGGAATGACGCTGATTACAACAATATTTTGTCATCATTTAACTCAGTTGGAATCACCATTAATTTTACTGAATCAGCCGCAATCTAGGAGTTATCTTTGACTCTAGCAGGTAATTTAAAGCACACATTCCAAAGTTGTCCAAATCACGTTTCTTCCAACTTAAAAATGTTGGGAAATTAAGGCGCTTTGTAAATAAACAGGATTCTGAGAAATTAATTCATGCATTTATTTCTAGTTGGATTGACTACTGCAATGCGGTGCTCACTGGATGTTCAAACTGTTCTTTATACAGCCTCCAGTTAATCTAAAATGCTGCTGCAAGAATTATTGCAAGAACAAGAAAATACGAACACATAACTCCAGTTCTTAAATCCTTACAATGGCTCCCAGTTAAGTTTAGGGTAGATTTCAAAATCCTCCTTTTAACATATAAAGCATTAAATGGCCAAGGTCCAGCTTGCTTGTCTGAACTTATCATGACTTACAAACCAGAGCGCACATTAAGATCTCAAGATGCCAGTCTGCTACTATGATTCCAAGGATTAATAACATAACAGTGGGGGGTCGAGCTTTTAGTTACAGGGCCCCTAAACTGTGGACTGGTCTACCTGCTACTATAAGAGATGCCCCTTTGGTCTCAGCCTTTAAATCCCGGCTGAAGACTCACTACTTCAAGTAATATGATAGTTATGATTTGTTACTAACCCTCACCTATTCGGTTTCTTTTCTCAGTACTTAAATGTAGCACTTGGTGCCACGGCCCACCTGCCAAGTTGTTTTGCCTGCCTAAGGTAAAGTCATGCCTGATGGAGGATCACAGGAATCGTGGGAAAGAGGGGTCGTTTCATCGGATTAGCGCTATTTTAACTGTGGAATGGCCAAATGGGGGAGGCAGCCTGATGGATATGGTCTCCAAGACACTAAACAAATCCAAATTATATTATGTGATATCATCTACTGTTAAATTCTACTCTGTACTTCTAAATTTTTTCTTTTTATACTGTATTGAGGATTTGTTCTATTCTGTGTATTGTACTGTATTGTATTGACCCCCTTGTTTTTGACACCCACTGCACGCCCAACCTACCTAGAAAGGGGTCTCTCTTTGAACTGCCTTTCCCAAGGTTTCTTCCATTTTTTCCCTACAAGGGTTTTTTTGGGGTTTTTCCTTGTCTTCTTAGAGAGTCAAGGCTGGGGGGCTGTCAAGAAGGCAGAGCCTGTTAAAGGCCATTGTGGCACTTATGTGATTTTGGGCTATGCAAAAAAATAAATTATTGTATTGTATTGTATTATAATAAAGCCTTGATTTTCTGGAAGATCACCATGACCTCTGCCCTGTTGGGTTCTTTCATGGATGTGAACATTCACAACTCCTGATGTTTACTTTTACTTTTTTACCGTTTAAAGGCGGTGATCAGCATGAGGTCAAGCGCATGCAGAAGGAACTCCGAGTCCAGCTCAGGGCTGTGAAGGAGTAGTACAGGAGAAAGCTGGAGCAGAGGTTGCAGAATAACAGCATGAAGGAAGTGTGGGATTGGATGAAGATCATCACTGGCTGCAGTTCGAAGTGGGGTGCCACCATCGAGAAAGATGTGGAGAGAGCAAACCAAATGAACAACTTCTTTAACAGGTTTTACCACCCTAACCCACTCTCATCTCAGAGTACTGCACCCTCCACCCATCCTTCTGCTGATACCAGCATAGGAGAGACATCCCCACCCACAATTACAGCAGCGCAAGTGAGCAGAGAGCTGAGGAGACTTCGTGCCAGAAAAGCAGCGGGTCCAGATGGAGTATCGGCACGACTGCTGAAGGCCTGTGCGCTGAAACTGGAGAGTCCTCTACAGCACATCTTCAACCTGAGCCTGGAACAGGGGAGAGTCCCGAGGCTTTGGAAAACATCTTGTATCACCCTAGTCCCAAAGGTATCATGTCCTGGTGAGCTGAATGACTTCCGGCCTTTTGCTCTGACGTCACATGTGATGAAGACCATGGAGCGGCTGCTGCTTCACCACCTGAGGCCACAGGTCCGCCACACTCTCAACCCTCTGCAGTTCGCATACCAGGAGAAGGTGGGAGCGGTGGATGCCATCATCTATATGCTACACCGATTCCTCTCCCACTTGGACAGAGGCAGTGGTGCTTTAAGAATTATGTTTCTGGACTTCTCAAGCGCCTTCAACACCATCCAACCTCTGCTCCTCAGGGACAAGCTGACAGAAATGGGAGTAGATTCACACCTGGTGGCATGGATTGTGGACTATCTTACAGACAGACCTCAGTACGTGCGTCTCGGGAACTGCAGGCCTGACATTGTGGTCAGCACCACAGGGGCGCCGCAGGGGACTGTACTTTCTCCGGTCCTGTTCAGCCTATATACATCGGACTTCCAATACAACTTGGAGTCCTGCCATGTGCAAAAGTTCGCTGACGACACTGCTATTGTTGGCTGCATCAGGAGTGGGCAGAAGGAGGAGTACAGGGAGCTAATCAAAGACTTTGTTAAATGGTGCGACTCAAACCACCTACACCTGAACATCAGCAAGACCAAGGAACTGGTGGTGGATATTAGGAGGCCCAGGCCCCTCATGGACCCCGTGATGATCAGAGGAGACTGTGTGCAGAGAGTACAGACCTATAAATATCTGGGAGTGCAGCTGGATGATAAATTGGACTGGACTGCCAATACTGATGCTCTGTGTAAGAAAGGTCAGAGCCGACTATACTTCCTTAGAAGGTTGCCGTCCTTCAACATCTGCAATAAGGCAGCATAAAGAAGAAGGACGCCTCACACCTGGACAAACTTGTTAGGAAGGCAGGCTCTATTGTAGGAATGAAGCTGGACAGTTTGACATCTGTGGCAGAGCGACGGGCGCTGAGCAGGCTCCTGTCAATCATGGAGAATCCACTGAACAGTGTCATCTCCAGGCAGAGGAGTAGCTTCAGTGACAGACTTTTGTCATTGTCCTGCTCCACTGGCAGACTGAGGCGATCGTTCCTCTCCCACACTATGCAACCCTTCAATTCCACCTGGGGGAGTACACACTAACATTATTCAAAGTTATTGTCTGTTTTTACATACATTTTTATTACTCTTTAATTTAATATTGTTTTTTATCAGTATGCTGCTGCTGGAGTATGTGAATTTCCACTTGGGATTAATAAAGTATCTATCTATCTATCTATCTATCTATCTATCTATCTATCTATCTATCTATCTGTCTGTCTACTATCTTTATATATAATACGCTACCGTGGCGGTTCGTTTGTCTGTCCAGGATTATAAATCACCTGTAGCTTGCAAATCATTTGTCCTATTGACCTGAAATGTGGTACACATATACTATATGATGTCTACTATCCGCTTTCAGCGTGATGATTGACCTCCAAGGTTATTCCTCTTTTAATGTTTATGTTATTTTATTGTAGAATCAACTCTCGGCAGCGGCCAGCAGGACGGCCGTGCAGTGCATGCGTACGCCGTCATTCTCATCCCTACCATCTTTGCCGTCACTTCCACTACCTCTTCAAATCTTAAATAATTCTTATGGTAGATTGTTGACTTAAATGCTACCTTAAGTGAAAAATTAAGGAAAACGTACTAAGTAATTGCAAAACAAGCACTCAATCAGTTTTAATGTGAAAAGATGTAGATGAAAAAAGAGAAGAAGAAGATCACTAGGGTAGAGAAAAGAAGAGCTGCTCAGGAAGCAGCAAGTGAATCAACCTCTGAGCAAACAAATGCTAACCATACAGGGAAAGAGTATGAAAACTATGAATGTTCAAGTCAAGTGTACTCACTGCATGTTATCGTGCAGTGCGTTGTTACTGGTTTGTATGATAATCTGGTTCAGTATTGCACAACTAGGGCTGAATCTGCTTTAGTTCTCCTGGATGTGTGAACCTAATATCAGCTGGAGTCTCTGTCACAGTAGAATAGAAAAACCTTTTCTTGCAGGATAGCATGCATGATGCTTTAGTCACAGACTTACACCCTTTCGTCCAAATTTCAACAAACTACAAGAAAACCTTACTTTTATGTACTGTGCTGTTTTTTCTACAGCAAAATATTATCTGAAGTTGCTTTATAAATGTAAAGTAAAGTAAATCTACAGTATTATTTACCTGCTAAAAGCAGGATAAGTGACTTCCCGAGAAGCATGCAGAGACTTTAACAAGGACTGAACCATCATCCTTGTGGCTTAAGCTACGGTGACTGTTTTATAAGTTGGGTTACTGAATATTTAACTCCTTAAGTTTTCAGCATAAAACAACTGTAATAATAATGCTGCTAATACCTTACAGCCGAACTCCACTTTCTGCCGTGAGAAATTTATAAACCTGGCCATCTGAGCCTGGCTGCTTCCAAGACTGGTACGGAAATAGAGGGGCTTCTCCAGTCCAGCAGGCATGGCTTTCAGGGTAAGGTCATAATGAAAGGTACCGAGGTCACTGTTTGTTAGCGTTAGACGAGCGGTGAACTCTCCTGACTTCAATGGCTGGTACTCAAACATCATGGAACCCTAGAATACAAAACACACATTAGAGAAATTAGGAAAAAAGAAAACTATGGTACTGTATGATCAATAGTCTGATCTATACTAAGTAATGTGCCCATGGATATAACAGGTTACAATTTTTAACAACCAGATTGATTATTTTTGGATTATTTACTAAATTCTCAAAAAATGAAGAAAGATGCTACAATATAAAGCTAGTTTGGTTATCAAAAGGCTTCAAAGTAAACCCAAGAAAGACCAAGGTGATGTTTGAAGGTGAAGAAGCTGGGGGCATATAACAGTGGATGCATGTCTGATTGGCAGGTGCCATAGAGATGTTGAGAGAAACTATGCATGGATTGTCTGATGTGGGCACACCGAAGATGTTAAATGTGAAAGGTGGTCTAGAAGAGGTGAGTGTGATTGTTATTTGTAGAAAGTGTGTGAGAAGCATGCAGAATGCTAATGTAGTAAGTGTAAATTTAAATATCAATAATGAAGTTGTTTTGGAGGAAGAAATGAACTTCTACTAAGGTGGCACATTGAATGAAGATGGAAGTGCAGACACAACAGTGCAGAAAGGGGGATGGGTACATTGAAAAAATTAAGGAGCCTCTGTGACATTGATGAGATCATTTATCAGATCTGTGTTAAAAAAACGTAGTGTTTACCGAAATATGATGTGGCCTATGAAAGTAGGACATGAAATACAGCTGAAAGGATAATGATCAGGTAGATTTGCTGATTATCACAGAGTGATAGGACAATGAATGTTGAGTTAAGAGAAAGGGTTGTTGTGGAGGAAATAAGTGCTGTTTTGAGAAGAAATGGACTAAGGTGGTTTGGACATGTTAGGTGAAAGGCTAAGAAAGATGGAGAGGATGAGGCTCCGAATGAGGCCAAGGAAGACGTGCTTGGATGTCTGGTTTTAATGATAAGAAAAGAATGGGCCTAACCATAAAGGATGTTGAAGACCATAAAAACTAAAGGAGAAAGGAGAACAAATGGCAAACCTGTGTTAAAATTGCCATGAAACTGGTGATGATGATTTACTAAGCTCTTCCAAGTTTCTGTAACATCAAGTCTTAGTATAATAAATTAATACAAATATGTGTGAGAGTCTACCTCTGATTGTGCAGGCACAGTGAGCTGAGATGGGACACTGATATCCGAATGTTTACACTCAATAAGGAAGTTTGCAGGAATCAGCAGGGGGTTCTCCACTCTCACTGTGGCCGAGGCGCTTTGTCGCACCACCGCAATCATCTCAATGGTACCAATGGCTGTAGGAGGTGTAGCTTTAAAACTGACAAGATAATAAAGATACTCCTGTGTTGTTTCATTCTTGAAAGTAACCTGCAAACCAAAAACAAGAATGGGTTTACAAGAAGGTCTTTACTACTAAGAATTATCAATTGTGGTTACTACACTTTTCTTAAACATTTCTGCAATATTATCCATAAATAAATATAGGTAAAGAAATGCTACATTTATTGTCATAAGGGGGTATAATGTCACCTTGAGCTAGGAAATCATTCATGGTCTATTTTGATATGTATTCTGAAAATATCTGTGTTGGAAAATGTGACTCGATTAATCTATAAACTTGCATTTTTTGATGTTTTAATCATATTTGTGGTATAAAACTCAAATGCTGCTCCCAGAAAAACTTGGTTTCCAGTAAGGCCAGGCTATATGGCTTAAATCAATGCCATAGTTTATAAAATCCATTCATTGACCGGACATGCCCCAAGGATGGGTTCCATATCCTCCCCTCAGATTCCAGTACTATCAAGTGTGGAACGTGGCCTGGACACAGACAAATGGACAACGGTTTATCACCCAACACACACATGTTTATTCTGTACAATATTTACAGTGTAGTCCGTGCACAAACCCACTGCCTCCAGTACCGATCTGGTCAAGTCAAGGCCTCTCTTTCCAGTGCCTTCCTTCCGGCCAGTTCCACTCCTCTCTCTCTCATCTCTCGTCTACTTCCACTTGACTCTTGACACCGAATGAAGGGAGGCGGCCCCTTTTATAGCAGCCCAGATGGGCACCAGCTGCTCGCCGATACTCCTCCACGGACACTCCCCTGTGTGGCGGAAGTGCCGGCTGCGCACCCGGAAGCCCTCCGGGTGCCCCAGTCTTCTTCCCCCCAGCACTTCTTGGTGTGGTGGAAGTGCTGAGGTCCAGGGTTCTTCAGGCACCGGGGCGCTGGCGGTGGCCACGGGCCCCTACAGGGTTGAGCTTCCAAGCTCTGAACCTGTGGTTCCCAGTGCAAACAGGGCGGTCGCCCCCTCGTGGTCCGGAGGAGGCGCAAGCCTATCTCCGGTCCTCCTGGGCGTCCCGGCTAGGTACCACCCCCAGCCACGTGCCACACACGACAGAACAATTCTCCATAGGACAACTGTGACCATCCAGAATTGCTTTACATGTTTCACCATTCACCGTGTCCCATAAAGCAAAATGTGGGCATAAATGATGCTGAAACAATCACCCCATACAATAACAGTCACTGAAAGAAGACTCCTCTGACCAGATTTTTTTTTGCCACTGCTCTCTAGACTACTTGTAGTTTTATTTTTGCACTAATATACCTACAAAAGTGTATTGAAGGAGTAATAGTGGATCTATGCACTACAGTCTGACCACTGCACTCCTCCCTGTTGAGCTCTCTATAGATTGTTGTTGATGAAACTTCCTGCACCTGTCTTAGCTTCATATTTACATTCAGATGATGGCTGTCATTTCTTCCTTGCATTTTGAATCAGTTAAGGGACATCATGGTGACCGAATCTGAGATCTTGTCCATACATGTAACTAGCTGGTGAAGCCTTTACCTCTAACTTCCATGCCTTTCTTTCATTCAGTCTGACATAGCAACTTTTTAGTTTTGCTGCAGGATGAGCAGTCATTATCACTGTGTCCTAACAATCAGAGCTCTCACAAAGATCTCTTCTCTGGTCCATTGTAACAAACACAAGAAGTAACAGGATTAGCCCAGCATTCTCTCACATGACCTTAATCTTAATGGGATGTAAAATAGAATTTGAATCTTCATTATTAAGCTGCATAGAATTGTACATTCTAAATTATAAAGGTAAGAAAACCATATTGCCCATGTGCCTTTTTTATGCCACTGTCCCTTTTTGTAGAGTACTCTGTACAAATAACAGTATATCATATCACTGGCAAACAAGTTGACGTCAGTGGACACTGTGTTTGCTTCTTCAGTTCTCTTTAGAATATCAGAACAATTCTGATTAGAATACACCCTGTAGCTCCACAAACTCTTCAAACCTATTCATCTAATTATAACAGTAACTAAAATGTCTCCAACATTTTATCATCAAATTCAAAGCTGTAATGTCTGATAGTGGCTCTTTAATTCTGGGGGATTATGAGGTGACGGGTGTGGATGGAGTGAAATTCTGAAATTAGCCTTAATTTAATAAACTTAAAAAAATAAAATATATAAAAGTAACATCTGCTAAATAAAGTTCACCTGAAAAATATCTGTCATATGGTTGTTCTTTACAAAATTATTAATGCCAGCACCAAAAGGTTTACCCTTTGATTTCAGTTCTGAGTGATGCCTGATCTCTAATGAAGGACTTGTTTTCCTTAAAAGTATGACCTGAAGGCAGAAATGTTAATCTCACTGCATGTTGTCGTACTCTCCATCGTGACACAATCAAGTGGATGCTTTAGGCTTTCCTTGTTTATTTTTGTTTTTTTTTACCATACTGGTAAAAACAAAAATTGTTTCATACATTGGTAAGCCTTGCGAGGGCAGTCATCTCTTCATTGGTTCTTGTTACTTTAATGATAGCATAATCAGAATATATTGAGCCTGAATTCCAAGTTATCAAGACAGTGCAACAGATGACTTGTTTTTGTCTTCGTGTTTTGCTTATATTTTGCCCATTATTATGGTGCTGTCACTATCATCAACGTTTTTAAAATGAACAACCCATTTCATCCTGTTCAGGATCGCTGGGACATGAACCTATTCAGGGTGGATTGCTCAGTCAGTAATGAGGTGCTTGTGCCAATGGAATTTATAGACAGAGGATGAGAACCTTCTAGTAATAAGTGAGGTATGGTAAATTATAGAGAGAGAAGTGTGAGACAGCAATTGTGTCACCCTTAAAGTTTATCTGAACAATGCTCACTGCAGAAGTACACAATCCGTGACATACACAAGACTCTCTGGCACTAGAGAAATGAGTTGGCTTACAGTAGGTGCAGTTGGTGATTTCCTGTTTTTACCTTAACACTGAATGTCCCTTCCTTGTAAGAGAAAAAAGAAAGCTTGTAGTCCCTCTTTGCTGATGCAGGAACATCAATGTAGTCTAAACCCTTCAACTGGGTAGTAGCATCCATTTTTTCTGGTTTAATCAATTCTATATTAACGCGGAACCTTAAAAGAGGTAGAAAAATGAGAACATGTAAAGACCTGGAAAAGATTCTGGAGTATTTCTGTAATTCTGCTATTAAACTATAGATTAGCTTTTTAGTTTAACCCTGTTTTGGTTCATATCTTACTGTGGAAGGACTTAGAGAAATTATAGAAACTACACAACAAAGACATTTCTAAGTCACTTCAGTCTTGTCCACCTAAGTATGAATTCCTTTTTAAGAGTAAATTCATTTTATATGACTGAGGCTTCCAGTCTTATGATCTAATCATATTATCATCTCACCTCTGTGGCTTAGGTAGCCAGTTGCTAATAGACAGCAGCTCTGAGTAGGGTGTCTTGCAGGGCACCTCCCGTGTGATGGTACTTATGGCTTTTGGAGGATCAGCAGTGCCTTGAAGCACATAAAGTAGTCCTGTACCATCAGGAAAAGGGAAGAACACTGTACCCTGAGAGAAGCAGTCAGAGAAAGCATTAGAACTTTTGAGCTTGATAAATACAGTGCATCATTGCGGAGAGAGAAGTGCAGCAGACTCATCAAGATATGAATACACAGCTGTCTGATTCAAATAAATGGGTTTAGTTTAAGATGAAACACATTTAATATTATTTTATTTTCCCCAGAGCAGAATAAATTTTATTATTCATTACAACTACAGAGCAAATTTCAGATACTCACAGAATAGAAATCATATATGAAGTATGCCATTAATAATTTAAGAATTTTGCGCCTTTTGGCCCTGTGCTATACGGTGAGCGCTTAAATAGCTATTTGGTATCACTTCCAAGAGTGTATGCCCACCACCTGCCAAACAGACAAAGTTTTACTAAAACATTGTTAAACAGTCCGCTCTTGTGAATGAAAATTGGACACGTTCAAATATGAACGAGCATTTGAATTGTAGTCTGGCCAGTCATCGTTACATTTATATTCATATCCACAAGTGCAGTACCTCGTGATAATTTAACAATAGTCTTCATGGGTGAAGTGACCTTCAGCTTGTTGAAGAAACTCAGATATGCACACATACAAGGCATATTCTCTTCCTGATAATGTTACCACTTGCTTTTCTTTAGTCTCTCATTGCACGTTTTTTTAGGATATCCTATGAATCGCAGTGTTAGCCAATGAATGAGCTGCTACTGGGCTGAACTCCTGACCAATAAATGAGCTGGGGAGGCATTTGTTAAAGGTGGGTTCACAGAAACGCTGTCGCCTGGCCACTATGACATTTTTAAATACTTATAGAATATTTTGTTAAGTGCAGGATTTTTTTGTTTGTTTTCATTTTTCCAAATATGCAATTTTAGGTACCTGATGAATGCAAAACCATGGAAACCAATGGAATAACTGTAGTTACCTTCAGAAGAAATTAATACTATGCAGTATTTTCATTATTTACATCCTATTTATATCTAAGACAACTTACAGCAACTGTCAACACAGTGAAAATACACTATCCATTTGAGAATAACAAGCTGGATACCCTTCTGTAAGTATCAACTTTTCCAAAGAAACCTGTTGACCGTTTAAATACCTGATGCTTTTTCCCATCTGTTGTCATGGTGAGGGGTCTATATGTGATTTCGTAGGGTTTGTTCTGTTGAGGCTCAATGGTGAAAGCTTGAGGTCCACTCCAGTATTCTCCTTCTATCACAGGCTGCAGAGTGCAATGCTTATTTGTTTTGTTTGACAAGGTGATGGTTTGGGTTTGACGACTTCTGACCTGGCATGCAAAATGTACAACCTAAAAAAAGAACAGAGAGGGAACTGTTTAAGTACAGCAGCATTTTTTTCAACATTCACGTTTTCTGTGGTTCTTTACACATGTTAACATGAACTGTATGTTTAATAAAAAAACAAGACCATTTCCCTTTTGCACATTGATTCCAGCGTAACAGTTTCTGGTGAAATACGTAGGTAGCACAATTAATTCAATGTCATATACTGTACAAACTTTAACATATACCCACCCGATTTAGATTCAACAAGGAAAACAGTCAAGTTAAAATTTTTAGCCTTCATCTCAAAGTATACAACAAAGTCAGATAATCAAAATACTGACCTCCTTGACTACAGATGCACTGACACAAGAACCTGCCAGAGTCAGTTTGAGGGGCTTGCCCCCTTCAATAGAGCAGAACAAATTATCATAGCGGATATCTTGACTTAATTCCTTTGGAGAGAAGGTCACTTCAAAGGTCACTTCCATGCCAGGTGAGATATATCCTTGCTCTGGTTGAATTGCAAAGTCAGGAGCAAAACTGTTGATATTCCATTTAAAACTGAAAGCAAAACAAAAGAATGAATATGCATCTAATATAGACGTAACACAAACTAACATGTGTTTTGAGATGCTGATATTAATCAGAAGCTCAGTGTGAGTGAGAGTAGATGTGTATACAGGTGTCAAGGCGATGGATTAGTTTGTTGTGCCCAATAAACGCTAGGCCATGAAATTCTGAATTAGAATAGTAGATCAGAATATCAATGAATGGGTAAATGTTCTGCATATGTTTCCAGAAATTCTAGTAGAACACACCTGGCACCAATATCTCCTGTGTTTTGCATTACTAATCTGCGGGTAGCCTGGCTGCGTTGAGCAACTGCACCAAACGGGATGTAGTCCTGATCCAAGTTGATCTCCATTCCCTGGCAACTTCCACGTAGTGCAAACAAAGAGCGCAGAATTCCACTGCTATCCATCATCACTTCATCCATGAAAGTGGCCATTCGACGCTTGGGTGCAAATATTATTTCCACCAAACAGCGGCCACCAAGGGGTTTTAGTGTTATATTACCTGATGGATTGACACATAATACCTAGAGAAATAAAACATACCATTATCTACAGTACAACTAACAGTTTTCATGTAGCAGTATACCACTAAGCAGTTACCATTTCCCTTGACTTAGATTGACATGGGCACACCTCAGTTAGACTAAAGGATCAGCTGTCAACCAGCTCTTTCTGGCTCTTTTATTCTTTATCATTCCAACCTTCTCACCTCTTTGTCTAAACTGCAGGTATCTCTTCAATCAGCTTTTTAACTTTGTTGGAGTTCATGTTATCCATTTTAATTTTTCTTCACTAATTCTCTTATTCGTTTTTACTAGCATTATTTCAATTTCCTGCTCTTGCCTATTAGCCCTCCTACTTCTGTTTTTTCCTTAATTCATTTATGGTTCAAATAATTGAAATATTGTTCTTTGTCCTTCTTCCAACCACAGGACCTGATTTAAATAGCATGTTAAACACTGGATTGCCGTTGTTTTGGATCTTTTTGTTCTCTTCATATAAGTTATCCTAGAAGTAGCCTGTTAAAGCCCATTAGAGCACTCCTTGTGTGATTTTGGGCTATACAAAAATAAATTGTATTGTATTGTATAGTAGTGCCATTTGTGGGTTCACCGACAAAAGCGCGATAGACATATGCGCCCCGACAAAATCACGACGGACAAATGAGCGCCGACAAACCCGCTAACTGGTTTTCGACAAATGCGCACCGACAAAATCACGAGAGAGGCCAAGAGAGTGAGACGCGTACGTGCGCATTATGTACACATTATGTGCTAGGTTATAACTGTTATAACTGCTGATGGCATGCCGCAAACAAATAACTCAGTCGAGGGTTGGCATAACGCGTTGTATACAAAGCGGAATTACCAGCAGTCAGGCAGCCAGCAAGTCTACATACGCGCAACTATCAAGACGTCTTGCTGCAATTCTTCCTACAGGGCGTGATCTTAAGGACTATCTGAATGCCGTGCTGATGGCATGCCGCGTCTCATAATATTGACTTCTAAAATAAACATTATTATATATGCTTTAAACTAGTAATTCATATTTAATGAAACTTTCGCAATTTTGTCGGCGCGCATATGTCTATCACGCAAATGTCGGGTCACATATTTGTGGTCTGATCAGTTTCTAAAGTTTATTTCATATGAAAACTTTGAAATTCACTCAGCTTCAGAATCCACTGCTGGATTTGGCACGTATCTCTGTGTATCTATGAAAGTTTTTTTGCCTGGATTTCTTGTGTTTCGTTCACATATCAATGATGTACATATTAGGTAACTGGTGATTGTCTCCATATGTGAGTGTGCTAAGCAAGGAACTGGTGCTCCTTTCAGTGTTTGTTCCTCCCTTCCACACAATATTTCCAGGATAAGCTCTAGTGTTATGAGCCTGAAATAAATTAAGCAAACTGAAAGACTGATACCCTTATTATAATTAGACTTGTGTTTATATTCTTATTCTAATTTTAATTCAATTACAGGCTCATGTGGAGCTGGTTCATCCTAAAGTACAGCATTGCTCAATCAAACCAAGTAAGAATAGATTAACCAGCATATAATCGTACACTGCAGAGTTTGACACAGAAGGAGCCTAGGGTGGGATCTGAATCACCATACCTGAAACTGTGAGGTAATGGAACCACCATGCCCATACATAAAATGTAACTTTTTTTAAGTAGCCACTTTTGTGAGGAATAACATGTTGGCATCACAGCCATTTTGTTTTTGTCAGCCAAAACTGACAGCAAAACAAGGAAATGATGGGCCGTATTGTCTGTTTCCGCTGGATCAGTTATGTCTGTTTCAGTATGAGACCTGGGAATTCTTCACAGTTTTGTCATGTTGGGGTAATATATGTTCAGTTTAATTAAATAAGTAACTACTGACATTAATTTCCAGTCAGTTGTTTTTAAAATGTGTTTCATCCATCCATTTCCTAACCCGCTGAATCCGAATACAGGGTCACGGGGGTCTGCTGGAGCCAATCCCAGCCAACACAGGGCACAAGGCAGGAACCAATCCTGGGCAGGGTGCCAACCCACCGCATGACACACACAAACACACCCACACACCAAGCACACACTAGGGCCAATTCAGAATCGCCAATCCACCTAACCTGCATGTCTTTGGATTGTGGGAGGAAACCGGAGCGCCCGGAGGCAGGAAACAAACCCCAGGCAGGGCACCAGCCCACCGCAGGGCACACACTTACACACCCACACATACTAGGGACCATTTAGAATTGCCAATGCACCTAACCTGCATGTCTTTGGACTGTGGGAGGAAACTGGAGTGCCCGGAGGAAATCCACGCAGACATGGGGAGAACATGCAAACTCCACACAGGGAGGACCTGGGAAGCGAACCCGGGTCTCCTAACTGTGAGGCAGCAGCACTACTATCTGCACCACCTGGACCATAATCCCTTAACCATAATGTATTTATTTATTTCCTTTATGGTGGCAGACACAGAGACATGTTAACAGAATTCAGATGGTAAGCAAACCTGGTCAGTAACAGATGTTTTGAGACATTAAGTATGCTAGTCAGAGGCAAAGCTTCATCTTGTCCATCCATCCATTATCAAACCCGCTACATCCTAACTACAGGGTCACGGGGGTCTGCTGGAGCCAATCCCAGCCAACACAGGGCACAAGGCAGGAAACAAACCCCGGGCAAAGTGCCAGCCCACCACAGGGTACACACACACACCAATCACACACTAGGGCCAATTTAGGATCGCCAATGTACCTAACCTGCATGTCTTTGGACTGTGGGAGGAAACCCATACAGACACAGGGAGAACATGCAAACTCCACGCAGGGAGGACCCTGGAAGCGAACCCGGGTCTCCTAACTACGAGGCAGCAGCGCTACCACTGCGCCACCGTGCTGCCCGATGTATCTTGTATGTCTGTTAAATGCACAAGAAAGTAGCAGAATTTATTTAGAAAGCGAATCCAGAGGTGAATCGTGGTTTTTAACTGGGAAATAAAAAAAAATAAAAATAACCAAGGATCAATACATGTGACAAAAATGGGTCAAATATAGAGGGCTGGAGTTTGAAAACCAATAGATACATAGTACAATGGCTGACCCCCAAAGGTCCTGTAAAAAGACAGGTTCCCCTCTGGGATTAATACCATGCCATTTATACCAAAATAACCAGAGCCAAAACATAAACTGTAATCAAAGATGCAGAGCCACATTGTGTTAACCAGAAATATTTCAAAAATTAAAGTTTGTAAAGGTTTTATTTAAATCCAGTCAAGGACAACCAGAAAGTGGCATGATGCAACCTTTATACTCTTGACCTGGATATGACACGCGTCGCACACTTGCAATTCACTCTGCAACCGTCCAAAAATGACTTCTCCAAATGGCAGTGGCTCCTAAGAAAATTAATTTGTTGTTGCTGGAAAAGACAACTTACTCTCAACATCGTTAAAAAAATGTCAGACACCAAAATTAATGTGACCACAAGATTATATGGTCTCTAAAACCTCTAAAATGACGTCTAGGCAATTTTTAGAGCTCAAAGAGAATTAATCAAAACTCAGAAACAAGAGCCTGACCATGAGAGTGTGTTGCGAATGGGGTGAGCTGGTGAGGGAGAAGCAGCGCTGAGCGCATATTTTGAAGAAGAAATGTGAGTGCAAGCATCGAGTGGACAACGGCAACAAGCTGCAGATGCCTTTGTGAACAAGATGTTTAACAGTATATAAATGTGCATCAGTAAAACAAAAAAGTTGTATTTTTTTTAATATTTCCTGCCTTTCTTAATGTCTAATAGTGGCAATTCATGAAATGCTTTAAAATGTTAAATGGCCTACTGTATAATAACTGCTGTTTTTGAACGTTCAATAAAGCTACACACAGCTCTTAAAATAAATATGGTCATCCAAACTGACCTAAAAACATATTTATTTTGTTTGTTTGTATAAGTATGGATCCATATATGCAGAAGTTATGAATTACTGTTAATGCTGCATCCCTTCAAATTATGTTGAGTGCCACCTCTTTTAGTTTTTTGCCACTGTGTGTATATGGCTAGTTAAAACAAAATATGTGGATGATAACAGTTAGGGAAAAACTCCATGAATGGAGTAAGTTTAAACGGTATGCCGCCTCAAAGACTTGGTCGAGTAATACCAACACATATGCACATATTGTTATATCTCTAGTGTGTCTCGTCCCTGAGACTGTAAATTTTCAAACTATGAAACACTTCTGGATTTCAAAGAAGGTATTTGGAAATACTAGTAAATGCAACCATTACAAATGATGATCTTGTATTAAGAGTGCGAATCATTCCAGCCATTCAAACAGATGGTTTCCTGTCTGATTGTTTAAGTGCAGAGTCATTGGAAAGGTTCAAGCCTTTATGCGTATTATGCTGCCAGTTCAAATCTGGGCATTGGAAGGACTTACCCACTTATATGAAGATTAGCAATTACACCAAAAAAGTAATGCAATCATTATAAGTGATCTGTAATGTAAATACAAACAGACCTCTCAACCAACTAAAGAAATTGGCTAAACAGCAACTATTGTGAGTGTGTCATACGAAAGTTTCCTCAGTGTCTTCCCTTGATTTATTAGTGAGTGTACCTTAGAGTCGAGTAACGTCTGTTGAGTCAGGGCCAGGACAAAGTTCACAGGAGCAAGGCTTTTATTGACCACAGGAATGACCTTCTTTACTGTCTCTCCAGTCCGTAAAGCTCCCAGATTCACAATTTTATGTTTTGCATCCTCAACTTCAACCTAAATACAAATAACATTAGTAAAATAACTTAATAAAAATGCACCATCTGAAAAATATTTACATTTTGAAAAATCAGCATTTATTTTCACCTTCATCTCTGTGCCCTGGCCAAGAATCTCCACAGTCTGCTGGCTGAATCCATTGATGTCAAAGATGATTTTATCCTGATACATGATGGGTTCTCTTGGATAGAAGGTTATAGGAATCTCCAGGACACTACTGGGAAGCAGGACCTCGGTGTGGCAGTCCACTTCTAAATGTGCAGTACTTGAGAATAGACACTCAATTCTAAAGAAGAGAATGCAGAATCTTATTAAAAGTAATTTAATAGCGCCCTGGTGTAATCTGCAATAGATTAATATATTAATAGTAGCAGAATACCATTCTAACCCTAGTGATGCGAAACTAAATCAAGGATGCGGTGTTGTAGTCTGTCAAATCAGGCTCTTGAGAGGAAAGTTAAAATATGATTGAAATTGTGTTGCCTTTAGCTAAGCTTTCACTTGCCAATATTTGGAAATGGTAAGTAAGCACAGAACTTTCACAATTTGTATTCATCCATTTATGAATGGATCAATGTCAATCTAGCTTAATCCAATTCAGGGTCTTCACGTGAAGGGCAGGTGTGAGTTTGCCTTTAGAGGAAGCAGGATTGGAATGGCACATTAATGCACACAATCATTCATACAGAACCAGTTTAAAGTTACCAATTAATCTATCCAGAATTTGTGTCAGGTTTGTGAGAAAACCAAAGCTCCCAGAAAATATTCAGCTGGGGTTCAAGGTGTGCACCCGCACAATACACTGGCCTGGAACTGATCTGATGCCCCGTGCACTTAGAAGTTACATAAGTTATCCATCAATCCATTTTATGAATCTGCTGCCAATTTCAGTCAAGAGAATGCTTTATCAAATGCTGGGAATTTGACATCAATTCATGGCAAGGCACATTTATTAATGTGATCCCTACACTAACTAAATCCATCTTTGAAACGTCAAAGGAAACTGGAGCTCAAAAAGAAATCCTGCCAAATTTTAAACCCATCTGCCTGCAACTAACCACTATGCTCTCAGGTATGCCCTCCTTGCTTCTGATAAATCATAATTCAGTAAATTATCCATCCATCCATTATCCAACCCACTATATCCTAACTACGGGGTCACGGGGGTCTGCTGGAGCCAATCCCAGCGCACACAGGGCGTAAGTCAGGAAACAAACCCCGAGCACACACCAAGCACACACTAGGGACAATTTAGGATGGCCAGTGCACCTAACCTGCATGTCTTTGGGAGGAAACCCACACAGACACAGGGAGAACATGCAAACTCCACGCAGGGAGGACCCTGGAAGTGAACCCAGGTCTCTTAACTGCGAGGCAGCAGCGCTACCACTGTGCCACCGTGCCAGGGTCCAACACATGACTCTTTCTGCATAAATCTTTGATTTTATTAATAAAATCTTGTAAAAGAATTTGCTCAAAAAATACAGAATCATCTTGGTTGGGCAAAATCAAAAAGAATGATTTTGAAAAACTGATGAGTGAACCTGGCTGAATTCACTTCATCCTTAGTTTGTTGAAATCATGAAAATGTTCGTAATCTTTCCCATACTTTATGCTGGACCGATTATTGCGGCCAAAAATGTGATCTGAGGTGTAAGGCTTCAATGCTAACCATTGCACCACTAGGCCTACTTGTGATAAAAATAATAGACTTAAATATCAGAAAAGTAGAATTTCTTTCTAGCAGTGGCACAGAGGAAGAATGAATTTACTAAGGATTGCCATAAATAGGTGTAAAACATGGATTCATACTATTAAAGGGGTAAGCTCACATACTGTATTACATGCAGGTCACATACAAGTCCATACAAGACACAAATATACCCACACATTTCCAGTTTCCTTCTGCGTACACATATTGTGTTTAAATGTATTTGCAAGTTGGCTACTAATTTTTAGCCCACTGCTAGGTGCTATATACAGTATATCGGTGTTATATACTCATGGGCTGTACCATGCAACATTGGATGCTACTGCTCCATGATGTCATGCAGATCTTGCAAGAGTAAGAACGTAGCAAATATCCTAAAAAATATTTGACAAACAGAGCATATTTACTGCAAAAAGACGTTTTGGTGAATTTTGCCCATCAACACTAAATGAGAATAAATTGCCTAATAGCCTTTTATAGTGTTATTAACTATGGCAAGTTCATTATGAAATGATCCTTTATGAGTTCTCATGTCCCCAGACTGATATGCTGACAAACACACATACACACACAACTCCAAAAGTGGTATAGTTGATTTGAGATACGTAAAACATGGAAATCTGCAGAAATCTCCAAGTTGAAATTTGAATCCCAATACAATACATTCTCAAGATGAAACTTTGGTTGACTCAGGAAAGTAACAGATATGACGTGCCCAGCACCTGTCCTTGCCTTCATCAGATTATAGTTTGGAATTCTATATAACATTTCCTGTTATACAGAATCAAATCTGTATGTCAGACTACATGACTGACGCTCCCATTTATATGAAGTCTGCGACTGAAAATCAAATTCAAATGAGTGGCTTCAATGTCAGTCAGATAGGAGTTTCTAAAAATGGCACAGTCATAGCACTTATTGCTCAAGTGACATTCTGATGTTTCATTTTAGTGGTCTCACTTGTTAACCCTTAATTGCTTATTTCAGTCTTAAACAGCTACATTCACTGTTGTTAATGGCTTCTTATTAGCAATAAGATGCAAATGACAAAGAAGCCAACAGTTCTCCATATCACTTGCTTTTATTTACACGTGTGTGAATTCATCAGGCACTGTTTGTTTTAATAAAGCACTTAAAAGAAAAATGTGACAGACTAAAAATGATCCCTTTTAGGCTTGGAAAAGAAAAAATCTATGATTTAAGAACCAAACATTGCAGACTAACGAGCCATGCATTTAAATAAGCTCTGACATGGCAAGAATTGGTTTCTAATTAAGCAATTGGGTTGGAACAAAAACTTGCAGCCACTGCGACCCTCCAGGACTGACGTTGCCCACCCCTTGTGCAAATGAACTGTAGCTATAGATTTGAACTTTAATTTGTAATTACTCTAAGTACAATAACTGAGCAAACAGCTAATTATCCATTGTGGAAGCCGGCCCGGACAAAGACAGGCGGACACGTTAATGTCACCCAACACACGTTTATTCAAAATTACTTACAATGTCCAAGTGCACACAAACCCCAAAAGTCCCCACAATCCTGGCCAACAACAATGCCTCAGTTCCTTCAGGCTGCCTCCTTGGCTCCTCCACTCCACTCCCGACTCTTGCCATTGTATGAAGGGAGGCAGCCCCTTTTATACACACCTGGATGTGCTCCAGGTGCTTCCCAGCAATCTCCCACCGACACGCCCCAGTGTGGCAGAAGTGCTGGCTGCGTACCCGGCAGCACTCCGGGTGTCCCCAGTCTTCTTACCCCCGGCCCTTCCGCCACACCCGGAAGGGCTCCAAAGGCACAGGGGTGCCCCCTGGCGGTGACCACGGCCCCTACAGGGTTGAGTTTCTAAGCACTGTAGCCGTGGCCCCCAAAGGAACCAGGGTGGTCGCCCCCACATGGTCTGGGGAAGGCGTAAGCCCTCCTCCGGTCTTCCTAGGTGTCCCGGCCGGGTTGCCGCCCCAGCCATCTCCGACACCATCCATCCATCCATCATCCAACCCGCTATATGCTAACTAAATAAATTTAATTATAAAAAAACTCAATAAAGAACTTATTTTATCAAGAGTAATATCTATAATAATAATTTCTAATTACAGTATTACAGTACCTGGCCTCTTTGTCTCCTTTATTTGTAATGCACAGTTTTTGTGTAGATGGGACCATGCCAGCATGATAGATGAAATTTGGTCCAAAGTCATATTTGGTAAAAGAAAAATGAACCCCTGGAGGTACACCAGCTCCATCAAATAAGCATCTATAAGTGGGCCCATTCTGAATCTAAATGAAAAAAATAAGTAAATTAAAGTTTAGTTTATGACTCCATATGTTAATATGTCATTGATAATTCTAACAAAGCTGCTAACTAAAACTATGGCGATCATTTCAGGAGCTTAACACAAGTGCCAAGTGACCACTATTGGCTGCATGCAATGAGAGCGTTTGATGCTTTCAAGTGTCAAGGTTACAGGGCAGATGGTCTGTGACTACCAGCCGTGTGCACTCATGTTACAAAGTACTGCCAAAGATAGTCTACTCTGTTATGTGTAAAATGAAGAGTGGCTTTACTAAATATACCGACTCACTTCTTTAAGAATTAACCTGGTATTGTCTATCTTTGGGTGTGGTGCCAACAGAAGTTAGTGCCACTGCCTCACTGATTAGCATCCCTGGATTCATTCCTGAAATTTGTCTGTTGATCTTTCCACAGCTACTCCAGTTTTTCTCCCACATCTCAAAGATTCTAAATGTTTCCCACTGTACGTGCAAGTGTGGGGTGTTTGGTTGAGTCAGTGATGGATTGCCAACATGTCTAGGATTGGTAAACAATCAACTGTTTGCAGTAATGCCTTACTTTTAGCTTCAGTCCAGTTTTCTTCAATGTGCATTTATGCTGGGGGCAGAAGACCAGTGTTGAGTGAGCCTGCATCCCTGGTTGCACACTCCCATTTTCTGGTTGCATTTTCAGAAACTGCAGCACATCTTCAGGTCCCCAGAACTCCCAGTGGAATTCCAGAATAAACCTGCCAGTGTTATATACGTGAAAGTCAATGGATATCTTCTCATTAAGTCCCACCTAGGGAAAAACAGGGCACATCAGTTAGCTTCTTCAGCAAAAATATCACCAAAAATAAATTTTAATTGATTATTTCTAGAAATCTTAATTAACTGATTAGTTTGCACTCCAATTATATGAGTTCAGGGGTGGATGCTGAGGGTGCTTCTTTGTAAAATGAACCTTTTGAAATGTGCAGGGACTTTACTGAAAGAGTAAACAGTATGCTCTCTCTATTGGCTTACTAAATGCCCCAAGTGGTTACCTTAATCAAAATCAATCATCTCATTATAGATGATATAATGAGATGATCCTATTATATCCTAGTTAGTTTTGCAGTGTTCCAGCTAATCCAGACCACGCCTGTTCCTAAAGAAGTGTAATCAGATAATTTCCCAGAAGAAATTGTGTCATGCACCATGGCAGTGTGTCATGGCTGTAATTGAAGGCATTCTTCCCAATGGGTAACACTGGGTACACCTTCATGGGGAGATGCAGCATAATCCCTCTGTCCGGGAAAACTATCATCATCTGGGAAGAGCAGAAGACTTTGAACCCTTGGGTCCCCTGATGGCTATTTCTCCAGAGCTTGACTGCATCTTGATGCCCTGTCCAAGAAAATTAGAAGAGGCTGAGAGAAAAGATGCACTCATAATGCAGCTCTGTGGGCACTTTAAACAGATCTAAATTTGGTTGAAGAATGTGGACACAACTCTTTCTAAGTAGATACAGAGACAGAATGGCAGGTGGAATCCTACTCTCCTCCAGCACCTTCAAGATGACTCCCCAGGTAAACAAATTAACAAAAAAGACATGGACAGGATTGGAAATTCCCGTGACATTTTTAATAGGTGTGCAGGGTCAAACAATTAGTCCACAACCAAGCAGATGAAGCTCAAATGTCAAGTTTGCCTCACTGGATCAAAGGCCAAAGGCTTTAGGGTAACTTTTAAAGAATTCCTCAGAATCATTGACGTTACCTGGCTGAAGCTGATGTTGTTCTCTCTGTCTGGACTGAGCTCAGTAACTGTCCCCTCTGAGTTCTCATACTGAACGTTGGCATTCATCGAATAAGCTTCTGCCTTCACATTAAGTGTCAAAGGTTGGCTTTTCCTTTTTACATTGCATAGTAAATTAAAGTTCACTCGCCCTTCATGAGTTGGCTTGTAAGAGATTACCACTGGGATTCTATGTGAAAACAGAAGGAGATTCAGGATTAGGACAGGAAGCACTCAAATACTATCACTTAAAATCCTGGAAATTCCATGCAAACCAGGAACCAACTTGAGATGGGGGCCTAGTCCAACTAAAGCACACACACATACCTTCTCATACTGAGAATTATCAAATAAGCTTACACGAGCATGTCTTTGAAATTTGTGGGTGTTGTGATGTAAGATTTTGCATATAAGTTGATAAATATTTTGTATGTCTTTATTTGTAATTTAGGCAAAACTAAGTCAGGAAAGTGAATTTTACGACAGAGTTGGGGGAAGTGCCTGAAACAAATGTTTCAAGAACTAGAGTCTCTCTCTCATACCCCACACAAAGCCAGGTTTCCTAACTGCCAAGCTTTACCTTAACATATGGTTTGGGGGCAGGTGTTAAGATGTTCTATTTCCCCATTTGTCTGAAGTATGGCTGTTTGGAATTGGCTTGTGTCAGAAGCCTTTAAGTACTACAACGCCCTATTGGCTGTAAGGGTTGGACAGAACATCTATAAATTTACTTGCTTAACCTCACACTCTCTCTTATTAATATCTGATGAAGAAGCATTTCTTACCAAACTGATGAACTGAAAGGACAACACAATAGAGTGCACAGCTCTGCGGTCATATCAAATAGACATGTGGCTGAAAGCTGACCATAAATGAACCAGAGACATTTTTAAGTAACTAACAAGTCTGTGTGCCACCTGAAACTACACATCACCATTTAATCAGGTTGTACGGTTGCCAATATTCAAATGTACTTTGCATGTTATTATTTAAGAATATTACCAATAATACATTGCTTAAATTGTAATTTAACTCCTGCTTGTCTTTTACTATACCTAATTGTCTGAGGTTATAGATATAGAAGGGAAGGTGAGGAGAAGTTATATACTATAATACCTTATAAACAGTGGTAAGTCTGTGGGATTTGAGGTGTTCTGACAGAGGCTACATCTTAATAATACAAAGGGGAAAGTAGAGCAATATATTACTCTACCAAGACAAAACAGGAGGAAAAACTCATAGGAACACAAGAAGAATTTGCAGACATTAAATAGATGATGACGAGCAGTGGAATTGGAACCCCCAACACTCAATCTAAGGATCGGCAGCTTAACCAGTGCACCAAGAATTTACCTGCCCTAATAAGTGAGAAGTCAAGCAAAATGACACTTTTTATTGGCTAACTAAAAAGATTACAATATGCAAGCTTTTGAAGCAACTCAGGCCCCTTCTTCAGGCAAGTGGGAGCACCCAGTCTGGCAATTTCGTGGAAACAATGTCAGGAATTCTCTAAATTTTGGTGTTTTGCTGACCTTTAACCTTTGTCAATTATATAAAATACACTACTCAGGAAGAAATTATTATTATTTTTTTTGTCAAATAGTATTTGGAGGGATTTAGTACATTTCAGTTGTGTTTAGTTTGCTCTTTATTTTCCCAAAAAAAGAAAAACTCAGCTATAATTGCTGTTTGTGTTGACCAAGTAACAAATTAACAGTGACATCAAAATTTCACATACATACATCAATTGCCTTGATATGACCGACTAAATGTGTGGCCTTCAGTGGGCCCTACAACAGACGGAAAGGGAATTTGCTTGAAATTGGCTCAGTACTATCAGGTAAGACTCTGGCTTTGTAATCACTAATAAAAAACTAACCACGAGGTAACTGTCTCTAGGTCTTGCAGATGAATTTCTGCCTAAATTATATTAGTTGTTTTTGTAACTATTTTTCTCTGAGCACTTCAGTTATGATGGTCATTTTGTATCCTTGCCCTGTAACACTTGTTTTCAAACACTCCTCCAGACTGACCTACTTGATTATGTTGACCCCTTTTGTAGGCTGCTTATGATAAAATTGTCTGCTAAGCAAATAAATGTAAATATAATGAAACAAGATGAATTTTAGTATTATTAAATTAAGTATTGCAATATATATTTAGTATTAGAGTATTTCAAAAATTTGGAGTAAACAGTAAATTAGTCTCAATAATAAATATTATCAGGAAGGAGTTACCAAGCCTTGTAAATGGCTCATATGTGTTGGTGTGAAAAATCGTTTTAAAAGTCACTAAATATGGACAAAGTAGATTTAGAAAATGGGTAGAAAGTGTAAACCGGGAAAGGAAAGGAATGATGTGATCTGCCAGTTTAATATGATAAAACATTGAGTTTGTCATGTACCTGCTGTGAAGTGGCACAGACCCTTCCATTGGATTCACATCTAGGCTCTCGACAAAGCCTTCAGAGTACCGGGAATTTTCTTGAAAAGAGAATGCAAAGTCCACATCTTCATTGTTCACCAGGTACACAGTCTCCCGAGCCTCCAGGCCTAGAGTTATTAGTAAAGAGATATATTTTAATGCTTGCTTGAGTTTTCATAATGGCAGCTGTAGATTTCATGGGAACATCCTTCTTATGTTAACTCTCATTATTTTTCTTGACTGCGTTATCACTTTTTGATCAACTGTTGAAGGTTTTGAGTCTGGGAGAGCACTTAAAACTATTTCCAAGCAATTTGTAGCCTAATATTCCACAATCCAAAAGATTATGTACAAATGGGGACATTTGAAACCAGTTGCACCCTGTCCAGCTCTGGTCATCCCACTAAATTAATGAAAGATACTGTTGAACATTGCCCAGCATGTAAGACAGAAGAATTCTCTGCTCTGTAAAGAGGAATTTAGGTACATGACTGAAGTTTGTCAGTGAACATTTGGGTGAAAAACTGGACTTTTGGAACAATGTGCTCTAGACTGATGAGCCAAGCATACAGCTGTTTGTCCATGATTCCAGATGCCATATTAAGCAAAAAACAACCAAAACAACCTTATACCATTCAACAATGAATTTCATAAAGGGTTTCCTGAGGACAGTGGCTGATGTTAAACTATATGTGTAATTTGCAACAAGACAATAACTTAGAATACTCCAGCAAATCCCCAAATGAACGATTTAAAAAAAAAAATGATCAAGCAAAAGCCGAGATCTTTACTTCACAGAAATACTCTATGGGGACTTTGAAGTTTTCAGTACACGCAAGAAAACCCTTAATCATAACACATAACACAGTTGAAGAAGTTGTGTAAAAAGGACTGGGCAAAAAATCTCCCAAATTGATGTAGGAGACTAATAGGCAATTAGAAGAGTTTATTTCTTCCCAAGGGAGTATGCTTTATTGCATTATAAAATTAAATGACCCTGTTCACTCTTTCACAGCATCAGATGTTTTATTGTGGGAAAGCTTTTAGTGACACCTCTCCTTAAAACATAAATCTCCTTTTATTAAATGCATAGATTATTTTCCTGTAGACCAGCAGTTATATGTTACACCTCTGTTACTACTCCTGTTTGCCTGTTGTCACACTAACTAACATTCTGAAATATACAGATCATAGCTGAGATGCACATGCACCCAGTACTATAGTCCACTACCTTAAGACTTCACCAGTATGACTGTTGCTGTAGCTTCTCTATTGGCAATGTTCTTTTTCTCCCTCAGCTTTGATTAAACAAGCTGAGAAAATAACACAGTTTCTCATCCCCTGGCAATAAAATAGAGCAAAATGTACAAGAAGGAAAGCAGGTTCAATAAGTTTCATGAGGAAATAGTGGCATAAATGAAAGCAAAATAGAAATCTGGATATCCAAACAATACAACTTGATAGTTTTACATCTTTATTCTTTTAGGGGGCACTTAATTGTGTAGTTACAAGAAGTCTCGATTTGACTAAGGTCAATTAATCTCTAGTCAGTTCTCTATTAGTCAGTTCTCAGACTTTACACAGCTTACTTTCTTTATCCCCTGAAGCAGCGCACCTCATATCAAAGGGGCTCATAAATTCTATCTGTCCCTTTCCCCAGGTTTTCTTCAAGAAAGCAGGGCTCATGTGTCTAAAATTTCCAGAAAAGACTTCTGGAGCTCATGTATCCTTGTCTCCAAAAGAAGCTTGTAAAAAACTAAGCCCACCTATTGATATCTCTAACCTGTCCAGAAAAAGCCTCACCAAAGTAAGCCTGACCCCAATACTCTACTGAACGGCTTCTGCCTAAGCAGACCTAAAAGAGTTTTTGGCTTCAAAACTTTAAAATGCTAGAAATATGTGAAAAAAAAACTTAAAATTCCTTACAATGGAGAGAAACTAATAAAACTGGCTTAGAGAGAGAAGGTTCACTAAAAAAACTTTATATATGAAAAAGTTTTATTAACAAAATAGAAAAATATATGAAAATGGCTCAAAAAGAGTAAAAAGGAGTTGCCTAGAAGGGAATTGTAAGCAAACAAGTCCTAACAGCAGAAATCTAATACACAGAGCAAAAATAATCACAAAGCCAGTAAATCCAAACAAAAACCAAACACTTAAAAACAACTGCACTACAAAGTAAATGCACCACTGCCAAGGTCTTCTTCCCTAGCTGAATATAAAGCTCAAAGAAGATCTCCACAGCAGCAATGTGAGGGTGGCTCTGCCTCCTGGGGTATCACTCACAAAATAAACGAGGAATGGATGTAAATTTTAAGCAACAGTAGATAATTACTAAATCATAGATAAATATCACAGAAGTTACATACAAATATAAAAAAATATTCAAAAATTTTAATAAAACAGAAAATAAACATAAGCCAAGGAATAAACCCTGGCTGTAACAAAATACTGATAGAAAGCTGCTTCTTTCTTTTAAGCAACCTGTTCAAACTTATCTTTTAAAGACATTATACAGACAATTATCACAAAATGCAAGATGCATACAGCAAGAAAGTGAAACAACAGCAGAAAAACACCGGCAAAGCCAGTTTCAGAAAAGCATTTAAATCAGTTCATTTATCTTCATTCCCAAATATTTTTAGTCCTCATCACAGAGTGACACCTGCTACTGAAGTTATTGGTGTACTTTTTTCCACACCAGACAATAACACTTCCTGATTTCAGTAAATAACTACAAAGAATGTTATTTGTTATCTATTAATATTGTTGAAATGAACATCAAATACCCATAAATACAATCGTTGAAGAGCACACACCCTTTCATGCAATGTACATACTTATTTATTGCACTACCAATCATTCTTATTTAATAAAAAATATAAATATTTGAAGACATTATTCTTAAATAGCAATTTAGAAAATTCAAGTCACTGATCTCAGTCTTTTTTCTGCTTTTATTTCATCAAAGTGTATTTTCCCTCTGCTTATACTATTTTCATGTTCCCTGGAAGCAGTTGCCTGTCACAGTTCATACTTTGTCTTTTTTGCCTCTAAATTTTCTAATGGAGTTTCTATGCAGTTATCGAAAAATGGTGTTGACAGCTCTCAGACAGTTACTAAACAATGCAGTACACAGTGGCTGAGTGAGACCACCTTACCTATGAGGAGAGACTTGTAGTTTAGGTGGGACCGATCCAAGGACACCACAGGCTCTCTTGTCCTTCCCACCAAAAGAAAAGGTACGAGGATATTCTGTTCCGGAATCAAGAAGCTCCAGAAAGACTCAGTGATTTCAAGTTTTTGAGGGTGAAACTCAAAAGTGATCTATCAAAAGATTATAAAGAAAACAAAACAAAAAAACTTTAACTCCTATCTGTGAAGAGTTTCATTTGAAATGCAAAGGTCATGAGTGCAGTTACTGTGCATTTTAACCATTAATGTTAAAACTATTCAACATATACAAATATTTTTGTGCTGATTATCATTCTCAGTAACTCAGAGCGCATATTGTGTATTACAGGTGTGGATAATCACAGTGACTGCAGACGTTTATTCCAAAGAGTTATCATGAAGCATTCAATTAAATATAATATTTATATATGGTATTTTGTAATTCATGGCTATCAAACTATATGACAGCTGTATAAAGGCATATCACCAAGTCCTACTTGAAATGAGTCAAACTGAGATCTCCAAAGTAGACAAATCTGAACAGTTTGAAATGTAGTACACAACCTTGAAGAAACATTTTTTTGTATTTCCTCTATGATATACAAGTACAGTGTAACTTACCTTACTGTAGCATGCGGGGAAATCGATCTGTCATTGTAATTGCTTTACAGACTTGTACGCTCTTTTTGTTTGCTGTTTTCACATATAACCTACATTTATGGAGTAACACAGTGCTGCTGCCAAAAAGCTCCAGGAGACAGAGTTCAAATTCTGACCTACTGGCTACTGCTGGCCAACCCACATCCTAAAGAAATGGCGCCCTGTCCGTGGGTAGTTCTTGTGTTTTGGTCATTGGATATACTATACATTACTTTCATATACTGTAAATTTTATAAAATATTTAGCGTGTGATAGAAATTATATTGCGACTTTGAGATATATGCTATATGCAACAAGGAGCGTGATTTAAACTGAATTTGCAATAGCGGAGAAAAAATGTAACCCAGTCCTAGCTGGAATTTTTCACCGAGATGCTGAATAGGAGAAGGGGCAGAAACTGTAAAGTTCATGGAAATAGAAAGTGTCCGTTTGTAACCAGCAAAAGGGAGTGAAAAAAGAAACCTTATGTTTTAGACAAGTAAACTTCATTTTAATAAAATGAAAATAATCCCCAAACCTGGCACAACACTAACTGCTTGAAGGCAACTCACTACTTGTCACCATTAATATCTGCCAGTCCAGCTATCATATGTTCTTATCAAAGAAAATTCTGGAGACCGCTAGGGGAGTCCATGGTTTTCAGCATGGTCAAGAGGAGTACCAGTTGCTGGCCTTCACTGCATTGAGCTACAGACGTGTTGATGAGCTGCTTTTTGGGAACTACACAAGCAAGAGTGGTATTAAATGTCAAGCTCAGTTCAACTTCCTTTCACTGGTGTTCAGTGTCCTGTAGGTGGTGGGCAGATGAGTGTGTGCTATTTATTTGCAAGCACAAGTAAAAAAATATTTATTAGGCAATACGTGGTTGGGCTGCATTGTATTTCAAGGATAAAAGGCCTCATTTGAAGAAAACTACATGTTTTAGGAAAAAATTAGAGCAGACACACAGATAGATAGATAGATAGACAGATAGATAGATAGATAGATAGATAGATAGATAGATAGATAGATAGATAGATAGATAGATAGAGACCCTGCAAAAAGAAAAAAGAAGCCTGCCATATATGGTAAGGTACACTGTGTACATAGAGATATATGGGCTGAATTTCACTGTTGATCACTGTTAACACATCATTAAGATCACTACATTAAAGACTGATATAATACATGTGTTCATTTTTTTCATACTTAAATACTTTTGTACCTCCCATTGGACTGATGCTGAACAGATTATTTATGACCTCCTGTGACAGTGTACTGCAAAGAGATTTCAGATAATGCATGGAGGGATACATGGCTGAACCAAACTTGGAGTCAGAAACACCCACCTCAGCCTTCTTCTGTGCACTGACATTGCCTTTCTCTGTAAGGCACTTAAAAGTAGGTTGCACCTTCATGTCCACTGGATCTTCACACTTCCACTGGAAGGTATAAGATGAGCTAGTGGGATTCATTATGGTGAAGGTCCTAAGGTGACAGACAAGATTCAATTTAAAAAACAGCTTTAAAGACTCTGCATGTACATAACTTGTTGAAACTGAAATCTCAGATGTAAAGTACACGTTGTTTTACTATTTTATAAAACATGTCTGGCTGTTGACAGGTCCATCCCATATTTTCATTAAACTTCCAAGATGTACTGAATAGCACAAGCAGATATTAAAGCAGAAATACTAGTATAGCAGCACTGGCACACACAGGTCCCAGTGACCATTGAGTTTAATGGAAATAAAGACGAGGGTGAAACCTCATGTGCTGGAGAAATCTGTGAGATTTTACTTTAGTGCACAGTGTTAATGTCTTCTTCATCCAATTGTTTCTCAACTTAGCACATTTTACTTTTGTTACAGCAGTGAATTATCTGGCAGTTCAGTACGTATCAGTGCTCTGACAAACTAACAAAATCAAAGTTTTAGTTTCAGGTGGGATCCCACAAGCTGTTGAACAAGTGATAAATATTCACACATAAAAATGTCGCCTTCAGTATGCTAATGATGTTTTATTAATTTCAGTTTCAAAAACATACAGTATTCTTTAGCATATTTAATTCAACATAGGGTTGGGGAAATCAAAGGCTATCCAAGCAGGAAACGGAGCACTGGTCCATTGCAGTGTCCACTCATTCACAGTCACATTCAAACTTGTCCAGTTTTTCTTATTGATAACAACCTGACCTGCATGTCTTTTAGGATGTGGATGGAAAACCAGAACACCAAAAGGAACACATGCAGGCATGTGAGGAATGTGCAAAATCTAGCGTGGGATTCATGCTAATTATTACAACACGGTGACAAGCTTCTTTGCAGTTTTCTATTGTAAAATACATGGTAACATATTGTTGTGATGTGAGATTTTGCATATAACTTGATAAATGTTTTGTATGTCTTTATTTATAATTTAGGCAAACCAATGTAATTTAGTGTTACTTTGGTGAGAGGTATTCATGTTTGCCCAAATTTTACGACTGTCGCTTTATAATTTTTTATGACAGGATTTGGGGGGATGTGTCTTAAACCAGTTTGATGAGTATTTCTCTGCTAAAGTCTTTCAACCCCCTGCAAGGAAGCCAGGGTGTTTAACATATGGTTTTGGGGCAGGAGATAAGATGATCTATTTCACCCATTGGTCTGAGATATGGCTGTCTGGATTGGCTGGAGGGGTTGGACAGAAAACCTATAAATTTGCTTGCTCAACCACATTCTCTCTCTCTAACCAACATATGATGAAGAAGCATCTCTCTTGCTAACCTGTGATGATGAAGACAACACAATGAAGAGCACAGCTTCAGCCATTTTGAACAGACATGTGGCTGAAAGCTGAGCACCAACGATGCCTTAACTAGAGACATTTTAAGTAACTACAAGTCTGTGTGCCACCATTTAATCAGGTTGTATGGTTGCCAATATTCAAATGTACTTTGCAGTTTGTTATTATTTATGAATATTATCAGTAATACATTATTTTATGTGTAACTTAACTCCTGCTTGTCTTTTTACTACATCTAATTGTCTGAGATTCTAGATATAGATGGGAAGGTGGGGTAACGTTATATACAATAATACCTTATAAACAGTGGTAAATCCGTGAGATTAGGCATTATAAGGCTACATATTAATAATACAATAGGGGAAAGTAGAGCAATATATATTACTCTACCAAGATAAAACACATATAATACAGCAGCAATTCTAAAAAGCATGCACAGTTAACATTTATCTGGGTATGAACTCTATAACAAGATGGCAAGGCAGCTCATTGGTTAGCACTGCTGTCGCTCTGCTCCAGGATTCCTTAGCTCAAATTCCAACTCACTCTTTAATCCGTCCTTATAGCTCACTAGAAGGTTTGAGCCATGAGGAGAGGTTGAAGGAAGTGAAACTTTTCAGTTACAGCAGATCCCTGTTATTATAAAATGAGTTCTTGAATGCGGACACGGTTGGAAACGTGTTAAGGGCAGATTTTGCACAAACGCTAGGAAGTTTTTCTTTATACAAAGATAGGACCTTCAGATCTTGACCCAATGCTGTTTTGAACAGTTGGTTTAATATGGGTATATTATGTAAAAGGTGTGCATATTAAGGCTATTGGTGATTCTAAACTGGACCAGTACGTGAAGATGTGTCCATCTCTACCCACAGCTGAATCTAGAAAGGCTCCACCTTCCCACAATCCTGACCTAGGCCAACCGATTTCAAAAAATAGATGGAAACATATGTCAATCACATGATAATAGGAATTCTAGAGAAATACCTGGACATAGATGTTGTGAGCCCAACTGATGAGAACTCAATAACTCTGGTGTTGGTATCCAGAGCAGCTCTTGGAGGAGCTCCGTGAGGACCCCGCATCTCAGGATTCCTTTTGTTACTGCGGATATAGTCAGAATCTTCCAAATCAAAATGGCAATATGGTAGAAGGCTTCGACCCTTCACAGCAATTGTAGGTCCTTGAGCGTTCATCAGATTTGGGATACTAACACCAGAGGAATAATACAGCAGATATTCAGTATAAAACATTGTTCAAACAACTAACTTCTAACAAAGCCTTGAAGAATCAATTTTGAGCGCAGTCAGAGTAAAAATGAAAGTAGGGTGTATTTTTGTTTGATCTTATTCTTACCTGCAAATAAGTCGTGCCTCATATTCGCCTAATTCAGTGGGAGAAAACTTAATCAAGAAACCTTGTTTATTTCCGGGGTCAATTACTCCAATCTGGGGTTCAATGGTAAAAGGCATAAAGTCCTGATCACTAGAAGCCAAGGATGAGACACTCTCAATTGCACTTGCAGGTAGGCTGACTGCACGACTTCCAGGCCGTGTTCCAGGCATTTGCACAGCAGAGATTACTAGGAATACAAAGCAATGCAAAAACTTTACAAAACATGCAGACCCTATTGCTGTGAGGTAGGAATAACAGCTCTGCACTAACACTCTGCCTTTGCTAAAATATCTGCACTAAACTTGCAGTCTTCAGTCTGAACTCGATCTCTACATGCTAAACCTTTCTCTAGCTAGACCGCCATAGAATGCATATGCATGATGACAGTGGCAGCAGTAGGCAATATGTCTGCAAAATAATGCAATAAACTTTTTTCTTAGTGTGGGGAATAAGCTTCTGCATAGTGAAAGACTGTAAGAGAGGGTGAATGTGACTTTTCAGCAATTGTTTTCTATTTTTCAACATTCAATGTCATTAACAGTAAGTTTTTGAGGTGAAACTGCAACTATGATGATCCGGCTTGGCTGCAGCTTCCATAATATCCTTGAACCTGGGACTGTTGATAATCATGAACCGAGATGATAGTCATGCTATGGCAGCTGACAACCATAGACTTGCCATGGAGGAAGACAAGCAGCGAAATGAAGCACATAGCTGATCTCCTTTTAAAATCTCAGAAAAAGGTTTAGCTTTTTCTCGTTACCTATGTTTTGGATACACCGTTTTAGAATATGTGTGCACAGAGCAATACTCAACAACACTCTTGGCTTGCAAACATGAACATATTTGGTACATTTTAATGCTTATGTTTTCACACTGGATCCCAGTGTCCTTTACCTCCGTTATAAAGAACAATAGCAAGCTAGGTATTTATTTTTTAATTTATAAAAGTGTACAATTTCATGTAGTAAATTAATATACACAGTAATTGTGAAAAAATAACTTCAGCTTGAAAAATACCATACTTTACTTTAAAGTATCTTTCTCTGTACACTCTTTCCATATTTAAATAGTTTTGCCAATATGACCTTGGAGTGGGACAGGCGGATAGAAGGTACAGCCGGTTTTACTTTACAAGATGGATTTCTTGGTTTATGCATGGAGGTTATTTACTTTGAATTGTGTTGTTGAGTGTATCTCTCATAGATTCCTGAAATGTCAGCATGTCCCAACTGCATTGGGGACTCTGAGGCTTTACCCGTGATGATGTGGTTTACTGTATAAGACAAACTACACCTAATTACCCCTCTTAAAGATGCAAAAGAGTCGCCACAAATGTATCTAATTCATTGCCGTCGAATACCGTAATAAAAGACGTTAAGCATGGAGTATCATTATATTTCTTACCTTCAACTGAGTCTGTGCGCATATTAGACAAGCTGACAGCTTTCTCATTGGTCTCCATTAATTTATGCCAGGAGTACTCTAACTGGATGTTGCCAGTATTAGTAATTTGAAATCTAACACACAAAGAAAAAGTCAGATAGAGACAAATGATTAAGATGGCATTAGTACAGTCACAAGAAAGCATTATAAAATATGTCTGAGGGAGACACACTGTCTTTGACCAGATTTATAAGCATTCTTTGGTCCCTGAAGGTGATGTATGGGGCAGATAATAACAGTAACACACTACCTTGTGTTACTGATGCTTGGAAAAATTTGGAATCTCCACAAGGATTAGTGTCAGCTTTATAATACTGCACATGAGAGACATCCAAGGGTTTGTGTATTAGACCAGCTCTGTATGTGGTGGGACACCACTACTCAATCCTTTAATGAAAAAGGTACACAAGTGTTCTATAGCATGGGGCTAGCATGATATAGCAAAAGCAGTCAATTTTGCTAAAAGATTATGGTGGCTTTAAAGTTATTTACATTTACATATCTAGCTGACGCCTTTATCCAAGGCGACTTACAACATTTACGGTACAATGGGCTACATTTCTTTTGGTTTTCCAATTGGAGCACAGGCAGGTCAAGTGACTTGCTCATGGATACAGTGTCAGTAGCGGGATAATGTATAATGGTATAAGGCACACTCACTCAACAACTCTTGTCTGGAACAGGAGGGTATCTTTAAAATGAATGGTTTCAGATTTGCACTTGAACTGCACAAAATCGCAGACAGCACTGACGCGTAGCACCAGCTCACGAGCCGTGTTCTCCAGTATGGTGTGCGCAGGTTCAGGATCGGTCTCAACCACCTGCAGAAAGATTTCAACTCATATATTTCAAAAAGCAGGCAAACATTTCATGGCTGAGCCTCAGGAAACTGAGCTTCAAGGCCATGTTTTAGATCAAGAACAGGCATCAGGAACCACTTCAAACATCTGCAAAATGGTTTTGATTGACATTTAAAAAAAGGCACTTCATTTGTGACTTTCAGTTTTACATGAGAATACTTCATTATTTGGAGTGTGATGTCAAATCACTGCTATTTAATTGATTATTGAGACTGAGACCACAGCTGCTGTATGAGCTGTATAAATAATTAGCCCTTTAAAAATAGCCCCATTGTTTTAGACTTGCCAGCGGGACTGAACAACAATGCAAAATTAATAAAAAAAACTGCATAGAATCATTCATTTCCTCATTGCTATAATTAAAGTGCACCTTTTTGCCATTAAAATGCCATGTAGTGTACCCTGCTACCACATTGCAAAGTTTTTCTTACTTCATTCAAAGATGGCTGAATAGCTGCATCACAGAAACACCTGGCCCCAATTCCATCCTCCATGTTCTTCTTGTATGTCCTGATTCAATTACGTGTAATCTGACAGACAGACTTTTAACTAAATGGGGGGGTTCAACTTTCAAATGACACCACATTCCACTTTCTGTATTATCCACTTTCTATATTTCAGATTTTATTTCTTGTAAAGATGCTTTGAAGTCTTGCAACTATTGGTGTTGTAATTTGGATAGACAGTATAATTTTTTTACCAACCATATACAAGGGGGGGACCAAAAATAATAATATATTATTATATATAAATAATATAATTTTCTGGAGGCTGGAGGGGCGTTAGTTCCGACGTTTGCTGCTAGGTAGACTGCCCTGTGCAACATTTGGCCAAGTGGTGTCTTTGAAGTGCTCAAGAGATTGCGTGATGCAGTGTGGAGAAAACGACCCAAATTGTGGTGATCAGGTGAGTGTCTTCTGTATTATGACAGCACTCTTGCACACACAGCATTAAGTTTGCAGCAGTTTGTCATGAAAAACGGGATGACAGCGGTTTCGCACCTCCCACCTTCTCCACGGACCTTGCACCCTGTGATTTTTTTTTTAAATTTCCAAGAATGAAGAGTGACCTCAAAGGAAAGCGTTTCCTGGATGCAGAGGAGGTCAAGAAGGAAATAATGGAGGCGCTTTGAAGGCTACCACTTTACAAGAGTTTCAGAACAGTTTTGAATGATGGAAAAAAGCAGTGGGACAAGTGTATTGCATCTCATGGAGAGTATTTTGAGGGTGATTAAATTTTGGAAATGTTCTGAGAAATACACACATTGTTTTTCAAATTCTTGTTGTTTTTGGGTCCTTCATAGTGTACATAGGCCATGGATCTTCAATAATGAATATGTTCCCCCAGGGGACAAATAAAGTTTGTCCATCCATCCATCCATCTATCTATCTAATCTATCCCTGCTTTTTGTACTGCCTCAAAAACAGTAAAACTAGCCAAATTACTTGTAGATATTTCATAATAATCTTTTTTCTCTTTGATCCTGACACATTCACTAACACTTACATAGTGTTTAGAAGCTTATTTCCGAGACCTATAGAAATAAGAATAACATTCAAAGTATGGTAAAACATTACTACATTTTGCAGCTTATTCGTAACAGTAACTTCAATTGCAGATTCTATTCATTTGCAAGCCTTCTTACTCCACTTTTAGATTATGTTGTGCCAGAGAGTGGCTAGCACTGCTGCCTCATAGCTCCAGAGCTCTGGGTTGGAATAATGGCTCAGACACTGGCTGTATGGAGTTTACATGTTCCCCCAGTGCCTGTGTGACTTCTGCTCCAGCTACTCCAGTTTCTCTCCCTCTTCTCAAACACGTGCATGTTAAGTTTATCGATGACTCTCACTTGAGCTGGTGCAAGGGAGGGATAGACTGATGCTTTGGTTCAGACTTGCCTATCTGAGCCAGCAAGTTAGAAAATGTGTGGATGGAAAGAAATGAAGTATTTTGGACCATAGCAGTAATTAGTAATAATGAGCTGAGAAGAAACAACTTAAAAATACAGAACAGTTAAATAATCTTCCTCTTTTCAGGTTTTTAACTCAAGTGTTTCTTCAAGCAAATCTGTGAGTCTGCTCGGTTTATTATTTCATATAGTGATTGAGCTTCTTTTCTTTAAATTTTATATCCAGCCACGCCTGTACAATTACACTGCATGTTGACACTAAACATTATAATTTTTTTTTTCCAAATGCTGCCACCCTACAACAGAAAATAGCCTTACCTTCTTCTTGGCTGCTCGAGGAGTTCCCGATTCTTTTCCAGTATCTAGCCATTTAACAGTCCGTAGCCGGGTATCCCAGTCTGGTACTTTATCCACTGGTTGTTGAAATGTTATCTTACTGATTTTGCACTTCACAGTCTGCGAGCTGAATGACACTGGGTTTTCAGATTTAAAGGTTACTGTCACATTCTTTGAACATCCAGCATGAACGTGACCCATCTAAACAAAACAAAAGATGCTGTGTGAGTTTCAGAGTATTTTATATTAAAAGGTTTTGGCCTTTATTCCTTAAAAAAATCCATCATGGACAATGTAGATGTTTATTATTTGCTGTCAATCAATACAAATTTCATAACCAAAAGAAAGAACAGAATGTCATATATTTAGTTCTGTGGTCCACCATTTCCTTCTGGAGTGGTCTTCTATGACTATGACTTCTATGGCTCTGAATCCTTGTAGTTAGGTAACTGCCACAAAGAGTAATACAAATTCTAAAAAGATTATGTGCACCTTGAATATATTTGACAAAGGATAGACTTCCATTTTCTAACACATAATGTGTCTTGACTGATCTGCTGATGTGGGCGATGGAAGTAAAAAGACACGGCTATTACACCTGTCCTCCTGTGATGTAACCTGCCTTGATTTTATTGTTATTACTAGCCAAAGTTCCCAGCCTTGCCTAGGGATATTTGCATAATGGGTTAAGGAAAGAAAGCAAAGGCTTATTGGTTTTTTTAAAATGGTGACCCTGTTGTTACTGCTAGCTGTCCCATCTGTTATCCACACTGCTTCTACATCAATGGCGATTTTGTTCTTTTTGGATCCAACTGGATTTTAGAATTGCAATATCTCCTTGCTGGCATGTAATCAAGAACACTGTTGTGTTTGATTTGTCCTCTTACTTCAAGGGGGTCAGTTTTTATAAAGAAAAGCCAACAAAGCAAGAGTTACACAACAATCCTTTGTATTGCACTAGACTTTGATATTTGATCAAGCCTCATCCAAAACACCACCACCCAACAAAAGTGCACAATGCTCCTTTTTATGTTATGGTTGATTGAAGTGCTACATGGTGTTGCCCCAGTAAGTAAAGCTACGCGCTGGTGTTTTTGTCTGCTATCCTGGCTTCAGTCTGTTCAGATGTTTCACTTCCTCTGAGCCAGCAGGTGGCACTGGTGTACAAACTGTAGTACACAGGGAAAAAAATAAGAACGAAAAAAATATACGGGGTGGGCAAAAGTAAATTTACAGATGCTTATATGGAAAAAGACAAGCAGGTTATGATTATTGCAGTAGCTTTATTAACTCAAAAGAATTCCACAGTGGCACAGTGCCATTAGGTGCAATCTCGTAAGTGCTGAAAGTGCTGGCCTTGCATACTCACAACTGTGACCCTACTTTAGCCCACCCCTGTATATATGTATATAGATTTGTTTGTTGTGATTTTTTATCATCATTTTTGGTTTTATCACCACCAGTTTGTGTTGTAATCAGTGACATATTGTGTCTTGTGACTCTTTGTGTTACAGTATAAGTCACTTCTTGGTGACATCATCACATACATGTTAAAAAACATGGCAGCACTTGTCTGATTTTTAAGAACGTTGAAAACTTTCATGAAGATAATTCTTATTTTCAAGCTTAGTCCTTTCTAAACTAAAAAGACATTTTGCAAAAGCTTTATTTTTTCTTGTGAAGGTAAAAACCTCAACATGATTTTCCTTACAGTCAGATTCCATAATAACAAACAAACACATCTGAATTTTATTATTATCTGTTTAAATTCAATGATATTAGCATTTGAAGTGCATACATCAGCCCTTTATTGAAGAGTAACTGAACTGCAAACGGTCCATAGCATCCTTACACAGCACCTCCAAAGGCGATATTATTACATTGTTATCACAAATATACAGCTTTCCATTTTGATATAGATATAATTTAAAGTAGAAAGAAGAATAAAAATAAACAGAAAAATCATTAGGTAAACAAAAGCTGGTCATACTCATCAGTACATGAGCCCTTAATGATAAATACCTGTGGGAAGAATTTGAGCTGATTGATATCTGCTGGCCATTCAAAGCGTATCGTGTCAGCGCTGGTACGGTTGGTCATTGTGAAGGTCTCCTGATAGGCCTTCCCTACATGGCAGTCTCCAAACTGAATGTGGTCTAAACGTTTGGCTGAAAAAGAAAAGCTACGTCACTTTACTCTAGAATGCATACTGAGCTAACAAGAAATAAAAATGAACGGCCAATACAATTTGACAGCAGGGTTGAAATAACTAATAGTGTCTGTTGAATGTTGAAAAGAAAACAATAATAGCAATGGACAATGATAAAAGTTTAAATTAATATTGGTTTTCATCTGTCTATGTCAGTGTTTCTTAAATTATGGTCGCAGCCCAACTTGTGTCACAGACAATGTTTTAGATGGGTTGCCACATGACTTCATAGTAAAATTAGCCAAGTTCATGCAAGTGTGATTTCTCAGGCAAAGAAAATACTGAGCTCTTTTTAGCGTAGAAAGTACGTGATCTAAAATGTAGCCTATAAACAACTCCTTTGATGCATCGCTGTGAGTTTTGGTTTCTACGGTATGGAAACATAATAAATATTCTCAAGACGAGCTCACTTTTACACCCTATGAATCAATCAAACTGTGGTAACTGATAGCAGAGACATGTATAAGAAAGGCCGAGAGAGAGGAGGGAATGACACCCAGAAGTTTTTGAGGTAAAGAGAACATGGCGCTAGCTTGAAATGTCAAATTATAAATCATGGGTGTCACTCAAGGATACAACATTTTCTTGGTTATTGTTGGAATGGTGTGATGGGTTGGGGTAGTTGGGTATGGTGGTGAGTCAATAGGTGGGCGTGTATATATTGGCATGGCAGTATTGTTTCCGTGCCCGTGGACAACGGGTCATTGGCTCATTGTATTATCACCATTACAGCATACATTGAATCCAAATCTGTAATTGAGGTGCAAAGAAGATTTTGTATTACATTTATTTTGCCTCTTTGAAGAATATTTCCTTCTTCTTACACTATTTTAAAGTTTCAACCTACTGATAGTGTGAAGAACATGTTTGTTGGACCACGGAAAACTGTAAGAACACCAGAAAATACCAAAAAGGTGAAACAGGCTGTGGAGCGTGGACCTCTGCATTTAGAAATTGGTCATCAGTAGCAATGCACATTTCAGGCAGGGCTGTTCGGCAAATTTCTCATCAAGAATCAATTCTTCACCCGTATAAAATTTAAACTGTGCACAAATTTTCTTAAGGAATAATTTAGCTATGTGACTCAACTTTTTACTCAGTTCATTAAATTGTTAAATGAAAACCAGGATATGGCGAACAACTTATGAACTCATTTAGAATACCAATTTTCCTCACCTCCCACCCATTTCTAATACTGATCAATTGTGAAAACATCTCAATAATATATAAAAACATCTTAGTCTCTTTCTTTGAAAGATCCCAGGGTACGATGGAAAAAGACCTTTCACTTAACATCTCAGAAAAGGAGTGGAAGGCAGCCATGCATAGAATACACTCTAGCTCCATATGTGTACAACATTCAATCATTCAACTTAAAATATTCCATCAAGCACATTTACAGTATCTTGTTTAAAATTGCTCAAAATGTATCCAGGGTAAGACTCAAACTACGAACATTGCAGTCAGGCTCCAGCCTCACTGGGCCACATGTTCTGGAGTGCACCAAATTAACATTATGTTGGACAAAAATCTTTGAGTGCCCGTCAGACAGCCTTGGTGTCACAATCACTCCAAACCCACTAACAGCTGTGTTTGGTGGACTCCTTGGTGGGCTTAAAGTGGAGAAGCACAAATTGATTGCAATTGCTTATACCGCACATCTTGCACAGAGACTTCTCTTCTCTCTCAACTGGAAGAATCCCTGCCCACTCTAATAAGTCAGTGGGTAACTGATGTTCTGTACTATTTGAAATTGGAAGAAAAAATTCACTTACAGGATCTGATCAAAACTTTTTAAAAATATGGCAAGATCTAATTAATCAAATCTTAGAGTAAGCATTTATATCAGGGGAAAACGATATTCTCCTTTCTTTCCTTGTTGTTCTCTCTCCTCTCTTTTTTCAGATGAGGGTTGAATTCTGGTTTGTTAAGTTTCACTTGATTGTATGGAATGTTGTTTTCTTCAAATAAAATCAATAAAATAATAATAAAAAAGAATAATGTATTGTTAATGGACTATCTCATCTGAAATGCATTGTTTTAAAAAAACGTGATGCTGTTTAAAACAAAGTAAATAAACTGCATTGCTGGGTTATTTTTTGACTACTTTATTCTTTCTCCAGGACTTTGAGTCAAGTGGGTAATGGTAAGTGACCATTTACACGATCCTTTCAAAAATCATCACCTGTTCACGCCACACCCTTAAGAAAAATGAATTTCTCTCAGCTCTACAGACGCTTACAATGAGCATTTACACTGTCAGCTGTTAGAACTCAGAAATGCATTTCCTGTTTGAAGTCCAAATTATTGCTTTATTACTAAATATTTGCTCTCCATTGTTCTCCTTTAGTAATATTCATGTGAGATATATGTATGAATGGAAACAAAAACTATTATTTGTTTTTTTTATTACTATATGGCTATTATTATTTGTCTGTGTATGGCTCCGCTGCCATTGTGGTAATAATCCTTTTTTTGGTGTTCTTATGTGGGTCCTCATATTAAAAGGTTTTAGCACCCCAGATCAGATTAGTAAGTAAGTCAGGGGCCAGTCTAGAAAACTGAAATGTTCTTATTCATTAACTCTTTCAGGGCTGATGTTGACTTTTGTCAAAATTCAGGGGTAGAGGACAGTAATCAGCTGTAATATGTGACAAAACTCACCCTTACATTTTAGTTTGACTCTCTTTGCTAGAAGGAAAGTTACGTAGCTTTGTTGATTTAACCTCAGTTCCCTACACATGCATGAGTAGCAAAGCACAAACAACCTCTAAAATGGCATCGACATCTTGCGAGAGACCAAAGTGAATATAAGAAGCAAAATACTCCATGGACGTTTTACGTAATTTCGTTGAATAGGACTCTTACTTGTTGGACTCCGAGTTTGATGTAAGTGATCTGGAGATGGATATTGAAAACAAAAATGAGATGCTAGCATCATCTAAACCATCCTCAGTTAATCGTGGTGCTGAACACTTTTGTGTAGCTGATGTGCCTACAGCAGCGTTCGCCTGGGAGGACCACCACTTACGATGACAAGAGGTATAAACATATTGCATCACACTGTGACCGCCATCGCCGGCTACCTGCTGTGTGATATTCAGCCCTCAAAGAGTTAAATCTCATACTGTGGTTTGAAAATTTTTATTTAATAGCATGTAAAAGAGCCATTCACTTAAAGTACTGTATATACTGTATATATAAAAATAACTAAATAAATCTGGAATTTTGACTCTTAACAGATACTGTAGATGCATATTAACTGTATAAAGTACATTATATGTCTATGGTATGTTTCTGTTTACATATTATTATTTGCACATATGTTGGATTTCTTTTAACTGAAATATATTTTCAATTATTGTGCAGTGTGGAAGTGGCAGTACACATAAGAATAACAAATAAACACAGTTGAAACAGTACATGTGATACTTGAACATTCACATGCAAAAATACTCTCCTTTCTTGCATAATGCTAGTTTTATTATTAGTTGGAGGTGGAATTCAGCGTCCAGTCAGCAGTGCATTGTTTAAGGCTAAATAAACTGGGAACAATCATCATTTTGCTTATCGTATTATTAAACTAAATGTATTTGTTGTGTTATCATTTAAAGACAAAGAATGGATCCTCAGAAGCAGAATACAACATGGGACTGCGATTTCCCAAAGATGGTGCTGAGTGTCTTCATTTTTTTTTTTTTAGAAAATACATAAGTGAGGGATTTTTGTATTGTAAAGAAGTATGAACATTTAAATTCCACAGATCATTGTAAAGGACCCTGTATATTGCACCAACATAGAAATTGCCGTTTATTTTGAACTTTTTTCATCTTGTCACCTATTAACACATTTATGGGTCTAGCACCCCAAATCAAATGTTTCCTTGCAGAACATTATTTAATTTGAAATGAAATACAGTATATCCTTTTGTTTTATCAAGACAGATCAGAGACAAATTTACGTTTGCATTCTGTTCCTAACCTTCGACTGTGTCCTGATCTACAGGTACGTCTGTGATCTCCATCTTGTCACTGCTTTTTGGCCTGTAGATGTTATCCAGAGTGAACTCATCTTGGTATCCCTCACCAACTATTTGGATCACGCTATCTTCATATTGATTGTCAACCACCAGAAGGTGCAGAGATCCACTGTAACGCTGGACTGTTGAAGGAGTAAATGAAATTCCAAACTCTGCCATCTGTCCAGGAGTCAGAATGAGGGAGGCAGTGTGCGTATTTCTCACTGAAACAAACAATTAAGACATCTCTGTCATTTTGTCAAATGTATAATGTTTAGGTTTCCACACTTATATAACATGAAATTTTACCTGAGACCATTCTCTCCTCTTCTCTACGATTAGGCGTGAAGTAAACACACTGGGTGCCTGGGGCTGGATTCAGAATAAATACTCCATTCTCATCCACTAGATCAATGTTTATCTGAGAATAAAGACAGTTGCTCACTGTTTTCCTGATTTTCAAACATTGTGTATATTGTGTAGGCCACTTTCCCACAAAGCCACATTAATTCCAGTAGAATTAAAGAAACTCTTGATGAGAGCTCAAGAGTTGATCAGGTATTATACATGCTAATACTAGAGTGTGCAATTCACTAATCACTTATTCTTGTACTGTAGGGCAATAATGGAAAGCTAAATGCTCCATCACATGACAGGCTGAGTATAATAGGTATTTTAAGGAACAACCTTCGAATGCAGAGCCAATCCTGCCATCTTTAAAAAAGAGGAAGAGATGTCACTTAGATAAGCTATTTCTCACGGCAGACAACAGGATAATCAAGGTGAATGGTGTGGCCTGCTCTTCTTTGCAAACTTTTAAATCTGCCCTGTTGGTTCTTGCAAGTTTTTTAATTTGTAGATGAGCATTCGCTCTGCAGTGTTCCTGCCTTTGAATTACATACGTATTTCTCCTTCTACTTTAGCCGAGTCCAAATCAAAGTGGTGGACAACTGGAGTGCATTACAAATGAAATACTAGCATTGACACTCTCACACTTTCTTCCAGAATGATAGACATTCTGCATGGCAGTGTATCAGTGGACTGTGAAAGGGTACAGAAGTAAACACTGATGTTCTGATGTGTGTAACTGGCCATCAACTGAGGGGCATGGGATCTGATTGTGCTCTGGAGTGTGAGGCAGTGGCCAATTTAGATTGTGCATACACTTTATATGGTAAGCTTATGGTTGTCTCTTACCTGTGCTGGAAGTGTGCCTTCATTCTTCAGCACTAATGGTTGCTTCTCTGTCTGGCCCAACAGTAGACGACTGAACAGGACAAGTGGGTTTCCACTCCTGGTTCGGATAACAGGGCGCAAGACTGTCACTTGCGGCAGATTTCCATCCCCAGTAATATCAAATGTTAGGCTTTTGGGTCTTGAAATGTTGCTGGAATGAAACAAGTACAGCAATTCCATAATACCAGCTTTAAAAATAATAACTTCTTTATTCATTAATATTCTCAGAGCTTCGTAATCCAAATCAGGGTTTAAAATTGGTCAGATTCAAGCATCATGCAGAAGGCATAAACCAGTACTGAATGGGTGCTACGCCATCGTAGAGCCCCTATATACTGACAACCACACAGCACCTACTGTACATAGAACTGGCAGGTAACTTACAGTAACACGTATATCTTTGGCAGGCAGGAAGAAAATAGGAGGACCATGAGAAGGCAGACACAAAGAGAATATACAAAACAGACATGGAACACCTTAGAAATGTCAGTATCATGGCAACAGAATATTTCATTACTCCAAAAATGCCTTCAAGCACAGCAAAAAGGCTTTTCAGTAGATCCACAAAGCCTAATTATAGCACTCTGTAAATGTGCTAAAACTTCAAATTGACTCTGGAAACAATGTGAAGAACCACCAGTCCCTCCTCATGTATAGCATATATTGGTAATAGACTGTTTTGTGGGAACTGCGCCGGAAGATTAAGAACACCCTATTCCTTGTTTTCATTATTTTAAAAATTCATCAAAGGAAGCATGAGAAATTGAAAGAAAACTGACCCAAATTCAATATAACGAAATAAAGGGAGTGAGGATGTAAAGGACTAATAAAGTTTATGAAGGCTGAGGTATCTAAAAAATCGGAAGTGTACTCCCCTCGACTTTCTAGTATACTGAGATAGAGGAAAAGGTCATCAGAACTACTTCCAGTTGCACAATATTTCTCAAATATCATATCTCTTTGTTTCTCATCATAACTAATTGATAATATCAATACACAATCATTCATGTCCATTTATAACCAAACTTCATATTAAAATGAATATTTTCGCACTTAGAGAGGTCGAAAACGTTGGTTAAATTTTTTCATGATTACATATGCATTGCCTAGATTACATGCAAAGTAAAAAGAGTTATAGTCACCTAAAACATAGAAAAAGTGTTAGCATTATATATTTGTTGCAATAAGCTGCTATATGTAAAACTGCATTTAGCTACATTTTATTATGATACTGATGGCGGAAATAAAAAAAAAATCATAAAATTAAATGTATTACCAGGCACATGACAGGTATTCAGAAGGAGACGTGGCAACTTATTGCTCCCATTACATCTTTATGGTTACATGGCATGTTCAATGTTTACACGTTACTGTTAAACTGATGATGTATTAATTAAAATAAAATTAATAACAGTTATTGAAAGAATATTTGTTATATTGAATATAGCTTCTAATATCACGTACACATTTATATTTCTATGTTACAAAAAATTTGGATGGTTGTTTAAATAAAATACCACTTTCAGTTGAATCATTTTTCTCAAATTTCTAATGTTTGCTTTTTATCATTATAAATATCTAAACAAAATTTGAATCATCCATCTGTAATTATAACCATAGTTTACTTGAAAATTCACAAAAGTATTCAGTTAAAGTACCACATCCGATTGCCAGAAGTGGCCCCAAAGGTTGATAGGATTCTTTATTTTTGATATAAAGCAGGTGTACAAAATCTTACCGAGCGAGGTCAAAGTGTTTTCGAGTTATTGTGTTTACACACAGATACGCAGACAGACATAATTTCAAAAATAGTATTTTTGGACTCATGAAGGTCTAAACTGTCAAAATCTCAAGGTCGAATTTTTCACGATTCCTATACTTTCTCTATACTGTGTATACAAGTAAGTAAAAGCTGAACACAGTTGAGGTGAACTATGAAAATAACTAATAATAAAACGCAACTGAGCAAATGTGACATTTTATAACATCACCATTTTAATATGTACAGTTTGTTGCAACATGGAGATATCAGAAACACAGTGCTGTAACACTAAGCATTCTAGAAAACAAAATGGTATGTTTAATTAAAGAAAACTGAATACCTGAAGTATCCTTCAACTATGGCTTCAAATATGCACTGATAGCTCTGCATGGTCTGAGGGGAGAAGGTCACAACTGCAAAAGAGTGCGAGTGGCTTGGAATGGTCATCTTGGGTGGCTCCACTTCAAAAATGTCAATAATCCGTGAGGCAGACTTGGAAGAAAATATATATATATATATATGTGTGTTATTACAACATTAAACTTTTCTTGTTGCCAGCTACTAATTTCCCAGGAGAAATCTAACTTTCTACAGAAGCTCAATCAAGCAATATGACACCTTTTATTAGCTAACTGAACAGATTACAATATGGAAGCTTTCAAGGCAGCTGAGGCTCCTTCTTCAGACAGGTTGTTGTACAGAAATTTGAGTTCCCTGTGTTTATGTCTACACTAGGAAAGAAACAAGAAATATAACACAACCACAGCACCAACCATCCTCAAACATGCACAAGGATTACAAAGAAGAAGAAAAGAAACTTCACACTTGGCTGCAGGCAAGAGAGCGGACAAGAGAGAGTTGGCAAATGAATTCATAGTTGAGAGAACACCATCCACCGTCAGCTGACTTACTTTGCTGGAAATGGGCTTGACGTAAAGTGACACATCACAGGGGATTTTTCCTGAGTTGATGATTTTAAACTGGGCTTTGGCTTGCCGCCCCACCAGGGTGTTGATAAAGAGAAATTTACTTTCATCTTCCACAAAGATCCCACCTGAGTCAACAGTCTGCAGGCACTGGTACAAGTCAATGTTCTTACAGATTCTGTGCTCTTCAAAGATAGATGGGATGTCATGTACAATGATCCCTGGTAGAGAACAGAACATCAGAAATAAGACGCAACATGTAGCAGGCAGTCTTTCAAGAAAGTTAACTGCAGTTTAAAAAAATGACAAAATCATTGAGGATTTAGTACAACTACAAAATATAACAGGTGATAATGACAGGCTAATAACATTAAATATGAACCTGAAGTAGAAATCAAATATAATAATTATTAATGGTGGGTTCAGTTAGTAATGCTTGAATACTAGCTGTGTGTGGTCTTTAGGACAAAAATCAACCTGAAGACTCCCTAGCAGTTAACTTGGAGAGCGTCAGCTAACTCTTAAGAATTACCCAGGGGAGAGGACGTGGACGTGTGCTTGCTGCCCCAGTGGCTTTCTTAAGAAGACACTGGTGATATAATTTCTTAGCCATATCACTAGCATATGAGTCCTATTAATCTTTGTCTCGAGAAAACACCTCCAGATAAATAATGTTTTTAGTGAAAACTTCAAGCCTTGACCTCTGTTGCTAAAGGTGCTTCACTTGTTCGTTGTTGAACTGCAGCTTTTGCTTTCTTTCGACGTCTCTTCATCTGTGGTGTTTGCTGCATGCAGGTCTTTCGTAGTGAGAAGTGAAGTGCATGTAAGCACAAAAAATATGTAAAAGTGATAGCATGCGCCATCAAGTGGCTGTGGTTGAACATGACTTCTCCATACACACACAGGTCTTTTGTTTATGTATGTCTAATTAATCAGCAAACTATGAAAATATTCCACCAAAGAGACACAAATTACGGCAAAACAAACTCATCACAATTCATGAACCTCAAAATCAGAATCTGTACCTAAGGCCCATACCTGAGATTTTTCAGCGGAGATTTTATTTTCAGTATACAGTAAGTTATTTTTTTTAACAAAGTTCAGAAGGCCTCCAAACACAGTGCTTACCCTTTTGTATAATGGCTGTGGTGATCTCACATGTTGGCACACTCTTTCTCCTGCTCCTACCTGCCACCACATTCCTGGCACACAGGTTTATGTTCACCAAAGAAATTATAAAAAATTAACCACTCAACAAACTATCAAATGGAAAGTAAAAATAACCAAATTTGTACAGAATCAGATATTTCTTAGGTCAGGTTATCCAAAGACAGCACGGTGGTGCAGTGGGTAGTGCTGCTGCTTCGCAGTACGGAGACCTGGGTTCACTTCCCGGGTCCTCCCTGCGTGGAATTTGCATGTGTCTGCGTAGGTTTCCTCTGGGTGCTCTGGTTTCCTCCCACAGTCCAAAGACATGCAGGTTAGGTGCATTGGCGATTCTAAATTGTCCCTAGTGTGTGCGCCCTGCAGTGGGCTGGCGCCCTGCCCGGGGTTTGTTTTCTGCCTTGCGCCCTGTGTTGGGTGGGATTGGCTCCAGCAGACCCCCGTGACCCTGTACTTAGGATATAGCGGGATGGATGGAGGTTATCCAAATCACGTAACGAGTGACAAGGACACATTAATGGTCATGAGGATACCCTTGTAACTCCCTGGCAGAGCTGGACTACTTTTCAACCCTTTCAAAGAGTAAGCTTATTTAGGATGAATGCTGCTTTCTTCACACTATTAAATATGAATCTATAAATGTTTCTTTATCTTTCTGTATTGACAGTCAAAACTGAATTTGCAATGAAACTTAAAGTTTTAAATCACAAAAGAAAACTGAAAAACAAATTATATTTTGCCAGAAGTGAAACCCACATCATTAGTACATAAGTTTTCATCTCATCTCTAACCTTCTTCTGCATGTGCAAAAGCATGGAACAGTTTATTAAGGTGCAGAACGTGGAAATAGAGGGTGCAACTAGAGAGCAAATACCTATGGGCACTTCACTGCTGCTAAACTCCTTTGGCCTAAGTATGTGGATGCTGGCGACCAACTTACAGAATCAGGGAAAAGTTAGCACAGATGGTGTTACCCAAATGTCCCCAAATGTCATCAACGTAAAGGTAGGCATGATGAGGCATGATAATATTGTGAAAATGGAACTTTGGTTGCTCAGGAAAATGAGCGCAATTTCGTCAGCAAAGTAACCATTAGGGAGCAACATTTCAAAAAGCTTGAAAACCTGTAAAACTCGTTATTATATTGAGTTTTGCATGTTGCAATTTCAAAATCACATGTGAAGTGAATTTTAGGGGTGATTTCACATAACTGTATGCTAAATGAAGCTGCTGTTTTGTGCATTACCATTTATTTCCAGGTATGTTTTATTCACACAGAAGTATACATTTTATTAAGTTAGACACTCTGTTAGCCCCCTGTAGAGCAAATCATTTTAAATGGTTAAAAAAGAAATTAAGGGCTTCTTATTTTCATAATGAGAACGAAAATGAAGAGAACAGAATGATAGAAAATAAATGTCAGTACACTAAAAGTTATAACTTCAATAAGAGCTTCTGTGACATACGATGGGAAAGTAGAATAATTTCTGGGTTTGAACACATGAGGGAAGCCACCTAAATCAAGCAAAATGTTCCACTTACAGAAAAATTAAGTTCTAATTTTGGAACTGTTTAGAGCAAAACTCAAGAACCTGAAGTCACCGAAACTCATTCGAGAAGATCAGTTTGAGATCCCCGACACAGGCAAATCGTGTTACAGACTTTTATACTTCAATTTGCTTCGCTGTTAGTTGAGGCAATGCAATTAAACAACACTATTTCAATTCAATTAGCTGTGTCTCTCTTTTTTTCTTTATCTGTGCATTATTTGAATTTGAGTTTCATTGCAATAAATGTTTGAGATATGAGATTACAGTATCAACTCCAAAGTCTGTAATCAGGTAGTTCATTTTCTTTAATCGTTTTACCGTGCTCATTATCATTTTTAGTTGTCAATGGCTACTGTAAGAATGGAGTCCTTGGGACGTTACATTTACCTGGTACACATCCTTCTGTCACGAGCTTGTAAGGAATTCCATTAGGATGATCTTCAGGATCTCGATCCGAAATGTCGATGGCCAATAATTCTTCACATTTCCCAACTTGCTCCATTACACATTCCGCTGTTATTACTTGTTGACCTCCGACTGGAATTGTTCCAAATCCTGGGGATACTGTGAACACTCCCAGAGTGAATCTTACCTGCATGCAGAAATTAAATGACTTTTTAAAATAATATACATGTGCCATGCTGAGGCACAGATGGAAATGGTACATATCTATGATTTCCACATCACAAAACAATTATTAACTTCACAAATTCAAGAGTAATTTAAAGATCCTTCAAAGATGGACAACAGTTAATCTTTAGTTTCACCTTACAGGTCATTATTCTCCAAATTCTTCTTCTTTGACTTGACTCCTTACCTCTAGTTCTCCTTAATGTACATCACACTCATTCTCTGCCCTTCATTCTATATGCCCAAAACCTCCTTAGCCTGTTTGCCCTTATGCCATAAATTATGACTTCTATGCCAATCGTTGCTTTCATTTCCCTCATTGTAATGCTGTAAAACCTTTATTGCCATTTCTGTTCCTCCTCATGTTGCTGTGTGTTGCACCTTGATCAGATGTGTGTTCCTTCCATACGTCTTATAGCTACTCACAGATGTTGAATACACTTCCCTTCAGTGGCAGAAAGTCTTCTTTAGAAGTCCCAACGTGGAACATCCTCCAGAACTTCTCTGAATATTTCAGTACTGCTACCAGCACAGTTTTAACTTGGCATATTATCTTAAGCACTGTCATGCGTATCACCATCCAAGCTCTTCACAGGTATGTAGTACCACCCAAGGCCGAGAAGGGGCACTGCCACTAAGAGCCATGTCATGTTCTTCATCCACAGACCAGAGAAAGCGCCTAGTGAGGGCAGTCAACCCTGCCATTTACAGTCTTGGGCCTTTAAAAGGATGGACAGCTAATGACCAAGGAGATGATCCAGTGATAGAACCTCCTTTACAAGAACATGCATCACTGGCACAAATCTGACAAACATGGTTACTTTGTTACATGGCAGGTATTATTTCATGCCATTGAGTGTTATTTTTGTTTGAAAGCAACATTACCAAACATGAAGGGCTGTGTTGGCACCCCAAACTGCTCTTTGCTTGTCGACCCTTCTTCCCTCAACCACTACACCATTTCCGTCTGTCTGTAAAATGATGTGGTCGAATGCAACATGTTTGGGAATGAATGGAAGAAATTGTCTTAAGGACCATGACAGAATAATTATCAGAAGGAAGTGAGAAACAGTAAAGTAAAAAAATGTAAATCTTTGTTTTTAGTGTAAAACTAACCTAAAATCACCAAATACTTCAAAGGTTAAACATTTGAGAGCTCCTTACACTGAATTCAGAATAAAAAAAAATTGGTTTTGGCTCAGTGCCATGATATAAAACATAGGACAATATACAAGATATCAGCCCACATGGTATTAACAATAGTAAAGTGCAGTGACAACAGGAAGAGGAGCAAAGCTGAAACACAATTCAGTGCAATAATGTAAAAGTAACCAAGCAGTAAAATGAGGGTTTGCACCTACATGTGTTTATTGAGAAGCTGATGTAGGAGGAAAACAGGCATCCCAGCTGGGAAGGAGGATGGTTTCTTACCCTGATGGAAGACCAGAGTCAAATGACAAGGGTTGGACCTCCTTACTTTTTCCAGGACCCAGGAATACTTCTGGAGTCATGCCATAGCTTCCTGAAAGCACTTCTGGGCCATGGAGAAAGTAGGCAAGTCCCTCCCCAACTGTGTCCTCTCTTGATCCCCAGGGATCCTGACAGGGGTGCATTTCCAAACTCCATCCCCCAAACACTCCCGTGGGTGTCCCAGCTGGGTTCCCATACGAGGACGACTGCCTCCTGGCGTATGGGGGATGGAACCATTACAAATCTTTGGCTTTTCTCAGTCCATCCGTTATATCATGCCGACCTGACAGAGTTATTTTTCTGTTCCATCTGCCACTCCATCTGTGTTTCACCTCTGGCCTCTCGTCCGGGAAAGAAACCATCCTTCCTCCCGGCCAGGGTGCCTGTGCTCCTCCTGCATTGGATAACACTGGGGAAGAAGCTATGGAGATTGACACATAGTCTGAGCAGCAATGGACTTGTACCACTTCTGGGATGACCTGAGTACCTGACATTGAGAGATATGCACACAGATATCTTGTTAATTTTTTTTCTTAAACCTAGCAATGAACAAAGTGAACAAGCCATTTATTAATGGATGTTGACCACCAATGATCTTTTCAGCATAAGGGACCACCCACTGAAGTCTGGTTTTCCAGAGAGGAAGGGTGGAAGGGAACCAGACAGTGATAGACGAGGTTAGTGATGGCCAAGCAGACATTCATTAAGATGGATTAAGAGATGCTAAGCTTCCTGGGCTGTGTATAGGAAGAAGATTCTCTGCTTTATGATGGGTGTGGCGATGCATGGGTGTGGTCTCCTCTTACTTCATTGGTATTGGTAATGATTGTCCACAGGAACTTAAATGACTCCATCACAGACACAGTTTGACCGCTGATTTCAATAGTGGGGAACCACAGAAGGTTGTCTGTAGCATTTCCACCATCTTGATGCTGATAGTTCTACGTTGTTATAAGCAAAGCATTCTACAAGATGGCCTACATCTCTTCTGAAGCAAGTTTCATTATTATTAGACAATTACAGAACTTAAAGAATAAATTCTCTGGCACAGAAGCCTTGTCTTTGAGCAAAGTTCAGATGAGCTCCTGATGCAAGATTTGCAATTAAAAATTATAGCTGCCATAACGTAACAGTCCAACTCATAATATCAACAACAATGTACTGCTCAAGCAATGATTGTCTTGGCTGGTGAACTTATTCACACACATCATATAAAAATAGAATTTTTAAATACAAAAAATAATCAAATATGATAATTTGCAAATAAAATTGGCTCACATCTACACTTGGCTACGCATCTTTTCTAGTTTGAAAGAATCCACCTTTTCTTTAAAATGAAGTTGCAAACAAAATGAAGTTGCAAACATCTGGCACCCAATTACCTTTGTGACCTTCTCTGTCTTCTCCACTCACACCACAGATTTGGTTTCCCTGCTACATTTCTCCATCGTCTTCAAGGTTTTTGTATTTCATTTCATGAAACCACAGCTGAGCCCTCCAACAAAAGTAGCTTTCATTTCACACCTACTCCATGTACTTGGTGCTCCTCAGTCCATTATTATCTCTCACTGTGCTCCTCTCAGTACTTTTTAAGTGATTCACAGCCATCACATCTTAACTTTCTTTTGAAATTTCTCTTTCATTCCATTTGTGCTCTTTTGGCTTCTTGAAACTTTACCACCTTCTCTCCTGCTTGACATTTGGTTTCCTTGTTGATTGCTTCATTACTGTCTTTCTCTGCTTTTTCACTCCTTAAAGCTTCTTGTTCAACTCTTAACTGTTTTCACCATATTAGACATCCACATAACCTAAGTATAGGCCGATCTAAGACGCCATTTTCTTTATGTTGTCAATATTAAAAATAAATTCAAATCCTGCCATGTCATTTTCTAGCCCGCTTCATCTATAGCAGGGTCACGGGGCAGGGCTGGAGCCTACCCCAGCTAGCACAGGGCACAAGGCAGGAACAATTCCTGGACATGGTGACAGTCTATAACAGGGCAAACACATACACACACCTACACACCAGACACACACTAGGAATAATTTAGTGTTGCCAAGTCCAATAACCTGCATGTCTCTGGACACAGGGAGAACATGCAATCTGGTCTCCTTACTGCGAGGCAGCAGTGCTACCCCTGTGCCACAGTGCCAGCCCATATTCAAATCTGTTACGTGTGTCCATTTTAAATTTCTGCTCTATAACAGAATAAACCTACCTGTGCGGTGCCCATGTCTCTCTGAACAGACTCGCTGCGCTTAGATTTGCTGACAGACACAGATTTCCCAGACACAGATCCTTCACGTGAGCGAACACGTTTGTTGCCAGGACCACTGAGGAATAAAAATCACACACAGCAAATTTGTTAATGGCCATTCTAAAAATATACAATATATTAAGACATATTAATGTAAAGCTGATTTTTCTTCCTATACACAACTTATATGATGATGTCATAAACCTGAACCCTTATACTTCTAAAAACTCACAGATCTGTTAAGAACACAGAGTAGAAGGCCTTTTGGGTAGCTACCGGTTAAGCTGTTCCAGTATGTTACCTAGACATTTTCTAAAAAGCTGTCAGGGTCGCCATTTGAGCTACATGGCTCGGAAGTTTGTTGAAGTTTGATTCTCACATCCCCTTTGTGTGAAAACGTGCTCCATGTCTTCCAGCTCAAATGCATGTCCCCTTGACTTCCACCAATGCTGTCGATTAAATGATTCAGTATTTAACTGAAATTATTACGATGGATCAGATTTATCACAAGTTTACCAATTAAAAGAACAGATTTAGTCCCTTCTCTGCTGTAGCCATAGGTTTGTAGCGTGCCACTGTTTTATTCCAATCATATTATGTTATGAGGCCATAAAGCTGAAAAAAGAGAGGAAACAGCCAGAGAGAGATGGACAGAAACATGTGCAGGATGCACAGGCAGGCTATTTCACAAGTGCTGATGTCTGCTGATCGATATATGCTGCAGAAGCCATGAGTGATTAGAACAGAGGAAGGTGTTATTTGGGCACAGTCCAGAAATAGCATAGACAGCTCAGACGGCAGTTGCCCATACCTGGCAAGGTCCATAACAAATTCTAGGAATATGTAAATATGTGAGTGTTTATAATGGTAAGGATCCTTCACGAAGCCTGAAGCCGTCTCCATGCCACTGACCACTCAAGCACTGCCCACTGAAGAACTGTGCTGTGATGATTGTACTGTTCCGACAGCTTCTCTCTGACCTGGACATGTGTGTATAAATACATTGTAATTTGGGAGTGGAAGCTACATTTTAAAGCAAGTTAAATGCATATATCTTTTTATGTACCATATTGCTCTTGTCTGCTTATTATTTCCACAATGGTTACAAAAGGGATGAGTATAAGGCTCGGGCCTGCTCTGTATCAATAAAGAACACAATGGCAGGGAGCAAGCACCCCCTGCACAGTACCAAAAAGGCTTGTTTCCTTTGACCTATCAGTAAATTAAAATCAATTACTTAATTATAAAAGAAAAGACGTTATCAGTGCCTCTGCAGGTTCTTGATGACGCCATGTTACACAGAAGAACTTCATCTTACATGCCCTTTTATATTCCTGCTTATTAGCCAGCATGCAATCCAAGTCTGTTAACTATTGCCTTTGCCAAACGGCTTGTGGACTTGGAATCATATCACAGGCTCTCTGAGAGTCTAAGTAAACTCTGTCCTATGTTACGCTCAGATTGAATCGAGTGAGTAATCATTTCTGAGCAAACAATTAAGGGAATTAATCAAAAGAGTTCCTGGAGTAAAAGCAGAGGCCTTTTACACAGAAAATCTTAAACAACATCAATTCCAAATCAGCTACCAAGCTCATGAAGCAAAAATGATAAGAATTCGAATCCAGAAAAGTCTTCCTTAATAATTTTAGTTTTGCTTTTTTATTTGTGACCACACAATACAGATCTTAAAGTTTGGATACTTGTTTAACACAGTCCTATATATCATGGTCACCATATTGTCATGGGTCACATGGCACATGATCATGTGACTAGCACCCATGCAGCATCATAATTATAAATAAAAATGTCAGAATGTCCTGAAAAGGAGATGACCCAACAGAAAGTACCAAAGACTGTTGCTAGGGCCTTAACTGGGAGACCAAAATGATCGAGTTGACAAACCAAACAATAGAAATGAAAAGACAAGAAAAAAGCCAGAAGTCAAAACCAGAGATCATTGAAAGGCAAAAGGGAAAAGAAGCTCAAGCTGAAGAGTTTGTTTTTTTTTTTATCTTGTAGGTTAATTGCGTCACAGCTGTCACATGCACAGAGATGACACTACATGAAATGCAATCTGGGTAACACGTCTAGCACTCGTCATTCCAGTGGTGAACAGGAAGCAACGAAAAGGAGGCAAGCGGGAAAATGAAAAACGGTGTCACATGAAAACAGAAAAATAATAACAAAAAATAATAATACACAGCACAATCAAAAAAATTTAAATCACAGAGAGAAGCACATAGCATCCCAACATACAAATTCGCAGCACCCATGCAAACAAGCACAGAAAATGTTAATGCCAATGTGAAGATAACCCCATACATCACAATAAAAATATTTATAAAGAATTAAAATAAAAAAATCATAATATTCCACATACAAACCAAAGAAGCAGATTATGACACAATGCACTACTCCACTGGTCCACTCATACAAGTCCAACAACATGACTAACAACATGACAACAATATCATTTTCCTATAAGTAGGCTTCTGGTTCATTTCTGATTATATTATTATATATATTATTAGTTGTACAGAGTGGTGGCTCTGCCGCTAAGGTTCTGTGCTAGTGTGAAGAAGGTTTCAAATTCTGTCACTGCCTGAAGGGATCCTACTCTGTTGGGCTCTTCAGCAAGGCCCTTAACCCGAAAATTGCTCTGGGTCACTGTACAATAGCTGACCCTGCCCTCTGACCTCCCCACAGGTCATGCGGAAACACAATTTACTCTCAAGGACCGAAAAAGTATATTAAAAAAAGTTATACTCTCCCTTATTTTACATGGGTAAGGTGTGGTGAGGGTTTTGTTCTTTGGATTTAGAAGAATGGACTGTCCATATCTGTTACAGTCACACATTTACCTTTTTTTCTGAGGCTGGCCAGGTACATCTTTGTTCATCTTGAAGATTGCATACTTAATTTCAAACTCGCCCTTGTTCTCAATTGTGAAAGTCCGTATTTTCCTGGTGCCATACATCATGGAGCCAAAGTTGAGGTCATTGGTTGGGACGCAGGCATATCTAGTGAAGAGGGACTGGATAGAGAGCTTCACCGGGATACTGGCAATGGTCTCTCCACCTTCGGAGATATTTGGCTCAATTACCTTTTGAAGAAAAATACACTTACTTGTTAGGCAAATCTATGTAGTGTGTATTTTTTACTTTTGACTTTAAACCACGGCCTAATGCCATTATGTGCAAGCACATCTTATTTATTTTTTAATACTGACTGACTGAGCCCAGAGGTGTGACCAGAAACTGTTACTTAAAATTAGACAGAGGAGAAGCACACTTTGAACTGGTAGGGAAAAAGAGACTGGGCCTGGTAGGGAAAGTCCCCAATATTTGTCTGAAGTCATTCAGTGTCACCATGGTGTGTGTAAATGTGTTTCAGGCCTTGTTCCAGCTATTTGTGCAGAGTGCGAGGCCCCTGGGAAGCAACTCTCCAACAAAGTGCATCGCTGGCATGGAGGACCTTGGTTTAGTGTATTTACCTACCAAGCACTATATGATGAGAAAAGCTCAATGCTTCATCTTTTATCAAAATACCAATTGAAATTTAGCTCACTCAGTATTCAGATTGTGCAAATCCATTCAGAGTAAGTCATCTCATGAAATCTTTAACAAATCAGTCAGCATTACATAGAAAGTTGATTAAATATTTAATATAAATACAACAAAAAATATATTGACAGCTAAAGTGTTTATAAGGGATCTGTGAAATGTCAGCAGTGATTAAAATACACATTTAGTCAATAATAACATTTCTACCTGGCAGCGCAAGATAGGTTTGTTCTCAATGGACACCTCTTTGCGAGAACGGAAGGTGATCTGCACTTGGGCCGGCCTGTCATTCGGGTTTAAGGTGCCCTTCTGTGGCTGAATGGTGAAGTGAGAGTTCAGTTCAGGCATTCCTGCCTCAGTGGTCTCCAGTAAGAAGCTGAAAGATACAACAAAGCCACTGTTAGGTACATCAAACTTCAGATTGTCTATATTCAATGCAACAACTAAGTCCATATTATATTATACTAAAGTAGACCTCAGAGTTAACGTCTGCAGCGCACTATGCGAGGCACGTGTCTCTGTTATATGCTATTTGGTATGGGATTTGTGAGGCGCCATCTGTAAGAATGACAAGTGCAATGCATTTTATTACTAAAAATGTTTGAGATTTGCCAACTTTTGGAATGATAGAAACATGGATGGACACACAGACCCTTATTTTATTAATCAGTTTTTCAAATAGAACATGGTGGCACAGATGGAAACTGGTTAATGATTAACTTGTACAAACATTACAGAGACTTTCTTCACACTGAAAAAGATGGATACTATATACAGAATGAATTACCAAGTAGTGCGGCAGACAGTGGTACTTTGGGATAGATGAAAAGGGATTGATGAGGTATGTTGGGCTAAATACGAGGGGGGAGTCAAGCTAAAGTTAGAAAATGGGATTTATCAGAAAATGGAACGAACCTTAACAAAACTGATAATGTCATTTCTTAATGTAGTCTCCACCCTTCTCAATGCACTTGCACGACCTGCCTGGAAGTGCCTGGATTCCAGCAGAATAAAAGGTTTTGTCTTGTCCTCGCAACCACTTGTGCACCGGAGTAATTGTCGAACACTACATGCAGAGGGGTATTACAGTCACTAGTGCAAGTTACTGTGACTTGCTGGAGACCAACGTGAAACATGCTATTCGATCCACATGGCGGCGACTGCTGTCTCAAGGAGTCCTTTTGCTGTAAGACAATGCCTACCCACACATTGCTAAGAACACCAAGGCTTGTCTGGAGAAACTGAAGTATGAGGTATTGCTACATCTTCCATATTCACCGGATTTGGCACTGTGTGATTTCCACCTTTTTGGACCCCTAAAAAAACATCTGAGTGGTCGTCGACTCAAGTCAGATGATGAGGTGAAGAAAGCAGTGCAGGAAATAAAACATGCATGCAAGAAATGGAATCACTTATACAATATTAAATAGCGAATGGAGTGGCCGCATGCTCGATTTGACTTCAAGACTCAAACAAGTTATTTTCAATGGAAATTTATGTCACTTAATGTGTACTTGTTTTAAAATATAAAAATATCATGGTAAAAACAACTGTGCTCTATTACAAATGAAAAACCACGTTAATGATTAAAAAAAAAAATGAAATTGCTTATTTTTTGTTCAAAAATTTTGTCTTGTGGTTGGCATTTCACCAGACAAAGTGCTGTGTTAATTTTGATCCATGTAGTACAATTGAAAAAATAGACTACTGGCTTTAAATAACAAGAAATGCTGCATGCGGGCTCTTCTAAATGCTCCGTCCTCTTTTTAAAAGTTCACACCCCTTTTGAATTTTAAACACACCCCTTTTCTTCTCTTTGGTTTGCCACACCCCTGTCTTTGAATTGTTGCCGCCCACTTCCACACGTGACGTAGACCGCATGCATGCTCTGTTAAAAGTGCGTAGCCTCTTTGCACCTCTCGATCACCATGGGGTAGGTTTAGCATGATGTGAAGTGAATCTGACAAGGCTGCAAATGCATTCTGCGTGCAAAGAAAGTTTTTCATGTAAGAGGAGGAATTGCAAATCTCAGCCTTTCATGATGTCTCTCTTTGCTGGTGTTTTTCAAATAATAGTTTTATGGTCTCCCTACAGAGCTCAGAGGTGATGATGATGATGATGGCTATGATTAATTTTATCATTAGTGGTGCCTAAGTAGATTTAACACTGGATCACAAGCACCAGGAATAATTATTCTCACTGTATTTTTACAGTTGCTGTAAGTAGATAAAAGTACTTTTGGGTGACACCATAGCTGTCAGCTACTAAGCCCAACTATGAATGTGGTGCACTTTACACATTCTCTTTGTGTTTTGCGGCTTTTCTGAGGGGGGACTCTGCTCAACTTAAGCAACAACATCAAACAGGCATGACAGGGAAGTATGTGGGGACAGCCTTAGATCAAGCAGCCGCCTATCAAGGTCCGATTCCTCCTCGACCTTATGCCTAATGCTACTGAGATAGACTCTTGTTCCACTGAAAGTAGAAAAAAAAAAATGAACTAAGAAAGTGTCTAAATAATTGTCACTTCAGACCTGATGACAGAAGTCTTCTCTTCAGATAATTTTTCTAAAGCAAAACAAACAGTAGCATTCTAAAAACTAACTTACTGTACATTATCCGGAAGGGGCACTTTCAAACCAACAGCTGCAATGATCCATATATATTCAATATTCCATATATGGAATTATGTCTTTAATCAGTCTGTTACTCGGTAACGGTAAACTTATTCAAAATGAGCATGCGATCCACAAAATGAACTCAGGGCCTGGTTCATAATGTCACAGTGGTGTCAGGTTAATTTTAAACACCATCTAAGTGTCTGAGTTATTCACTAAAAAGAGTTCTCTATGTCAGCCTGTCCACCCAATGCTGAGGGATTACTGGCTTCATCATGGATAAATTCAGGGCAGAATCACAGTAACAATAAAAGGGTCTAAACAGATACATGCAAAGGTTCACTAAAAGCCACAGATTTTTGAAATCAATCGGGAAAGGGAATGCTATAAAATGATGCTTATGTACAAAGCTCATCACAGCAAAGTCCTCCTCATCTTCTGATAGCCAAACCAGAAGCCACATGACAAATGAACACTTCATCCTTCCATCCATTATCCGACCCGCTATATCCTAACTACAGGGTCACAGGGTTCTGCTGGAGCCAATCCCAGCCAACACAGGTCGCAAGGCAGGAAACAAACTCTGGGCAGGGTGCACACACATACACACTTACACACCCAATAAGGGACAATGCACCTCACCTGCATGTCTTTGGACTGTGGGAGGAAACCGGAGCACCCGGACAAAACCCACACAGACACAGGGAGAACATGCAAACTACACGCATTTAGGACCCAGGAAGCAAACCCAGGTCTCCTAACTGCGAGGCAGCAGTGCTACCCACCGCGCCACCATGAACACTTCATGGATCTGGAATAGTAGAGAAGCTAAAGTCTGACTATTGGGGGCTTACAAAAACTGTGTCTTTCCATACCTGTAAGAAATTTCATATTTTCCTTTGTTTTTCAAACTGAGGGTCTGTTTAGCTTCTTCTGAAACTTTGATGACACCAAAGTCAAGTCCCCCATCTGCACCTGATGAAAACAAAATCAAAAAACAGTATGCCAGTTCAGTGGTTATTTTCACTGCTTGTAAGGAGCTTTTAGGCTCCTCAGCCCCTTGTCTAGAGAGCACAATACTAAGAAAGGTGAACGTTCAAAACAAACTGCCCCTGTTTAACTCACCCATATATTATCATACCAGATCTGGCGACACTGGAAAGAAACAACCTGGGATGAGGTGGAAGTTTAATGCAGAGCAGACACACACACACACATACTCATTTGCTCATAATCAACCAAGTTACAGTCACCAATTCATTCAGTTGGTCAATGAGATCCCCCACACATGAATTCCAAATGTGGCTGAGCAGAAATTTCAGAGCAGAAGATGGAGCAACTGCTACGCCATGGTGCTGTCATATGGTGCTGCTTATACTTCATGTATTTGCTCTTAAATTAGTCCAACAAAAATGTGACCCTTGTACTAAGACATATTTTGTGGCTGGATGATGCTGTCAGCAAGAATACTGCATTTGACAGGTTACATTACTTCACATACTATATTCTTTTTAATTTTTACTCATACATTACTTTTAGTTCATTGTTCATTTAACTACCTTACATACATAATCATAAAAGCACTCTGTCAAAGACAGAAAGAAGCAGCTTAGAGGCTAAAGGGATAGTCGGCACCTTTAAAGGCTGCCATCCGGAGCCAATTATTTGTTCCAGTGTTGTTTTTCAATTGTCTGAGACACCACTACTCATTTATGTCAGATGCCAAGGAAATATAAATTAAGTGATGGATAATTGTAAGTACAAATTGTCAGGAAAAAACTCTCCATTAAATCTTGAGAAAAATGCTGCTAATCAAACCATAAAAAAGTCAAAACTTCAATGGATTATGGACAGTGCAGGCTACACCAGTCAAAGGGGGCCATAGAGGCTTCAAGTCCACATTTGACTTTCTTAATAAGTCTGAAATGAATATGGCATTTTATTTGACATCATAATCCTGTTCACTTCTACCCTGTCCTATTTTGCTTTACTTTACTAAGAAAATCAGTACAATGTTTAGAGAAGCATTGTACATTTTTAGTACGACTCAATTTTTGTTTTGTTCTTCACAATAGTTTTCTAAATACAGCATCTCTGTGACAAATTCATCAATAACAATTTATTACTTGCTTGCTGCTGGAGACTTATTTCATTGTTGACTGGCTGTTAGATAAGGAGAAAGGACACATTGAAGAACTCCGAATCTAATTATGGAGGTGAAGAATGACACAGCTTCACTACATCAAATTAGACACTCGTTACAGAATTTCACAATGTTACTGCTAGAGTCTGGATATAAACTCCACATTCATGAATTTATGAAATGTCACTTGCTTCCTGTCTGATTATCTTATTGTGAATAAAACTCTCCTCTGGGTTTATAAAGCTTTTCAATTTGACACCCTAGAATGTTTCAGCAAGGACTTTTTTCCTGGCCTGCGTGTATATTCCTTTTTTGTGTCTTGTTTATTTAATTATAAGTATGTTTAATTGAATTATATAATTTTTGTAATATTGTTGTGTTTATTTATTTTTACTATCTATTGTAACAAAAAACACCAAAGAGATTTGGGGCACCGGTGGTGATCCCAATGTCATTGGTGACAAAATAAAGAAAATTAGCATTCAGAGCAAGACCGCCTTTTCAGATGCGAGTCTAAGACTATACAGGAGAAAGATGGAGCTAATTATGAAGTCCTAGTCTAGGAGCCCTCAAGATGCCAGTTTCTGGATGTGCAGAGGGAAGAAGAGAGGAGGCATTATAACGCAGTGCCCAACCTTTGACCCGGGGTGGAATTGCAAGTTGACCAGCCCTGAAGTTGTCTCTTGGGCACTCATGTGTAACACAATGTAGGCCGTGCTTCTTGTATTTTGTTGGCGGAACCCCAAAAGATGGGACCTCCCTCAGCTATAAATTAAGGACAGGAAGCAAGCAGGTCATTGGATTACTGTTGTTGTTGAATGAATTATCTGTAAGAACGGATTTTTCTGGTTTCTTAATTTTTGTTCTTGTTTTATGGTTTTGCTTTTTGAGATCAACCTGTGCTTGTCTGCTTTGTAATTCCTTTTAGACAAATCATTTTCTTTTTTGATCTTTTGGGCTTTTTTTTTTTGTTTGTTAAATAAATCCTTCCTTTATTATACATTGCTTGTTTTGGGATTATTTTACAGCCAGATTTTTTATGGTTTCTCTCCCTGGTACATATTTATTGGCATTTTTGATTATAGACTTTCCTTAGATAGATTTTGAACTGTTTGTCATGCCCTATTTGGGTCTAAATAGGACAAAGCCTCCCAGTTGCCTAGTGTTAGGGTTGCTTGGAGTATAAACTATAATGGTGTAGGCCAATTAGGTGATCTTTTTGACGGTCTCACTGCCTTTTGCTATTTTGTCATGCCAAAATCATAACATCTACATGTTGCCTGCCCAACACCAACCAGACACATGGTCCTCTGATGCCAGCCTAGTAACTATGCAAAATTTCAGAATGAAACTCTCAGCTTGTGAGAACTTAACTTCACAGCTGCTATTCTTCAGAGCTCTTTGTTAGATCTGGTCATGAAACCTCATCTACAGTCACATTCAAAACATGATTACAATGTGTGTTCTCTAATTGACCTCCTCTGTTCCTTCAGCTATGTATGGACCCTAATTCTCCTGTCCTTGTCTTCTGTTACTGTTACAATACTTCCATCAATTCATAATTCATCCTCTTCTTTTTAGGTTGTTTCCTCGTGATTTATGATGTATTGAATGATATTGTATTTTAAGTTCTGTTGATCCATTCACCAGTCCATCCATCAATCATTTCATCTAGTTTCTAAGTGACTTATCCGGTTTAGGGTCACAAGGATTGGGCACCTGCTCAGTTAGCTCCTGGCATAAGGCAATAAGCAACCCCAGAAAGGGTGTCAGTCCATCGCAGGCATAACTGTGAGGTAAACTTGTTTGTTTTATAAAGAACCTTATGATGGTGCCCTTTGTGAAGGGTGCTTAACAAGAAAGCAGACTCATTGACTGAATTTTACAGAAAACAATGTTGACTATTGGGCTCTTCTGAAACAGAAAACTGAGAGTTAATCAAGCCTTCTAATTGAACAGCGTGTTCAATTCACACAGACAAGAAGCTCAAACAATGAAAATGATTAAAATAGAATTAGCAGCTTCTGTGGCATTTAACAGTTAGGGTTTCATCTACTTTAAATGGAGTGTCAGCTCAATGTAAAGAAATATCAGTAAGTTCATTTGGCTTTTTATTGTCATCTCCCTCACAATTCAACCTTTTAAAAGGACACAAGGCTTAATGTTTGAACAAAACCCACTGATCCATCCATTTTGTAAACTTTTTATCAAGTTCAAGGTCCTGACCAATGCCTATCATGGCAGCACTGGGTACAATGGGCGGACTGGACCATTGGGGGACTCACTCATACATACATCGACTCTCAGTCCTAGTGGACCAGTGAAGAATTTCTAATTACCCAAAGTGCACATCAATAATTAATTATCTGTGACATTTCCTTTTAATAAGAACACCCTTCTTGTTCAATATCTAAAGATCAATCTTGCAAATCTGTTTTTAACCTAACATTTCTGTTAGAAGCAAGTGTATTTTTTCTTGATAATTGAATGTTTTTGTAGTAAGACAATCCAAACGTGTTCACAATATTTTTTATCACGCTATTATACTTAGCAGAGGCATTAAAAACAAGTAAATATCATAGTAAAGCAGGTATTGAACTCTATTTAGTCCTTTACAGAGTCCAAACTGAATACTGGGTGCAAGGTGAAGCCTACTGAGATACGTCATGCTCTCAAGCACCCCCGCAGTCACTCACCTAATCTGCACACCTTTTGGATTTAGAAAAAACCTACATGGACATTGGGAAGAACTCGCAAACGTTAAAAGGAATGATACAGGGTTGGAATTGAAAAGCAGATTCCCAGGCCAGCGAGGCAGCCAAGCAAGAAACTATGGCACCATATCATCCAATAACGAAACTATCAACCAAAAGCAATACAAGCAATCCAAATTTGCATGAACTGGGCCAAATCTCTGACCCTCCATCACTAGATCTATCTTCTGATTTCATATATGGTATTACCTTTTGGGAAACTTATATCTAGAGCTACATCATATGCCTCTGCCATGATTTGAATGTTTTCCGTGTAGACGATGCCAAGGATATTATCCACATCAGACACCTGCAAAAACACAACATGTAGTCAACGTTTTGTGGTGGCAAAAGACAAGATAATGGTAATTCATGAGCAGATCAGGTACGTGACTGCACCTCCAGCCGGATGACCTTCTTCACATTGACTTGCTTCAGTGCCCTGAAGTGCATCTGCAGAGCGTATTCAGTCTTGGGCATAAGAATGCCTTGATCCTGGGATACCATGAATTCATCTCCCAGTGACTCCAAACCGGTAAGTTTCCAGGCAACTGGCAGCAAGTTGTTGTTTCGCAAATACAACGTCTTTGTCTCCTTTCTGAAACCAAATAAAAATTTGAATACTTGTCAGAATTTATACATGAATAATAAAATAACATTCTCGGTGCCTTAATCTAATTTAGGGTTGAGGGCAGCCAGAAGACAATCCCAGAAACAATGGGTACAAAGAAATAAACAGCCCTGGACAGTAAAACTTTGGGTGGTGTTATGCACACATTCACATTCACCAATTTGCGATTGCCAATGAACTCAACATACATGTCTTAAGGACGTGGGTGAAAAGTACTTCAAATGTACAGTACAAGAATCATTTTTATTTTGAAAAGTATAAAAGAGTACTAGTTTAGAAAAGACACAATACAAACATTATACAAAAGTAAAAAGTCTTCTAGAAGCCTCTGTGAAGGGGGCTGTCTATGAACCTAACCCGGTCAGGACATCCACAAATTGGAAGGACAGGGGGAGACAACTTGCACACGGCTTTGTCTCCCCCTGGGCACTAGATGGCAGCGCCCCTGGGTTGTGACATTATGACGGCATTATGGGACTTGGAGTTTGTCAGCTCAGCCCTGTTGGGTTCCATGGGTGCCACCAGGGGTACTGATGGGACTGGGGAGCCCTACATTGCTGGGCTCCCACTTCATGTGCTTTTGGACCATGCTTACAGAACACCTGAAGTACTCCGGGGTGTTACATAAAAGAAGCCCACTGCCTCAACTCAGGGAGTCAGAGTTGGGAGGAGGTAGACAAAGCTTGCTGGAAGGAGTGGAGGAGGCAGTGACCAAGGGTCTCTTGTATAAATGGTGCGTACGCACAAAAATGTTATGTAAGAATGTTTCCACGTTCAAATTGCAATGTATAAAACCTAAACTTGGCGTAAAGCCGTGCATATTTCCATGGTAGCTCATACCCTGTCGTACTCGAGTACTGTGCTTGGTTTTGCAAACTGGCGGCACCCAGCTTCAAAGCAGTGCTACTGTTCCTGTGTGGTTACTTTTCTTTTTTAGATCCACATCCCTGACGCAGCTTTATAAATACACTGAAATTAACCGCATATTGTTTATTAGTTTAATGAATCTGATTGCAATTAACCTGTAACAATATAATCTTCCACAGAATGGTCAAACTATTCTAAATACCATAACTGCTTTAGTATTGTTACTCTCACTGCAACTTCTTCTTCTTCTTATTTTTCTTCTTTCAGCTGCTCCCTTTAAGGGTTGCCACAGTGGAACATCTTTTTCCATATTACTCTCACTGCACCACTCAGAGTATTAATATTACTGTATCTGAGTGTGAATCACAGCTGTACAGCAGCTAATCAGAAAGAGAATTATCAGTATACAGCATCCAGCACACGCTGCCTCAGCCATGCTGTCTATTGAACTGCACTCACATGGCAAACGCTTCAGAGCCTTTCCTCACGGCTCAGAAAAGAGTTTCATCCCAAGAACGCACTCAATCAGTCCATCAAGTGCTGCTTGTAAAACTGTTTGTACTTAGTACAATTACCCCACTGTAAACTTGCGATACAGTTAAAGTATTGCACAACCTGAGCCACTTTATAAAGCGCCTATTTACATATGATGACGATATAATTTTTAAGATGAAATGCAGCAAAATATGTTTATTATATTATACAGATAAAACTTTAACTTCATTTAAATAATCTATATTGTTAATAATTAAACATGTGAGGACACAATGCCTCGCGCTGTATTCTTGCTGGGGCTGGCGCTATGAAGATATTTCAATGTCCCTTAAAAGTTTTGAAGAATCAGCGTTCTAAGCTTACAGATGGCTTAACGTCTATTACAGAACTGATTGTGTGGCGATTGGGTATTTGAAGAAAGAAAAGTAAGGACAGGAATTGGAGGTTAGTACGTTTGAAAGAGACAGTACTGCTACATTAAAGTATTTCATCGAAGGTCGCATATGGCACAGCAAGCATCTTGTGTGAGACATGATCAATCACTGTGCCTCCGTGTTTCCATGTTTAATAACATGCTTTAATTCCTATCATCATGAAAATGATATCACGTATACATCTCAGTATTTTAATTAATCAGAGAGCTGTAATATCACGAATGTAATGGATTCTGTGTCCTGTCGGAGGAAGAGGAAGCCAGGAAGCATGTAGTTATTCACACACATAGAGCACATAGAAGATCAAATACAAAACAAGGCATTTAATGTGCTACTTTAGTTATGATGGGATTTCAAAAACTAGTTAATTAAATGATTTTAAGATGAAGTTTATGATGTTCTACTGTACTTTAATGACAAAATAAACTACGTGATTAAAGTGGAAATTTAGAGATTAAAGTTGACATTTCGTGGTTTTTTCCCCACTGTCTGCCTTTTTATTTTCTCTGTACCCTAATAAGCTTTCATATGACACTCAGACGGTGGGCTACAACTCGCCTTTTCACGAGTTATTTTGGCCACTGTGCGACTTTGTGAACTTGTGCTTTCGAGTTTCTCTGACACTCTATGTCACTCAATCAACTTCCTTTTGTTGTTTATACCACTGTTTAAACCTTGCCCTTGCCTCCACTTAGTATTCGCTGAAATTCTTCTGTTTTCCCTCGTGCTTTTGCCATTGTCTTTTTACAGAAGGCTAAGCTTAAGGGCTATTTATGTTGATTTGCATATTCAAAGAGGAGTAATTCTGGGAGGAGCTGGGGTGGGACAGAAGGCGCGTGCACGAGCGTTACTTTTCACGCTGACCGGGATTTATGCAGTGGAAGTTGATGCTCACACAGATTTATGCATTATGCACATTTCCGCTTTTGTCCGCACGCTATGTTATATTGTGAGTTCTATGCACGGCATTATGCATGAGGTCCCTGGAGAGAGAGAGAGAGAGAGAGAGAGAGAGAGAGAGATAGAAGAAGACAGAATCGTAGTGTGCTGTATATTGCTCGAGTTTATTTCTGTACTCGTGGTTGTGGCGTGGGAAATGCTTACAGAGAAGAGTTTCCCATGATAAAAACTCTGTGCTTTTATTGACTCGTCCAAGCTTTTGTGTTTGGGGAGCTGAAGAACCCCCTGGTGTCCACACTGTGTATGGGCCTAATATATGATTCCTGTTTTAAGGGGGGTAGGGAGGTACAGCTAGACGACATCCTCTCTACACTTATTCCATTTCCTAACCTATTATATCTTCAACAAACTCTCTTTCTCCCATGTTGTCTCCAGAAGTTGTTGACTCTCCTCCTTCCCTGCATGTTTGGACTCTTGAGATTATTTAGCACTGTCAGAAGAGTAGAAATTTAATTCCAATTCCTCTTCTGTTGTTAGTTGAGTTGAGTTCCTATGAAGTAATGAAGGCATTTCACCCTCTGGTTTTCTACACCCCTGATCCTCCATAATCATAAAGAGGTGCACCTCATGGGCTTCACATACTTTCCGACAGGCAACAGGTTAAGTATAGCCCCAAAATGAGATACTTTTGCTGCTGTATGAAATTTTGGGAGTTAGCTTACCATGAGGACACTAATTAATCTCCATTATGTATTAGTAGGCTACCTTAATTAGACAAAACATAGCAAGGCTTACTATGACAGTTTAGACAAACCACATACAGGTCACTAATCTACCTGGTTTAAATTCTTCCTCTCTGCTTGTCAGTCCCCCTTGACTAGAAGTCCACCCCTTGATAATGTTTCACTCACGTGTTGATGGACAATACAACTACTTCTTCTTCTACTATTACCACAACCACAAGACTGGTTTTGCTGACAAGAATTTCCTGCCTCCTGGAAAATGTACTACCTGAGCTTATTTGAGTATTGTGACAAGCTTCCAGAAGCTACAGCAATTAGTCTGAATCTCATCTGGAGTCTTCAGAGGAGTGCAAATGATTTATTGGCCTATTGTTTGACAGTTAAGGACCAAAAGCTAGACATGTGATGCAAGGACTTTCCAAATAAATAACAAGGAAAAAGCTAGTATGAGATGTAAAAGGAGATAAAACCACATGGCGCTCGCTGGATTTTACAGGCAAACTGTAAGATGCCACTTAAATTTGAAACTTTGAACCTTGGCTCAGTTCACGACAAGGTACATTAAAATAACTTTTTAAAATGAGCCTTTCTGGTGGATTTCAGTTTTATTGTGTATACAGGGTAATTTTAAATATTTTATGATAAACCGAGAATAAGGACTACTACACATCTTTTCAGTTGTAGCCTTCATTTACATAAGAAGACCAAAATGCCAGCATGCCTGAATGGAGGAGTTTAATGTAGTAAATGTGCAGGCCATGCACGAATAACTGCAGAGCTATTTAAAATCGAGGCATGCGCACTTAGCCACTCGACTTCTTCTCACCTGTGCAAGAGAATTTTCTCAAAGTGTAGTTGCTTCCTGTCAAGTTCCAGTTCAGGTCGCACACCATGGCAAGATATTTTGAAAATAACTGGTTCTGGGTTCTCTTTGACACAGCACACTATGCGATCTTCAAACAGACCAGGAGAGGTTGGGAAAGCCCATACAGTCAGTACCTGCAAAGGAATACAGGTCAAGTCATGGTGTAATTTTCATCTCTGAAATTAAATAATAAGCTTTGTTTGAAGTTTGTTTATCTAAGGTTCTCTCAACAGATCATACCTAGAAGACAGAAAAGATTCTAGACTTTGAATGGGGTCAGAATAGCGGCTTGCATGAAGGTTGCAAAAAATTGAATAGAATGTCAAGACTGTGTTACATTTGTGATACCATTGGCAGCTGACGGTCCAGACCCTCGCATACCCAGAGAGAAGACCATCAAGAAGGAAGAGGGACATGAAAGTTGGAAACGTACACCAGATGGTGATTACAGACTGTAAAGCAAAAATCACACAAATCTATTTTGCTTTAACATTAACTTCCATCGTGCAGATGGTTAGTTGTGTCTGCGCAGATTCATCTGCTCTCCACAATTATGATGTCTGCCTTTGACATCTCAGGAAAAACAGCAAAGACTTGACTGTTGTGGAAAAAAGACACAGTGGTGTTGCGTTGTTTTCAATGATCAGTCTCATTTCTGTGAAGGCCAATGTTGAAGGTCTTAAGGAAGGGTTCTTCTAAAGATTACTGTCATGAGGCTTAAGTCACCAACCTCAGACTTTAGGGACCAATAGCATATACTGTAATCATACATCTCAGATGGTACTGTGGTCACCATGACCATTAAACAGCATGTCTATACAGTGATGAGTCCAGTTGTCCTCCCCTTCATAGGCACCATTAAAACCTTTGATTTCTAGCCCTGTAATCAGTGAACATGCATCGCGGTCCTCTCTAGAGATACTTTATGAAACATCATAACTACTGGGTGTCCTACCAATTGTCCTGACAGGAATCCAAAAAAAAATGTACAGTCATTACTGAAAGATGCCTAGACTCTATTCCCACTTGGCCACAACTATGGTTTCTACTGACTAGGAACATCAAACAGGTGTGGAGTGACATCTCACAAGACACCATGATGCATCTTGTTTAAGTGTGCCATCTACCTAATGGTGGACATAATACTCAGTGACTTTCTGCAGTACATAGTGTTCAAAGCCCAGGGTATGCAGTCAGTTGTGTTACAAATCAATGGCATCTCTTGTGCTAAATTTGTAGGATACTGAATGACAGCTTCATGATGCTGCAATGGCAGTTTTTACTAGTTCAGTTAATACACAAAAACACCTGTAGGTAGATACTTAATGATATTTTAATCTCAATTAAATTTATAACTATTAAGATAGGCGTATCATTTCCGTAGAATGGCAAGTATACAGCAATAATTTAAAGTTGCCATCCCAAAAAGATCTTGGTGACAAAAGAAAACAGTCAAAGAAAAATGTAAGAGTGCGCTTTTTACAGTTTTACAACTTGTCAGAGATTTGTCAACAAATAAAAACATTCGCTTTTGAAAGCAATGATCATGACCATAAACACTAATTATTCTAACCACAGCAATGACACCTTTAAATCTCTGAAGTAAGAAATTGAAAAATGCGAACAATTATCCTCATAAAATATTTAAAAAACTCTGCCAGTTATAGACTTTGAAGATTTATGTCACTGACAGCATTGTTGAACACTACAAAAGTGAAGGCACTTTTAAGGTGGATATTGGAATTCTGTTCTGACATTATGCATAAAATTTAAAATATGAAAACACAACAAAGTCACTAGAAATATCTTTTCTGCGTTTAGATGATGAAGTGCTGGTGTAGCACAGGCTTTGTTCTTTTACCTGCTTTTCATCAGGTTTGAGGGACATTGAAGGAGGGTCCAATAGAAATGTGGTCGCCTTTGTGTCTTGGTGAAGGCAGAAGAGGACATCAGCAGTCAGCGAGGAGTTATTATGCACAGTGAACTTCTCCATGTTTTCCGGGTACCGGCCTTCCTTGTATCTGTCAAGCACAAACACAAAACGTGTAAGGAAAAAAAAAAGGATCTTCTTCATCCAGTTATGAATTCTATTTTCATAGAATGGGAAAGAAAAAAAGTTAAAAAAAAGGCATTCATGTTAAGAGCCTGGCTTATTTTACATTATTTACTACTCATTCAAGCCCCCTCTGGATGAGACATCAGTCCATTGTGGAGTACTTTCCATGGACTTTGTCACAACTTAACTTAAGGAACAAATCTCTGGGATCTAAAGCGGAAGCCAGTGTGTAACAGCAAGGGTCACCCTCTGGGTTCCTTCCTGGTATGTAATTCCCCCACGGACTGAGAGGAGGCGCTGCCACTAACTGTGTTGTCTTCCTTTTGCTTCACAGTGCTGAGAAACCACCCACTGAGGGCATTTGTCTCATCGACTAGAAGAGCGACCCACTGTGATCTAAAGAGGCCGTGAAGAGGCAGCTTATTTTCTGTTATTTACGGCACCATTGCACATTTCTTTTGGTTGGATTTTTGAAGTAATTGGTGACAACTACGTTGGTGTCCCAACAATACTGTATCTTGTGCCACGAGCTGTCACACTGTACATTGTTTTGGTCACCTTCCATAGTAGAAGATTGACTGGAAGAATTCCAAGTTTCTAGTACATGCCATGTGATAAAAGATAAAAAATCAAAAAAAAATTATGATGGAAATTAGAAAGGTAGGTGTCAACTGTTTCTCTAAAGAAGGATCTTCAACCAGAACATAGGGACACAGATGGAAGTCTATTGGTTATATGCAAATTTTACACAAATATTATCAAGTATGTCACACACAGCTTACTTTAGATACTTGGAACAAGTTACAAAAAACTACAGGGGCAAGATGCACCTCTGGGATCTCTGAACCTTGATAATAAGAGGAAATAATTGAATGGCCTGTCCTCAATTAATCTTTTCTTGTAATGTTAAGGATGTGCATGCAAACATAATGAGAACTTACCAATGTCACAATGATAGTGACAGGGCCAACCATGTCTGTACTGCTAGGGAAAAATGTACTCTAGCAGCAAGTGATGACCGGAGCAGGAAAAGAGTCAAAATAGAAAGGCGAGCAAAACTCATACAGTAACTAGGGAAACACTAACTGAGCTTCTCAACTTAAACGAGAACAAATGGACAAACAAAAAATCTTTGGAGCAAGAAAAAAAGGTATAATTTACAAAGAAGTTTGTATGTTCTCAATGAACTAAAGTGGCAGGTCTTTTTATTGTGTCGTCCAGTTGATGTCACTCACTATGTTGATTTCAAATGGTTACGGAGACAATGAATAAACAAAATGCCGGCTCCCATAAGAAACAATGAAATGGTGCAATTTATTTAAATATTTTCAGTAGATTCCAAAATAAAGAAAATGAACAGGGAAATGCCAAGCTTCCAATATTCTTGATGTACAACAGTTTACTAACCAATAACATTTTTAATATTTCACTGTTTATTGTATTAAGTGTTTTACCACTTACCTGTCTCTTGATTTTCCACAGAGCAATGGACCAAACTCAAATACCTCAGATGCCAAAATGTATTTCTTTTGGATTATTTCATTGGGCAAAGCTACCTTTCTACGGCTGGGAAACACCGTTCTGAAAAAGTGAAATGACACAAATGGAAATGTTACACAACCCAAAGAAACTGCAAAGTGAGGATTTTGAGCATGCAATACAAAAACATGTAGATTCATATAGTGTAATGTAATGTTTTTTAGTATACTGTGAAACCCGGGTGTGTACAACCACCCTAACCCCCAACACAGACAAGCTCAACACACAACACGTGGTTTATCTATATATATAAAATTCTTTTCGTGTATGAAACGGAAATTGCGTATGACCATGCGAAACGGAAATTACGTATGACCACAGAATATATTATAATATAGGAACTAATCTCTTCGTTTGTGGACACCATTTTTATATCGCCTTTACGAATTGTTATTATTTGTGTGAGAGTTATTTTACTTATATTGAAAAGAAGTAAACACAAACACGCCGATCTATCCCATAGAAGTGTGCCCCACGATGCCCTCTCCCAGCACCACCTCTCTGGACTCCAGCACTGAACTGTCCGCCGCCAGGCGCGTTCTGATAGAGAAGTTTTATTTATTCGTCCAAGTGACTGTCGCGGAAACTGCCACATTCTAACTTTTTTTTTAATTGGCAGTACTTGATAGTAGAAGAGATTAAGAAAACAGCTTTGCGTCATTCTATTTTTCAACTGTGCCGAGTTGTAGAAGACCGCCTTCAGCTGTGAGGGGTCGTGACAACAAAGTGGACGCTGGAAGGCACGGAATGTCGGGTTGCTCTGCCGGGTTGACAGCTTCATAGTTTCAGGCAGCGTCCTCTCTTCTAGCACTATTTGTGACACTTCAAGTGCCCCATCGGCTCCTTGGACAGTGGAAATCTTTGCGAATCAGTATAATCGGAGCCATTGAAGCATGACTCTCTTGGTAAATTGCGGTGCACGGCTACTTATTGGCCCTTAAGGTGAATTCGGGTCACTAAAACCCTGCAACATTCAAGGTTGCTTTTGTGATGAATTATTTTAAGAAGATGGAGGGTTCACATCTAAGAAGATGTACCGACCTCTTCATGTTAAGTTTTGGACTTGGGAATTGTTTGGACCTTCTGCCCGTTAAGCACGGAAGGGCAGCGCCCACATTTCTCAGAATAATTTTTCTCTTAAATCACAGGCACGTAGTGCAAGGTTGTCAAGCAGAAATTTGCAGGATCACATAGAAAATGTAATTTCTATGCTATAGTGGTCATGTAGCACCTTTCACAAGGGGCCGAGAGATGATCCAAATACATTAAAGCTGCTGTTAGTGCTACTTACCTGTTGTGTTATAGCGCCTTTAAAATGTACTTTACCTGAAAGCACTCCAGTACTGCTCAATGTATCTTTACTTATTATATGTTAATGTTTTACTGTTTAATAATTTATATACTACATTTTATTTTTTTCCCTTGCACTCAGTGAGCGAAGCCACTGGGTAATCAGCTAGTATGGAATAATAAAGTTAAAATTGAGTGGAGTTGAAAATAGATTCAATTGAACTTGAAAAACACTGTACTCTGTGCTTCAAGAATGGCAAATTCACACATCAAGCTCCTGGATTGCTTTCAATGAGGTAATTCCATCATAATCACCTGGAATTCCATTACATAAAAAAAGTCCATTTTATTTTCCCCCAAAATGTTTCAAAGGACACATAAAAGCTTACTTTGGGTCTTTGCTAATTGCTGGGTAGGCACAGATGCCCCGGCAGTACAGCTGATAGCGCCGTTTGGTTCCCAGTAACTCAAAGTTCAGCGTCTGGTCAAACTGGCCCACGGAATTGGAGGTGAAGTGGATTTTCAAACAGACCTCCCCGTTGGCAGGGACAATCCAACGAAAAGTATTCAACCTGGAAAAAAAGATACCAGAGATGTAGGACTAAAGTCTCCATTCTTCTCTAGTTACCAATTACACTGTGGCAGTAATAATCCATTTTCCTTTAATTTTACAACTTGCAGTAAGTTAGTTGCAGTCTCTATGATAATTCATTTAAATCCTTATGTAAACAGTGACAGTAAAGTACTTTATTGTTTTTTATCAGTGCATGCCACTAAGCACTGCAAGTTTATACACATTTTTGGTGCCTCAAAGTAGCAGGTGATTGTAGGAGATCTGGACCATGTGTTTAAACTCCATGTGCTGTACATTATATGTGTAACAATGAATATAAATATAAAATTTAAATAATAAAACACAACACAAATCTACTTCAGGGTCACAAAGAGCATCCAACATTGAGGAAAAAGTAGGAAACAATCCTGGACAGGGTGCTTGTGTGAAAAAAATGAGGATGTTTAATATTATAAGCTTTAAGGGTGGCAAACTTGAACAAGCGAGACCACTAAAATGAAGCAGAAAAAACGTCACTTGAGCAATAAGTTCTTCATTAGCGATAACTGACCTCTCATTAAGAAACTGGGTTGCAACAAAAACCTGCAGCCACTGTGGCCCTACAGAACAGACATTGCCTACCCCGATATACAGCATGTCGTCATATGTGCAACTTTGCTGAGGACATTCTATCTATCTATCTACTAAACAGTGTCTTTCATGTCTGTCTGTCTAGCCATGCAAACAGGCGTACGGTATACATACAGAACACGCATGACATATAAAAAGCCTAGCGATTCACAAACATGTTTTGTTTTTCATTAACACTGTGAGCTTAAAAGAGATGGCGTCGCAGTATTTACCTATTTCCTTTTTCTTGGAGTGTCTCCAAATTGTAACTGCTTTGGTCGGCATCCGAAAGCGGAGTCAGTGCTCCTAACAGAGGTGAGCGAGTCTCGCTTCCTCGAACACTCTTCTTGGTGCCTGAAGGACGGTGTTTCTCCTTCTCCTTTTGACTGTCGCGTCCTGCTTCGGGTTTGTCTTTCTTTGCTCGACCTTTGGTGGGGGTCACTTGATCCTCCTGGAATCACAAAGAAGTTCATCTGTTAGTTACCTGTTTCTAAAAGAAACACCTGGGTGCCCCCACTGTAAAGTGTAATCAAAGCACTTCCCACATAAATAAATTCATGTGTGATTGCTGCTCAGTAGGCCACATAACATCAAGAGTGCCCCCTGTTTTAAAGTATGTTTTTGTTGATTTCGTCACTGCCAGCTCAGGCAGTGCTTCACTGTGGTGTCTTTTTATCTGCAGAAAATGTGAGGCACATAAAATATCTTGGCAAACACCTGTGAAAGTTCTTAGAATAGTTCCTTAGTTTTTGGATCAGTGGCAGTCAAAGAGGCTACAGAAGCCATGCTCTCCTAACAGAACTGAAGATTCTGATAGTTGTGCTCCCACCACAACCTAACAGGACTGTGTATTCTTATGACAAAACATTTTTTTTAATAATAAGGCTTTCACTTTAAAAGAATAGGAAAAAAAATCGTAGCATTTCAACAACTGCAAAAAGTCCATACTAAAGGAACAAACAGAACGATAAAATAACAAGGTAGGTGCTGAAATTTCACTCTGTAAACGCAACATGTGTGCTATAATCAGAATTGGTCATATGAGAAATCAATGTAAGGAAGATATATGAGAACACAGTAGGCATGAACATATGCGTTTCCTTGTTCCCAGGTTGTTTATGTGTCATTTATTCTTCAAATTTGCCATACCTGTTTTCCACATGTCTGCATTGTGTTTTGGCTGCTGAGGCTTTTGGTGTTTGTAACTGTTTGTGAATCTTTTCTAATCTAAGTACCAGGGCAGGTATAACAGATACCAGTCTGATCACTCTGAATGGGAAAACGGAGAGAACAACCTACTCTGGAATTATACCCACTGGAATATCACTACAGACAGAGTCATGGCATAGGGACTATTGCCAAATTTAGCTTTGCACAAAACGTGCATTACCTCAGTAATGAATATGTATTTGATGTCATGCATGTGTGTCATCTCTTGGGCTCATCAGAGGTAAGCACTACCACACCAGGAGACATACCGCTGTCTTATCTCATTTACCACCCACAGTTCTGAGAAGGTGGCGAGTAAGGGAAACTGGCCTCGTCCCTTCTGGTCCATGCGCCATAAAGGCAGGTGTCTCATTTAGGAGATGAGCAACCCACAAGATGGCGCTGCGACCCTAAAACCTGACCACTACTTACACCAGCTTTGTCAATGACAATGGCTACTTATACTTTTTTGCTCATTACAGTACAGTGCTATCGTTTGACTGTTATTTTTGTTTCTACCATACACAAGTAAACAGGTTGGCCTGGTTGGCAACCGAATATTTAATTTGGGCTCCTGTATTACTATCGATTAACAACATTAATCACACTGCATAACAAATCTTTTCAAAAGCTATGCTTCCTGAAACAGTTTTGGTGATTATGATAGAGAGCTTTAGGTGTAACATAAATAGCATCTCAGAGTGTCTGACTCACCAAGTAATTTGATGAAACATGAAATGAACTTTTATTGAGTTTAGAGTATTTATTTGCCTAATGATGCTGACACTTTGCATTAGTTCAATTGAGCTAAAATGTTTTGCTGTTGATTTTCATTTGTTCCCAGCATCTGATGCTTCTCATTTCATTGTCCAACAATAGTCAGCCAGCATTAATGGATTCCACTAGCCCTGATACCACTTGTTCATCATTGCAAAGTCCTGGTGAAATATTTCACAATGTTTGTCCCTGACTACAGCAAGATCATCAGAGATGAAGTCTGAGTTTGGATCCTTATCGACATATTGTACTGCACGGGTGTTGCTTCACGCTTTAGGCATGTTGTCAACCAGATGGACGCAGTTTGGCACTCTTAGTTAAGAAGAGATTCTCAACAATATCCTTGAATGCCTTCCATGCAAATTCCTCCAACCCCACTAGCAGATCTTTGAACCACTTGTCATTGATGATATGTCTGATTTGTGGACCAACAAAAATGTCATCCTTAATTTTGTTACGAGTTTTTCGTGAAAGCATTTGTCTCAGATATGAAAATCCTTCACATACTTTGCTTATCACTTTCATGATATTTTTCATCAGTCCAAGTTTTATATGAAGAGGGGGCAAAATATTTTTGTTCAGTCATCAATTGGTTTATGTGCTGTGCCACACTTTTCTTTTCTTTAGCCAAATGCTTACAGGGTGGCCACTCATTTTTAATGTAATGAGGGTCTTTAGCAAGGCAAACAGCAGTATTTGGTACATCTGTGCTGCATTCCTAGTAGCAGTGCCATCGCAACAGATGTTCCAGTTGTAGATGCTCTTCTGTGCTTGTATACTTACAATATGAAAGAATATTTAAAAAAATGTTCTTACTAAAATGTTACTAAATATTTGCATCCATCAGTTTATTGAACCTGATTAATCTAACTCTGTAGTCATGATGGGTTGGAATCTGTCCCAACGGCACTGGATACAAAGCAGAAACCAAACCGTGTTCAGTCCACTAATGGTCACATTTGTACACATGTTCATGCTCTTATGCACTGGCACAATTTAGAGCTTTCAGTTTATATGTTTAAAATATGCTGTAAATATAATATATGTAAAAGCTGAAGTACCTGGAGAAAAAAATCTCACAGATGATGGAAAAAGCATGGAAACTCCAATCAACCAGGATGTCACCAGGCCAATATATGGATCTGAGAGGCATTGGTGTTCACCATTCTGTAACCTCCTAAATAGCTTCCAGAATTGAAATAAAACTGATGTAAATGATTACCATATAATACCTTTGGGATGGAACCACACAATTTTGTGATGAAACGGGAAATGAATCTGGTAAATCTGGTAACAAAGAAGCAAATCTGAAGATATTCTCCATTGTCACAGCTGACTAACTGAAATGACATTCGACTCCTCAGTGACATTCTAAAGTAAGCAGACAACTAATTTGGTGCGTTTACAGTACCTTAGCTAACCTGTGCGATTCAAAACAGATCCCAGATGACTTCTTACTGAGCAACATTTGCATTACGTTTGCTTGATACTAATCAATTAATCCATAATTATAAATATTGCTGCAAAGAAAGCTAGCAGAAATGGCAGAACCCAAGGATGTCTACTGAAAAACTCCATTGAAAGTTATTATGTCTGTGGTGAAACAGACAGAAAGGAAAGGAAAACAGCATTAAGAAGATGAAATGATAAACAAGAGTCATGTCTAATTTTGATAGTCCACCACCGCTTTTAACAAAGCCAACAACCGTAATCAAAAATCAAGTCCGAAAAAGTTAAACTTTTCTGAACCAGAAAATCAAACACAAAAAGCACACACCAATGAAAAGTTGTTAGTTGCTATCCAGATTCAGATGCCAGAAACTGAGAGACATTAACCTTTACACTGTTAACCTGATGATGTCACAGGTCACGACCTTCGGTCATCCAAAGTTGACAACCACCCTATCAAGAGTATACAACAAACTTAAGAAATGGCAGCTATCACGAACAGCGAAATGGAGCTGGAAAAAATGTAGACCAAAATCAATAGGGCAAAGTAATTTTCTTATGCAAAGTACAAGTTCAGAAACGCATTCTGTGGTGTTCACACCCTTTAGTGAGAAACTGAAAAGGAAAAGTATAAAATAAAAAACAGAAAACATAACTCTGAAACCAAATGATACATGTCACATAAGTTTGTAAAACAAGTGTTATGAAAGAAATACGATACCTTCACTGAGGAGATGGAGGTAATTGTGTCAACTTCAGCCTCTAGCTCCTTCTTGTCCTCAATATTCTCCTCTGATAATGGCATCAATAAAGTAAAATGTTTTAGGGTGTCCCGGCCACTTAAGGGGGCACGTTTGAGTGGATACGGTATTACTGAAAATATAGAGGCAGGTGGAATCGGTGGGCCACTTGGGCCCAGACCCAAGCCATCTAATACCTGCAAAGATATCATACAATTCAAATTATTACAAAATTGCATTTCACCAATAGAATTTGACTGGAGCCAAGCCCTCCTGCCTTACCCCACGAAACACATTGGCATGAAAGTACTACTGTCTAAAATATAAGAACATTGAAATCAATGAGCATTGCAATCAGGTCATAAATCATTTCTTCTTCTCCTTATCACAGTGGTTTCAAAAATGGATCAATTCAATAACGAAAGGAATGAATCCTGATATGAAAATAATAAATATTTTCTGGGGTGGAATAACACAGGAGGAATATATTTTAAACTCTTACCTCATTGAGGGAGGGTAGCCATCCGCTGCTCAGAACCTTCTTGCCACTGGGATCAGATTGACCAGTCACTGACAAAACAATGTGAGGTACACCTACATCCCACCTGCCTTTTTGCAGCCCCTCTTTGAAGGCTGTATTGCCACTTTCTCCATCTGCAAAAGGACTGGAGGCAGGAGAGTGGTGGATCTTAATATCTCCTTCCATTTTTAACCTGTCTGTCTTCTCTTTCTCTAAGCGCTCTTTCTCTTTCTCCTTTTCCAGTCGCTCTTTTTCCCGCTCCCTATCCTTTCTTCCTCTTTTGCCCGACTGCACTGGATGTTGTTCTAAGTTGCTCGCCTCCTCTGTGTCCTGCATGTTCTCCTCCAAACTCAGTGCAGAAGCTAGAATCCCTTGTACCCGATCCCAGTGCTGAAGGGTCTCAGAGATGTTCTTTTGGGTTTGCTCATATAGTCTGAATCTCAGCAAAAGCTGCTTCTCACTTTCTGAGGGATATTGTTTTTCGGTGTCCTCCGATGATCCGGGGCCACCCAAAGGTGTAGAAGCTTCTTCAATTGCCATGATTTTGTTGTCCTTCAGCCTCTTCTTTTTGTTAATTTCTTCTGCTTCACTGCGCTCAGTCTGCAAGCTGTCTGGATGTTCCAAAACTGAAAACTTCCGATCTGCCATGGAATGCTCTCCTTTATTGTCCACACGCCCTCCAGCCGAACTTGGCACCTAAAAAAAGACAGTTAAGCTGGCTTATCTCCCATATTACCAAAGACATGCATGTTTGGTTAATTGGCGATTCTATGTTGATCCAGTGTGAGTGTAGGTTTAAAAAATTACTGGGCCCTGCAATTGACGGCTCCCTTGGTTTGTGTTACTATTCAAATCTTTTGACAATTTTGATTAATTCATATATATAGTTTTTATGTTTTCATTACTTATGACCATTTCGGTTGATAGTCTGTTTATCTATTATTTACTACTTATATAGCATGTGTTCTCCTGTGTTTCTCATATTTTGTGAGTAGAACTCCTCAAGGGGAGGGGCCAATCTGATGTCATATCTGAAGGACTGGTCTCAGCCTATATATTACAAGAATGGGGAAAGGGTCCCTCAGTCATCAATTAATGTTTCAGTGCTATTATGAATATTATTGCCTCTGTTTTTGTTTTTTTCGATTTATGGATTATGTATGTTTGCCCTGGGTTGCTTTATTTTTTTGTAAATCCTTTTTGTCTCTTTTTTGCCTTGTGCCAGTTTTGCTTCTTTTTTAGTCACAAGTGAGTATTTTTCATTTATAAAGATACTTGCTTTGTGGTATCTTTTCAAGCCAGAGGTTAACAGTTCCTCTCCCTTGAAAAGAATTTTTCTATATTTTGAAGGATATTTATAGTATCTTAGACTTTAAAAGCTTGTTTACTTTTCTGGGTCTCACCACACCAAGGGCAGCCTGTAGAGTTTGGGGTGAGGCTGCCTGGGGTGAGACCTACCATCAGCTTCTGGTCTGTTGTGTATAGGTCATTTATACCAGACAGGAGACCATGTGACCAGGGTCTGAGGAGAAGCAGAAGAGGAAAGAAGGTGACAGGGATCTGTTGAGCACTTATGGCTGAACAGTGGGCATGCCATATGCCACAAGAAGCACTTTGAAAAGAGGCATAAAGTGTTTGTTTTGACTCTTTACTTTTGTCGTTGTATTTTGCTCCTTTGTCACTCATTCCTTCCTGTGATTTATTTTTTCTGTAATAAATCCTTTAGCTTTGGCGTTTTGGTCTCCTTGTGTTCATTCTTAGTTTAGGGACACTACAAGGTGACTTCCTAATTAAGTTATTGTATATACAGTGTATTTCCACAAGAAGGCAGGTAATAAACATCAATGTTTCTGAATGAAATTTGAACAAAGCATAATGTAAGCACTATAAGAAAAGTGACATAATGAGTGCCTGACTGTCACACCTGTTTCCCACCAAGCTGACTCTTTTTGCCAGAGGCCATCTCCTCTTTCAGCAGTGACTCCTTCTTCCCCTTTCTGTTCTTCTTCCTCATCATTTCCTCCTCCATCCTCTGCCTCTCCAGCTCTTCCTGTAGTCTCTTCTCCTCCTGCTCTTTTGCCAGTCTTTCCAGCTCTCTAAAAGCCAACAATTCCCACGCGTAAATGTATTCAGAAGATGGACGTCTTTCAAAGATGCATACAGTACAATGCAATACTCTTCACATACAACACCAGTAATTCTTACAAATATTCTTTGTACAAATATTCTATAGGGCTGCTTACCTGCGTTTCCGCTCCCGTAGCCCCTCAAGGTGTTTTTGATCAATTTTGGCTCTCTCCTCTTCTGAAAGTGCATCATACTCCTCCTCATCCATTTCAGAAATTCTGACCTTTTCTGCCTGAATTTTTTCTTTCAGAATTTGCTCTGATAAAACAAAAGGCTTAGCTTCTTACCAAATTCTAAGAAGAAAATTCCTCATTCTTTTAGGATAGTATAAGAATGAGACAACATGATGAAAAGGCAAGAAAGAACATTAAATATTCAGACATTATAATTTCCTTTCAAATCTGACACCAAACTATTAAATAACAGGAAATGTATGTTTTATGTAACTCTTCTCTACAGTGAAATATTATTTCAAGACATTTAACAGGTTTGGAGATTTAGTTCAAATGCTCCCATGTATTTTTAACAAGTGGCGCACAGGCATGTTAAGCGATTTTCAGAGCATCACAGAAGAGGACTGAGCCAGCAGCCCAGAGCCTCAACTGCTACACCATACTGCCTGCCATGATTTACTGCTGAATCATCATTTACACTTTGTAGTGCCTTGGGGACTTTACTTTTGTCTTTAAGCTCAGTAGTCTAAACAAAGCCACCATGTTTAAAATATTTGATTTGGGATTACATTTTGATTCTACCTCATGAGGATCAAACTTGTCCTCTTTTACTTTCACATTACTTTTATTTTGCTCTTCATATTTACACCTCATATTTGTATAAATATTCAGACACTCACATTATAAAAGGCATGCATGTGTCTAATATAAAAAACAAACTAAACGTTACGAATTAAATGAGCACTCTACCGAAAAATGATATTTTTTTTATATGTTACTTATGACATGTAGTTTGCAGTAATGGCCAAAAAAAATGAATCTCCTGTTTTCATATAGAACAAAGATAACAAAGTTTCTGATACAACAAGTATGTATGGTGACCAACGCTGGACAACAGCAAACAACATTAAATACGTTCATGGAAAAATCTCATGCTACACGTGTCACATAATACACTCACTTTCTTCCAGGATATGGTGGCACCAGTGAGACCCGCACATCCCTTTCCCCAGCCACACTTGTCAACTCATACTATAAGATCCCAAGGTGTTCCCAGCATTCCCTGGCTCTTCCCCGGGTTCTCCTCCCATCTGGTCCCAGGCCATCCATATCAGATACCCGAACCATCCTTAGTTGGCTCCTCTTGATGCAAAGGGTCAGTGGCTCTACTTTGAGACTCTTCAAGATGTCTGTGCTTCTCACCTTATCTCTAAGGGACAGCCCAGCAGTGACTGGACTCCGGATCAATGAATGAGGCAGGCATTTGGGTCTACAATTTAAATACTCAGCAGTGTATGAATACATTTCATTTTTCTTCATGAGAGCGTTTTCCAGAAGTGGTTTATTTAACTCTTTTAGAATGAATGTCGACTTATGTCAACACAAGGTGCTGAGAGAGCAGCAAAGTGCGATCAATAAAAGCTGTAAACATCAATAAAACTCACCATTATGTTATAGGGAGGCAATCTTTGCTCTTGGGACAGTCAGACTCATTGACTGAAGTCGAAACCCTGCATGTGTGTGAGTAGCGTAGAGTCAACAACGTCTAGAATGGCAGGAACATCGGGTGAGACAGCGAAGCAAATGGGCAATGCAAAATACTCAAGTGTGTATTATTTATTTATTTTTGCATATCATTGCTGAATCAAACACTGACTTATCAAATTCCAATTTTGATGCAAGTAATGTGGAGATCGAAAACAAAAGTCCCCAGATGATTGGTTCCCAGCTGATCGTAGTGCTGAACACTCTCGTATAGATGACGCGTCTACAGCAACACTCAACCTGGGAGGACTACACAGATGTAGATCCGTAGGGGGCAAGCTGGCTACAATAACTTAATCAAATGACACGGCGTGCCAGGGGACACTACAGATTACCAGCCACTCGGCTACTCCAAGAGAAAGTGCCTTTCAGCTTAAGAGTGATAAGACAAACAGGTACGTAATAAGTATGTGATTGTACATACGGTAGAGTGACAGAGTGACATTTGTCATAAAGTATTTTACGTTGATTTATGTGTAAAACCATTACTTTGTGTGTATTTTAGAAAACAGTTTTTTGGAAAAATATTCAGCCCTGGGACAAAAGGAAAAAAAAAATAATTAGCCCTAAAAGAGTTAACAATATTTTAGTAAAAATTAGTGCTGGGCAACAATTAACATTTTTAATCATGATTAATCGCATGATTGTCTGCGATTAACCACATTGTTATGCACAAAATTCAATAATGAACTCAAAAGTAGTGTATTAAGTGTATTTGGTTTGCAAACACTTTAAACAAATAAGGTGCTTTTTAAACAGCAGTATTCCCTTTACATAGTAGCAACTAAAATATGTCTTGTAAATCTCAACTTAAACATTAATGTACTAAAATCAAATATAAAACTAAAGCTATTTGCCACTGCCAGGGCATTAACGATTTATCTAGTTTGTTATAGAAAAACAAGTTACCCTCAGAGTCCAGAGCCACGATCAGAACATTATAACAGGCACCTTCCGAGCAACAGCAAGTTAACATTTCTAAATATTGCATGTTTCTTTTTTATCTGAACAGATATCAGCAGAAACATTTTCTTTTATCAGACAGAAGCATAAACAGTCTATGTTCAGTGGCAACTCTTTGAGGGCTGATATTTTTTCCAAAAACCTCAGTTTTCTGAAAAGCGCACAAAGCAATGGTTTCACACAGAAATCAACATAAAAAGTCTGTTGCTGCCTGTTGTGCCTGCTGTTGGCTGGCTGTCTGGTTGTCTTTGTGGCAGTTGCAGAGAGATGCAATATAGTTTGTAAGTGTGTGTCCTCCCAGGCGAACATTGTCATAGGTGCATCAGCTACACGAACATGTTTAGCACCATGATCAGTTGGGGACCGATCAGCTGATGCCAGTACCTCACTTTCATTTTCGATCTCCAGATCACTTGCATCAAAATCCGACAAATCTGAGTCCGACAAATCCAATTCAGCGATAATATGAAAAAAGTCATCCACAGATCTTGCTTTGAGCATTCACTTTGGTATCCCTCTTCATGCCACTTTAGAAGTGGTTTGCTCTTCGCTACTCATGCACGTGAAGGGAATCGATGTCAAATCAACAAAGCTAACTTTCCTTCTAGCAAAGGCGTATTGAAAAGTGCTGTAACAAGAAGATCACTGATCTCAATCGATTGCTAGTGAGATTGAGGCTTTCAAAATAATAATAATAATAATAACAAAAATTGCATTAAAAAATTGCATTAATGCGCGATAAAATTATATAATAATATATAATAATATAAATAAATTGATGTGTTAAAGAGGTAATAAAGTGTTAACTTGCCCAGACCTTGTAAAAATATATGTGTTTGGGATGTTGTGAGCATATGACTGAATGACTTGACATGCTAATTATGTGACAGGAGTGATTTGAGATATTTCACTGACTTTTTGACATTGTTTGCTGTCCAGTGTTGTTTATCATAGACACGGATTATACCAGAAACTTTGTTATATCTGTTCAGCATGAAAACATTTTTTTCTTGGCCATCGCTACAAAGTACATGTGACATCTAACATGTTGTAGTGTAGGCACAGAGAGCCACAATGGATGAATGGATGGATTCTCTGTTCTTTACGTGGCTCTTTGAGGTGGCAGGTTAGCCTTACAAGGTCTGTTTGTCTTTTGCTGCACTAGTTGGAAAAGCATGAGACTTTGCAAACTTGTCATTTATGTAGGCGCCCTTGTCACTGGTGATGTAATGCCAGCTCATACTTGGGTAACCAATCCCTGACTGATGTAACTTGTCAGCTCCATTACAATATAAAAATGTCATTTTTGTGTGGAGCTTTCCATTAAAGTTTTTATTGTTCATTCCCATTAAGTGAATTTACTCTAATTGCCATTGACAAATCTAAATAATACCTGTAACTAACTCTGTTCTCCCCGTGTCTGCGTGTGTTTCCTCTGGGTACTCCGGTTTACTCCCACAGTCCAAAGACATACAGGTTAGGTGCATTGGCGATTCTAAATTGTCCTGTGTGTGTGTGTGTGTGTGTGCCTTGCAGTGGGCTGGCACCCTGCCCGGGGTATGTTTCCTGCCTTGCACCCTGAGCTGGCTGGGATTGGCTCCAGCAGACCCCCGTGACCCTGTAGTTAGAATATAGTGGGTTGGATAATGGATGGATGGATAATTGATAATATCATGTCTTATAAATAAAATAGAATGGAACAGATGTCTTAGAGACTGAAGCAGAATCTAGTATACTCTTATATCTCAAAACGTGACGAGAACTCATGATTCTGCTTTTTCTCTTCTCTTACCTTCCTCCTCTTTCTTGGCCTTTTCTCTGGCTTTGAAAGAAACATAGTCTTGTTTGAGCTCAACCATGTAGATGTACTTGCGGTTGTTAATAGCTTTCAAGACAACATAGAGTGCACTTGATGGAGAGCGAGAGTAAAGAGTCTCCAGGCCGTCAAAGACAACTCCTCGATGGCAATCGTTTAACTGTCAAGAAACAGAAAACGGCATTTGTTACAGACTTGTTAATAATCATTACCAAACATCCTTAAACTTCATTTGAGTATTAAAGTGTAAACACATGGCTTTAGGTATAAGGTCTGTTCTCAACACAGCGGCTAAGAATTTTATATTCTGCTTAATCAGCTTGCTTGCATTTAAAACTAAGCAGTGAAACACGAAGATCATAATAATGGCATATCAGAGGTGATGCTTTTTGTGTGGGTCAAGTCCACTATTCCGATTAATACCAGTTGGGCTAACAGGTTTTGAACAATAGCTGGTGCTGGTGCAACTCTTGGTCTATGTGGCCATCTCAAAAGTGGCATCTTTTGACCACCAGACATACTGGATCCTGCTGGGGTTTGTTGGCCCCAACCCCAAGATTTTCTCATCAAAAAGAGCAAGTTCTCCTGTCCTACTTTCTTTTCAATGCATAAGAAGGGGAGGAGGACATTTCATCACTGACATGGCCATGGTTTTCTACATCAGCAATGTCATTCTGACCTATTTTACAATATAAATCACGTATGACACGACTTGTTCAGCACCCCGGTGCCACCTCCATATAAACTTAGCAAGGACAGATGTGCATATTGTCAATGTCACAGCCTGGCCATAACAAGATTACATAAAATAAGGACATGCAAGGTCTCCGACAAAATACACTGCCCTTTTTTTAAAGTAAGTAATGTATGTGCCAAATATATTATTTTGGTTGGAGAAAAGGGAACATTTAAATATCTTATATTTAAAAAACAAAACTGAATACTAAAACAAAAACTCAATCAAATAAAAAGAGAATCTAGCAAGTACAACAAAATGTGCTGAAGACACTCCATGAAACTCAGCATTCAATAATTCTTTGAATAATAATTATTTCAAAAAATAACAGAGCCAGTTAGTATAACAACAAAACAAGACGGTGTTTTATTTCACATTTCATAGTTTAAGCGTCTTCTTCTTTCATACCTGAAGTCTTTCTGCCAGAATCTCAATCAAAAGGTCATCAGGAAGCACACAGCTAAGAAGTCCTGTCTCTCCGGCCACACTGACGCTGATGCTTAGTCTTCGTTGGGGCAGCATAGTGGTAACTGTAGCGCTTGTACTCTGTAATGAATGAATGAATCAATCAAGTACTCTGTAATCAATCAATCGATCAACTAACCAACCAGTCTTTACTTTAACAGCATACGCCATCATAACAACTTACTTAACAAAACAAATGAATTGGGACACCTTGTCTGAAATCTTTTTGAGTGTTAAATATATTTTTCCCTTCCCCTGCTGTATACGCTATCATTTGAGAGTTTCAACATGCATGTTTTATTTAGTTTGGGTCATTTACATTTTTGCTGTTTAGTTTTAAGTGCAGGCCGTCTCCATTTTGCAGCTTCAGCATTTTGTTAGTGGTTTGCTGGGACACACGCCACTGTGGCGAAGAGCTGCCTCCCATGATGCATTATATGCCATGTCACTTTATAACTCCATGCAGCACTGAGTAGAGTGTCAAAGATTACAAATTAAACCCTGCAGAGCCTCAGTCTTGTGTTCACAGTGTGTAAAGGCTTCTGGTTAAGGATTCATAGCATTGCATTTCCAAGCTCAGTTGGCAGCTTTAGTGTCTCGATTCTGGTGACAACTCGTCCTTTTGGCTTTTGACAATTCCGGTTTAGACTTTACTTACAGTTTTGCTCCCTGGTTTTAGACAACTGCATTTTGGAATTTTAAAATGCAGACACTTGTTGCAGTTTCTTGATTACGTGCGCACCTCTTGGCTTGCTCTTTATCTCAGTCTCTCAGTCGCTCTCCAGCTCTGTTGCCAGCAGGGACCTTAGAGAATTCGGCTGAAGACAAACGCAGGTGGACTGGGTCTGTGCTACAGTGTAGCTAAACCACTTTAGATGCTCATGACTGGCAGGACAAAATGAAATTTCAACTCAATACACGTGTTTCATGAGCATAATGCAAAAATATTGTGAACCCACAGTACAAAACACACATGAAAACCAAAACTGAAAAAGACCTCAAAGATCAGTGAGAACAAATCAGACTATGAGAGGAAGCCTGGCTATTGAAACTCTACATCAACCTTTAAAACTTATTTTATTGTCTTAACACAGATAAGGGTCACAATTTTAAATGTTGTACTTGTCACTGCTCAGCAGCAGCATTTGTGTAAGTCTGGGTGTAGCAAAGCAGCAGCATTTGAGCTTCAGTAAGACACCTTCCTCCTAGTTCAAACCACTACCAAGTAGCAATCACTTTCTTTTGCATTGGCCCTTTGATGGAGCACACTATTTTTGTGGTTTTCACCAAGTTATTTCATCTAATTTCTTCAGAATAGGACCACAGATTGGATGGGAGACATGGACCTCTCCACAATGAGATCTTTGCTATATCCCAGCACAATGCTGGACACCACTGTGTACCAAAGTACAGCTTAAAATGTCCAGGTATGGACTGGCCAGCCAACTGATTTGACCCTGAAGACTTGCCCTTTTCCAAGGATCATGGGGCCTCAGTGGATATCTTTATTTCATTATTTACTTATTATTGTTAACTAATCCTACTATTAGGAGCCTTCGTAACCTAATTTAAAAAGTAACCTAAAATATATGATGCTTCTGCTTTAACCGAATGACATTTTTCGTGTAATTTTACCTACGCCTATATGTGTAAAAGCACTCTGAGGATATCAGTGGCAAATCCATTAGAAAACAATACAAACAGAACAAATTTAACTGAATCATTAATGTTGCTAGAATCTGCCAGACAATACGCTGGGACAGTGGTCAGTGTTGCTGCTTCTCAGTTCCATGATCTACCATCGTCAAGTTCACATGCTTTCCTCACATCGGTAGTTTCTTTTCACATCCCAGAAAATGTCACCTGATGTGTGTGAGTGGGTTTGAGTGTGTGAGCGAGCTGAATGGTGAACTAGAATCCACTCTAGTAATGGCTCCGATTTGAGCCCAAAGCTGTTGGGATAAACACCAGCTGTCCCAACCTTGAACTGGATTGAGTGGGCTGAGTAGCGGGCGTTAAATGTAAACTGAAGTAATCCAAAGCTACAAGATTTAGAAAATCTCTTAAAACAAGTGTGAGCAGAGGAGGAAATATTTTCTTTTTTAAACGTATTGCATAATGTGTGTATTAGTTGTTGGCCTCTAAATACTGCACATGTTATCTGTCACATTAATACTGCTCATTTTTATCTATGACAAGTATTTATTTTTCCTTCAGTGTGTGTGAGTTGTGATAAGGTGGTTGACAGTTTAAGTGATTGATAATCAGGGGTTCAGATTAACTTTGTTCCTCATACAGTATTGTGAAAATAAAACTTTGCAGCACAATCATGCCACCCTTTTGTTTATTGGAGTGCTTCTAAACTGATGCATGAACTGAAACCACAAATGGGGCTTTGGGCTTATACAATGGCTACACTGACAGATTACCTGCGAAGCAGCAGTAGGTTCAGATGAATGTTGCTTTTGAATCAAGGAGTGCTCCGTTCTTCCTTTGGTACCAGCCGTACTAACTTTATTTCGTCCGGAGACTGCAGAGTGCGGACCCACCTTCCCTTCGCTGGCTTGACTTCCTTCAGAAGTATGCTTGGTTACTGCTTCCACACTGAGGAAACCCGCACCTTGAGCCTGACTGGCCAAAGTGTCCATTGCATGAGTAGCTGATAAGAGACAAAAGCATTGATTACACAGATAAAGCTTGTTTAGGTGTAGTGTTGGTGGTTGTGCAGTAAATTACAAACATAAAGTACAGGGAGATTCACTTGAAAGAGGCCGCGAATATTCTGTAAAAACTCTCGACAGGACAAAGCAATCTGACCGAAATAATGTGCAATGTGCTCCTCAGTATATGGAGCTACGAACAAGACGGGATGCCCCTACGTCGGAGCAATGAGGTGGCGTTTGCAACTTCTGGGTGCATACTGCCCGTACCCCTTCACTCAGTCACTCGACTTCTCATTAGGATGGCGGTGTACAGTATTGAGCAGCGCATCTTCATGCTACAAACCTATTGGTCACCAATTCGTTTAAGTGATGTGAGAATCAACTGGATGATTGTGAGTTAACGGAAGGTTACTTCTAGCAAAATGGAGCAACATGTCACACATCAGCAAGCAGCATGGCAGAATATGAGTCCTTCTTCGGCAACAGGGTAATTTCAAAGGGGCTTTGGCCACCACGGTCACCAGATCTGACACTACCAGACTTCTTCCTTAGGGGTATGGTCAAAGGAAAAGTCTATCGGAACAAGCCCCGCACTGTGGAAGATTTGAAGTAAAACATCCAACATGAAATTGCCGCTATTCCCCCTGAGACGCTTGCTGATACATTCCGGAAAATGGAGTGCTTCATCGAAATGTGTCTGGAAACCTCTTCCAGCATCGCATGTAATGCAATTGATTACACATACGTCAAGGTACATAGCGTATTTTTTTTGGTTCAGATTGCTTCATCGTAACAGGAGTTACAACAGAATATTCGGGGCCTCTTTCGAGTGAATCTCCCTTTAGTTACTTATAGTCAGTGAATTGCAAGAAAAGCACTGGGACCAGCACAAAAACAATAACGGAAAGACTTTCAAACCCTGAGGGTTCAAATCCCACTACTGACACTACATGACTTTGGCCAAGTCTCTTCACCTGCCTGTGTTCTAATTGGAAAAACAAGAAGAAATGTCACCAACTGGTCTCAAATGTGGTAGTCAGCTAAATAAGTAAATAACAAAGGCTTAGCACTGGTACTGTAGATGTTTAAATAAAGACGGACAAGAAAAACAAACTTTAATTTTGGTTTAAGGTCAAGGACTGATGGAGTTTAAATGTATATGTTTTTTGTTTTATTTTGGCTTAAATCTAAAAGTGGTGGAAACATTATTATACAGTGAACCACAGTGTATTTAATCTGGCTTTTTTTGTCATTGATTAAAGTGAAAACAGATCTTTGCAAAGTTGTCTAAAATAAAATCCACTGTAATTCAATGCTGAATAAAAATAAACGCTGTTAATAAGCACTGCAAGGAAAAAAGTATGACTTCTTGTAAACTAAATGTTCTGTTTCTGGCTCAGAGGCCAGGTCAGGACCATCTGTCATTTGACTTTGGAAATGTGAGCAGTGCAAGGATGCTGCTTTGACTTGAACTTTGTGGAGCTCATTTTCTATTCCTATTTTTTTGTATCCACTTAAAAAATATCAGAGCTGAGTGTTTTTTTGTTACTGATTTCAAAATTTGGACAGCACTTACAGTTATAAACATGCTGTAGCAGTTACTATACTAAACCCTGAACCAGATATCTGGGCTCATCTTCAGAACTGTGTCTGACTGTAGTCTTGTATTCCTTTGTGATTAAAGTAATCCCACATAAACAAAATCTATGGTAAGGAGGTCCTTCTTTCAGAGCTCAAGTCAAAGAATGGATTATTCCTATAGTTGAAGAATTCTGCATGGGTGAACAGACAGCCGTAAGTGTTATGAATACTTATAGGAGAAAGCTGTCCATAAGCTTAAAGAGAAGGGAAATTACCGTATATACTCGTTTAAGTTCTCCCATGGATAAGTCTGGGCTTGATTTTGCTGTATAATTTCCAGTATTTTATAATGTTGGTCGTATAGGTTGAATGTGGAAAACTCAAGCTATTTGTCAAAGAGATTATGATATGCTAACGTCCACCTGTGATAGTAACCATGGAGCACGCTGTCTTTTTTTCCTATGTATTGGGCGTACATGACCACACGGTAAAACCTGAACTTATGTTGTTTGTATCTCACACCCTCATACACCTTTTTTGTAAGAGCATCCCTTATTTAAAATGGAGCATTCGATCAGAAGAAAATATTAAGCTGGTTTTAAATCAAAAGTCATTGAAGTGGCAAAAGAAATTGGTAACTGCGCTGCTGAAACAAAATTCGATGTGCCTGAAAAAACTGATGCGAGACTGGAAAAAGCAAGAAGACAAAAAAAAAAAATAATAATAATAAGTGACTTAATTTTGAACGGGCATATAAGTCGGGGTCTGATTTTATGTTTGATTTTTCGGGTTTCAAGACCCGACTTATAAGCGAGTATATACGGTAAGAAGGAGATGAAAGATATTGTGCTTTTTGAGTAAGCATAGGGCAGTCATTTTCTAACCCGCTTAAACCTGAACAAGGGTGTGGGGGGTGCAACAGCCTATCCCAGCTAACACAGGGTGCAAAGTAGGTGCTAAAACTGGACAGGGCGCCAGAGGCAAAATATCAAAGAGACAAAATGACACAACTGTCAATGCCTGATGTACCAAACCAGAAGCAATTACTTTGTATTAACTACCTCTAACTAACGCTACACATAGTTTATCAAGTTTATCATTTATTTACAAATCCAAAACTTTGGAGGCTAGAAGCTGTGTGCTGCAATCTTATATAACTGAAGCATGAGGATTTAAGATATTGTGTGGAGGGCCAGGTGCTTAGAGACTATGCAAAATATGGACCATCTATGCACATACAAATACACAATAGTGCTGATCATAAAAACAAAACAGACAATGGGGTCACCAGAAAAGTTGGAAATAATCCAAAAAAAAAAAAAAAAACAAATGTAAAAGATGTAAAACATATGAAACACTGCCTCCCGGTGTTATTAACTGGGATTATTTTACATTTTTTTCTGACCTCTTTCCTGTGTTTCTTAATTCTAAGTACCTCTAGTTAAGGATTCTTATTCATGAGAAATTCAAGTCTTTTGATTATACATTCATCTGAAGTGTATTTATGAATGTTAATATTTGTTTAATTATGATGCCATTATTGTTTATTTAGGTGTTGGTTGGTTTTAATACCCAGGAGATGACAGACACCGAAGAGGCATCAAAACAATTCAAGAAGATTTGGACACTTGCAAAAAAGTGCTACACATGGGCAAAAGGAAAGTCAATTATAAATACAACCTCAATTCCAAAAAAGTTGGGACACTGTGTAAAATGTAAATAAAAACAGAATGCAATGATTTGCAGATCTCATAAACCCATATTTTAGAACATAGAAACGATCACTGTGATTTCAAAATGCTGTATGACGCGTGCTGCTGGGGAAGAACACTACACACTAGCACCGCAGAGAACTGCTCTAATGTGCAGAGCTCGCAGCGTACCGCACGTCAGTAGTAATACATTAGGTGCTGGCATGCACAGTTTATTTTCTTTGGTCCTAACGGTTAATAGACAATGACGGCTAATCGAGTGACAGATAATCAAGGTTTTACTGTAATATTTCTGGGTCGAGTACTCATTTAAGCTCTTAACACATCAGTAAATTTCAAAAATACTTAACTGGTATCTTAACTTCGACAATAATGGAACCTGTTTAAAGTAAATTGAAAACTCCTCACACTTAAGAGCTTGCACTGCTTTCTTCTCAGGACAAGCATGGAAATACGTAACACCAGGCACGTCAGTTGAATCAGTATAAAAATAAGCCATTTTAATGATCAAAACTCTGAACTGTTTTAATCAATATATAAAATAAGAAAATGAACTGAAAAAAAGAGAACTCAGAATGTGAACTGTGTGAGAAAACACTGATTAACCTGCCAGCAATAAGAAGACCTGAGTAAACAGCCAGCAATTAGGAAACCTGCACCTTCTGGCCTTTCTTGAACGGGTTCTCCTTGGACTTTTTTACTCTGGACTCTTTCATCCCAAATTAGACACACTCTGTATATATTTTTAAACAACTACCATAGATTGATTTTAAATTCTGTATTGTTACTGACTTCTTGTATTGTTAGGTCATTCTTTTAGAATCTTAAATGGATTGTTAATTTGATTAGACTTGGTGTAATTGGGATCAGACAGACAGACAGGTAGGTAGGTAGGCAGGCAGGCAGGCAGGCAGACAGACAGACAGAGATAGATAGATAGATAGATAGATAGACAGACAGACAGATACATAGATAGATAGATAGATAGATAGATAGATAGATAGATAGATAGATAGATAATGAATGGCTCTATATTAGATAGACAGACAGACAGACAGACAGATAGGTAGATAGATAGATAGATAGATAGATAGATAGATAGATAGATAGATAGATAGATAGATAGATAGATAGATAGATAGATAGATACTTTATTCATCCCCTCAGGGAAATTCAGGTGATTCAAGAAAGGCAAACACCTACTGATTATTCCTGTAATCATTGTTAATTGCACGTGAGGTTAGGCCTTCAAGTTTGGTTGCATGCTGGGCGGGTGAGGAAGGAAGACAGCGTGGTGAGTGGGCACCTGTTTTGGTGTAGTTTAACCGCTTGGTGTCTTTGCTTAAAGTAGCTGTCCACGTGCATATTAAGGCTGTACACACAGGGCGCTATAAAGCAGCAATAGTAAGGACAAATTTTACAACAAAACAGTCAGATTTCATCCACATGACCTTTCTGACCCCAATCAGTATGGTGATATGTGTTCAGCAACCCACATTCCCACTTTTTCCTCAAAAATTTCCACTCTGAAATGGACAAGCGTGAAATTGAATACAAATCTTCAATGCTGCATTCTAAAATACCACGAAGTAGTGGAAATTATTCCTACTTAAAGTTGATAAACTATAGTTGACTGAGAGCAATTCAGGTCTATCAATGACACACCTACAAATGGAAGTCACATTAGGAATCATTAGAGAATGGCATTAAAAGGGAAAATACATCAAATTATTTTCTAAAAAAAGATAATGTCATATTTAAACAGATATTATATTCTGAAATCCTGGAGATTGTTTTCAATATATTCATATCACAGTAAGCATGCTTGTCCTCATAAAGCTTTTCATTGTCCAGATTAACAAATCTACCATAATATGCTTGTGGTTCATGCTCTTTATTGATTAAAAAGTATTTGAAAGTAGGGATTGTACAGCATTTTATTAAGTTAAATTCATATAAATGTAGGGCATAGTCTCCATGCCAGCTCACTTAGTGATTTTGAATTGAACATGTTGACAGCTGATGCACTCAAACAATAAAATAAAAAGCCCAGTACCAACCTGCCTCCTCAGCCTTCTTCTGCGCCTGCTCTTGTGCCGCCTTTGCACAAAGCTCTCGGGCTTGAAGCCCTGCCACGGTGCTCCCATTTGCTACTGCCTCAAGGACAATGCCATCAATATTCAAACAAGGTATACCATAGTGTTTTGCCAGAGTTACTGCTGTGCTGGTCTTCCCTGTTGAACAAAGAAAATATAATGTAAAAAAGTAAATAGCAAGAAAAAAGATGAATTGCTAAAATAAAATAATTTCCAAAATGTTCTCTGAGTTGGTCCGCTGGAGGCAATAAATGATTTAAAATGATAGGCGTTTAGTGGGTTGTTACAGTTTGGCTTGTCTTACAGTAAGGCAAGAATCAGAAACAAAAGGTAAACTGCATTGTTGGCCATCAGGGGGCGCTAAGAACCTCAAAGCTTGTTCTGTTCTCTTTGCAGGGGAGGAGCAGAACCATCCACAGTAGGACATATCTCAGAAAGGAGCCATCAGTGAGCCGGCAACATCACATGCAAAGGACGCTGTACTCTGATTGGTCATAAGATCTAAGACTGTTATCAGTTCACTCTGGCCATTAACAGGGCGGCAATCCTGCCAAGGAGGGGTTCAAAGTGTACAAATTGGATCTAGTCTGCAACCCAGGGAAGAGCATCAAATATGATAAAATAACTGGCTTATACTGTATATTTACATGGAGCCCTACTCTGATGACTTTAAATAAAGAAGACACTTTGGCAAAGACTACATTGAGTCCATTCTCTTTTTTGAGAAAGTGTTCCCTATATTACGAATAAGAACTTGAGTTTCGATTGCTTCAGTTTACCACATACTGACAGGGTGTGGAATCTGAGGAAATTGCTGTTTTTTTATGTCTTTTGTAAGCAAATATAACAAAGACTCAGTTAGGCACAGCAGTGATTTAGCTTCAGAAATTTAAAAGTTAATTGAGAGTGTAAAAAAGTAGCATGTAATTCAGATTATCAACTACAAACTGTCATTTCTTGATGCAATCTACCTTGATGCAGCATTACAATGTTGTGATTAATCATTTACATCACATCAATGTTATAAAAGGACAAAAGATCAACTATACAGAAAGCTAGTGAGTCAAAATCCATAAACAGAAAAAAGCAAAGAGTTCACTGGTAGCAGGCATACATTTAACATAAATGTGCAGATGTGAAGAGAAAGAGAACATTTTCTGTAAGGAAAGCAGATTGCCAGCCTTTTTCCCTGTCTGTGTGGCATTCATTATCAGGCTGCACTGCCGTCAGTTCAGGTTAAAACTTACTTCCAGATACTGAGAATATTCATTGCAACTTAAAATGGGCACAGATCCACATCTCTTTAAGGTTTAAGGCATATAAAGCTACTGGGATGGGCTCAGACTCCTGTAATGGAGATTCAGAAAGTTGTGATATTTGTATTTTTATACAGAATACATTTCATAATAGCTCAGTTTATTAAAATACAAATATAATGAAACGTTGTTATTATCTTGATAGACAGTCACTGACCTATCTATCTATCTATCTATCTATTATATAGTACCTATCTATCTATCTATCTATCTATCTACAGTGGTGTGAAAAACTATTTGCCCCCTTCCCGATTTCTTATTCTTTTACATGTTTGTCACACAAAATGTTTCTGATCATCAAACACATTTAACCATTAGTCAAATACTAGCAGAATACCTGCGCTTCGCAGCGGAGAAGTAGTGTGTTAAAGAAGGAAAGAGAAAGAAAAGGAAAATTTTTTAAAAATAACGTAACATGATTGTTAATGTAATTGTTTTGTCATTGATATGAGTGTTGTTCTCATATATATCTATCTATATATCTCTATCTATCTATCTATCTATCTATCTATATATATATATATATATATATATATACATATATATAGCAAAATACCCGCGCTTGGCAGCGGAGAAGTAGTGTGTTAAAGAAAGAAAGAGAAAGAAAAGGAAACATTTTGAAAATAACGTAACATGATTGTCAATGTAATTGTTTTGTCACTGTTATGAGTGTCGCTGTGATATATATATATAGCAAAATAGCCGCTTCACAGCGATGTCATGTGTTAAAGAAGTTATGAAAAAGAAAAGGAAACATTTTAAAATAAATGTAACATGATTGTCAAAGTAATTGTTTTGTGTATTTGGTGGCAGCGTCACAAAGTTATTTTCGTCTAGCTGCATCAGAAAATGTACCACAATGTCTGACACGCCTCCTTTTTACTGTTTTCTCACAGCTTGGATTGCTGCTGTCATATATATATACACACACACACACACACACACACACACATACATACATACACACACATATATATTGTCACACACGTGCGCATGGGAGGCAGCTAAAGGGCTTGAGTGAAGGCAGTTCGGAGGCATGCCGGGTGTGGCAGAGTGCACTGACTCTTTTTCTCCCTTGCCTGTAGACCATCCCCGGGGGATTTCACCTGGATCTCCTGACATCACTTCCGGGACTGAGCCAATGGAAGTCGGGCACACCAGCTCCAGTCCCTCTGATGTCACCTCCGGCTACGAACCAATGGTGGAAGACCACGTGCCAGATCCATACGACCTCACTTCCTGTCTCCCCTTTAAAACCTGCCCCTTTTCCTTTGTTTCCTCAGTCTTGTACTGGACTCTGTTGAATGCACTTCAGTGCTGATTATTTTGTGAAAACGACCTTTTGCAGCCAGGATACTATATTATACGGGTGGCTGCCCCAACTCTTTATCTGTCCATGTCTCGTTCTTGTGACAGTGGCGTAGCCGGCAGGATGGAGAAGTCCCAGAAGAGAAGGGGACAGGACCTGCAATATACCCAGGTGGGAGCGTACCCGGGCCGAGTCTTCAGGGGGGAGGGTGCCCGCGGTTCGGCGTGACCGGTGCGGGCTCCGCCCCGCACTCATAACTAGGCCATCTGGAGAGGCCAGGGAGTGTGCGGGTGGTGCTCTCAGAATTGGGCTGCCCTGTAGGGGGGAGGCAAAAGGGACTCAGTATGCTCTCTTGGGGGAGAGTGCCTGCCTCCCTGCGAAACCAAAGCCCCATTTACCACCTAGGGGTGCCCCAGACTGGCAGGTGAATAAAATAAAAAATGGAGGTTGGACCCTGAGCGCCGACCAACAAACAAGCCTGGTCCTTATGGGCAATGGTAGGGCATTGGCTACGGCCATTTGAAAACACGCCCTACCAAATAATAGAGCAGGTAGCTTGCTATCTGCTCCTGGAAGCGCTTCCCCGTGGCTTCACCCAGCCGGTTTGGGGCGCAGCGTTTAAGAACATGTCTGAGCTCATAGAGCTTATGGAGACGCAGAGGGCGGCCTCACACTGTGGGGGAGCAGAACCGTCCTCATGTCAAACCCAGCCGGGTATCGTTCCAAGACCTAGCCCCGCAGGCGCCGCAAAACCGCTTGGGGGCAAGGAGGAATGCAGGTGGAGGGCGAGGAGGGGTTGGTGTGTTCTGGCTAATCCGCTGGCGGTCCCACATACTGGCGTGGTGATCGCCAACGGACACAAGACCACAGGTTTGTTCGACCGCAGCAACATTTCCATTGTTGCCCGCCGCTTTGTGCAACCGCAACAGTGGCTAAAATTTAAGACCGGTATAACCTGTGTCCACGGAGACATCCGCTGGTACAGGTCCGCCGCTGTATCATCAGTTACGGAGGGTCAGTTCAAACTCACTGTAGCGTCCTACCTGATCCTCCACACCCGTGATACTAGGGCGGACTGGTCTAAAATCAAAAGCGTGAGACACATACCACTCCCGGGTTAATTTGGGCCTCGTTATGGACGGAGATAACCCGTCTCAAGCTGCCTCCACGCTGTGTAATCAGCCGGCAGAGAGAGACGGCGGTCGCCTGACTGACGTGGCAACTCCCGGCCGCCGCGGGCTAACACGCCATCCACCAACGCCGCGGCGGAGCGGAAGGAAACCACGCCCATTGAGGTCGACGCTGACCCTCTCTCCGTGTTGCGGTTCCAATTTAAAGAAACGCCGGCTTCTTTTAGAAGGGAGCAATGGAATGATGACTCCCTGAAGTTTGTAAAAAATGCAGTGGTCCTTGTCAATGGCCAGCGCACTAATCAGTCGATGCCACAGGGCCCCTACTTTGTGCTAGATAATGACCTCCTTTACCGTGTAGCAATGCATGACGGGCAGGAGACGAGGCTGCTGCTAGTGCCGCGCACCTTCCGGCGGCAGGTCTGCGAGCTAGCACACGCCCACCTCCTAGGTGGCCACCTGGGCACCGAAAAAACTCTGGAGCGGATCAAGCTCCGCTTCTACTGGCCAGGAATTAATGAGGAGGTTCGCCGCTTTGCGCTTCCTGCCCGGAGTGTCAACTGCGACAAATTCCTAGGAGGGACCGTGCTCCTCTTGTTCCTATTCCACTGATTGACGCTCCCTTCCACAGAATCGGGTCGACCTGGTGGGACCCTGGAGCCCTCAGCCCGAGGACACAAGTACATTTTAGTCCTCGTGGATTACGCTACACGATACCCGAAGCTGTTCCGTTGCGCCAGCTACCTCTAAAGCCATCGCACGGGAATTACTAGGGGTATTCGCGCGCGTGGGGATCCCCAAAGAAGTCTTGACAGACCAGGGGACCCCCTTCACCTCGGAGACGTTCAAGGAGACTGCCAGATTACTGAAAATAAAGCATTTAAAGACCTTGGTGTATCATCCTCAAACCGACGGATTAGTAGAGAGGTTTAATCAAACTCTCAAGCAAATGCTGCGTAAGGTGGTCAGCGAGGATGGAACTGGGAACAGCTCCTCCCCCTCGTCCTTTTTGCCTATTGGGAAGTCCCACAAGCCTCCACGGGTTCTCCCCTTTGAACTACTGTACGGGCGACAACCTCGGGCATATTAGATATTTTGAAAGAAGGCTGGGAAGAAGAGGCTCTTCCCTCCACAAACATACTGGAGTATATCGCGCATTTACGCGATAGATTTGGAAAGATTCGGCCTGTCCTTAAAAGTCACATGGAGGAGGCTTAAGCAGCACAGGCCCGGTACTACAACCGCGGCACGTCTCTTTGGGAGTTCCGCCCGGGAGATCGGGTCATGGTCCTAGTGCCTACCTCCCACTCTAAATTGCTTGCCCACTGGCAGGGCCCCTACGAAGTTAAGGAGAGGAAGGGACTGGTCGACTATTTGGTGAGTCAACCCAATCGTCGGCCAAAGGAGCGGGTTTATCATGTGAACCTGCTGAAACCGTGGAAGGACAGGGACCCCGATCCCTCCTCCGCCAGCCCCGCTCACTCTTCGCTCACACACACGACCTTAACTTCGGCACGGACTTAAGTCCCAGACAGCGGCAGGAGCTGGAAACAGTTATCCGGACCGTTCGGGAGGTAGTCAGTGAGAACCCCGGAAGGACCTCTCTGATTGAGCACGACATCGTGACAGAGCCCGGGGTTGTTGTCCGAGAACGCCCGTATCGTCTTCCCGAGGCAAAAAAGGCTGAAGTGGAGCTTGAGATCATGCGCATGCTGGAGCTAGGTGAAGGAAACCTTTTAATAATAACGTAACATGATTGACATTGTCATGAGTGTTGCTGTCATATATATGCCTGCCTAAATAAGTCACCCTCACTTTGCTCTTACTTTATTTACCGTTCATTTAATCATGGCTAGTGGCGGAAAAATTATAAAATGGAAGGAGGATGGCTTTACCAAAACAATTATTGATGGCGAATTGATTATTAATAAAGCTTGAATTGGTGATCTGTTTTTCTGTGTTAACCTCATATTTTTTCATACTTCTTCTCAAACTAAGGTGGTGCGAGGGTAAAATGAATCGGGATGCGCTGATCAATGTAATCGGTGTACCAGGAAATCATGCATTGACAAAAGCTCCCCTTTGCTTGTAATGCAAAGTGTGATTAAATGCATTATTTTTAAGCGGTTATGGAGCACATGCATCGAAGCTTCTCAGCTGTGCTTGTGCTAAGAAAAGGAAAGATTTTAAACATAACGTAACACGATTGTCAATGTAACCTTTTTTAAGTAGTGCCTGGAGGATTCAGTGTGGAGAAACTCTAGAGACAGAGTGTGTATTAACTTGTGGATTTTTCTGTGAGTATTTGGTGGCAGTCTGACGAAGTTGCTTCGGAAGACGGCGTTAGCCGCGAAGCTCAGCTCAGAGCAAAATGAGGTAAATGGGAGGGGTGATGATGACGTGACTCCCCCACCCGCCTTAACTGTCAATCCCCCACAAACACAGTCTCTCGGAATTTGCATAAGCACACCCCTTCACCTGCAATTTTAACTTAGTTATAAACTGATCAAAACTCGTTTATATCCCGTCCTCTCATTAAACTTGTATCCCGCATTCCGTGGGCATGTGAAACGCCAGCGGTAGCCTGTCTATGAACTTAATTTAAAGTTTAGGTTTACACCTTGCTTTCTTTCCGAGGTAGCAACACTCATGAATATGGTATTATATGTCACTCGCTCGCTTCTTATTGTTTCGCTGCCTTCTCAATTATATAATGCATGTTTTCTTAAGCGCTTTTTGGAGGTCTTCCTGGTTTTCTATGCACTGCGTTGACAGTCAGTTCACGTGATTACGTGTGAGGCGTGATGATGTCACACGAAACTCCGCCCCCCACGTCATTCCAGCTCAACTCCATTACAGTTAATGGAGAAAAATACCTTCCAGTTATGACCATTAGGCGTAGAATTTCGAAATGAAACCTGCTTAACTTTTGTAAGTAAGCTGTAAGGAATGAGCCTGTCAAATTTCAGCCTTCTACCTACACGGGAAGTTGGAGAATTAGTGATGAGTCAGTGAGTGAGTGAGTGAGGGCTTTGCCTTTTATTAGTATAGATAACACAAGTAAACACAAAATGCAGTTTTTAAATGATGGTTTTTATTATTTAGGGAGAAAAAAAATCCAAACCTACATGGCCCTGTGTGAAAAAGTAATTGCCCCCTTGTTAAAAAATAACCTAACTGTGGTGTATCACACCTGAGTTCAATTTCCCAGGCCTGATTACTGCCACACCTGTTTCAATCAAGAAATCACTTAAATAGGAGCTGCCTGACACAGAGAAGTAGACCAAAAGCACCTCAAAAGCTAGACATCATGCCAAGATCCAAAGAAATTCAGGAACAAATGAGAACAGAAGTAATTGACATCTATCAGTCTGGTAAAGGTTATAAAGCCATTTCTAAAGCTTTGGGACTCCAGCGAACCACAGTGAGAGCCATTATCCACAAATGGCAAAAACATGGAACAGTGGTGAACCTTTCCAGGAGTGGCCGGCCGACCAAAATTACCCCAAGAGCGCAGAGACGACTCATCCAAGAGGTCACAAAAGACCCCAGGACAACGTCTAAAGATCTGCAGGCCTCACTTGCCTCAATTAAGGTCAGTGTTCACGACTCCACCATAAGAAAGAGACTGGGCAAAAACGGCCTACATGGCAGAATTCCAAGACGCAAAACCACTGTTAAGCAAAAAGAACATTAGGGCTCGTCTCAATTTTGCTAAGAAACATCTCAATGATTGCCAAGACTTTTGGGGAAATACCTTGTGGACTGATGAGACAAAAGTTGAACTTTTTGGAAGGCAAATATCCCGTTACATCTGGCGTAAAAGGAACACAGCATTTCAGAAAAAGAACATCATACCAACAGTAAAATATGGTGGTGGTAGTGTGATGGTCTGGGGTTGTTTTGCTGCTTCAGGACCTGGAAGGCTTGCTGTGATAGATGGAACCATGAATTCTACTGTCTACCAAAAATCCTGAAGGAGAATGTCCGCCATCTGTTCGTCAACTCAAGCTGAAGCGATCTTGGGTGCTGCAACAGGACAATGACCCAAAACACACCAGCAAATCCACCTCTGAATGGCTGAAGAAAAACAAAATGAAGACTTTGGAGTGGCCTAGTCAAAGTCCTGACCTGAATCCAATTGAGATGCTATGGCATGACCTTAAAAGGCGGTTCATGCTAGAAGACCCTCAAATAAAGCTGAATTACAACAATTCTGCAAAGATGAGTGGGCCAAAATTCCTCCAGAGTGCTGTAAAAGACTCATTGCAAGTTATCGCAAACGCTTGATTGCAGTTATTGCTGCTAAGGGTGGCCCAACCAGTTATTAGGTTCAGGGGGCAATTACTTTTTCACACAGGGCTATGTAGGTTTGGATTTTTTCTCCCTAAATAATAAAAACCATCATTTAAAAACTGCATTTTGTGTTTACTTGTGTTATATTTGACTAATGGTTAAATGTGTTTGATGATCAGAAACATTTTGTGTGACAAACATGCAAAAGAATAAGAAATCAGGAAGGGGGCAAATAGTTTTTCACACCACTGTATCTATCTATCTGCTGTGTGGCCATGTGAAAGTTACCTGTATTCTTATGTGAGGCACAGGTGACATTTGATTTTAGTTAAATTTTACAATAATCCTGGACTTTTTCTTATGAAATAGAAGCATGCATACATTGATAAAGTTACCAATGAAATAAGAGAGAGCAGAAGTTCAGGAAGCACCAGATCTTGACTTTAAGATATTGTGTAAAAGCTCAGTGTTTTCAAGTCAAGTTGCATAAATGTATCAACCAAATATAATATAAAGCCCAACAATAACAAATGTGTACATTAAAATTTCCAGAGTCAGATGATTCGGCAGCCTTGTGAACTGTGAGGCCCAATTCAGACCTGATTGCTGGTGTCTACAGCTAAAGTGACTGGGCGTGTGGGCCGTAGGCACCCTCATGTTCATACATTACACTCAACTGCTCACCATCCTTGTTAAATTAAATGCTAATTTTCTGACATTTCCTAGGAAGGTTCCAAAAGTAATCAAAACATTTTTAAGAAAGCAGCCAGAAATTTTAGAAAGAATATATTTCTTACAGTGTCAATAAATAATATAAATGTACAACATTACTGGAAAAAAAGATGTCAAAATTATTGCCATACTACTGTACAAACAATCAGTATTAGAATTTTTCAAAATTGGACTGTAGAACTGTCAAGAAATAAGAAACTTAAAAGAAATGTTTGTGTATGTTATTTCTTGACAGCCCTACAGTCAGCCTGCCTGAACTACTGACATTGGCTGATGATGCTCTTTCTATACGATAATGCTAGTGAGTAAGCTTCCACTTATGCTTTGCGAAGTATAACTAGTTATGTGGATATGCTGTATAATTTAGTTTATGGACTTCATCTGGATAAAATAACACATTAATATCTGGAAAGCCATGAAAGTTCTGTTTGCTCACACCTTCAACTGTTACTGTATACAGTAGTTATTTGTTGTCATACATGGGCATCTGTGGTCCACTGACAAGCTTGAGTAAGGTAAGTACAACCACTCCTAGGCGAGAGGGGGTCACAGTCGCTAACAGTATCCTGTCCTTTCTTCAGGGCACTTCTGGCCACTGTGATATTCACAGCAAGTCCCATCCTTTCCGATCAATTCACCATATAAAGTGGCAGCCCAGGAAGTCTGATTGGCACCTGAATGCCGACCAGAATTCAAATCTATTAAGAACTAAAGAACTAAGAAAGAAGGAATTGCTGAGATCGCAGTTGGCTGATAGTTGTATCAATGTCTTTTCAGTTGTGTGTTAATTACTCATTTGATTTTTATTTTGTTAAAATTAAACAAGGTGACCAGGGTGGTACCCCAAAATTTCTTCCTGCTCCTGACTATTACATATTTGTGAGTGGCAAAAGTATTTGAACCTCTAGGATTAGCAGTTAGTTTGAAGGTGAAATTAGAGTCAGGTGTTTTCAATCAGTGGCATGACAATCAGGTGTGAGTGGGCACCCTGTGTTATTTAAAGAACAGGGATCTATCAAAGTCTGCTCTTCACAACACATGTCTCTGGAAGTGTATCATGGCACGAACAAAGGAGATTTCTGAGGATTGTTGATGCTCATCAGGCTGGAAAAGGTTACAAAACCATCTGTAAAGAGTTTGGACTCCACCAGTCCACAGTCAGACAGATTGTGTACAAATGGAGGAAATTCAATAAAATTGTTACCCTCCCCAGGAATGGTCGACCAACAAAGATCACTCCAAGAACAAGGCGTGTAATAGTCGGCGAGGTCACAAAGGACCACAGGGTAACTTCTAAGCAATTGAAGGCCTCTCTCACATTGGCTAATGTTCATGTTCATGAGTCCACCATCAGGAGAACACTGAACAACAATGGTGTGCATAGCAGGGTTGCAAGGAGAAAGCCACTGCTCTCCAAAAAAACATTGCTGCTCGTCTGCAGTTTGCTAAAGATCACGTGGACAAACCAGAAGGCTATTGGGAGAATGTTTTGTGGACAAATGAGACCAAAATAGAACTTTTTGGTTTAAATGAAAAGCGTTATGTTTGGAGAAAGGAAAACACTGCAGTCCAGCATAAGAACCTTATCCCATCTGTGAAACGTGGTGGTGGTAGTATCATGGTTTAGGCCTGTTTTGCTGTATCTGGGCCAGGTAGATTTGCCTTCATTGATGGAACAATGAATTCTGAATTATATCAGAGAATTCTAAAGGAAAATGTTAAAACATCTGTCCATGAACTAAATCTCAAGAGAAGGAGGGTCATGCAGCAAGACAACTACCCTAAGCACACAAGTCGTCCTACCAAAGAATTGTTAAAGAAGAATAAAGTTAATGTTTTGAAATGGCCAAGTCAAAGTCCTGACCTTAATCCAATTGAAATGTTGTGCAAGGACCTGAAGCGAGCAGTTAATGTGAGCAAAACCACCAACATCCCAGAATTGAAGCTGTTCTGTATGGAGGAATGGGCTAAAATTCCTCTAAGCCAGTGTGCAGGAATGATCAAAAGTTACCGGAAACGTTTAGTTGCAGTCATTGCTGCAAAGGGGGGTCACACCAGATACTGAAAGGAAAGGTTCACATACTTTTGCCACTCACAAATATGTAATATTTGATCATTTTCCTTAATAAATAAATGACCAAGTATAATATTTTTGTCTCATTTGTTTAACTGGTTTCTCTTTATCTACTTTTAGGACTTGAATGAAAATCTGATGATGTTTTAGGTCATATTTATGCAGAAATATAGAAAATTCTAAAGGGTTTACAAACTTTCAAGAACAACTGTAAGTAGTTCTCTCATAAAAAGCGGACAGACATACAGACATTGGATTTTATATATTATATATTAGTAAACCTTCAAAATAATGTGCAGTTAAAGTCTCAACAGCATTCTCAGCATTTCTGGAGCTTAGTAGAGCCAGATAACTATATAAGAATCTTCACCAAGCAGCTCTGAAAATGTCTGCTTTGTTTGGGTCTACATACCTCTGTGAGTCTGCCTTTTCTGACAATGATGTCATGAAATGAAAGTTCAGAACAAGACTGATAGATGAACATTTAAATGTCTCCATAAGAGTGAATCTAATTTTCATTTTGTAAAAGTAGCTCTCAGAGGAAAAAATGTTGGAGAACCCTGGTTTAAGTTCTATACTATTCAATTACTAATTTTTGGTAGTATGCCACTAATGTTTACATTTTTTTTCTACTATGCTAATGTTCTTAATCCATATTATCCGTTGATTATTATAATAGTTATATTCTTTCAAAAATGTTATATTCCTTAATAAATGGCAGCAATTAGGAATGTGTATACAGGATGATCAATACTTGCCAAAAATAATTCAAACATCTGGTTACCCAGCAATTGTTTTTTTTTTCAAGTTTATCCTATTTAAGACTTTTATCTTTTTAAAACAACCCATCCAATTATGAATTTCAGAGCCTGCTTAATCCATTTCAGAGTTATGTTTGAAAATGTTGTACTCCTTATTGGAACAAATTTATGGGGAACACAGGGTTTGCCCTGCAGTGTACCTATTTGTCTGTTACATCTCTATTATGAAGGAGAACATCCCAGGAGAGGAACAGTAAGCCCATCTCTAACCTCCCTTTCCACCTCTTCTGGTTTCCAGATTATCAGAGGGCATGAAAGGGCCCAACATGGCTTCAGTCATAACATGAGAGTGTGAATAAGAACACAAGAAATTGGACAAATGAGAAGAGACCATTTAGTCCTTCAGCGTTGCTTGGTTAGCTAATAGCTAAGCTACCTCAATATCTCATCCAGGTACCTCCTTAAGGTTGTCAAGGCTTTCTGCTTCAATTACATGTCTAGGTAGTTTACGCAAAGAAGTGCTTTCTGGTTTCTTAAATGCACTCCTCCTTAATTTCCACTGATATCCTCAAACACACGATTGACCATTTATTTAAAAGAATTCTGCTGGATCTATTTTATCAATGCCTTTGAGGATTCTGAAGACCTGAATTAAGTCCCCACACAGTCTCCCATGCTCGAGTCTGTCAGAGTGGGACATGTCCTTATGTCCTAGGATGCACTGGTTGCTCTCCTCTGCACAGCTTCATGTGCTGCTATGTCTATTGTCTTTCTTATATCATGGTGACCAGAACTGCACACAACAGTTTTAGTGCATTACACAGTCAGAGCAAAACGTCCATCGATTTATATTCAGCAGTTTAATGATATAACCTACCATTTTACTTGTATTTTTAATTCACTCTGTGCACAGATGATGAAAATCTTGTGTCAACACAAACCCCTAAAACCTTTTTAAAGGCTGCTTCCTGTAGGTCAAAGTCTCTTATCTTGTACTATAGTTGCTATAGTTCTGAAGATTGTTCAATCTTTCTGAATTATTTTTGCTCCCTCCTCAGTGTCTGCCATTTCTCCAATTTAAATATCATCTGCAAATTTTACAAATGTTCTAACTGTGTCAGAACCAATGTCATTAGTGTAAATCAGAAAAAGCAACGGTCCCAAGGAGAGACCCCTGAGAGAATCCATGAATGACCTCACTCCACGTGGAGCACTCTCCTCTCGTTTTGAAGGTTACTACTTCTGTGCAGCAGTGTTTCCCAATGCACTATATTCTTATCTTCAATACATCTTGACTTACAGTACTACAATGAAGGGTTAATTTACATTGGATACCCAAACCTTTTCACATCTTCATTTGAATTTTTTCATAAAGTGTTTAAAATAATATGGCAGAGAAATATAAAAATAGATGAGCCAGTAACAGAGACTACCATGGTGAAAATACACTGACTCATTTACGCAAGCTTTTGAGGCAGGTAGCCTTGAGCGCTTGCATATTGTAATCTTTTTATTTAGTCAATAAAAGGTGCCATTTTGCTTGACTTCTCAGTATATCCATAATAGCTGACACGGTACAACACCCTTACTACTGCAATATAAACTTCACTTTACGTTATTACTATACACCACTGCTCAAATGGTGTGATTTACACTGTTTACCTGACAGCGGACCACCATGTACAATGATGGCGATGCCTCTTCTGTTTCTCGCAGCGCTGCCTTCTAGAGAGAGGTCAACTCCCATGTGTCTGGCATTAGCTTTGGACACAGGGGTCATGTCGATTTCTCCCACCCTGTTACTAGTGCTTAAGGCTCCCATTTGTGTCTTTGTCACTGTAGAGAGGAAAACAAATAGACATTTAAATTAACAACTGAACTTTTTTTTTTTAAAAAAAGAAAGGAAAATCTTGAATAACAATAAAGGCCGATAAAAGTGCTTTTTTGAGATCTCTTAGAAGGGTGCAGGCAAAGTTCTTACTTCATATTGCATCATATTGGTGCTTTCAGTTCAGTCCCTAAATATTTATAAAATCTAAAGTAATCTAATGCAGTACTAAAGGAGTGATCCTTAAGCTTTAAAAGGAGTATTTTTAACAACGAAGCAGATGAGAATCTACCTACAAGCTACTACAATATATTTCACATACACATTGTAATATACAGTTCTTTCTAATATAATCTAATATGGCTGTTGATAAGAAACAGACAGGAGGCTGTCTGATTGTATGGACTGGATAATAAGATTATTTGAAAGGCAAGAGACTAAATAATAACTATAACCAGTGTGGGGTCAAATTTCAAACAAGTTTCAAACTCAAAAAACTCTGATCAGGAATCAAAGTTAAAAATTAGGCCCTTGGTCTAATAATCTTTCCTTGTCTAAACAATTAATGCAAAACATACTCAGGAGAGAAAAAGGGAATCTTTAATCCAAAGCTAGGAAACACATGAGAAGAAGATATCATGTGGCGGCAATGTAACATCAATGCTGACAACAGCAAGACCCTCAATTGCCTGAGAATCGGTACATAAAATAGCATGTGAAGATGCTAACAAAATAACGATAGAAACCCAAACTGATGTCAAAAACAAAGTGTGGGAAGCAAATAAACCTGAAAATATTAAAATCAACAACAGGTAGTGCTTTGAGAGAAGCTTGAGATGTCTTCTTACTTTCTCCTTCCCTCAATGCCTCATCTGTCTCTTCGGCTACAGGCTGGAATGAAGCCTGCTCTTGAGGTCCAGAAATAGTGGTAGGCTCTTGAATGGTCCCAGATTCCAGAGGAGCACCATCTTCGTTTTCATCTGTCTTGGGACCTGGTTAATAAAATTCATTAACTGCATCTTTTGTCTTTCATGACAGGGTTTCGCCACACTACATTAATTCAATAGTTTAAAATAAAGTAGTGATCTTTACTAGAGAATTAGCAGAATAGCTGCCATGTTTTGTTTAGATGCTCTTATTGCATAAGGTAAAATGGTGTTTTGCTACGAAATTTGCAAATGTATAATGCAGAGTCTGCAAAGTCTGCTCAGAAAGACCGTAACATATGCACATTTTTGATCAAACCCACCTACTTAATTAGAAATTAATCTTTGTCAGTAATAGATCTTATTTAATTTTTTTGGCTTCTTACTGTATTCATTCTGCCATGTCAGCTCAGTATTATAATTTTAGAATATTTTTCCTTTCCAAGGACATCCAAATCCTATTATGTGATATCATCTACTGTTAAATTCTGCTCTGTACTTGTAATATTTTTATTTTACTGTTATACTGTATTGAGAATTACTTGTGTTTTGTTCTGTGTATTGTATTGTACTGACCCCATTCTCTTTCACACCCACTGCACGCCCAACCTACCTGGAAAGGGGTCTCTTTGAACTGCATTTCCCAAGGTTTCTTCCATTTTTCCCCTACTAGGGTTTTTTTGGGAGTTTTTTCTTGTCTTAGAGAGTCAAGGCTGGGGGGCTGCCAAAAGGCAAAGCCTGTTAAAGCCCATTGAGGCACTTCTTGTGTGATTTTGGGCTATACAAAAATAAATTGTATTGTATTGTATTGTATTGTATATCATCCAAATGATTTTTATCCTGAAGCAGACAAGTAGTTCCCAATCTTTCACTTTTTTCTCTTCAGTTCACGTCCAAATATTTTATTAAACCAGACAGTTCATGAGGAATACATAAATGTCTAAATGGACACAAGTTAGATGAAGACCTGCTGATTCCTTTGCCATTTGAATCTTACTGCTAATAACGAGTCATTAAAAACAGTATATAAGACTAAAATAACTATTTAAGGGTGTGGAATTGTAACAAACAAGAGAAGTAAAATGAAGCATAAAAAGCAGTAAGTGTTTTAACAGCAATAATGAAGTTGAAACAAACACGTGTAGCACCTACGGTCCAACAGAACCGACTCTGTAGACCCCACGTGTAAGGGATTGCAGTGGGTCGAATTACATTTTAGAGTTTAACTGAGACAGAAATTCAATGCTGAATTCATAATTTACTGTAAATTTCAGAAATGAGTGCCGGTATGTCTTGTTCAGCGACAAGCACTTTGGATAATCTGAGTAATTCCTTCTCATTTTACCTTCTTCACGTTTGCCTCTCTCCTCCTGCCTTTTCCATTCCTCAAAGTACTCCAGTATCTCAGGAGGAAGCTTCTCCCCAGGGTTGCGTGGAGGCAGGAGAAGGATGTTCTCAGAATCATACCCTGTCAACAACTGCAGAATCTGAAAGGTAAAACACACTGAATGAAGAAGACGGACACGAGTAACAAACAGTCTCATCATTTTGAATGAGACATTTCTAGCATCGAATAGATCAGATCAGATAACAAACTATTTCAAAAACAATTAGTCAGATGATCTCCTTACGGATTTTTCCAAGGTAAGCACTACCACCCCAGGACACCAGGGGGTGCAATCACTGTCTCTCTTGTCATTTTTTATCACCCAGAGCTCAAAGAAGATGCCCATTGAGGGCGACTGACCTCTCCCTTTCCAGTCATGGAGCTATAAAGGCATTGGTATTCCTGAAAGGTGGCATCTAATTCAGAAAATAGAACTCCACACTCTGGAACTCTGACCCTGAAACCTGACTGCTCTCTAGAGCCTTTAAAACCAAAACAAATGGCAAAATTTTGCTTTTGTCTGATTATCACACTATTGAGTGTTTGTTATTTTCAGTTATTTTATTATTTCAGTAAATGGGGTGGTCCAGTTTGCCCTTCAGTATTTCCTTTTGACTCTGGTCATAAATTCATAAAACTAAATATATATAGATATATTTGCATATCTATATATATAAAATTCCATATAAAATGGAAATTACGTATGACCATGCGAAACAGAAATTACGTATGACCACAAAGCATATTATAATACAAGAACTAATCACTTCCTTTGTGGACATAATTTTTATATTGTCTTTACGAATTGTTATTATTTGTGTGAGAGTTATTTTACTGATATTGAAAAGAAGTAAACATAAACACGCCGATCTATCCCATGGAAGTGCACTCCGCGTCGCCCTCTCCCAGCCCTCCTCTTTGGACTACAGCGCTGAGCAATCCGCCACCAGGTGTGTTCTGACAGAGATGTTTTATTTATTCGTCCACATGACTGTTGCAGAAACTGCCATATTATAACTTTTTTTTTATTTGGCAGTACTTGATAATAGAAGAGATGAGGAAAACAGCTTTGTGTCTTTCTACTTTTTAACTGCGCCGAGCTGTAAACAATGTGAAGACGACACTTCCTTCAGTGGCGAGGTGTCATGAGAACAAAGTGGACGCTCGGAGGCGTGGAATGTCGGGCTGCTCGGCCGGGTTGAGAGCTTCGCAGTTTCGGGTGGTGTCCTCTCTTCTTGGACTGTTTGTGACACTTTGAGTGGCCCGTCGGCTAAAGGGAGAGTGGAAATCTTTCTAAATGAGTGTGATCGTCGCCATCGAAGCAAAACTCTCTTTGTAAATTGCGCTGCACGACTACTTACTGTCCCTTAAGGTGAGTTCAGGTCACTAAAACCCCACAACATTCAAGGTTGCTTTTGTGATGAATTCTTTTAAGAAGGTGGAGGGTTTACATCTAAGAAGATGTACCGACCTCTTCACGTTAAGTTTTTGGACTTGGGAATTGTTTGGACCTTCTGCCCGTTAACCACGGAAGGGCAGCCTCCACATTTCTCAAAATATTTTTTCTCTTAAATCACAGGCATTTAGTGCAAGTTTGTCAGGCAGAAATTTGCAGGATCGCATAGAAAATGTAATTTCTATACCACAGCGGTCGTGTACCGTCTTTCACAAGGGATCTGCTACCGAGAGGTGATCCAAACACATTTAAGCTGCTGTTAGTGCTACTTACCTGTTGTGTTATAGCGCCTTTAAAATGTACTTTACCTGAAAGCACTCTAGTACTGCTCAACGTATCTATCTAGCTAGTATAATATATAATATAACGTGCAGTGAAAACACCTAACTAGGGCATTCATAGTTTTCATTCTCTTTCTCTGTACATTAAGCATTCGTTTGCTCAGAGGTTGATGCGCTTGCTGTTTCCTGAGCAGCTCTTCTTTTCTCCACCCCAGTGGCCCACTTCTCTTCTTTCATTGGCAACTTTTTGCGTTAAAACTGATTAAGTCAGCTTTTTGTGTTGAAATTACTCAGTATGTTTTAAGTTTTCACATAAGCTGGCACTTAAGTCTTCAATCCACCTCAAGAAAGAGGTAGGGGAAGTGATGGCGAAGATGGAAGAGATGAGAGTCTCTAAGAGAGTTGATTCTACATTCTACAAATAAAAAAGGAATAACCTTGGAGGTCAATCATCACTCTGAAAGCGGATAGTAGACGTCACGTAGTATATGTGTACCAAATTTCAGGTCAATAGGAGAAACAGTTTGCGAGCTAAAGGTGATTTAAAATCCTGGACAGACAAATGAACAGCCAATACCTCCAATGGGCCACGATAGGGCAGCCGCCCTGGTCTGAATGGTGGCCACAGGAATAGAGCCAGGAAGCTCATCTCTGTTGGGGCCAGTGGCAACCGCAAGGGGGCACCCAGAGGATTAAGGAGTCCTGGAATACAGCACTTCCGCTGTCGGAAGTAATTACAGGTACACCTGGAGTGCTTCCGGGTGCTCATACGGCACTTCTGCCACAGCAGGAAGTGCCGTCAGAAGACTATTAGGAAGCACCTGGAGCACATCCAGGGCACTATAAAGGGGGCCGCCTCACTTCATTAGGGGAGCCGGAGTCAGGAGGAGTTAGAGAGACCTTGCATGAAGAGGAGTGAAGGCGGCAGAAGAAATAAAGAGAAGGAAAAGGACTGTGAGCTGGATAGTGATTTGTGGTCTGTATTGGTTGGGAAGGTGCTGACGGAAAGGTGTCTGTCTGTGTCCCAGGGTTCATCTTCCACTATATATATATATATATATATATATATATATATATATATATATATATATATATATATATATATATATATATATATATATATACTAGCAGAATACCCGACTTCGCAGCAGAGAAGTAGTGTGTTAAAGAAGCTATGAAAAAGAAAAGGAAAACTTTTTAAAATAACGTAACATGATTGTTAATGTAATTGTTTTGTCATTGATATGAGTGTTGTTCTCTTATCTATATCTATATATATATATCTATCTATATATCTATCTATATCTATATATATATATATCTATATCTATACTGTATATTATATATATATATCTATATATTATATATATAGCAAAATACCTGCGCCTCGCAGCAGCGAAGTACTGCATTCAAATTTTTATTAAGAAGAAAATAATTATTTGTTAAGGATCTCTTTGTATACCATGTTGTCAGTTCGGCCCTCCAGTTGTAACATGACCAAGCTGTGTGCTGAGCTTACTCTTTAATCTGTTTCAGTTTCATGGTTTGTTTCAATTACGACAGTATTTGCATGATTTGTTGTGCTGAAGTGACATTCGGCATCTGTCAAGCGTTGTAAGTATACAAACGGTTTCATCGATAAAATCACATCCAGCTTTTGAGAGTTTAAACATTCATAAACATCAAAGTGTCCACTACTGAAATCGTCACCTGTGAATCTAAGATGTTTAAGAGGCATTGGCGGTTGTCGAAAGGTGTAAAATATTTGGTCATTTCGGTACACTTGAAAGTGACAACCGAACAATTCAGAGGCAGCCATCAACTCACATGCAGAACCATAGGTGAAGGGCTTAAGCATTTCACTCTTCTAGTGCTTCTGTGTAGTATAATTATCTCCTGTACCGTCATCAGTCCACACCTTGAACCTGTCCCAGTCATTCAATACATAAGACACAATGTTCCTCCGGATATCAAGAGTGAGCCTGATATGGCCGTGCAATATGTAACAAAGAGAATGGAAAAGGGAGGTGCCATCTCCGGGCATTGAAACCACTCGGTAAGGGACAGTTCATTGATAGTGATCACCTCGATAGACATAGTAATGGGGGTTGGAATGATAAAGGAAATGGGTACCTGAGAAATGTAAAGTAAGTGTAAAATACCTATACAATAACTACAATTGTAATAAACAAACAATAAAACAGCGGAGAAGCCGTGGTTTAAACAAAAAGGCTGTAGTTATCAGTAGAGAGACGTGAAACCCGTGCCAAGCAAGGAAGGGAATGTAGAGACCGGAGCGACGGATGGTCTTATATAGGCAGGCAGCCAACAACGTGGGAGGCGTTGGGAAGGGGGACCCAACGCCACCTCACACGGTGGCCGAGCTGCAGGCTATGGACGTATATATGTACGTAAGTTGGGAACCCGTGTACCAAATTTCTTGAAGATGGGCCCATAAGTAACAAAGACTGTTGAAAAGTTCAATATGGTGGCCAACAGTGGCATCATACCACCGAAATAAGTACGTACATTGGTTTCGGTTAGTGCAGGGAAGCCGCCTACCAAATTTCGAGAAGATGGGGCCATAAATAAGAAAGTGTAACATGGCGGACGTTGTTGACTGTTATGACCATTACGCGTAGAATTTCGAAATGAAACCTGCTTAACTTTTGTAAGTAAGCTGTAAGGAATGAGCCTGCAAAATTTCAGCCTTCTACCTACACGGGAAGTTGGAGAATTAGTGACGTTGGAAAGTTCAATATGGCGGCTGACAGTGGCGTCATACCACCAAAATAAGTATGTACATTGGTTTCGGTTAGTGCAGGAAAGCCGCCTACCAAATTTCGTGAAGATGGGGCCATGAATAAGAAAGTTCAATATGGCGGACGTTGTTGACCGTTATGACCGTTATGTTTAGAATTTCGAAATGAAACCTGCTTAACTTTTGTAAGTAAGCTGTAAGGAATGGGCCTGCCAAATTTCAGCCTTTTACCTACACAGGAAGTTGGAGATTTAGTGACGTTGGAAAGTTCAATATGGCGGCTGACAGTGGCATCATACCATCGAAAAAAGTAAGTACATCGGGTTCGGGTACCAAATTTCGGGAAGATGGGGCCATAAATAAGAAAGTTCAACATGGCGGACGTTGTCGACCATTATCGACCGTTATGACCGTTACGTGTAGAATTTCGAAATGAAACCTGCTTAACTTTTGTAAGTAAGCTGTAAGGAATAAGCCTGCCAAATTTCAGCTTTCTACCTACATGGGAAGTTGGAGAATTAGTGATGAGTCAGTGAGTCAGTCAGTCAGTGAGGGCTTTTATTAGTATATATATATATATATATATTGTCACGCACGCGCGAGTAGGAGACCGCGGACGGATTCGAAAACGTCTGGGAAAACATTCGCCGGCAGGGAATGGCGGGGTATTAACTTTCTCCCTCTGCTTCCTTCTAGGAAAAAAGACCTCCCTCCTCCGTAGTCGGGTTTGACCGCAGTGCGGCACTTCCGCCCTTCCTCCGCCATCTTGCCCTGACGTCATCCTTCCCATCCTCCCTCACGGACCTTCCCAGCATCCCTCCACTTCCGGCTCCTCCCCAATAAAATGGCCGCGACGCCAGGACTCGGCGTCGCGTTATGAACTGTTATAAACTGTTTATGATTTTGACCTGCAATTTTTTCCTTTGTTATAGAATATACGGGGCCGGAAACCCCAACACTTTATACTGTCTCGAGTCATCGTTTACATCTGGCGTAGTCGGCAGGATTTGGAGATCCCGGAAAAATGACGGAGGGACAGGACCTAAACACCGTGCTGCAAAACATTGACGCCCGACTCCAGGCTCTGCAGCAGGCGCAAGCCGCCACTACCATGGAGCTGGAAGCCACGAAGGCCAGGCTGACAGAGGCCCAGCGTGTAAGGCCAGACCCACCCAAGCAGGCGCCTCCTCCTTTGGTCCCGATGGGTGCTTCTGAGGACGTCGAGGCCTACCTGGGTGTTTTGAACGGACGGCCACCCGAACGCGAGTGGCAGCGGGCGAGTGGGCGTCCATATTGGCGCCCTATCTGAAGGGACGCTGGGCCTATTATGACCTCCTGAGGAGGAGGCCGCCAATTACGACCTCCTCAAACCGGAAATATTGGCACGCTACGGCATCACCCCGGGCCAGCAGGCGGCTGAATGGCGGAACTGGGTCTTTGACCCCGAAAAGCCTGCCCGCGCCCAGGCGTTCGAGTTCTGGGGTAAGATGGGGCGCTGGCTACAGCCAGAAGGACCCCAAGCTCGGAGAGTGGTGGAGCAGGTGGCCTGTGAAGGCCTGGTCAACTCGTTACCCAGTTCCCTCGCCCAGCAGGTCCGGGGACACGCTTACAAGGATATGCCAGGCCTCCTGGAGGTCCTGGAGCGTCAACTGGCGGTCCTCCGACTCGGCGGGTCAGAAAGGCCTGCTCGCGGGAACCGACAGGGACGGGCGGCCACCCCCGAGCCCTCTCGGCGTGCTGCGGAAGCCCCACCGAAAACCAGAGAGAAGCCGGGTCCGCCGCTGTTACAAGTGTGGCGAGACCGGCCACCTGCTGCCAACCTGCCCCACAACATCTCTCAGAGCCCATGGATTGCACCTGGACGCCGCCGGAGAGGTACTGTACCCGCCGCATCCCTTGGCGAGTCCAACACGGGAGTGGTGTTGTTAAATGGGCACGCCGTGGTAGCTTTGTTTGATTCCGCAGCAACATTACCATTGTAGCTCGCCGCTTTGTCTTGCCGCGACAGTGGATAAGCCAACGCTTGTTGGTCACTTGTGTGCATGGGGGACTAGGTCATATCGCTCCGCTGCTGTTATCTCACCTGGGGGGAACCCACTCAAATGACGGTCGCAGTGCTACCGGAACCCCCCCTTCCCAGTGATTTTGGGACAGGACTGGTCAAAAAGAATCAGCGGTAAGACCCCCACCGCTCCCGGGCCTTGTTGGATCTTGTTATGAGGGGCAGTGGCACCCTCCCGCGGTCTCCACGCCGTGCACAAGGGCAGGCCCTAATGGCGCTGGTGCCTCGGGGGACCTTTCCGTGGCTACGGACCCGACCGGAAGATTCCGCCGGGAAGGGACTAGCCATGGAACTCTTCCCGGCCCAGGCCACAAGACCCTCTCGGAGGGCTGGACCATCAATTCCGGTCCACGCCTGCCTCCTTTAAGAGGGAGCAGTGGAATGATGACTCCCGCGCCGCCCGAATGCTGTCGTTCTGCCTAACAGCGCACAAGCGGATGGTTCCACACCGCGTGAGCCCTTCTTTGTCCTTGAGAACGATCTGTTGTACCGAGTGGCAACCCATGAGGGCGAGGTGCGGAAGTTGCTGCTAATTCCGCGTACCTTCCGGCGGGAGGTATGCGAGTTGGCGCACGCTCACCTCTTAGGCCCACCTCGGGGCCAAAAACACTAGAGAGGATTAAGCTCGATTTTACTGGCCGGGATCAATGAGGAGGTCCGGCGCTTCTGTCAGTCATGTCCGACTGCCAGATACGCCAGATTCCTAGAAAGGACCGTGCTCCCCTCGTCCCTATACCCCTCATCGATGTTCCCTTTGAAAGAATAGGGGTCGACTTGGTAGGCCCCTTAGAGCCCTCTAACCGTGGCCACAAGTATATCCTAGTCATGGTGGATTATGCTACCCGGTACCCAGAGGCGGTTCCCCTGTGCTCCGCTAATTCTAAAAGCATCGCACGGGAATTAGTTAACGTGTTTTCCCGAGTAGGCATACCCAAAGAAGTCCTCACGGACCAGGGTACGCCCTTCACTTCGGATACGTTCAGGGAGGTAGCCAAATTACTGCAGATAAAGCACCTGAAAGCGTCTGTCTATCACCCGCAAACGGACGGGTTGGTGGAACGATTTAATCAGACGCTTAAACAGATGCTCCGCAAGGTGGTCAGCGCGACGGCAGGAACTGGGATCAGCTCCTCCCGCTCGTGCTTTTGCCTATCGGGAGGTACCTCAGGCCTCTACGGGCTTCTCCCGTTTGAATTGTTGTATGGACGGCAACCCAGAGGAATCCTCGACATCCTAAAAGAGGGCTGGGAGGCTGAGGCCCTTCCCTCCTCCAATATTTTAGAGTACGTCGCGCAACTGCGCGATCGACTCACAAAAATCAGGCCCCTCCTAAAAGAACACGTGACTCGTGCGCAAGCAGCGCAGGCCCGGTGTTACAACCGCAACTCCGTCCTCAGGGAGTTCCGCCCAGGGGACCGGGTTATGGTTCTCATCTCTACCTCCCACTCTAAGCTGCTCGCCACTGGCAAGGGCCTTACGAGGTTAAGGAGAGAAAAGGACTCGTCGACTATTTGGTGAAACAGCCCAATCGTCGACCGAGTGAGAGGATCTATCATATTAACCTGTTGAAACCTTGGAAGGATAGGGAGGAGCTGCCCGGCTCCCATAGGTCACTCTCCCTTTTCTCAAGCTCGACTGCCCTCAACCTCGGCTAAGAGCTGACACCCAAGCAGCGGCAGGAGTTAATCCAAACACTCCGAGCCATCCCGGGTGGTAGCGAATCACCCGGCGGGACCTCGCTGATTTCCCACGATATAGTTACGGACCCCGGGGTAATCGTCCGGAGAGGCCCTATAGGCTCCCGGAGGCAAAACGCGCAGAGGTTGAACTGGAGGTGCAACGTATGTTGGACATGGACATCATTGAGGAGAGCCATAGTCCCTGGTCCAGCCCTGTTGTCCTCGTATCCAAGCCGGACGGCTCCTGGAGGTTCTGTAACGACTTTAGACGTCTGAATCAGGTCTCCAAGTTTGATGCCTACCCGATGCCCCGCATTGACGACCTTCTGGAACGGCTGGGCACGGCTCGGTATTTGACCACCCTTGACATGACAAAGGGGTATTGGCAAATTCCCTTAACGGCATCCGCAAAAGAAAAAACAGCCTTTAGCACCCCTAGCGGCACTGGCAATACAAGGTCCTCCCATTTGGGCTGCACGGGGCACCGGCCACCTTCCAACGTCTGGTGGACAGCGTGTTGAAGCCCCACCAGTCCTATAGTGCCGCCTACCTGGATGACGTCGTCATCTATTCCGCACCTGGGAGGAGCATCTATTGCAGGTTGCAGCTGTCCTCAGAACACTGGCTAAAGCCGGCCTCCGCATAAACCCCCGAAAATGTTTCTTTGGCTTAAAGGAGGCCAAGTATTTAGGCTACCTGGTGGGACAAGGACGGTGCGCCACAGGGCTCCAAAGTGAAAGACATCTTAGAATGGCCCGTCCGAATACCAAGAAGCAGGTGCAGGCTTTCTTGGGGCTTGCTGGGTACTACCGCCGGTTTGTTCCCGCTTCTCGAAAGAGCAGCACCCTTGACCAACCTGACAAAGAGAGGCGCTCCCCTAAACGTAGTGTGGACCGACAAGGCAGAACACGCGCTCAGTGACTTTAAAAGGGCCCTAACGCCGGCACCGGTATTGCGGACGCCTGATTTTGGGCTCCCGCTTATCCTCCAGACCGACGCCGGACACAGGCCTGGGTGCCGTGCTGAGCCAAAGCGCTGATGGTGTTGAACACCCTGTGATGTACCTTAGCCGGAAACTGATGGACCGGGAGACTCGGTATGCGGCGGTGGAGAGGGAGGCCTTGGCCATTAAGTGGGCAGTGACCCACCTCCGATATTACCTACTGGGTCGCGAATTCACTCTGGTGACAGATCACGCTGCGCTTCAGTGGATGTCCCTACACAAAGAGTCGAACCCGCGAGTCACTAGGTGGTTTCTGGACCTACAGCCGTATAAGTTCACTGTCACTTATCGGCGGGGTACCCTTCAGGCCAACGCCGATGCCCTCTCCCGTATTCACGACCTCTCGGTTAGGTCCGCCCGACCTGACGGTCCTGGGCTAAGGGGGATCGTGTCACGCACGCGCGAGTAGGAGACCGCGGACGGATTCGAAAACGCCTGGGAAAACATTCGCCGGCAGGGAATGGCGGGTATTAACTTTCTCCCTCTGCTTCCTTCTAGGAAAAAAGACCTCCCTCCTCCGTAGTCGGGTTTGACCGCAGTGCGGCACTTCCGCCCTTCCTCCGCCATCTTGCCCTGACGTCATCCTTCCCATCCTCCCTCACGGACCTTCCCAGCATCCCTCCACTTCCGGCTCCTCCTCAATAAAATGGCCGCGACGCCAGGACTCGGCGTCGCGTTATGAACTGTTATAAACTGTTTATGATTTTGACCTGCAATTTTTTCCTTTGTTATAGAATATACGGGGCCGGAAACCCCAACACTTTATACTGTCTCGAGTCATCGTTTACAATATATATATATATATGCACATATATATACTAGCTGTGTAAGCAGGTCCCAGAAACTATTGAAATCGTCAGAAAAAAAATTAAAATGTACAGATGTCAGTAATTGAAAGGAACTACTCTGGGCATCTGTCTCCTAGGAGGTTTTGTTTGTGACGTCGTGCTTGCATCGTTTGTGTATTAGCAGCTAAGTGACTTTGTCTTTCTTCGGAGGATTTGTTTTGCTGACATGTTCGCCTTGCTTGTGTATTTGCGGCAGGAGGAAAAGTAAAACAGATACCGGACTCCACCTCTCACCTCCGGGCTAGACAGACACACACACTTCCACGTGTAGACATTTATATATAAGATACAGAGATTGTGAGAGAGTGAGCACTATTATTTGAAAAAAGAATTACCAGGCTGATAGTGTAATCTCCTCTTCAAGCATAATATGTGACCCTGAACAAGAAGAAAACTAACATGCATGTGCTTCAACTTTAAAAAAATACAAATGTATACAGTAGTACTCTGGGTCTGCACATGTGAAGTAACTAAATGTTTAAATAGAAATGTTTGATATAGATTAAAGGTTGATTTCCATTAGCATTCTATTCAAAGGAGACAGATTTTAACAATTTATTTTACAGCAATGCAGTGTTTCTATTTAGCAAAGGTTTTGTAGCTAAATATCTCTTTAAATGAAATCTTTTACCCTTTATACATTTTAAAACCTTCTCAAGAGGACTTGTGTGAGTGTGAGTTTGTCTGACTAGGCCTTGCAATGGGCAGGAACACGGTTCAGGGCTGATTCCTGCTTTGCATTTGAGGGTAGATACAGTATTTTGAAATGAAGACTGGATCACCTTCTCTTCTTCCAGGTATTGCTTGTCAAACTCCAATGAGTAGAATTCAATAGGAAAGGCACAAGGATTCTTGACTGTCACCTCCAGCTCATCTCCATAGGTGTATGGCAGGACCGGCCCAAACTGCAGCACAGAAGGACTGAAATCCAACTGTGGTTCCTGGCCATTCCCTTGAAGCAACAGCATCAAGCGATTACTGCTCTGTGAGATGCACACCACTAGAGATTCATTGAAGAGTTTCTGTGTGGAAGAATACATAAAAGAGTAAGCATGCCATTTTCACAAAGCTGTCTTCAAATTAGAAATCCAAAGGAGGAATTAAAGATCCTGAACATGAATGAAGAGCCTTCAGTTAACATTCACCTAATCTCATCCAGTAGCTCCCGTAAATAAACAGTCATGACAAAACCGTCAATGTTAAATTAACTTTTATCATGTTAAGCTGAACGTTATGAGTTGACCACTAGTGTTGCATTATACCAAACCCCAGACACAACCTCACCAACACAAGTCCCGGTATAAATAAAAGGTTTATTAGCACAAATACTTTGACATAAACACAAGGACAATACTCCTCTTCTTTTCTTTCTCCTTCCGTTCCTTCAGGCGAGCTTTGTCCTCTTTCTCTGGACTCCAACTCGCCTGGATGAGGTTGAACGGCTGCTTTCATGTTGGACCCAGGAGTACTTCCAATGGTAGGACACAGCTCATTGAAAGCACTTCCAGGTCAAAGAGAAGACCCTACAAAGTAGGGATTACTAATCCTGGCAGCTCCCCCTGGCAACCTCCATGGATCCCAAAAGGACTACAGCTCCCAGCATGCCCTGCGGGTGTCCCTGGGGGAATTCTATCCCAGGGATGCTGCTACCTAAAATACTGGGGGAGCATGTAATCCTGACAGGTTGTCTCCCCCTGTCCTTGCATAACACTGGCCTCCCAGCCTGCTATTGTACCTTGCACTGCCCATGTGTGCCGTCCATCACAGAGTGTATGTTGACTTTAAAGGTTAACACTACTGATTCTACTGTGTACACATCCTATGAGCATCTGAAAGAGCACAATGTACTGTCCGCATTTATTATTTTTAACACACAGCTACTGACTACATTTTAAATACTCATAACTCAAGTACATAACTATAACACATTTTTCACTTAATAATACGCATAATGAAAATAAAAAGTCAAGAACAAAACTGGTCAAGTACCTCTTCTGTTGGGCTGAATTTAACTTGAACATTGACACGTTCTCCTGGTTGAAGTGTCCCAGAAGAGGGGATCATCTCAAACACTTGTGGTTTCGATTTGATTTTGTTTTTACCTTTGCGTCGTAAATAAGAAGGAATGTGTTTGTCAACCTAATGAGGAAACAGAAGATAGAAATATGACCTGCAACACAACATAAAAGCATAGCGAGGCAGCATAGGAGCAACACTAACAGGATGATTACATATAAAAATTCATGAGATGTTAAGATTTTGGGAGATCACAAGGGTATGGTATAATCCAAATGATCAAAATCACAATAACCACCAACTTAAAATAATAAAACACGCTGAAGCATGACAGTCTTCTGAAGTTGCTTGACACAGTCTATAAAATCTACAATAAAGCACAGAGTAAGAGAAAGTTTGCATTGCTCAAAATAAGTTGATAGACTCAATAATTAGACAACTCCTGTTTTGTTTCTTATTGCCTTTTTACTTTATGTTTCTGTCACCTTATTAAAAGAAAATCTATGAGAAAGTATTGGATAACAGAGTACGGCAGACAAGAATAGAGCTTTAATTTTTCCCAAAGGAGAGTGAATAAAAAGAAAATCTTCAAACAAGCAATGCAAAGGATATAAACAAACCAGAAATTCTACACATGGCGTAACATTTACTGTAGTTGTTTTCAGGGACTTAAAAAAATAATCTGTTAAATTCATCAAAGGTAGAGACATTATACTTTTGTTTATTAAATATTTTGGTAACAATCAGTCATATTCAAAAATAACAGTGATAAGAGAATGTAACCATGTGTACTATTAGAATTAGTACCTAAGTTACGTGTTTTTTTACAATATCGTGTAATAAAAACCAAGCTCATCTAGGCTTGTGGTGCCTGAAATTGCTTTCACATGACAGCAGCGTCCAACTGAAGTATAAAGCTGCTCTGAATCTTAGATGTTGGTGGTGAAGGCTCCGTAAATTGTATTTTTTTTTAATGAAGTTGAAATCTACTTTGAATTCCACCTGCACTCATGCAAACATTTGACGCAACAGTGTTGCCATTTAAATAATTTGTATATGGGATCTCTTTTGGCATTGGGGCAGCCGTCTGAAATCAAAAAGAAGAAAACATACAAATTGAAATGACTTCTCTCGCGGTAAATTTCAAGGAGTAAATGAATCAATAATTGAGTTTGCACAGAGTGTTTCTCTATTACAAGGCAGGCGATGGAGGGGGTAATTGAAATTTCAGGCATTTGTGTAGTGCCTTGTTTGAGACATTGCAATACAAATTGAACTTTCCCGACACATTTCTGTCAGCAATAAGTGTACCAAGTATCATTTTATGTAAGCACACTGAAAAAAAATACAACTGATCATACAGACTGCAGTGGAACTGAAAGGTGTGTATCCCTTCAGTGAGCAAATGATGAACCCGCTTCTGCTTCTGCCAGTTCAGAATGATTCAGAATGCATAATTTACTAAATATAATATAGCAGAAACAGCTCTCATATATATTTACTATATATAACTTGTTCACTATTATGTAACTAGACCTTAACCTAACCTTCTTCGGGTCTTCATAACACTTAAAAAATATCAGTAAAGTGTTTATTTGTCTCTGCAATGTGGGCTACTAACAAAACTTTACTTTGGAGTGATCTGAGGTGGCCTAACTGAGATACATTTCTCTAGATACTCCATATTAAGTACAAGACCTTCACATTAACAAGTCATTTTGGCCAGCCTGTTAATATGCTACACTGCACAGAGATGTTTTATAAATGATGTTTTATAAGTGATAAGGAGACCAAAGAAATCCTTTGTTAAGGTCTTATTATACTGTATAAGAATAAATGAGTAACAGATGCATTTTTGCAGTACTCAAAGTAAAATGTTGCCCACATTTTATTCAAAATAAAAAGCTACAGTACAACTTAAAATTTTTGTACATTTAATGTCAACCATTATACTATATTTCTTATGGAAAATCTGTGGAAGTAAGAAATAGAAGATTCTTTACCACTTTTTTCTTCTTTACCCCCTCAGCCACTGCCCACTCACACGTCACGTGCAGATGGTTGTAGAGCTGGATGGTCTTCACTTGGCACTGTCCACACAGGATGGAATCAAACTCAAGCATGTCAGCGGAGAGTGTGAGGGAGGGCATGGTGACGACAGCGTGCAAGCGGACCTGGAAGACCGGCCCTCCCACCACCTGCAAGCCAAAGCACAAGCAATGGTCATTGACTGTTATTCATTGTTGACAGAAGCAGACGTCTTTCCTGTGACAGCTGAATTTATGGCACCATACTAATTAAGTGAACAGCAAATCATTAACTTCTTTGTTACCATGTAGTAATTAACACAAAGCACTAAGATTTTATTTTGGACTTTTATCTTGTAAACATTTTCAAATTATAAGAAGCTTTTTTGGAAAACACATTCTGCATATTTTTCCAAACTGGAGATAAACTGATTCAGCCAAGGCCTTTCTATTGTCTGTGGTTTTGCCCAACTGTAAGTTGAGATTTGTCAAGCAGCACTTCATTTTAACATCAGCTGCCTCTCTGATGAGACAAAAGAAAGTGACAGAAGAGGTCTGTGGAAACTTCTCCTAAATAGAACTCTCTGCCTGGATATGGTGAGATCTGTGGCTTAAAGAATGAATTACTCAGCTGTAATGGGATCACACAAATAACCTTGATGGAGCCATTCTCGTTCTAGTGATCGCACTGAGGGTAGTTGCAGTGAAAATCTTGCTCATCTATTCATGAGCATAACTAATTAAACATGTGTACTGAAAATGAAAAGTTCAGAAAATCTGCCTGATCCTCCTCTTGCCCAATAGAAGCACCCAATGGACGTAACCGGAAGTCATCATGTATTGGTGAACTTGTATCTGAGAGTGATGGAGCTCTTCTAGAGAAGCACTGAAATTCACTGACATTCAATTTATATTCAGTTAATGGCACAGACTATTTTGTTTTCCTTTGTTCATTTTGACACCCATATTAAATGTTGCTACACAGTGGAGGTCCTACAATCCTTCATCTTATTCTGTTTCCATCCGTCCATCCATTATTCAACCCGCTATAACCTAACACAGGGTCACGGGGGTCTGCTAGAGCCAATCTCAGCCAACACAGGATGCAATGCAGGAAATAAACCCCGGGCAGGGCACACAGGGAGGACCCAGGAAGCGAACCCAGGTCTCCTAACTGTGAGGCAGCAGCGCTACCACTGCGCCACCCTATTCTGTTTCCTTTATTACAATTGTATACTGTGCTGGACAGCTGGGTTGGACCCTGTTCCCTTGCCTAGCCTGGAGGCCAATGTAATGGGTAATCAAAGCCAAAACATACTCTGTTACAGCCAGAAGGTGGACACACCATGCCACCATGGATGGACTAGCAGATGGGAGGCCAGATTGGTGGATGATCATGGGGAAGTAGTGCATCCGGTGTGCTGGTTAGCAGCATCCCTGAGCCTCATGACTCATTTGGAACTGTAGTCCCATGGGGCAGTCTTGCTGTGTTCCATGGGTGCTGGCAGGGGGTGCTACAGGAAATGGCTTCAGCCTAACTGGGAAGTGCTTCCCTTGTACTGAGTTGGAGGTGTCCTAGGGTCCTGCATAAAAGGAACCACCTCATATTTATTCTGGGAGTTGGAGTCAGGAGGTGGATGATAAGCCTTGCCTGGAAGAAAATTGACAAACACTACTGAAATTGCTTGTAGTGGAGGAAGATCCTAGAAATGTCCTGTGTAAAAGAAAACACATTTTATTTGTTCATGCACTTGTGTATGGAGTGCCCCCTTGTTGTCACTATATATAAATATAGGAGCCCTTACCCGGCTGAGTATAGAGGGAGAGAGCATTTCAAGGCTGTTTCTACCCCATACTGACAGAGGGTGCCCCCTTGGCTTGCAGCACGGACATGGGTTGGAAGCTCAACCTTGCTGAGGCCTGTGGCCACTGCCAGGGGGCACCTGGACATATGGCAGCACTTCCACCACACCTAGAAGTGCTGCCAGAAGAAGCTTGTTGGGCACCTTGACTCCTTCCGGGTGGCCCTATAAAAGGAGCCAGTCACCACCACTCAATGGTCTGAGTTAGGAGGAGGTGAACAAAGCTCTTGAGGAGGAGTGGAGGTGAAAGGACTGGCAGCAAAAGGACTGTGATATGGGGTTGTACTGGACTGTATTGTGAACAAATAAACCACATGCTGTGTGGCAAAGTTGTGTCCTGCTCGTCTGTGTCGGGGATAGAGAGGCTGTACGTGCCTTGGGCTTCACAATGTATATATTGTGGTGTATATATATACCAAAATACTGCTATTAGAATTTTAAAATTCAAAGCCATAACATTAATTAAAACAGAACAGATGAACATACATTAAAAAAAAAGTAAATATTTTTGGAGTTATTTAGTGATTTTCAACCTCTGTGATAGTAAACAGTTTTTGAACTTTTAACAATTCCTTTATTCTGCAGCAATTGAATTATAATTATTTTCACTGAACAGTCTCTATTTTAACTAAAGTGCATGAGCCTCCAACAAGTTGTTGCTTTGTTATCTCAGACTAACCTGTATGGGCATGAGGACGTCAACATCACCCAGCTTCAGGCTAGACCCACACGGGTCAAACCTCACTTCGAATGTTTCAGTTTCACAGTACGGCAGGTTTTTCACTCTGTCCAGCTCTGTACTGAAACCTATTAAAATAAGAAAAACATAACCACATATGAAAAGTCAATGCTGTCAACAGTTTAAAGAGTCAACATTTGAGAAGGCGATTAAATGTAAAAATAAATCTGAAGGTTCTTTCACACACAGGTAGGAGCAGAGAGACCCCATAATACTTAAGTTTAACTCTGGTCAGTATTACTTGTGAATGACTGACATCTGAGGTCCCAGCTGAAAGGTAATTTATTGCAGCTTAATGGTTCCTCTTGCTTAACAAATGCTGTGTGATAAAGTAGTTTATAAGTTGATGACAAGATTTTTAACTTCATTGCTCTTTACTAGGCTGCTTATGCTCACATCTCAGTGTCTGCTAGTGGAAAATGACAGAATATACATCGTGAATTAATACACGAAGAATGTGCAAACCACTATGGGAGTGTGTGTTAAATGCAGGAAATTCAAGTTGGTGTTTGTTCATTTAATTTGTTTAATAAATTTATATACAGTCGATTCCTGTTAATCGGACCACATCGGGACGCGATCATTTTGGTCCTAATAACCGGCTGGTCCAATTACATGAATATGCCCTATACATGTGCAACCAAGACGGGACGTGCTATAAGTAATATATTAAAATGTCATTATGACTTTTATTGTTCTGCACACACGTATGGCGAACGTACAAACAAGAACTACGTACATGTACATGTACGGTTGCTTACAACTTTGTTTATTGAAAAAGAAATCTACAAATACTTCAAAACGATCTACACGACACTCAGCATGCAAAGCACAATAAAAAAGGTTACATTACCAAAATCCAGTCAATGTTTCAAGAACTTGTCTAGTGTGATCTGATGCATTCTGTTGATGCACTGCACTTGAACAAAATGTTGGTGTTTCCGGGTCACTATGAAGAGAGCCACAAAATGCTCGCCATTCAAAGCTTTGGCACTAAAAGCGTCCAGTTTGACTTTCTTGAAGCAAAAGCTTTCTCGCGTAAACTTTAATCCTGATTGACAGGAAGGAATTCCTTGCACGGACACTCTTGTTTACGCTTGACTTCATGTTACTGGGTGGCCCATTTTAGGAAAGAAAGGGCAGGCATGTTCACCCCCACTGGTTTGCACTTGGTACAAATTTTACAACTTCCTGACCTTTGATAAAAGCATAAATTCTTCTGGGGAGCCCAGGGATACTCCCAATGTCGCTGACCCGCTTTACATCTGCTTTCCGCAGGCGACTTGTGGCTTCTTTTTCTTATTCTCTGTCACGTTCTTTGGTCTGATTAAACGGAATTTTGGTCCAAATAAGCGAACAATATTAGGCTTAAGTAATATGATCTGTTTCGGTTCTTTAGGATTTGGTCCGAATAAGCGGCTGGTCCGATTAACCGGTGGTCCAATTAACCGGAATTGACTGTATTCCTAATAGTTAATACTTAGAAACATCTATTTGTCATCCTGCTTTGTTCAGGTTTAACAGATGAAACACCTCCTATCAGCATCTAGTATAAGGCAGGATTTCTAGAGTATTAGAACATTAGAACAATCTAAATGAGAACAGGCTATTCAGGCCAACAAAGCTCGCCAGTCCTATCCACTTAATTTTTCTAAAATAACATTAAGTCAAGTTTTGAAAGTCCCTAACGTCTTACTGCCTACCACACTACTTGGTAGCTTATTCCAAGTGTCTATCGTTCTTTGTGTAAAGAAAAGCTTCATAATGTTTGTGTAAAATTTACCCTTAACAAGTTTCCATTTGTGTCCCTGAGTTCTTGATGAACTCATTTTAAAATACAAGTCTTGATCCACTGTACTAATTCCCTTCATAATTTTAAACACTTCAATCATCTCACTTCTTAATCTTCTTTTGCTTAAACTGTAAAGGCACAGCTCTTTTAATCTTTCCTCATAATTCAACCCCTGTAGTCCTGGAATCAGCCTAGTCGCTCTTCTCTGGACCTTTTCTAGCGCTGCTATGTCCTTCTTGTAGCCTGGAGACCAAAACTGCACAGAGTACTCAAGATGAGGCCTCACCAGTGTGTTATGTTTGAGATATGAGTGATGAGTGAATGTCAGATAGGTAATTACTGCAGAGTGTACATGAAACTCAAGGCTAATAATTTGGGCACTTCCACTATTAACTTGTCCACCAATATGAAAAGAACGTTTGAGTTATACAACAACAACAACATTTATTTATATAGCATGTTTACATACAAATTATGTAGCTCAAAGTGCTTTATAAGATGGAGAAAGAAAAAAAGCCAAAATATAAAGTAAGGTCTGATGGCAGGGAGGACAAAAAAAAATCTCCAGAGGGCTGGAGAAAAAAAAAAAAAAAATCTGCAGGGGTTCAGAGGCCATGAGACCACCCAGCCCTCAATGGGCATTCTACCTAACATAAATGATCTAAAGTAAATATAAAGTACCATTTTTATATAAAAAACACACCTCCACGCAGTTTATTTTATCTTACTATGTTTGAACTGTATTGATACTTTGAAACTAATAAAAAAAAAATATTTAAATATTTTATTACCTGTATTGGCCAGATGGCGTTTCTCAACATGGAAGGAAACAGGCAATAGTCCTGTGTTGGTCACTTTGACTATGTGTGTGCACAAAGTGTTATGTATAACATAGCCAAAGTCCAGAACATACTCTGGTAGCTCACATCTGAAAAAAGAAACACAAACAACAACTACAATAATAATAATAATAATAATAATAATAATAATAATAGGGTGGCAAGGTGGCGCAGTGGTAGCACTGCTGCCTCACACTAAGGAGACCTAGGTTCACTTCCCGGGTCCTCCCTGCGTGAAGTTTGCATGTTCTCCCCGTGTTTGCGTGTGTTTCCTCCGGGTGCTCCAGTTTCCATTCACAGTCCAAAGACATGCAGGTTAGGTGAACTGGCGATCCTAAGTTGTCCCTAGTGTGTGCTAGGTGGTGTGTGTGTGTGCCCTGCGGTGGGCTGGCGCCCTGTCTGGGTATTTGTTTCCTGCCTTGCGTCCTGTGTTGACTGGGATTGGCTCCAGCAGACCCCCATGACCCTGTAGTTAGGATATAGCGGATTGGATAATGGATGGATAATAATAATAATAATACTGAAGTTGTGAATTCTCCTTCTCTTGCATTTTAAAACAGTGTAAATGTCTAAGAAATGTATTTCAAGCCCAAAATGATACAAACTGCAATTCCACATTTTCATTTGATTACGTAACATATTATATTAGATGGATACAGAGCATTGTAATGTTAAAACCAATTTCCGTCCATCTACCGTCTAAAAATATTTTCCTCATCATAGAGAAAGAGATGTCTGTGGTAAGACATGAACACAATACTAGCATGAGGCATAAACACACACACACACACACACGCACACACAATTTTACACTAGACCAGCTCAGAGCTGCCAGTCAACCTCTCTATATTTGTTACTACACATGCAAAATAAAATCTACAATAAGAGAAAAAAATAGTAAGTTTTGTTACCTTCTTTGCTTTTGCATGTTTTAAACTTCAGTTATGTTCTGTAATTAAAGCTTACTTTACTTTTCTATGATAAACTTACATAGGCTTCAGTGTGGATTATCGATGGGTAAATGGACACAGCATTCTTAAAGCACTGTGCAGCATGCAATGCAGCTGTCATAGTAATAATGGGAAGCAGCCAGTCTGTTGTTTCAGTTTTTCTGAGTCCGCTGGTCTGACTGGTCATGTAGCTGGACTGCCCGCAAGGCTGGAGCGGTAAGGAGAGTGTTTGGCGGTATTATGTAATGTCTTTATAGCAAACACTTTTAAGGGATCATTTTGTTTTCTGCTTTTATGCATCTTTGTTTTTCCTCCTTGGACTACATTTGCTGAATTAAGGACAGCCTAACCAAAAGTGCATTGCATACTCATTTCAATTCAGCAACAAAGATTCAATGAAAAAAATAATGTAATTCACAGTTTTCCTGAGGGCAAAATAGCAAAGTGGTGATTAGTGCTGCAAAACAGCTCCGGGAGATCAGATTTGACTCCTGGGCCTGGATATTTCGTCTTTGGAGCTTGCATGTTCTCAGTTCTCAGTGTGAAGGTGTTTTCCTGAGGTCCTCCAGTTTACCTTCCAATGTCCACTGGCCCCTTAGAATGGGTGTCTTTCATTTGGCCCCATGCGAGGGAGTGCATCTATAAATGTGCCCTGAGAAGGGCTAGCATCTCACGTGGGACTGGTGCCTGCGTTGTACCAGATGTGGCTAGGACATGATTTAATTACATTGAAACAAATGAAACAGGTTTGAAAATAAAGAGCTATAAATAAAGGGGTTATGTAGTTGCTAATGTGTAAGATTGAAATTGTCTACTTGTACGGTGAAATATAAATAAACATCATGACATCAAGTGGTTTATTACCGGCATTAAGCAAAATAATACTGTAAGAAGCCAAGCACAGTAGACAGTAGACAGTAGACCATGTTGCATGCTGGGGTTTTAATCAGGTAAAACCGCCGAGTGTAACACAAGTATTGTATCAGTACTGCCACATTGGCGACTTTAGATTATATTACAATGTTTGTGGTGCTCATAAAATGGGCCTCCATTCAACTCAACCATCACTTGGGAGAAAACTACTTACTTTGTCAACTTCCTCTGCCAATTTTGGGAGCTGCTTGTATCTCTACTATAGTTTGAATGGAGACTCCACTGCTCCAGTGCATATTCTTTCATCAGTAACCGCTCCACCTCCATCTGGACAAGACAGTCATACTGATGGTACAAAATGAAATGAATTGTTAGTGTCACCTTCACTCTCCCAAAATGTGGCTCATATGCTAAAAGAAAAAACTGCTAAACATTTTCTGGTTGTACCAGTTATGTTAGGCTTAGAAGTATATAGTGTATGTGTTAACAACTAAAAAGATTAATCTATAGTACAATGTCCATATGCGTCATTTTAAGTAGACTAAAACAGCCAGGCCATGTCAACAGGCAATTAACGTTAACAAATACACATCAATGGGACATTTTTCCTATTTTTTAAAATGATATGGGTACAAAGGGTACATTTTATATAATAAGTGACAGCTGGACTCACTGAAGGGGTGTACTCATCTAAAGACTGCTCTCCGGCTTGACTGTAGATCTCCTCCTTCTTGGATTCTGTCTCAAATGATTCTCTGGCTTCTTTCAACAGGAGTCGATATCTCTCATCACCTATATGAACAAGAAAGCATTCTGAATGAGAATGAGCAAAAGAAAGAAAGAAAGAAAGAAAGAAAGAAAGAAAGAAAGAAAGAACCTACAGTCTAGGAGAAAGACCAGTTTGGCCTGTAGTGGTGTGACTTACCTCAGGAGTAATGGGAAGATTTGTCATCTTTAATAACCAATCTTGTAACCTGTACTACCAGGATATTTGATATTTCCCTGTGACTCTAAAACAAACTCAATGTCAGGAGGTTGGACTGATTTCTAGAGGGGTCTGGCATGAAGATGCAATTGTCAGTGCTACTGCCTCATCACCCTCAGAGACCTATATATAATAGCTGTCACCATCTGGGCAGTGTGTGCACTATCTCCAAGTATACATGTGTGTTTTCTCTGCATGGTACGGTTTCCATTTTTTTATCAGTGGCATGCATATATCTGCATGGATCACTAGCAGGGCACACGCACACTCACTACACTGTTAGGACACATGCAGGCATCTCCATATGCACTTTGAAGTCATATTGTATTAACAAAGCATGGGAGGATTTAGGTGTACAAAATAGCTGGCGAACACTGCTGCTCCTGTGAGCATGCCTAAACAAATCACACAAGAACAACCTCCTTTCTCTCCTTCAAACCCTTCAGGATCTACTGGGCTCTCCTTGTCTTTGTCATCATCAGCACTCAAGTTGTCTCCTTGGCTCAGGAAGAGGTTCTTTTAAGCCCCGGCCCCAAAGCAGTACTTGATTAAACTATGGACCTCTTCTCGGCTAGGCCTAACTCTACAGAACTCCTGGGGTCCTATTTCCAGAGGTTCATCTGGTAGCCTCAGGTATCCATGCAAGGACAGAGGCTCATGTGGAACATGTTAACTGCACAGGTAACAGAAGCCAAATTACAAGAGGACACACCCCTTTTCAACCACCTATCAGCAGAAAGGATATCCCAGTCTCCTTCCATATTTGTAGCTTATTCAGTGCTACTCTTTCCGGGGCACCTCCTAACATCCACACACAAGTAGCACCTCTGACATGACTTGATTTAGTCAGGCTCCGTGGTGGACATTGTTGAAATTCTGCGGACCTGTATGTGGTCCACACACTATAGCTGCTATAGCTGCTTTTTAATCAAGGACTGCCGTCTTCCTTCTTCAACATTTTTTCTTTTCACTTAAACAACCAATTTCTTTTGGATATACCTTGTTAATCCATTAGTTGAAATTGTCTTTCGCATGACCTTTTGGGGCCACAGCACTGGGTCAGCTATTGTATTGCTCCTGGGGCACTGCCCAATGGCTGACCCAACAGTTACCATTTATCATCAATATATACACAAAAGTTTTTATGTACTTCATGGGAAAAATTTCAATGTACTTATGTCTGACTCTTTGACCTCAGATAGGACTGCATTAATGACCTACAGCTAAAAAGACACATCACTCTTCTCTTTGGTAACCACTCACACAGTGCACTCGTTTCAACAATGCCTCTATGATTAGGCATTCATTCAAAGTAAGCAACAATAAAATCAGGAACTTCTCCGGAAGCAGTTCATTCTTTTTCTTGCTTTATATGTGTTATTTAACATTTTTATGACATGCTTTTATTCAGCTTGCCCTCTCTGTTTGTCTGTGTCAAATTTTGCAATCAATTTTTACCTACTCTTACCAAGCCGATTTCCTTCTAACTTTGCATGCATGCTGATCTCTGGCGATGATGCAATATTTCATCAGTTTTGACTCGGGATCTGTACGTTAATTGTGTCAAATTTAAATTTCTTATTTCCTTTTACTGTATTACACTTTTAGTGATTACAAATATATATAGTGCTTTTAGCCAACACACATATACTGTATATGAACAATTAGCAGTGTTGGCCAAGTGGTTAGCGTGTTGGAGTTTTGATCAAACAGTCAAAAGATCACGGTCAATGTAGACAAATGAAGTTAAAAAACAAAAATGATTTTGATTAATTGATATTGAAGTTTTTTCAGATTATTTCAATATGACAGTCAAGCAGCGTGTTGGACTTTTAATCAAAGGTTTGAGACCAGAGTACACAAACTCATTTTTTTCATTTTATCAGTTTTTCATCATTTATATACAATTTTGGTGAAATACTCTTCTCAGTGATTTGGCGATACTGGCTCACTGGATAAAGTGATGATTTTTTCTAAGAAAGATTGAAGATTCAATTCTCTAACAGACAAATGCACATTTCCAGCATTGATTCCTTAAATGAGTCCAAAAAAATAACTTACAATTATCCTGTTATAACCATTATCCTACATACTTTAATCAGCTTTCTTTTACATGATGTGTTGTTTTTTTATTTCCATAGTTAAGCTAGTTAGAAATTTCACTTTCAATTATGAAATTCCATATTAATTCCATGGTGGCGCAGTGGTAGCGCTGCTGCCTTGCAGCTAGGAGACCTGGGTTTGCTTCCCGGGTCCTCCCTGCGTGGAGTTTGCATGTTCTCCCCGTGTCTGCGTGGGTTTCCTCCGGGCGCTCTGGTTTCCTCCCAAAGACATGGTGGATTGGTGATTCTAAATTGGCCCTAGTGTGTGTTTGTGTGTGTCCTGCGGTGGGCTGGCACCCTGCCCAGGATTGGTTCCTGCCTTGTGCCCTGTGTTGGCTGGGATTGGCTCCACAGACCCCTGTGACCCTGTGTTTGGATTCAGTGGGTTGGATAATGGATGGATATTAATTCCATCTAATAATTTCTATGCATTGCATGTAATGAATCTATGCATTTTAATTGAATTACATTAAAACTCTTTTATGGGCACCCAATGATTTTATTTTTAGTTACACCAACAAAATCTTAGTACAAGAAAAAAAATATTACTTTTTAGTGCATTTTTGAATAAAATTGTGTTACTTAAAAGTAATTTATATATATATTTTTTTTCTTCTGTTCACTATTCAACACTTAGAGAGACTGCTATTTCATTTAAATTCTGAAGGTCCAGTTGAAGGACTCTGTGTTAGGTGCTGTTCATGTTTTAAACACAAGAATAACAAACTTCCATTCAAATAGTTGCCACCTTGTGGCCAAGAATAATACAATACTACTTACTGCCTTAAAGTAAAATCTCAAATTTGAAAGAACTCCATTAGTCAGCTACCTGTTCAAAGGTACATACTGTGTGCTCCATCTTCTTTTCACATGAAGTAATTTATCACCAAGTGACCAGATTGATTCTAATGATGTTGTGGGCTTCTGCTGGCTGCCACACATGTGAAATACCAAATACTATTAATTCATTAATCTGGGAAATCTTCATACAGCAAGAAGAACTGCATACTCAGCACAATAATTTGACATACTATATATACAAAATTATGAGGGGGAGTCAAAAGTCTAAACTGAGGAAAGCTCAACAGAATTATAATTTATGGTGTTAACATAAGTCTGACCCTGGTGTATAAATGTATTGAACTATTAATCATAATCAACTGTATATCTTACAACTTCATATTCCTTTACATAGACCATTACTGTCAGGCAATGACATAGTGGAGGTCTCCACTGCTTCAATGAAACAACCCAAATTATAACAAATAACATGCATTTAAAATGTTACACAGTCTGACATTTTCATCCTGCGGACAAATAGTGATATAAATAATGTCAGACTGCATAAAGATTCAAGGGCAACCACAAGTGAAAATCCTCGGCGGCAGGATACATCTGATAAAGTAAGTATCAGGTGATGGTCAAGGCGATCAGGTTGCACACATATGTTATGTGACTGAAAGAAATGAAATAAAACACAGGCTGACCTGTTAGATTTCTTGGTAAATCAAGGCATATCCTTGGAAAAATGCCTTCTCCCCTTAGGTTAATAACTTCAGGTTCAAAGTAGGATGCTTGCACTTCAAAGCTCTTGTGGAAAGCCTCGGGGATTCCAGGAAGGTAATAAACAGACAGCTTGACATCTGTAAGTGCCTCAACAAGACCCTGGACAAATGCAAAGCAAGGGTATCGGTGGTTCAGAGGCTGTAAACTGATAAGGAATACATGAACTCCTGACATTAACATTTGGGTTCTAGCATTAGATTATATATGATTTAAGCACAAAACATTATTACGAATCATAAAGCTGTAATAATCTGTTCAAAGTCAAGCTGTTCAAAAACTGATCTTCCGACAATTTGCTAAAAATATACTGTGTATGAACCCAATCTACTACTGAGATGCATTCCAAAAATGATTTCCTCACTTTTGGAAGTTGAAGAAGTTCATCTCAATGAGAACAACAGAGTTAAAAGGCTTCTAGACGCATATCAGAGGGCACATTTAGAAACTGAGCTTAGAAAAGCTTCTGTATGGGACTAAAGTACAAAGGTTAAGATGGAAAAGTGGACAAGGTGAAAACTTTGAAGGTTAGCAAAAGGCTCTTTAAAGCTGTCCTAAAATGATCCAGAGACTACATCACAGACTGTTACAACTTTGAACAGGGCAAACATTGAAACGGTTCACTAAAGACAAACTAAACTGTTATGCCAGCCAAAATACATAGACATGGTAGGGTTGGCCTCTGGTGATCTTGGCATGTTCTTTTTTTGGGTTTCCTCCACTTTCCTCAAACACCACAAACACACATTTTAGGTTAATTCTGGTGACTCAACATCAGCGAGGTGTGGTTTAAGTGTGAGGTAGACAGCAAGCGAAGAAAAGGCTTACTTTTATCTCAAACAGAACGATTTGTCTGTATACTCACAGATTGAGGGATGACAAGTGGAAGTCCTGGTTGGGCGTTTTCAGGAGAGGATGCCAGTTGGACGTTTAAAATGTTGAACTCAAAATTGACTCTTCCTGTGTTTTTCAATGTGATCACGGCTTCTGCCACTTGGTCAAACAACTTAATGCAAACAGAATAAATGCAATGAAAAAGAAAGTTGCTAAAGACAGGCTTAGATAATGTGATTTTGTGTAACAGTAGAAGAAACGTCTGCTGTGGTATCATTACTGCAGAAATTTCAGTAAAGTATTGTACGCTTTAGCACCTCACCCATAGTGGACAATATTCTACAGCGCATTACGTCCAGGTTCAACATGTCTGGTCATGCAGAAATTTGCTAATGACAAGTTTGCTGACTGCTGTATAGTGGAATAAAAGCCCAATAAGGAAAATGAATGTTCTCACCTGCTGACCGTAGTCGATCTCCTTTTTGTCAATGGTATAGCGCACAAGTGAAGCTTCACCCTTTAAGCTGAGTTCATATGTGGGACCTTCTTCTATCTCACAAAGTGCTTTCACTTGTTTGCTTATATCACTGCGGCCATAAAATGTGAATGTGACCTGCTGAGATTCATTGGGTTCTAAAGTTCCATATACGGGAAAAACATCAAACACCTGATAAAATATGAAAAAAAAAGGTTTGTCACAAAATGGCTTCAGTTCGTCATATCACATCCTGAATGGAGTTCTAAAATCCATACTTTGAACAAGCATTCAGAATGAATCAAAGAGGCAGTCTTCATGTCATACATTTCATCAACTCAGTGGATATAGTTTATAGAAATCAAATTGTAAAACTAATAAGCACTTTTTACCACTCCAGCTTCAAGGTCTTTTTGTCCAACCAAAAGACAAACCACCCTGGAAGTGGTGCCAATCCCTGATAGGGCACACCCAGTCACACCAGGACAATTCAAGGTCAACACTTAGCTTAACATGCTCATTTATGGGATGTGGGAGAAGTTGCACACCATAGAGGGTTATAAGTTCGGCTTCCTCCAGCTGTGAGACAGCAGCATTAACCGCTGCACTGCCATGCTGCTCTGTCAAAAACTGGTAACGCCAATTGTAAATATGATGGCAAGTCATTCAGCGGCTAGGCCAGCATTTGAACCCAGAACTCCAGAGGTATAAGGCAAGAGTGTTAATAGCACTCATTATAAATAATAATAAAATAGTTCACAGGATATCCTTAACCAGAGAACACATGGTACATGTTAAAGATGGCATCAGTGTAAGGTTGTTTGGTAAGGCACTTGAGAAAAGAAACATATTAAACTCCTTTCCGTGAAGAACAAAGTGAATGTCAATAAGTTATCATTCAAAACACGGCTACAAAATAAATAAGCCAATTTGCAGATCAACTGTGAGAAATTCAAACAGTCCATAGGCAGTGCAGGATAGTAAAATGTCAGCATGTCTGAGAATCTCCTCAAAACTCTCCTGGAGGCTGCAGCATTTGAATTCAAATCAATGGCTTTCAAGGATGAGTATTAACATTCCATAGTGAATGAATTTTATAGATAGAAGATAACCATTAATCCCACCTGGTGGTCTGTATCTGGCCCATTCTGCTCTGGATGGAAAGGCATGTGAGCAAATTCCTGACTGTGATATAAGGACAGTATGTTGTCACCACCATATAGGACTTTCTGCAGGATGAAAAGGAAAATCAAAAATTACTGATGAAATTGATAGAATAGATATATAGATAGATAGATAGATAGATAGATAGATAGATAGATAGATAGATAGATAGATACATACATACATACATACATACATACATACATACATGGGATTAGTATAACTTTATTTCTCCCCATTTTACAGAAACTCCTTAAATAAATAAACAAATAAATAGGTAGGTAAATAATAATGGCAACATACACAGAGAAGCTGGTTTAGTAGCTGGGTTAACCCTAACACTAACCCTCAAGTTCTGTTTTCACAGTTTAAATAGACTTGGACATTTTTAGGGGCAATCCCCCTAATTTCTACTCTGTCATTTTCTGTCATTTTTTTTTATCTTCTTCAATCATCAAAACATTAGAGCACAGGCCATTCAGCCCAACAAAGTTTGCCAGTCCTAACCACTTAATTCTTCTAAGAAATCATCACGCCCAGTTTTGAAAGTCCCTAAAGTCTTATACTCTAAACACTTCAGTCATTTCTCCTCTTAATCTTCTGCATAAATTGAAAAGGCTCAGTTCTTTTAATCTTTCTTCATAATTCATCCCCTGTAGCTCTGGAATCAGCCTGGTTGCTCTTCTCCCTTTTTGTAGTCTGGAGACGTCACTGGTGACAAGGCTTCACCAGTGCGTTATAAAGCTTGAGCATATCCTCCTTGGACTTGTTCTCCACACTTTGTGCCATATAACCTAACATTCTGTTAGTCTTCTTACTAGCTTCTGAACACTGCCTGGAAGTTGAAAGTGTCTAGTCCACCATGACTCCTGGTGATTTCCTGATTTTTCTTTATCTTCCCACCACCTCACTGAATGATTTCTGCCTCCAATTATTTCTCTTAACTCTGTTTCCTTGTCAAACTCCACACATTTACATCATCTCTCTCTCTCTCTTCTCATTTTCTTCTCCAGATTCATTTATTGGCTACAAACACACTCCCCTAAAACTCCTCTGGCACCCTGCAGACGTGTTCCCTCAGTACCAGGAAGATGCTTTTAAAAGTGTGAATGGAGGCCAGCTACCCACGTGTCGCCTGTGCACCCCGCTAGTACTGCTGGCACAGAGCAGATGTCTGCAGATCTAACCAGTTTGCTCAAGTGTATAACAAAACAGAATTTATTAAGAGTTTGCCAAGTTAAATTCCCAGATTATGTGTGAACAAAGGGGTGTCTCATACAGTATATTCTGTGAGCTAAGACATACACACAGCATGCCCACTTTGTCTGAACTTAGCGAAATGAATATTCCAAACAAATAAACTGTAGCTTTAATATACATGTATTCAGTTTTAAGAGGAAGTGAAATGCCACTGTGGACACAAGAAACATTAACAAGGTAACAGACATATGCAGTTTAGGGGCTCTTGAACTTTTTAAGTTGCTCAAAGGACATTTGTGTATCGGTGGCCTCATAATGTTGAACAGATATAGAAGGTTGTTAAGGGCCCCATTTTACCTCTTTGCTACTTACCTCCTTGAGCAGGCTGAGGGTGTGAATTCGAGGGGACGGATCTTTAGGAGATGCGGTCCCATCGTTTTCTTTTGTATCTGACTTCTCTCCCTCACTTCTTGAGTCTTCAGCCTTCTTTAGTGTCAGCTTTTGCAAGTCCACATCCCTAAAAACGAAAACTCCAGGCATCATTTTCCTGTCTATTATAAGCAAGCGTAGATTGTCTTTGCTTTAAAGCGTTCATTCTGTTTGTCCTCACTCCACTGGAAAGATGTCATCAGTTCTAATTAGCGCCATACAAATGGGCCAGTAAGTTCTTAGTGAGCCCAGCAGCAGGTTTAAGTGGGCTTAGCACCAGCGGCTTAATGAGTGATGATGATGCTTAGAGCTTTGATTGATGTAACGTGCACATGCTGAACAGCAATTCGCTGAGTCTATAAGTGGCTGAATGGCCTTTTGTAAAAAGTAATTAATATATCTTTTAGTTGTGATGATAATCTAATAAGAGGTAAAATTTATTTTTACGGTTCAGTACTGAATCTGATTACTGAAGCAGAGCTGAATATCAACTCTAACCCCATCATTTTACGCAGTTCATTTTCAGATCTATCATGAGATAAAATATGACAAAAATATTTTAAATTATATTAAAAGCAACAGGTACACAAAATTATAAACTCTCTCATATTTAGGATATTAAAACATGTTATCTATACTAATGTGAATTTCTACAAAGAACTTTTAAATGTACTAAGTATAAGCCTAAGAACAATAATTTGAATTCCACAACTTCTGTTTATATTTTTACAAGAAGGCACTAACAATGGACATGAACCCATTAGTAAGTTTAGCAGGAACCTTCATCTATTTGTTTTTCTGTTCAGTTTGGGATTGCTGCGGGGTACAGTGCATACATGAACACGCTGCAAGGAAGGAACCACCCCAGGTCATGACGCTGATCCACTAAAGGGCACAATCACACACACTTACACTGGGCCATCGACACTTAACATACATATCCATTTGGATGTGACAGGAAAAGCAATACGGACCCAAGGAGACAATGACAACTCTGCGCAGACAGTTTCAGGGCTGGCATTCAGACTCCTGGACTTATGAAGCAGCAGTGCTGCCTCTGTGCCACCACGATATCAGTACTGACACCTAATCATTGATAACAAGCAGCTTGTCTATTTTGAACAGATGAACTATGAGCTCCGCAGTAACTCAGTAATAATCCCTTATGATTGCAATCCTGAACACAAGCTAAATAGTAACTCTAACATCACCATCATTTCTCACACTACATTTTCACATTTCTGATGAGATAAAATAGGACAAAAATGTTTAAAATTAAATCTAATACAGCAGATTCCAAACTACTATATTGTGTATTTAGTCACTTTAGGATATTATGTTGACTTATTGAAACAGATTTTGAACAGAAACAGGTTTAATGTAAAACTATAACCCTGATCAAATGTCCACAATAAACAGTATACACATACCCACGCACGTGTGTGCTTCCTTAACTGTAATATGTCTAAACAAAACACTTTTACAGTGGTAAATTTTCATTAAATACATACAGTATGTGAGGGCATGTGTGCTGTATGTGAAATAATCTGTACATAAATACATTGTGTATGTACAGTATTATATATATATATATATATATATATATATATATATATATATATATATATATATATATATATATACATATAAATGAATGTATCAAGTGTCAAGCACGTGAGCATCGAGCATGTTGTATGTTTATGGGTCCAGCTAAAACACTTACAGGAAAAGATGCGGGTGTGAAAGAACCTTTAACTCAATTTCCATTCGCCCTAGAATGGAGACAAACTCTCCAGAAGACTACTGACATCACTTCCTCTCTCAACCTGCCAGCCTCACCTCTTCCATTTTCTTCAGTACAAGTCTCACCACTACAGGAAGTCTGATGTTACACTGAACCAGACCTCTGACCGGCAAGAAGGAAGTGTACTTTAAATGGCTGTGAAGAGCTAACATATACTGTACTCACATTTTTTCTATTTCTTTCCAATCCTTTTCAACACCAGATATTAAATGGTGCTACCTGTGATACCCTAACCCTTTATCTGTTTCTTATTTTACAGCATGTATGTATATACTCTACAGATAATGTATGTGCATGTGGGTGTGTGTACATGTATATGCAGCATATGTACTTTGTATATATTATATATACATACACATACATAATAGTTTGTATATAATATAAAACAAAACATAATATTGACAAACCTGCATAATCCATTTTGGTGTTGCAGGAAGCCGTAGCCTATCATGACAACACTGTGGAGAAGGCAGGGAACATCCCATCTGTCTATCTATCTATCTATCTATCTATCTATCTATCTATCTATCTATCTATCTATCTATCTATCTATCTATCTATCTATCTATCTATCATGCACATACTGCATATGTAGGGCAGCACACCAGTATAGTGATATCTAGAGTTCAGATCCCACACTTGGATATTACAGTATCTTTATGTACTTTGTACTGTCTATTTGCCTACAGTCCAAAGAAGTTAGGCAATTTTGGGCCAATTTGGGTGCACGTGATGATTATGCAGTTTGATGGCCCTATTCTAGGATTGGTTCTTAACTTGCACCCAATGCTGCTTGAATTGGCATTGGACTACTGGGATTCTAAACTGGATTAAGCAGTGTAAAAAATACATTTTCATAATATAATATAATATATGTCATCATTTTGTTAAAAGTATAAAAAGAAAAAAAATCAGTGCCCTGTTCAAGACTATTTCCTGCCAGCACTTGATGTTTGCTGGGATAGGCTCCACCTTCCTTGCAATCCTGCTCTAAATAAACAGGTTTAGAAAATAGATGGATGGATGAATGTATTTACTATGTAATGAAATGGAGACCACAAAGTATAATTTAATTGACAACATAAAAAAGGCTGCTCCTGGCCTGCCAATATAGGCCTTGAACTTCTGTCTACCAGGTGGTGGCTAACCCATTAGCCCAATATCAAGTATAGTATAGTATCAAGCTGAGTTCTAGCCTTCTCACCTTTGGCGTGTTTCATGACACTGTCCTCTTCTTCACCCAGTGAATCCTGGCCCAACCTCACCTCCCAGCTCTATATTCTCTCTAACAGACGGTGGTTTTAAATCTTCTGACACAGGGGCAGCACATCATTGGCTTTGGGCATATCAGCCTATAATGTCCTCTAGCTCATCCCTGCACCTTTAACCCATTAACCAGCCAGCTGTTCCAAGCAGTCTATCATCTGTCTATTCCTAGACAGGATTAACATGATCCATTTTGTCAGGAATCGACAGGGACTCTGCCCCAGGGTCTCCTTTCTATGTTATTTTCCCTTAGCCACTCCTACCTGTGGCAGTTCCTAAGCAACACCTGTCATGCAGTAGTCACATGATGGAGGCAAGGGAAATAAAACTGAGGAGCTCAGAAGAGATCTGTCCTTGAGAATTGTCTATTGTCCATTGTTTACCTGGTCAACATTCACCCTCTGAATGGCTGCCATAACATCTTCATCCTTTAATGCTTTTGAGTTTTCTTTTAGTTTTCCTTTTTGTTCTCCTGCCAACCTGTTTATGACCCTCTGTTTAAATTCTGGATTTGGTTTCTCTCTTTGCCTATTTAATCTGTTGCAACTTGTACATGACCCTCTGCCTGCTTTTTGACTTCTATGGACTGATCATTAAAGATGCTTTCAGTTAATCACTGTGTCCTGCTCAAGGTTCAAGTCAGCTCGTTTCGATGTACATTTCATGTGCAGTAGGTATCACATAGCTTTACTGAGCAATAGCTAGGTTTTTTTGTCAGGTCAGCTAGAGCTGAGTGGTTGTTCTGCAAGTTTCATTATTTCTGTGAAAAGGCCAGGATGGCCTGCGCCTGACACTTATCTTCTCAGTTAGGGACCATATTCAACAACTCCAATGTGGAGGAAAGAGAAATCTGGCATCCTACCAGTCCTCTCTAGGCTGATGTTTCAATGAGTAATTTACCACCAGTTTCTGCATTATTGACTCGGTTCTGCCGCCAGCTAGCCAAGAGATTTTCTTCCCTTCTACCACAGCCTTTCTCTCACACCTTTTCACCCTCTCTTTAGATATACATTAGGGTTTGGTCAGCCAGGAACTTCCAGGATTGCCTTCCTTCTAGGATCCTTCTGGGGCACCATACCTGACAGACATCTCCACACCTAGTTACTTGTATCTTCGCACACTGGCCTGTAATTTTCTTGCACTGTGCCATTCTAGACATGTCCTTTACCCCAGCCACCAACTGCCTATACATACACTGATAAAGTAATTGGTTCCCAAATTCACAAGCATTTTCCAGTAGTAGAAGAAAGGCAAAGCTGAGTTATGTTTGAGGATGGGTCTGGAAGGGTCTGTGCTTTAAACTATGAACCCACCTGGTAAATGGAGACACCTTTCAGGTGCCAAGTACTGCTAGTGTTAAAGGGGGACATACTCCCTCCTTGGAATCCAAAGAGATAGAGGGAAAGAAAAACATGAAGGAAAGACCAAAAGTCAGACCGAAATACCCCATGGAATCAAGGGGCTTCTGACTGCAACAATGGTGCCTGGCAGCATATTGTGAAGGAATCTGAGACGACCTGGGACCCTTGAAGAATTTCCAGGGTTTTAACATAGTTAGCCATAGATTGATACAGGAGAAAGTTGGGCGAAATGACACCTTTTATTACCTGATGAAGGGGCCTTGGCTGCTTCGAAAGCTTGCATTTGTAATCTATTTAGTTAGCCAATTAAAGCTGTCATTTCACCCTACTTTCTCCTGTATTAGGGTTTTAACAGGAAGCAGCAGCTGAGTGAGTTTTATAGTCGCTCCCTTCCAGTGTTTTACTGGGCTTGGGTTGGTGGGTGAGTTAAAGTAACAGATGAACTTACCAGGAAGCAGGGGCAGCCAGAGTTTATAGAGAGAGTAAGAGAGTATTTCAGAAATTATTTTCTTAGTTTTCCCATATTGATTTAATTGCCAGATGATTTGTTTGTTCAGCTTATCACCCCAGTAATCTTCAGGACAAACATCCATCAAAAAGAGACAACAGAGGAGATGAGGGATAAATAAATGCAATGTAAAATAAATATGAAAATGATCTGGCAGCCAATAGAATGAAAAGATTTACTGGACATTCACATCCATAGTTACAGATGTACTGACTAAAGCTTTAGTATTTTGTTATTTATTTTAAATAATACACTTCACTTGGCTTTGGTGCAGTAGACATTAAAATTTCATAACAAACATAAGTTTGTTACAATACAAAATGACGCTGTCTTAGAATGAGAGCATTAAATTCGCTGCTGTCCAGACGATTCACTGTAAAACCCACATTTGTGAGGACAACGGTTTTAAGAAAACGGAAGTTGTAACTACAAACCATCAGATGGCGCTGTTGCTTCACAGACATATAACATTTTAAGTTCATATAATGCTGCGCTTCACTTAGAGATGGCTCTAAGCTGGTATGCTCACAGTCTGCAAAGACTCTGCTGTGAAACAGGACAGAAGAAATCTCCTGACTGACACTGATAATATTCCAGGTAATGTGAATTAAAACCATAAAGGTGTTATGTAATATAGCAATGTTATCTCACAAAAAAATCTTTTTGAAAAAGTCAAAAGTACTTTCAATTTCTATATATATATAAACTGTAAATAAATAACTGGATGTTAGCCTAACACTCATTATGGAAAGCTGATGGACCCAATGCAGCATGTTAAATGACAAAACCTGACTCCTTCTGCTACAAGTGTTCATGGTTATAGATCCTCCACAATAATGAAATATTCCTGGGGTCAATCAAGAACAAAAACCTTTGGTTGGAGAATAGGGGGCACCAGAAGTAATTTCAAGTGGCTACAAAATTATTGTAATATAAGGTGCAGTGTCCAGCGCTGGTGTGAGCAGCTTGGGGGCTGATAGAGAGTTCAGGTGACATCACCGGTGGCTTAAGAGTCTCTTTCTACATGTGTTAAATAAGGAGTTTCTCTCTTTCTCAAAGAATTAAGAAGCTGCCTCTGAACATGTATTAGTGACCCAAACATTGCAGATTCATGGCTGGTGACCATTGATTCAGCAGGATAATGTCTGGACTGGCATGTAAAGGATCGGGAAACATTTACAGTACTTGTGCCCTGTGCATCTGTCCAATATTAGGGGATTGCTGCGTCCTCCTGGCTGTTGGCTCCTTGTCATCCCTGTGAATAACTGGTTGCAGTGCCATGTGAACTATGGAGGGACCAAGAGCAGAGGGGCTAACTGACATCACCGTTTACTCTGACTCTTCATATAAGAAGAGCAAATGGAAAACTATTCTGGAAGGGCATAAGTGTTTGAGATGGTTCAGAGATCGTTTTTTTCTTTCTTTAGACCAAAAGTAGAAACACACCACCTGGGACAGGCATCTTTATGTCCAATGTAGATGGTGCAAAGATGATCCATACCAAAGAGGACAAGAGAGACCAAGAAGGGCCATCCTTTCATTCAGTTTGCTGCCTTTAGATTGATAATAAATCCTGACTCTACTCAACAAAATAAACTTGGCCTAAGCCAGAATCAAGTGATCCATTTACACTTCTTGTCCAGTATAAACACAAATTATTATTAAAAATAATATGGCATGGCTGGAACTAAAGTACCATATATACTCACATATAAGTCGGGTCTTGAAAAAATCAGACCCCGAACTTATACGCCCTTTCAAAAATACGACACTTAATTTTTTTTTTTTTACATCTTCTTGCTTCCTGCAATCTACCTTGTCTGGTGACTCTGCATTGGCCCACTATGCAATCGATGACTGATGCCCCAGTCATGGATGTGTCTGACCTTATGCCCATTTCTAACAGGATATACTCCTGCACTGAGCTATCTGGAGCTCAGAAAATTTGGAAGAATGGATAATGACTTGAAAGGTGAGATAGCGACACAGCATTCCAGCCACCTAGGGTTCATATTAAGATCAGTTCAGTTTGTCTACTCACTTTGAGTCTGCATTTTTGCTAAAGTAGCTCACATTCTACTTGTCTGTTTGTCTGTGTGGTTAGATTGGGAATCAAATGTGTGGCCATGGAGCTCTGAGGCAAGGTATGTGCATAGTGTGTTGACTGTTGCTTAGCAACTGAACAAGAATCCAGCTTTCTAGGAAAGAGTGAAAATCTTAGAGCGCCTGAAAGGAAACATACGAAAAAAGACACCATCTTTGTGTTAATCAAATAAAGGAAACCAATTAAAGAAAAATGCAGCTTTATGTTCTTTCAGTAATAATATCTCTATGATTCTGACAGTTTGATATTAATTCAGGAGCCATGGAAAATAGGAAAATATAAAAATTTCTTTTTGATTGAACAGCAGCATCAACATAAGTAGGAACAGTAACCTAATCTCTGTGACCTACTGCACAATCATTCGTGACATAACATTGCAACACTCGCCAAATCCAATTCATTGTCATAGGGGCAGAGCCTATCTCAGAAACATCAGGCACAAGGCAGAGAACAACCCTAGATGGGGTGCCAGTCTATTGCAGGGTCCCTTCTCACGCACACTCAGTGAGAAAATGTAAAATGTCCAATTTAGCTATGAAGAGCATCTTTCTTGGATGTGGGAGGAAAAAATGGGGTGCCCGTGGAAAAGACTAAACACAATGGATTTGTGAGGCAAAAATGCTAACTGCTGTGCCACTGTGAACTTGTCAAGGTTTGTATTGAGAAAAATAGAAAAAAGACAGTCCACGTAAAATCTTTGGAAAAGAAAAAGGTTGTCTCATTGCAAGAGGCATGACCAGAGAAGCAGTCCTCTCTTTCAGCATGTGTGCAACAGAATTCAAACAGCTGCCTGGCTTCATTTTCCAAATGTACGCTGTGGGCAAACTGTCACAATATGAACAGATGAGCTGAAAACTGCTAAAAGGCTCTTAAAACTAAACTTGTGTATAAGCCTTTACTTTACGTATACACAAAGGAGCTAGAACTTCTTCAACAGATACCTCTGAGAAATAACGTCAGTCTTCAGGATGCCCAGACCCTTCTCATCTCAGGCGTAACTGGGAGGATTTTTAATGCCTCTGATTAGCAGATGCAGCTGGATTTACCATTTACTCAGGAGGCTAACGTTTTAGAAATGGAAATCTATTTAATCTAGTGCATTTGGTGATTATCAGACAAAGGACAGATAAACACAGTGAAGCTGACGGAATGAGCAAACCTGCCTACATCTGTTGTGCAAGTCGCCCTTGCTTGTCAGCGCTGCTCTTCTCTTGGTAGGACCTGGGGTACATCTGCTCCATGTTATTCCAGGAAGTATAATATTCACACAATTTTGGATGTAAAAAGTGTGAACTTTGCCACATCCATCAAGGTATTACCAGTCTGGTGGAAGTGATACGCCATGAATGAAAGTGAGAAGAACAGAATAGCAATGAGAAAAATTTGCTGCATCCTTGAGGACAGACCAGGAGCAAACGTGTCTCCTGCAGAGCTGCTGTTTTCTGGCCAGCTAGTTAGTCCTACAGCTGCCATGTCACATACCCTACCGTGGCTTTAGGTTTCTTCACAATTTATTTAAGGTTTAGAACCCTTAGAGGCATCTACCAATTAAAAAAGGGGTACAGATAAAAAATCCCATGTCCAATACCAGAAACTGGCTGAATGAACATCAATAACTAAATAACCAAATGGCAAATCAGGTAGCTTGGTTCTATTTGTGATGTGAGTGCTGCAGGAGATGGATGGCTGTCCCAGACAGTGACTCCTGGCCATAAAGGGATGCCATAATAAAAGAAGCAGGAAGGACGGACTCTCTAACTGGATGGGAACAAGAATCCTTACTGGGCATGGAGGCCAGTATGTTGGAAGGACTCAGGGAATCCACAGCATCTGGGTACTGTAGCCCCCCATATGCTGAAAGGCCGTGTCCCCGTGGTATGAATACCTTTGCGATACCCACACATGGCTCCATAAGTGATTTTGAGGAAGAACTAAATTCAAAGTTACTAATGAAGCCAACTGTTCAGTCCCACTGCTGACTGCCTCTAAGACCCTTAGGAGGTTGTTTTAGTCCCTCAGTATTCTAGTGGTTAATCAAATATTCAGTTTAGAAATGCAAAGCCCTTCAAGATGGTGTTTTCCAATGATTAAAAACAAAAAAAGCAGAAAAAACTGATATTCAGGTTGAGGAAACAAGGTTGCACTCGGCTCTGTGTAAAGCATTCAAACTTTGACAAGTGAAAAAGTGACTTGAAAAGTGGGCCCTTCAGTGCCACTCAGCACCATCGATCTGTAAAAGAGTCAACAGCTAAAATGACTCTACATCAGCTTGATTCATCTTGTACTTCAGTGTTATCAGACTTATAAACTGGTCTGTGACAGTACTGAAGATTCTGGGGAATTCACTCAATACAGACGTCACCTACTCACTACACTTTGTTCCTGTCATTGCCTTCATGCTTCTTATACTCCAATTGTCAAGCTATTCATCTTTGGGTCTCTTATTACTGAACAGAAGTACCTGAACCTCATCTCACATTTCTTTACTTCCCTTTAGACTCTTAACATGCAGATTCTCTCATCATCGACTGCTTTACATTTATGATGCAGGTCAGTATTTACGGCATTTGCACAATTGAAACTGGCCTCACAGACTGTGTTGGTTTTTAAATATCATTTTCACTTCGTTTATTAAAATGTTTTACACAGGGAGATAAAGAAACACACTTTGGAGGAAAACTTCTAAACCAGCTTTGAAGAGAAGCTGACCTCAATATAATGTGTTAATTAGCCACCACATTAAAGAGAAAAGATTCTCTGCTTTTATTATCTCTTGAAGTGATTTTTCCAGTGGCTGTTAGAAATTAATGGAGTATTTTGTTTAAACTTTGCCACTGATTCCCAGTGTCTTCTAGAACAGGACTGATGACAGCACAGTAATATTTTCTACTTTGTTGCATTGCTAGGCTTCTGAGTTGTATGGGATTCTTACATTTGGATAGGATATGTAGCTACTGTATCATCCCACAATTCATTGTTGGCATTTCCACAGCCTCAGCACTTGTGTTTGTAGCAGTCAAGTCAAATTAATGACAAAGCTGCTCATGGTATTCCATACATGAAGAGCTTCAGGGCGAGCTGGACATAAACTGTCCTACAGATTGTGGCAAGAGGGATGATTATGTCACGAAGCTTGTGTGGGTTCAGAATTTTGCACACATGAAGCTTCTCCCTCCATTTAACTTGCCAGTGACATAAAAAGACAACGGAATGAATTAAGGTCAGATGATGCTTCTTCCCTTTGTCTCTTGGGATGACTTATTTTTCATTATATTCATCTGTAAAATTGAATGCAGTAGAAATAAAGTGGAAAACCCTGTCAAATGATTGACATTTAATTGATCTCATTTTCAGCTTTGCGCATTTACATTGTTCCTCTCATCCTTAATTCTGCATCCACGCTTTCCATTAAAAAGTCAGCGGCAGGTACAAATCCTGGACACAGCGCCAGTTCAAAGCATCACGTATACAAACTGGCCTTATAACCACTGAATAAACGTGTCTTTGAATCGAGTTGTGCGAGTCCTAGACACATAAAACCATACACATGTGGAATAAGTTACCAACTAGTGTGGAGACATTCCAAAGTTAAGTTTATTTTAGAGAAACCAAGAGAAAAGGATTTGTGAGCTTGCTGGGCTGAATCGCATGTAGTCTTCAAGATTGTTTTAATTTTCTTATAGCTTTAAAATACTAAAAAGGGAGCGATCTTTAATAATTCTACTGGCCCTTCTTGGTCAGCGTGTTTTATATACAGTATGTTTTGAACAGACTGGAGCTGAGTGCCAATAATATTCTGAATCGACTTCATCACTCCCTATAGTGCTGAGGACTCCTAAATTAAAATAGTCAGGACTGAAGTGGGGTCTGTGCAGAAATGGGATGAAAACTTAAAAAGTGATTTTAACAGTCATTCCTGTGTGCAGGAACAGGGAGAAGGCACTGAGTATGGCTTTACTTACTTTTTTGTACTATCAACTCATCAATACACAAAACTAGAAAGACAACCCACATGGTTACTCAAGTCACATTAACCTTTTATTATTACTAGCCAACCCGTGACGTAGTATACGCCGCATAATTATTTATTGATGGGTGAACACTTCCTGAAAGACACAGCTGTCCAAATGGGGTGGGTTTGAGGATACGACTGTGAGTGAATGAAAAGATGTAACTCTGGAGAGAGCAATATACAATTGTTTTGGCAGATACAGGCATATCTTTTTGAAAGTTAGGCCCTGTGCCTTATTGATTGTCATTGCAAAGGCCAATCTAACAGGAAATTGTCTGTGTGTAAAAGTAAAAAGCAAATTTGAATCTGATGGGGTCATTGAAATCCGGGGAATAAGGACAGTTTGTGAGGTAGGAACTGCGATAGTTTTACACTCCAGTACATTGTGGTGAATGCTGGTAACAGTCAGTCTAGTGCCATTACAGAGACCTTTTGCTGGCATGAGGTTTAAGAGAAGCATGACGACTGAACCAATTTTAATTTTGAGTTTATGCAGAGGCATGCCAGTGGGAGTAAGACTGTTAAGAAATTCTTCGGGGAATGAAAGTTGATATGCAGGATCGTCTGTGACGATGGAGTCAACGCTGGTGAAAGTTACTTCATCGGTAGGGATAAGTCCTCGAGAGCGAGGGTGGACGTGGGAGGAGGGTTAGAGTGGGCTGGCGGGGCTCTGTCATGCATACCCCATGGTCAGGCAACTTGGTCGATTATATATATATAGAAAAGCAGCAGGAACCGAAAAGAACAATGAAAAGTCAATGTGGCTCAGAGGTGCATGTGGACTGTAGCAGAGACGAAAGCGACTGAGGCTGTGTTTGGTGAGGTGTTGCATGCAGGCACATGAGCAGACAGTGCTTATGCCTCGAGAGCGAGGGTGGACGCGGGAGGAGGGTTAGAGTTGGAGGGTGGGGCTCTGTCGTGCGTATCCCATGGTCTCTGTCATGCAAACCCCATGGTTGGGTGACTTAGTCAATTATATATATAGATTATTATTATTATCACTATTATTATTATCCTATTATTGCAATGCAACAGCTTGTTATGCATTTCTAGCCAGGAAAGACAACCAAATACAAAACGGACAAACTCATAGTATGCACACTACTACCCACATCCTCCAAAGTTTCACAACAAAAAGAGTCTGCAATGCCCCGAGAGTGTCACTACTGTTTATAAAAGCAGAATTTAAAAATGTACTTTCTTAGCTGGAGGTCTTGGCCTGCTTGTTCTCTATCTATATGTTGCATTTTTAATCTTTTATTAGACATATACAAAACTAAAGCAACTGCTCAGCATGGATGTTAACATATGTATGATTGGTCAGATCTCAAAACGTATATAATTGGTAATTAAATGTGCAAAGTAGAATAGAGCAGACAACATTCATATTAAATATGGGAACATTCAAACTTTAGAAAATTACAACAATCTGGACGAGAACAGGCCATTCAGTCCAACAAAGCTCACCAGTCCTATCCACTTAATTCTTCTAAAATAACATCAAGTCCAGTTTTGAAAGTCCCTAAAGTCTTACTGTCTACCACACTGTGGCAGTGCTACTATGAATTAAAACTGCATCTCCCAGCAGTCCCTTCAGGTGCTGTTGGGGTCAAAGGTGGTCAAATGAGGTTAAAAGGAGGGCAGGTGGCCAAAAGAGAGGATCTGTCAGACTGCCTGCTGTTAATTGAGCTATATTTAATCATTGTGTCCTGGGTGGTATTCGTTTGTTGGGGTCTGGATCGTCTGTCTACCTGTGTACTGAGGACTGTGTTTGGATTCATTGGCTTTCCCGCAAGAAAAGGCGCGCTCCTGAACCATCCATCCGTCTTCATCCATTTAGCAACTACTGGTAGGACTGTGTTTTCTCTTCCCTTTCAACATACAGATCTCTAGACTTAATCTGGTCACCTCTCATTTCATCCGGTTCGGTTTTTCCATGGATTTTGCTGTGTGGTGTTTGTGTTTATATGTTAATTGTAATATCGCCGAAGGGGTCAGGGGTGGTATTATTGTTTTCATTTAGTTAACTTAGTTTCATTATATTCTTAATTATTGTTATTCCCCAGTGTGCTATATTTTTGTTTCTGTTGTGAGTGTGTGCAGGTCGAGCCAAGGCTGGGAACGTCCCAGGGACCCACTATAAAAAAATAAATAAATCACTGTGACATTGACGATGTGAATCTTAGCGGCACTTGACCGCTACAGCACTACTTGGTAGCTTATTCCATGTTCTTATGGTTTCTGTGTAAAGAAAAACTTCCTAATGTTTGTGTGAAATGCACCCTTAACAAGTTTCCAACTGTGTCCCCGTGTTCTTGATGGACTCATTTTAAAATAGCAGTCACTGGACTTCCTTCATAATACTAAACACTTCTCTTTTCACTTAAACTGAAACAGCTCAGCTCTTTTAATCTTTCTTCAAAACTCATCCCTTGTAGTTTGGAATCGGCCTAGCAACTCTTCTCTGGACCTTTTCTAGTGCTGCTGTGTCCTTTTTGTAGCGTGGAGACCAAAACTGCACACAGGACTTCAGATGAGGCTTCACCAGTGTGTTATAAAACTTGAGCATAACCTCCTTGGACTTGTACTCCACACATTGTGTTATATAACCTCACATTCTTAATGGCTTCTGAGCACTGTCTGGCAGTTGATAGTGTCAAGACCACGATGACTCCTAAATCCTTCTCATAAGGTGTACTCTCGATTTTCACATCTCCCATTGTGCAGTCAAACCTAACATTTTTACTTTCTACATGTAATACTTTATATTTTCTTACTACTTTTGTTTAAACTGGTGCTTTCTAGTTTTCACTGGCACCTTTTAATGAAATTGATACATGTTTCTGACAATCGCTTTAAGAACATTTAGAGAACCAAATCATGCATATTGACTCTAGTGAGCTTCAAGACTACTGCAGAGTAAATGGCTTCTACTTATGGCATGACAAAATTCACACACGTTACTGTATTTCCAGAAGATGCATTGCAGGCCAGCATTTTCCATTGCAAGCATTCACTGCATTTATTCCTACAATCAGCGTGGCACACCCCATGCCATTTTTTCATGATGTCAACACATCATTACCTGTACATAAAACAGTGTGTTTCCTTATGACATACTCACATTATCTTTTGCCCTTAAGCACAATATGAACACTCCATGCCTATATGCATAATATGAGTGTGTTACCCTCACACATTACACAAGGACTTTAGCCATAAAATGACTGCATTACACCCTTCCCTTCATCATAATATGACCACACTGTGTCCTGCTATTGTGCACAGTTGGATAGATATTGAGGATCAATGTATAGCTTTAAAACATTTCTCTTGAACATTAAATTTAAATGAACACACAGGACCATCAGCATCTTTTATAAATGAAACACTTATGAGAGCTAATGACAACATCTAAGAGAAAAAACACTTTTCAAATGTATCTAACTTTATAAAATGACTACATCACACATCAATGTAAAAAAGAATAAAAGTTTCAGTTTTCCAATTTTTCAATCTTTTATATACAGTAAACGATTGTTTAGTTTTCAGCTGCAATTTATTTAATGAAGAACAATGGGTTTCTTGCCAATACTTGAACATGGGTATTTTTTGGGCACAGTCGAAGGATAAGTCATAGCTTTAGTTACCTGATCTGGTCTTGGCCATTATCTTCAAATAAACTCCAGAAGTATTTCACAGGGAGAGGGCTACTGTTAGACATCTCTACCGTTCTGGAAACTGCCGTGTCATTGACAATGCAGCCAAAATTGACTTCCATGCTGGAGAAATGCAGGTTGGGGTAATGGACCACTCCATTTAGGGACACATAGTCCCTTTGAGGATGCTCAAGATACTGAATGGTAAGGGATTCCTCTGCTACCCAGCTGTGTTTGTCCTTGTGATAGGTTGGATCAAATCGAATATTTAGGTGGAACTCTTCACCCACTCCAAGGTTCACCATCTGGAAAAAATAGTAACCATTATTAATTAGAAGTAGTAATAGTAGTATTGTGTTGTGTACAGAGTATAGTGAAACATCCATATCTGACTTTTGGGATGTCAAGCTTTTTAGAAGCTCCTACCCTTTATTGGTGTTATATATTATATCTGATATTTGCACCTGTCAATTCTACTGCCCTAAAACAAACTAAAAATGTTGCAATTACAGGACAGCATACTCCTTTAGACTAGATGTTACACGTGTGAGCATGGTGAGTGTCTTGAAAGGAGCTATTTGAAGGAACACAAGGGTAGGGAAAATAAGGGTGGTACAGATTCTGTTAATATTTCCATTTCAGTCCTCAGGCAGCAGCAAGTCTCGCCCAACACTGAGTGATGTCTCCTCCTGCTATGCTCTGTCTCTTCTTGTCCCTGAGCTATAAAATTACCCAAACCCAGAAGACAGGCATCAGTTGACTAGAAGACATTCAACTGATTCAACTGGTTGAGCTGCCGGCCGCCTCTCATAATATATATAATATTTATATGTATATTACAGTATGTTATATATAAATATATTATATATATATTGTTGTTTCTATTCACTTACAGAGTGATTTTCTTTTTTTCAGTTTTGGTTATATGCCTGTAAATAAAATGGGGTGACAGGACTGGAACCTCAACTATTTCTCCTTACTCCTGCCCGACCTGCCCACAAGTCGTAATATAATATAAATATATGAAAGCATCATTATATATCAATGCAAAATGCATTTCAACAAACAGTTCAGTAAGTAAAATACACTTTATCAACAATGTACCTTAGATGTACAAAGCAGATAATCAGCCTCCGTGTCACAAATAGCGTAGGGTTCAGTCAGAATCAGCTGCATGTTGAGCAACAATGAAGAAACGTTCCTCAGCAGAAGGGCCTTGTATTGTGGCTTCAGCTCCTGACCAGGGTGCTACAGAAATCAGCACATGTGAAAAAAAAGTCAGTTTACACCACATAGTTAAGATTTGCTTTATTAGTGTGCCTCCCTTCTAGTATCTTAAAGTCTTATGGTAAAATCAGAGATCACTGTTTATCCTTTTTCCTTTTTGAAATGTGATATTAGGCATTTTGCAATCCTTAGCCAGTAACATTTGCATGCTTTAAAGACCTATACTCTGTGTATATTAACACAGTGTAGACATCACAAAATGAGCATAAAGAATGACTGTCATAAAGTAGTAAAATAATATTAAGTATTATATATTCCCACTAACACACACACATATCCTGGAAACCAGCAATCAAAACATGCATTTTTATTACTATTTAATTTAATATTGTTTTTTGTATCTATCTATCTATCTATCTATCTATCTATCTATCTATCTATCTATCTATCTATCTATCTATCTATCTATCTATCTATCTATCTATCTATCAAATAAATTCTGGACATGACAAGCACTGATGTATGTCACACCTCAAGCGAGGACATTTTGTAGCTATAGCCAGGCTGAAAATTCTCATGCTTTCATTTGCTGTGAAGTACAGTGATGCTGAGGTCTTCAGGAGGCATCCTTAACCCATAATAAAATACCAAAAAATAAAATATGCTTTATAAAGGTAAAGCCATTGTGAAGGAAAATGAAAAGGAGGACACACAGCAGAAAAATGACACATAGTATACCATAGTTAGCTCACTGAGATATTTACTGAGAGTTACATTACATTTATATAGCGCCTTTCTCCACATGCACTTTACACAGATAGTAGGGAGCCACTGCAGCCAACATATGTGCTGAATCCACCACGATGATGTGACAGTAGCCATTCTTGGGCTAGTTTGCTCACCGCACATTACCTTTGAGATGAAAGGGAGAAAGAGCTAGGCAATTAGAGGTGGGTGGGGAGAGAGATTAGGGGGCCAGAATAGTTGAGGCTATGAAAGGCATTTTAGCCAGGACACCCTACTCTTTTTGAGGGATGCCCAGAGTTCTATCATGAGCACATAGAGTTAGCATTTAGGTTTTACTTCTCATTTGGGGTATTGGGGTCCACATTCAGACCACAGGGTAAGCTCCCCCGATGGCCTCACCAATACCTCTTCTAGCAGCAACCAAGCTTTCCTGGTTGGTCTCAAATCTAAAAAATGGCCGGGCCTAAAACATGCTTAGCTTCAGGTGGATTACCAGTTCAACCTCTTTCAGAATTTCTTATGTCATTACCTTTCTGCCAATTGAATCTTTACTCAATTTACAAAACTCTTGTTCAGTCTTCATGCTGTTCCCACAGAAGGTGACCCTTAAACTGTTACACCCATGTGTAAGTTAATGGATGCACCTAATGTGATGGGGTGAGCTTTAGATAGTACGCTCTAGTGGCCTTCAGATGTCTCCTACTCCATGATCTCCTATAGCCTAATAGAGCTCTACCCAGATATTAAACAGTAGCCAAGAACCTCTGAGCAGTCACAGAGACTAATAAGGTGGTGCTTTGTGATCTGGCAACTGTAGAGGAAGCAAAGAAAGCTGCTTAAATTAAAAAGTATGTAATCTAACAAATGGCTCGGACCAGATAACATTTACTATAGAGTGCTTAAGGAGGTTACACAATACATACAGTATATAAACCCTTGAGGAAAGCTTTTCAAACATTCCTGCACACTGGGGACATCCCTACTGATTGGAAGCCAGGAAATGTTGATTGATTACGTAAAAAATATTATTCAACCAATGTGAGTAACCCTAGGGCAGTAAGCTAATGTGCATACCAGATAAGTTAATGAAAGAAATTAAAATGAAAAAGGACTGAGCAATGCACGTCAAGAATAGGCATATTCATGAGCATGGGTATAGAAAGGGGAGATTGTCTTTCATTAATATGCTGAAATTCTATGAGGAAGCAACCGCAGCATATGATCAAAGATGTGAATATAATGGTACTTAATTATCTTCATTTTCAGAAGGTTTTTCAAAAAGTCCCACACGAGAGTCTAGGGATCAAACTAAAAGAAGTGGGGGTTGAAGATACAGTGTGTACAGGGGTGCAAGGCTGGCTTAAACAAGAGAAACAAAGGGTTAAGTGACAGGACGTTTCCAGAATTAAAGAGATGTTAAAAGTGCTGCCCACTAAGGTCCTCTGATTCTGACACTCTTGTTGTGCCCCACACTAATCTACACGCCATGTGTGACAGGGCCTTCAGCTGTATAGCGCCCAGACTCTGGAATGACCTACCGAAATTAATCAGATCAGCTGACTCCATGAATTCTTTTAAAAAACAACTCAAAACTCATCTGTTCAGGAAGGCTTTTAGCTCAACTTGACTTCATTCCCCTTCTCTCAGTTTACCTCTCTGTCAAGATGTTCATATAACCTGTATATATCTATCTATCTATCTATCTATGTGTGTGTGCTAGACCATCAATTATGTTGTCTGTTAGGCTTTCTCTAATCTTCTTTATTTATTTATTTGGTTTGTACAATGCTATATACTGTATACCCTGCCGTTCTTTCTTATATTTTGTAAGTGCGCATGTTGTAGCATGGGAAAGGCACTATATAAATAAAATGTATTATTATTATTATTATCAGTCCCAATTTTTTTCTTTGCCATCACATACTTTCTCTTAATATCAGATGCGGCTTCTGAGCTTTTTGCTGACATCCATTAACCTGTTGCACACCCTTGCAATCCTTGGTGTTTTTTTGTGTAGTGCCTATTCAAGTTTAGGTGACCCCTATCTGTTGACATTACTTACTAGGTCTTCATGGTTCTCTCAGAACACCTCAGTGGGGGCCAAACTATGGTCTGAAGATAAGGGGTTCCCTCTTGCACACATCCACTCCTAACGATGGGGGTTTTAAAAACTGAAATTTCATATTGTTTGTAAATTGATATATGATGTCTGCTTAAAAGTCTAAAACTTGGCAGCACATAGTGTCTTTTGTAGTATGTTGCCCTTTCACTTGAAGCCAGGCGCTGGCTATGTGTTTGCCACACATCATATTTATAATTCTTCCTGTTTTGTGCTTTTTAGTCCTCCACTATGAATAGAAAATTCAGATTTCACACTAAATATTATCCGGTAACCCCCAATTTAATGGAGTAATTCCTAAGATTTCTGTCATGGCTGGAATTTTTTCTTAAGTCTTTAAAACCAAAATTGTCAACATAATATTGTATCAGTTTCATAATTTGCATAAACCATACCTCCAAGCCCTTCTAAATTAAGAACATTGAAAAGAGTTCCTCCAAGATTATGACAATGGCGCTTGCTCACAGTTTTGACCAAAGCACTAATTACAGTTCCTCTAATTATATGGTTCTAAATCCACCATCCAGCCTGCTCTCTAAAGTTCTTCAGCTGGCAACAACAAGCATGGGTATTTGCTGTAAGACCGTTGTTGTGAGGAATCTGCTGCAGATCACACTTCCAGTGAGAAAAAAATAACACAAATACAGTTTATCATAAACTTATTGTTATATTCTTCAGTCTGCACTTGAATTTTTGCAGTCACAGTTGTGCAGTGTTTGCCAACCTCTTACTCTTACATTAAAGTGTGTAGTGTAAATGGCCTTGCCCTGACACAAACAGAGAGACATAGGACATGGGTTCAAAGCACACAAGCATTTTTATTTTCTTTTTCTTCACTTGTGGGCAATGCCTTTCTCGATCTCACAAGCACAACACAGTCTTAAGCACAAACACACCTTAAACAAACCCTTTTTCCTTTTCCTTCTCTCTCTTTCTTTCTTTCTCCGCCACTCTCCAACTGGAAAGCTTCATCCTCCTCCTCCTGACTCACTCACTTGCTGGGTTCCCACCAGTCCTTTAAATAGTCCTTGACCTGGAAGTGCTTCTGTCCTTTCAATCACATGACTCATCCACACTTCCGGGTCAGATGGGAAACTTAGGTTTCTTCTTTAGCCCGGAAGTACTTCAAGGAACTTCAAAGGCCTCCCCCAGTCCTTTCGTAGCACTCCCTGGTGGCACCCATGGCACCCAACAGAGCTGAGAGAGCAAACTCCAAGTCCCAGGATGCCCTGTGGGAATCCAGGGCACTGTTATACTCCAGGGGAGCTGCCATCTAGCATCTTGGGGAAAGCAGTGTCCAAAAGTAGCTGCCTCCCCCCATTCTTTCATTCTTGGGGTGTCCCGGCCGGGTTGAGCTGCTGGCCATCCATCACAGTAATATGATGCAGAAATGCTAAGAGCAGATGCCTGGTGGTACATTGCAGACATTTCATTTTAAGACTACTAGAATCCTGGCCTTGGATTACCTGTCCTTCCTGTCTGCTGCTATAGATTTTCAAATAATTAAGCTAGATGTCCTGAAAAAGGATATTTGAGCCCCATATTCATACATTCAGAATAAGGAATATGTGCAATTACTCATGACGGCGTCTGTACATGAAGCTCACCTTTTCCAGGTAAAAACTCAATTGTTTGGCTGACACATCAAGGACCGGTGCAATAAAGTGGCAGGTAACATCCACCATCATAATCTGCTCCTTTCCAGACTGCTTTCCAATGATGGCTTGGCAAATTAACCTCTCCTTTACAACCTAAAGAAAAGAACGAGACACACTTTAGACCACTGGAGGAAGAGAGAGACAATAAGAAAGACTGCAAAGAGCTTTCAGGGAGAGGAGTGGAGCCCTTCATCCTACCACACAGGAAGGCTGCTGGTTTTTTCTGAGTTTCTTTATTTTTGAATTGAGTTTATTGCCATGATTGGACTAAAGGCAGAAAATATGAATTATTTCATTATAGCATGCACTGTAATTAATACAGGTATGCTACAAAATTAGCTTTATGTCTGATACTTTAAAGTAACTTTGGTTCTTGAACTGTGCTGAATGAAGTTGGCACCAAATATGGATGGATGAATGCAATGCACTAATGGAAGCAGCTCTAGTAACTAATGCAGTGGCTGAATACTGGATTGCTATTTTTATTTCTCAGCAGCTTTTTAAGGGCCATGCACCTAAAGTGATTAGCTTTCCAAACTGGGCCTTTCAGACTGGTGGTCCCCATCAGTTCCTGAGCCTCCTCATTCTGCAGACTGTCATACCGTACATCACTTAATGTTCAGTAATTGGTTATTTCAGCAGTTTGGGCTTTTCTGCTGGAACAGCCTTATTGTAAATGTGGTCCAGCCAGTCTTCACTGCAGGCACAACTTGAACCATTTAACAGCTTTCAGACATATTCACGTAAATAGAAAATTGTAAGCAAGATTGAGTGGGTGGCCACATAATTTGAAAAAAAACAAAACAAACAATGTTATTATAAATACAGTACAGATTATGATATTTTAGGGTGTAGATTAACAGTTTGTTTATTTAAACCTCCAACATACTATAGGTAGATATGTTTAGCATCTCTGTAATTGCCCATAACAAACATGCAGGATTGTGCTCATCTGCCTCACAGCTCCAGATTCTTAGTTTAAAAACACAGCCTGGTCAACTGTCTCTGAGCAATTCACATAGTTTCCATTGTGGCAGGAGGCTGGAGGCCAGACCCAGCCGGGATGCCTGGAAGGACTAGAAGGCAATCTATACGTTCCTCAGGCCACGAGGGGGCAACCACCCTGGATAGTGAGGAGACCACGGGGAAGGAGCAGGGAGGCTCAAACTCGTTGGGGCAAGTGGCTACCACCAGGGGACACCCCAAGCCTCATAAAGCCCGGGAGATCTGCACTTCTGCCACACCTGGAAAGGTGGAGGAAGGACCTTCCAGGGATGCCCGGAGTGCTTCCGGGTGCTCATACTGCACTTCCGCCACACCAGGAAGTGCTGTCGGAAGAACGTCAGTGAGCACCTGGAGCTTGTCCGGGTGACTTTAAATGGGGCCGCTTTCCTACAGTCGAGGAGCGAGAGTCGGGTGCTGGAGTAGGACGAAGCTCCAGCGACAGAGGGAAGAAAGGCAGCCCATGGACATTTAAAGGCCGTGTTTGAGATTGTTTGGTGGTGGAGCATTGTGTGCAGTGCAGGACTGTTTAAACAGTGTAAATAGTTTAAAAAACGTGTGTGGCAGTCGACATCCGGTGTCTGTCTGTCTGTCTGTGCTCGGGCTGTCTATCACACCATGTTTCTCTGTTCTCCACATACTTCAGTTTCTTCTCAAATCTCAAAGGCATGCAAGTTATGTGGACTCTAAGATGGCTCAGGTTATGAGCGAGCTGGGGTGTTTGCTCCTGACAGACTGACATTTGAAATTATTTCCTGCCTTGCGTCCAAATGCTACCAAAATAGGCTTCTGTGGCCCCTGTATTGAAATATGTAGGAGAGAAAAATGAATGGGTGGGCAAACTTGAAAAATCTGTACAGCACTACAGAAAATGCAAAAAGCAATGCAAAATATCCATATGAAATGAATTAAAGCTGGTTATTAGACAGAAACAAGAAAATAATTTATGTTTTCATTTTAAAAGCATGACTTAACACATTGATATTCTGTATAATATAAAACCATTTTCATCATGTTTCCTAATAACTGTAAAAATCAATAGAGAAATATGCATATTTGTAGACCAAAGATAATTAACAAAACAAGTTTAAAAGAGTTCCATATTGCCTCATAGACAATAAACATTAATTATTTCAAACCAAAACTGTGTACTAAACTGATTAATGCCTGCTGCAAAATAGATCATTGTAAACTGCTGCTTCACAGTTAGGAGACCCGGGTTCGCTTCCCGGGTCCTCCCTGCGTGGAGTTTGCATGTTCTCCCCGTGTCTGCGTGGGTTTCCTCCCACAGTCCAAAGACATGCAGGTTAGGTGCATTGGCGATACTAAATTGTCTCCAAGTGTGTGCTTGGTGTGTGGGTGTATGTGTGCCCTGCGGTGGTCTGGCTCCCTGCCCGGGTTTGTTCCTGCCTTGTGCCCTGTGCTGGCTGGGATTGGCTCCAGCAGACCACCATGACCCTGTAGTTAGGATATAGCGGGTTGGACAATGACTGACAGTCAGTCATCATTCTGATATTACTTCCTTCTCATTACATTTTTAAAGTTTGCAGAAATGAAGCTCAAATGAAAAGAGTAAGCACATATTGGGAGTATCTACATGCAGCAATTTATTCCTTATAAGAATTAGAAAATAAAAAACAGCAGCATAAAGCAGGCAGGAGGACAATCTGCTAGTCCAGTCAGACACCAATTAAGGTAACCTCCACATCATCTGGATGTAGGAATTCACCATAGTGCAGGCCAGAGTCTGACACGGACATGGGGAGAATGTGCAAACTTTATACTGCATGTATATTGTCAGGCACGTGGGCAGTGTTTTATTTGTTTGTGCTGGACAACTACGGGGAAGGAATTAAGTGTGCATCCACCACTAATGTTTGTACATGTGAAACCCCATGCCTTCTAGTCTCAGCGATATACAACCCAAAGGTGTACTGAAACATAACAACATAAGAAATTTGACAAACGAGAGGAGACCATTCAGTCCATTAAGCCCTTTTGTTTAGCTAATAGCTAAGCTGTCCCAAAATCTCGTCCAGATTCTGACCTTCTTCAGAGGAGATCAGAGCTCAGCATCTCTTACATTTTTTTTCAAAGATGGAAACTGCCGATTGTTTTTCTTTCTTGGTACAACTGTACCCTCATTTTATATTTTGAACATTGCCATTAAATGGGGTATCGTACAGGACCCCAACCCTTATTTCTTTGTACTTTCTGTTTATTTACAACATATATACATCTATCCATCCAAAAGTGGGTATTACAGTAATCCCTCGCTATATCGCGCTTTGACTTTCGCGGTTTCGCTCTATCACGGATTTTATATGAAAGCATAACTAAATATATAACGCGGATTTTTCGCTGCTTCGCGGGTTCTGTGGACAATGTGTCTTTTTTACTTCTGGTACATGCTTCCTCAGTTGGTTTGCCCAGTTGATTTCATACAAGGGACGCTATTGGCGGATGACTGAGAAGCTAACCAATCAGAGCACGCAGTTAAGTTCCTGCCTGCTGAATGCAGTGTTAACCAGGAAGTCTCGTCTCACTCATTCAGCATCAACGTGTTTCGCTGTGTAAAGAGTTAACTTTTGTGCTCTTTTGTGTTTACCTTTGTGCATAGTCAAGCCCTTCATTATGGCTCCAAAACGATCTGCTACTGCTTCAGGGGCCGTGCCCAAGCGCAAACGGAAGATGTTAACGATTGCCGAAAAGGTAAACGTTTTGGATTTGTTGAAGGCTACGATTCTTTTTATTTAAAAAGTAGGAAAGGAACATAAGATCTACGGCTGCAGTGTCCTTTTAACCAGGGTGCAAAACGAGTTGTAAGTGGATGTAATAAGGCAGTAGTCTGAATGGAATCTGCTTTAGGGATTTGCATTGAAGACTGCCAGAAGAAGAACAACGGCAGTGCTACACAATCGCCTGATGTGGCTCCTTTAAGGGCTGTAACGCTCTCCTTTGTTGAGCAGTAAAATTAAACTCATTGTTATCGGACAAGTCATCGTGTCATTGTTGGTGAGTAACCATAATTAATTTTCTACTTACAGTGCTTAGTACATGTATGTACGTTTAGTGTCACTGTACACACACATTTACTGTATACTATTTTTCTTGTATTGTACGTATTTATTGCTGGTGGCATGTCTATAGTAATGGCTGTAACATATGTGATATCGGAGACACTCAATATCTTTAAAATAATATTTAGGTTTTACTGTATATAAACAGTGTGTTTATATACATAATTTCAATGAATCTTACCTAATATCTAAGAGAATACAAAGGGATTATGCTGTATAACTCTGCGGGGAATATTTATAAACAGTGTGGGAGAGTTTATAAGGGCTTAAAATATATAAAAATAACCATAGAAACATATGGTTTCTACTTCGCGGATTTTCACCTATCGCGGGGGGGGGTCTGGAACGCAACCCCCGCGATCGAGGAGGGATTACTGTAAACTCGCAACTCTGGGATATTGTGTTGGCACTCTAGGCACGTGGACTTGGCCTTGTTTGTTTTTTTTGAGCCAGGACAGTCTACTTTATTGACTATTGTGATTTATTTATTGTCATATATATGGTGACCCCTGCTTTGCCAAATTCTTTTATAAGAAAAGTATTCATTTATTAGAAGTTTGTTTGCAATAATAGTCTGCTCCTTCAATTGTTTTCTCTGCAGATTACATGCTATATTAATGGGCGGCTATTCAAAATATTTATCCATCTTTGTATCCCAGACTATACATTCAAAATATTAAATGAATACCTTCGGAATCTCTGAAGACCCCTCCAGCACCATGTTAATTGACTGCCCTGGATAAAGCTCAGCTCTCATTGGGTGTAGTTTAAAAACTGGATTAGGACCGTTTTCCGTGTTCCTAGAGTTTTTAGATTTACTGTTCTTTGTACTCCTCTGAGGGGATGGCCCCCGCCTGCGGAATGAAGTAAATCCCTCAGTCATCCAATAAAGCTGGTGACAGCGCCTTCCCATGTTAGTGAGCCTGAAGTGGTACTGGCACAACCCAGAGCTATAAAGAGTTAGAAATAAAAAAAAAGTGTTATGCAGAATCATGTTACAGAAAATACTTAGTAAGACTGCATTGAGAATGAACAACAATTAGCATGGAACTCTCTTACCTGAAATGAGCACCCAAATTTACTGCTGGAGCAAGCGGTTTGTCAGAAACAATGGTGGTGCCCGTCCCCGTTGCTGCAACTGGAATAGTGTGGGTCTGGCTGTTTTCAATAATAAGGTGAAGCTTGTCCTGGAAACGCACCGTGTCATCTACATTGGCTACAAGGCTGATCTCAGTCTCTCCTTCTCGTGGCACCACACCTTCACAGGGTTCAACTCTCCATAAGGATCTGCTGCTGACCTGAAACATTACTGACAATTACTGTAAGAAAAGGCTCGTCCATCTGCTCAGCTCAACAGACAGGGTGCAAAGATGTCTTTGAGCTTCAGAATTTCTAGATTTTTCATGAGAAAAGCCTGAATGTGTGGAGTTTACAGGACATGATAAATACGCACACATTAAACAAACCAAAAATCTGTTTTAAGTGATCAACATTTGCAGAGATGATATGCATTTTCCCCTGAATTGTTAATGTGTCTACCATGGAGGGGTACGGTATTAATTCTTTTCAGAGGAGGTAAGGTATAGTAGATACGTAAATCTGATCTTCATTTTAAATCTGACTAGCCTAAGGACACAGAGGCAGAACAATCTAGTTTCTAACAATCAGCAGCCATGTCTGAATGTACGCTGCAGCCAACAGGTAATATTCTTTTGTAGAAAGGCACAGATTTCAATGTGCTTTGGGAGCACATTAACAAAGCAACTGAGGACTTGATGGGAAAGCCCACTGAAAAAGCAGAAGCTTCAGCCAGCAACTGTGCTTGTCATGATCAAAAGGGCAGGTTAGCTGCCTGCCGAGCCACTGAAGTAATAACAGATTAAATTGCTTCCTACATCTATCCTGACATTAAAGAGCACATCCTCTAAAAGGAACACAGCGCACAGCTGTGCTGAGAGCCCGTGAACACCGTCCGCAAAATGTGTAAAACAGGAAAGCTGTTTCAGTCTCTGTGTAAGGAAAAATCAAAACATAAAGGCAAGCTCTGTGTAAAACTAACACACAAAGTCACAACATGCCGTTGGGGTGGTCATTCCTGCTAAAATGTCTGGCAGAACTTGCAATGGCAGTAACCAATGAACAGTCAAGATGTAATAATGATCAAGTTTGACTATTACTGGGAAATGCACTGTAACGCCATTTTTAAATTAGAAGAAACCAAATGCAGAGTTACTGTTCAATGTCTATCAAAAATATTCAGTCCCTATGATTTGTTATACAACAGTGAATCACAGTGGATTTAATTTGGCTTGTTTGACATTGAACAACTGAAACAAGTTAGAAAATGTAGACATTAGAATATAGCATTCTAGTGTGCTTGAGGACTCTGCAGGCACTGTAGACCTCAATGAACTGAGTTCAGTAGATCAGTTCTGGAACCTTCTCAATCCATTTTAAGGTTGCAGGGACAAAGACTATCTCACCAAGATTGGGCAAAATCTAGTCTGGATAATACTGTAGTTCACCATACGGACCACTCTCATTAACAAACACACACACACATCGTATTCACACATAGTGACAATTTTCAACATACCCTAAATAATAAATAAAAACTTTGTAATTCGTTCCGTTGTCCTTGAGCATGTCTGACCATTGTAATTTTCATGAAATGTGACTTGCAAAGCTATTTGGTTCTGACAAAGAGAACAACTGTAGAAGAAAAATTAGTCTTAGGGCTCACATAGTCATTTTGGATAGTGCTTTGCCATCTTAGAAGTATAAAAAGGTTAATAAATGTCGGAAACCTGTTCTGGTATATCAGTAAACCAGACAAAGGTCAAGTAAACAACAAAGACAAGAATGTACCAGGAGCAGGCTGATGTAATACACCAAGCATATCATTAAGAGATCGGCAAACGTCCTGTAAACAACAAGACTGAACAGTTGTCACATACACTGAGATTTCAAGGGTAATATCTAAACGAACAGATATCAAAGAACAAGGATATAATGGAGAATGACTTTTATTTAGGTTGGTTGTGCTCTGTGCTAAACACCTCATGTCTTTTAACCAATCAGAGTATGATATGTACAGTATGAGCTTCTGCTTTCATTCTGTGATCATTCTGACCATGCTGGTAACAGACTGCTTTTGAAGAATGCTCCCTCTGAGGCATTTTGCAGAGGAGTAATTAAAAATACGATGAACAGTTTTCCCCTGGCTGATTACTAATTTATCCTGTTAGAGGATAAGTTTGCTTTCTTTAATTTAGATGTTGATTTCTACCACATAACAGAAGTGACAGACAAACTTTCTTACATCGACTTACCGTTATGGAAATCATGTGACTATGGCACTCGGATAGTAGGGTGAGCAGATTTTCAAAGTCCCAAACCGACACACTTGTGTAGTATGTATGCCGACACAAACAAATGAGGATTGCACTTATAACATCTGCTTTAATTCATCATCAAAGACAGAGCACTGCTTCTCTACTGTTTGAGCTCAAGCTACTGGAAAGACTTTATAAAGAAGAAACGACTTTCTGATTTAGGGGTTTCTGCACACAAACGGCCCGACTTACCGACAGAGTACTGCCATCCCCCTTGTGCACAAGCACCCTGGGACAGTGAGATCCTACTAAAGGATGCAGTCTGGTAGTGTTCCATTAACTTGAATTGGGGAAGAGTCTGTCATCAGTACCAGCTATCGGAGGTAAACAATAGGAACATACTGTATAGAAAATATACAAATTAGTGTAACCACAGTCAAAGTAATGTGACGATGTGGATTCTGCTCCATGCTCCCATCCGCAGTTCGGGAGCCATTGAACCCAACACCGTTAATAGGTATAACCGAGGTGAGCTAGACAGTGAGGCAATAACAATAAAGCAAGGGGATGATGTATAAAAGTGCACAGTGCTTTTATTTAAAATAGTCAAACAAATACAAAGTGTTCAATTAAATAGTGCAGTGATTCCCAAAATGTCTTCATTAAATAATCCATGAAAGAAAATGTGGAGGTTAAAAATATACAAAAACAATCCTTTAAAACAAGGTTAAAACGTTCATCAGGAAGCAGTCTTTTCAAACACTAAAAGCCCGGTGTCTTCAGCTACCATGGTGGCTCCCCTGCTACACCCATCTGGGCTGCTCAACAGGAGAGTCGCCTACCTGCAGGAATAGCTACTCTTCACTCAGGTCCGGTAGCCCGCCGCTCCTTGGCTAGGTCGGGCTCCCAACCAGACCAAGACTTGGACAATTTTCCCAGCGGCCAAAGCGCTCACGCCGGGACTACACCAGCCCAAAGTCTCCTCGACTCCCGCTCCTATCGACGGCCAAGTCAACTCCTCTACCGGTCACTCCAGCCAGCTACTTAATCACTCAGTTGGAGCGACCGCTACTTTCAGCCCCACTGAATGTTGGCCAAACACTCCCCTTGTGGGCTCTCTTCTCAGCTGCCTGCTTTCTCCCATGCAAGCCTTCTCTCGCTCACTCGCTCTTCCGTACCGGCACTCACGCTCTCTCTCTCTCTCTTTCTCTCTCTCTCTCACTTCCTGCTTTCCTCAACAACCTACATCTCTTTCTCTTCCTCTTTCCGTTTTGTTTGTACACCATTTCCCTTAACTGACTCGCGCTTCTCTGTATATGCAGAGAGGACATAGCAGCTGCAGCACATTAGCCACAGGAACAATCACGGATGTGGGCAGTCCCTCACCTGTGCACTAGGTGAGAAACGCCCACACCGCAGATCGCCTTGTGGCTTGCTACAGCCACCACGTCCCATCACTAAGCCGCGAGTGCGGTGATTATTTATTTCACTAAAACGGCCTTTGCTAAGAGGGCTGTGGACCCGCTATACCACAGGTAAATTTGAAAAAGTAAAATAATTTGTAGTTGAAGTCACACTGAATGTTTCTCCATTTTAAGACAGCCACATTTGCAGATTCAGAAATGTGACATTTTAAAATTTTAAAACTGTGTACAGTAGGACCTGTTCAAAATAGCTCAATGAAAATTGAACTGTCTGAACAAATTTCTTTGAAAAATAAATGTGCCACAGTTCAATAAAATTGGTCCACGTGAAACTGTTTATTCGCAATGACAGAAAGATGAATAAACATGGCTATTGCAATAGGTTCTTTGCACATTACTTAACATAGCCTTATGCCAAAGTGAAAACAGATTTCTGCAACTAGTCTAAGTTAATTACAAATATAAAACATAAATTAACCTACACATAAGTATTCACCCCCTTCAAGTCAGTATTTAGTAGCTACACCTTTGGCAGCCATGACAGCCCTGAGCTTTGCACATCTGAACCTTGCCATTTTCCATATTCTTCTTACATGGGGATCGTGAATGAACAGCCTTTTTAAAGTCAATCCACAAATTCTCAAATGAGGTGAATTATGACTCTGACTCGGCCACTCCAGGATGTTAACGTTGTTTTAAGTCTTTCCTAGTTATGGCTTTATGCTTGTTGTCGTTGTCTTGGTGGAAAACAACTCTTCTCTTGAGTTGCTGGTTTCTTACACATTGCATCAGATAGTCCTTTAGGATCTATTTGTGTTTTGCTGCATTCATTTTATTTTATTCTGCATTCATTTTATTCATTTTCATTTTATTCATTTTACTGCAGAGAAGCCTTCCCAGAGAATGATGCTAGCAACACTATGCTTCATGACTGGATGGTGTGTTTTTGATAATGAGCAGTGTTTCGCCTAGGCTAAATATGATGTTAAGTCCAATGGGCAAAAAGTTAACCTTTTTTCTCATCACACCGTAGAACCTTCCAGCTGGCTTTACAGTCCTTGTGTGCCTTTTGGCAAACTCTAGCCAAGATGTCATGTGCTTTTTTTGTACAGTAAGTTTTCTCTTTGCCACTCCCCCATAAAGCTGCAGCTGGTGAAGCACCAGGACAACAGTCTTGTCTACACTGTCTCTCCACTGGCAGCCACTGTAGCTTATAACTCTTTCAGAGATGTCGTAAGTCTTTTGGTGGCCTCCCTCACTAGTCTTCTTAAAGATGATCGCTCACTTTTTTGTGAACATACTGCAGATCAACAGATATTCAGTGACATGGATATCACCTTGTCTCCATTTCCTGATTAATGTGTTCTTTTTCCTTTATTGTGTAGGCCACCATACTGTCATACGGCAAGTTGGTCTTTCCAGATAAGGTGTATTAATACTACAATCAATTGAAACTCTAAATAAGTTGAACAAGTTATGGGATTTTTAAAACCAATGGGCTGCACCAGTGATGATTTCGATGTGTCATAATAAAAAGGATGAATATTTATGCAATTAATTATTTTGTATTTTACATTTGTAATTCATTTAGACCATCCTGCAGAGATCTGTTATTAAACAGTATTTTTCTGTTGATCAGTGGGAAGAAAATCAAATTAAATCCATTGTGATTCATCCATCCATCCATTGTGATTCAATGTTGTATAATAGAGATATGTAAAAACCTCCAATGTAGTGGATACTTTTTACAAACATTATATGATAGCACAATAGAGATAGCCATGCAATAGTCAAAAAAGAGGTATGAATTGTTGAACTATTTAGAAATGCTTGAGCAAGTGTTGATGTAGACTGTTCAGGCCAGCTAATAACTTTATTAACAGTAAACAATGTTAATCAATGAAATCATTAAATGCAAATATAAATATGTTATTGCTGTAATGATGTTATTTGCATGAAATTTGATTTGGTGAAGGTCACACACACACAAAAATCAATGCTGACACAGTTCACCTCCTGATTATCTGGTCCAATACAATGCAACGGAAAGATTGGTTCTGAGATTTTTAGCAGTGGAGAATACTGATTAAGAACAAGTTATGAGAGGAGTCAGGAGACAGAAACAGGTCAAAGCTCGAACTACTTTAAAGTAAAAAAAAAAGGATTGATCATAGTTTACGTTTATTTATTTACTTTCTTGGTCTCTCAAAAGGTTGTTCTTTTATTTCCAAATAGTTTGGACACCACTTAAGCTGCAGTCCAGATTTAAACAATTCTCCGCCATGATATCACACATTATGCAACAGTTAGCTTACATGCCTTAGTGATGCTTAGTCTCATTGCTGCTAAAATGTCAACACTTATAAAGATCCAAAAATACAAATGAAAAAACAATAAATGGCCAAAAATAAAAAAGCTGTTGCTTAAAATCTAAAAGAGCCAATGTGGGCTCTAAACATACCCATTAGGCTTTGCAGGATTTGTCCTGTGAAAGTGACAAAACAGTCCAGGTCATGACCATCACTATAAGGTATCAAGGACAATTTGTTCTGGGCCTTAACACATTCCAATTGACCAAGTATTTGACTTGAGAACCGAGATAGTAAGAATCCATAATGCTTTGTGGTCCATATTCTGGTTCAGAAGTGAAAAGCAGGTATTACTGAATACATTTTTCAAAACGTAAATATTAAATGAGGAATGTGCATGATAGTGTAATAACAAAGCCATTTTGAAGGTTGCTGGACCTTCCAATTAAATAACCTTAAAAGGGTCAATTATCTTGCAGCTAGGTTCTGGGACATGGAAGGCAAGAAGCATCAAGCTGAAAAGAAACCCAGCAATGGCACACACTTCTTGTTTTCTTAGACTCACTTCTGTTACCTCTTTTTTTGACCCCCCTCGTTTATTTCATGAAAATATGTTCACCCATTTTATTACTATATTAGCTATGTTGCCTGTCAAAGATAGGTAATAGCACATTTTTTGAATATTTGATATCTCCTGTGCACGACATGTTGTATTTAATGTCTGCATTACTGTCAGGTGTCCACTACCAAGCTATTTAGTTACTACTTATTTAATAACAATAATGGCCTCGTTAATACTGGGAATTATTCAGACTTCTTACAACTCTAGCTATGAAAAAGCAGGTATAGAAAATGGATAAATGAAATGCCTAAAACAGTTGTATCCTTGTTAAGCCTAAATATGAAATAATAATGAGTAATTTTCCTTCTCTTGATAACATTTCTTTATACCTTTATCAATACACAAATTACCATTATAGATGTTTTGTCAAAATTAAATGTCAGAGGAAAATGGAGGTATGAAATCAACAATCTGTTTAATGATGCAATAACTCCATCAAAAACCATTTTGTATGAGGGGCTCTGGCATTAAATGATTCTACCATCAAAACTCACAGATAGTAATCCAGTAGTTTAAATTGAAGGTACGGCCACTGGATTTGTCACCCTATCTTGTCCCCAGTGTTGCTAAAATAAGCACCAGCTCCCTTTGGCTCTCAATGGGGTTAGTAGGTAAGAAACATTCATTAACACACAGAGAAGAACAATAAACATAAAAGCAACTGTGAAGAATGCCAGTGCAATCTGTCAAAAAGTAGAAATTTCATATTGATGTGCATAGTATCTATCTATCTATCTATCTATCTATCTATCTATCTATCTATCTATCTATCTATCTATCTATCTATCTATCTATCTATCTATCTATCTATCTATCTATCCATCTAGTTCTTTGGGCATTCCTAATGATTATATTTATTTTGTATAATATAAAAGTAACACCATGACTGCATGTTCATACTAGCACATTTTTTCCCAAAAATTAATTACTGCATGACATAACTTTTTTTTTTTAATAAACATTCTGTATATTTAAAGTGATGTGAAATGGCTGGCAGGCTGTCATGAAAGAAGAAATCAAAGTTAACATTCCCTCATGAACTCCCTTAGGATCTCTCTTTTAATTTATCAGCAGTTCTGAAATCAGTGAAGAGCTTTCAGGAACCAGAAAGCATGCATTAATGCTTCAAGGTAATATTTAACTCTTGAGATATGCAGCAGTTCTGCTGTATAAACACTAAAAAACATTTCTTGTTAATATGGAATAAAATGTATGGAAAAGTTCATATTGAACAATAACTGCTGTCTGTCAGTTCACAGTCTATAAAAACTATGACATTATCAGTGGAGACAAAAACTGAAATAAAAAAGGGGTTCTAAACCTAGAAATAATGCTAAATTGTTTAAAATTAAAAAAGTGTGTGTAAAAAATTACGACCTCTATCATGCTTTCTCTCTTGGTAATTGAACAGGAATAGATGACACTGAGTTTATAACCCTTTGACAAACACTTACCAGCCAGAGTTTGTTGAATATGTTGGTTTTTTTTTACATTTTGGCTGAAAATACATAAATCAACTATTTCTTATTTGTCACATGAATATGAGCTACAGTGTTTTTGTAATTTCAAAGCTAAGCTATTCGAAAAGGCAGACTACAACCAAATTAAAAATGACACCTGGCACATCCAAAAGTATAGGAGGAAATCCTTTACTTGTCTTTTAGCCACTAATAGGTTACTGTAAACTGAACTAAATGTCCTTGGCCTCCTCCTGAGGTGTTCTGTTTGATGCCTGGATTTTGTCTTGATTACTGACTGAACTATTCTCAATTCCATCTTTTAAATACTTCAGAAAAGAAAAAATTGCCATAGAAATGTCTGAGCTGTCGAGATCTGAGATCAGAGATTCTAATGGAAAAATGAACATAGTTTGCACATAGTATACTATAAGTAGTCAATTTAATCAATTTTTATTACATACAATATGGCAGCTAGGCCCTTGAACTGTAACATAAAGCACGTTCACATAATCTGGGATCCTCTTCTGCACTCTAAAATAAAAGCTCCTGTAAACCGTGTTTTGTTCCCTATACATAAATCTGTAAAAGTCACTGAAGCAAAAGGCCATTCACATCTCAATCAACATGGTCTTCTGCTGGCCCGATTATTGACCAACGATTTACAATATAAAGTCACAACACTTTAACCTCCTCTAAATTAAAACTGGATAAAAAAACCATCAGGGAAAAAGCTCTCTTCACGCTGTACAGTGGGTTATACCATCACTATACAGTACGACAAACAGGACATTCAAGTAGAGTTTTCAGTCTTTTTGACCTTTGAACTAGCAGAAGACTGAGAATGTCTTTGCGGACTATGGAGATTGATAATATAATAAACTTATTTATTCTGTATCATAATCTGTCCGACCAGTGCCTGAAGTGGAAATACATATGTGCTGTTACTTTCATTTTAAATCTGACTTCTTAATCAAGTGGCGATTCCACCGTCCAGATTAACTTAAATTGATTCAGACAGCAGGGTCTCCATGGGATTTACTAACCTTACATTGAAGGGAGCCTTGTGTTACGATCGTCCAGATTTACTTTGATTTGATCAGAAAGAGTGGGAGTGCAGTTCCCCCTTGCAGCTTTGAGAGTCCAAGTGACAAGTACCCCTGATACACAGGACAGAACATGGTGTCATTTTTCATTTGAAACACTTCATTTGAAGTGCTCACATTGGCTAAAAAGTTTGACCTGAGAATTCACTGATTTTCACAGACCAACAAAAATACTTTATGGACCGGTACTGGTCCCTGAACCAGTGGTTGAGAAACGTTGGATTAGGATTTATCAGAATTTTTAATAAATAAAAAAAACTTTTTTTTCACGAAAAGATACCATACAATTTATGTACTTTTAAAATTACATTCACTAAGTGTACATCTTTCACTTAATAGTAGTCACCTAGTCTCCTACCTGTCCAAATATCAGCCTGAATTTGGTGGGTTGTAGATTCAGCAACATAAGGGTGCTGGTCCAACAGACTCCAATGTGCCCTATAGGTTATGCTGATTAGCTGCTAGAAGATCTTTACTCTAAATAGCCCCATAAATCTTATCCTGCACATGTTCAACTAGATTGAGGTCTAGAAATTTGGAGGCCATTGCATTAAGCTGAATTCATTGTCACTTTCCTCTTGCTACTTGAGGAGCTTCCTAGCCACGTACCTTCTATCTTTTCACTGCTCGACAGTACAATGTTGCCTTTAAATGATGCCAATGATTAGAAATAATGTTTCACAATTTTGTCTCCTTCAAATTCTGATTTACTTGTATGAAAGGACTCACGGATCAATGATCTTTTACTATCATTCCAGAATCTACATGCAGAAACTAAATTCAGTACTCAGATCCTGATAATAAAATGGTGCACATGATAACCTCCATACAAACTTCATAATAAAAAGTACCCCATAAATAGTCCCTTAACCCCATAAACTTCATGGTAAAGGTATCACAGATAAACACAACAAAATAGATTGAAATAACATTAACACAGAAAATGGAGTAAGATAACTATAGCTAAAAGAAATATTACTGCAGCAAGTAAAAAAGGTAGCAGCAAACAGTTTAGTTCATGAGATGTCTGAAACAAAATGCAAAGTGTAGTCTAAGTCACATGTCACAGTGCGTGGTCAAATTTAGTGATGTTATGTGACGTGATTCATGCGTCTAATAGGAAGCAAAACGAAGCTGTTCCTCCACCTAGTAGTGCTAACCCATAAGCTGCTCAATCTCCTGCTCGCAAACAGTCCATTTTCAGGATGAGTGACAACTTCCATAATGGAGGAGGCTTTACTTTTGCACCTGCTGGTGTAAATGTCTTTGACAGTGTGGTAGGCTGCTGCTAATGATCCACTACAGTGCTCTCATGTCTGTAGCTGTAGCACACCATAATACAAGAGGTAGGGATGTTCTCTACCACACATCTGTAAAAGGAGGTCAGGATATAGGGGCACAGACTAGCCCACTTTAGCATCCTCAAGAAGCAGAGGTGTCGGTGGACTTACTTTACCAGACAGGCCATATTGTAGCTCCAAGAGAGGTGATATGTAATATGTACCTCCAGGTATTTGAAGCAGGTGACAATTTCAACCTCTTCTCCATTGATATAAAGGGGGAGAGGAGGGAGAGTACCAGTTCGCCGAAAGTCCACAATCATTTCCTTTGTTTTTTTGACATTTGTTGTTCTTACACAAAGCCTCCAGTTTAGCCACTTCCATCCCATATGTTGACTCATCATTATGAGTGACAAGTCCTACCACTGCTATGTCATCTACAAATATCATTATGTGATTGTTCAGATAGTGATATATGCAGTCAAAGGTCAGTAGAGTATACTGTACAGTGAGGGGCTCAAAAAACATCCCTGAGGGGGCCCGTCTTGAGAATAATTGTAAAAGATGCAGTGCTATGAATTTCAACTAACTGGGGCCAGATTATTAAAAAATCCAAAATATAGTTGCAAAGTATGGAGTTTAATCCAGATAGTCACAGTTTTTTTCATCAGCGTTTGGGGGATGATGGTGTTGTAAGACAGAGCTAAAATCCAGGAAGTGTAATCTGACAGAGGACGGCTTCTTCTCCATGTGGGTGAGAGTCAGATGAATCACACAAGAGATTGTGAAGCAAAAAATGAAAACACATCCAACACCATGTCACCAGCCTGCATTGCTGACACAAAAGATGCCACCTTAGGAGGACAGATAAACAACAGTGAAGTGGGAAACCCTGCCTATAAAAAAGGAAGGGCTCCAAATTACGTGACAACCTTCTACACCAGAGATCTGGCCTAATCATTCAACATGATAGATGGTGGCTCTGCACAATTTAGTTCAGCCCAGTTCAGTATATTATTCCATAGAGCTTCTTATTAAGTGCAGGTTCAGAGGGCTGAAACAAGTCCACAAGTAATTACCAATACACACATTAAAAATTACTAATGACAAATTGAGAACACATAAAGACATGGGGTTGTTTAAACACACCTGAAGACAAAGCAGTTCCAGACTGATTGCCATGAGTGAAACTGAACAATATCAGTCCATTAATTTATTGTTAAACTACAGTATAGCCAGTGGACAACAGAAGAGCTGAAAATAAAAAGTCCAGAAAGCAGAATGCCTGGAAAAGATAAACCTCTGGATGGTCATGCAGTCAGTTATAATAGTGAAAGTCAGGCACAGTCATCAGTCCTGGAGACCTCGGCCAACTACTCCTCCACGTTCCCCTGAGCACTCCACAGTGCAGTCTGTACTGGGACATCTAATATGATGGCAGAATCTTTACATCTGTTGATCCCAGATGTCTTTCTGAGAGCTACAATCCAAGGATGATCACTGGCTCCTGGACCTGAAACCACCAACTTCAAGTAGAGCACAAAAAGGGCCACTGCAGGGTAAATCAGATGCTATCTCTCAGGTCGACTACACTCTGACCTATGAGTGAGACTTGAGTGTTACAGATCTAATCTAAGGACTGGGTTTACAGTGACCAAACAATGGGAATTCTGGAATGCCGGTGTCTCAAGCAAGCCAAGTGACTTGTCTGGCTGCTTCTCTCATAACTCCAATGCCACTAACCAAGAAATGGAGAACAGATCCATGACCTGACTCTGCACACTATTTTGAATTTAATTATGACTCCCATGAAAAAAAACTAACAATATTTCAACAGGATAAAACGACAAACATGACAGAAGTCCATTGTGGCTGCACACAGTACAATAATGTGCCTCTCATATTCCTGTAGATAGACAGGGCGACATTATGGTGAATTAATAATGATAATTATAATAATGATGAATTTTGGTTTCAATCTAAAATTCCAGAACATGCAATTGAGAAGTATCTATTATTTTAAAAGGGTCAGATATAACAAATCATTTTTTAAATATTTCACTTAAGCACAGGTTATTCCTACAGTTTAATTCCTACATTTAATGTTCAATCTTCTGCACTTAGCTCAGTGGTTACTGCCTGTGAGGTCCATAATCTGGCATTTGAATCTCAGCATTGGCAGCGACTGTTTGGATTTTGCATATTCTCCTTGTGTTTATGTGGATAATTCTCCAGGTACTCCTTTCATAGCCCATAAATTTGCAGGTTAAGCTAGTTGGTGACTGTAAATTGGCTATTTTTTGTGAGAGTGCCCCTGTGAAACACCTTCACTCTGTATAGCATTGGTTCCTGACTTGAACCGAGTGTTGCCAGGATGGCCACATAACCCTGAATTCCTAAGAGGGTTGGACAATGGATGGATGAGACTCGGTCAGGAAACAATTACGACAAAAAATGGTGTCAGAAGAGTTATAATTCAAAGTAAAATTCAGACAATGTCAACCTGTATTAGTTTCTAGTGAACAGGAGTGGTAGGTTGGATGCTCTCAGTCTTGAATGAAAGTGAAAACCACAGGCTGCAGTTAGTCTTTCCATTCCAGATTTACATGGAGCTACAGCCACTTGCAAAAGGTGTACCGGCCATAAACAGAGGCAAAAGAGAAAAAAAAGACACCCACTTAATCTTAAAGGTGCATGTGAATATTGCAATGCAAAAATAAACACAAACTAAAACGTTACTTGATTTAGTGCAATCCAAGCGAGTTAGTATAATCGGAGATGCCTGGGGTTGTTGTTGATAATGAAAGCTTAGCTTCACCACCCTAGAGCAGGAAAAATAATGGCTCCCGACCTATTAGAAATTGCTGTGGAGCAGCTGTGTGACAGAGAGGACAACAGTATGAGCGCATCATTCTGCATACTGCGCTAAAATAATGAGGATTACAGGGGGAAAATGTCAAAATGCTCTCTAAAAGTTGAAAAGATCATGTTTTTATTTTCTTACTCTGCCTTGACAACAAAGACTTACGTAATAGTAAAGACAGCAAATTCATTATTATGCAGGAAATCTGACCAGCTGTCCTGCTGAGTTTATTTCCTACCTCTGCTAATAAATGCATGCAATACACTATTGCTTCTTTTTTAGTAAAGCAGTTTCTAATAGTGCTCACCATGAAAGACGAATCATCGCTTCCAGAATGGCAAGTGTGCTGAAAACCAAGTTAAGACCCCACAATGATTTAAATCCTGCATTGGCTCTTGGCTGGGGTGCTCATTTCTCCATGTTTGCATGAATTTTTATCCTAGTTTCCTCCCTGTCTGCTCTGAAAGTGATTAGCATCTCTAAGCTGTGAGTTTGGCTGTGGGTGGGTGTGCCATACAATGGAGACAATTTAACATGATGCGAGAGACACCTTAACATCATGCGAGACAAGGCAGTGAGACAACATTTAAAACAAATTCACAGACATCTAACCAAGCAGTTGTTGGAATGCTTTTGGCAGACACACTTCGTGTGCTCCCAGCTCTTAAAACAACTACAAGCGACAAACAGAACACGGAGCTCGCCAGCAGCAGCAGCAGCAAGCCAGCAGATGATCCAACCGCCTATCCATAGCGCGCGTTCAGCCCCCCCTTCACAACGCGAGAGGCAGAGACGCAAAGTGGGAAAAGGACAGCTGCTGTATCGGCTTTGAAATGATTGATGTGCAGCGTGACAAGCAGAACATGCAGCTTGCCAGCAACAACAAGCCAACAAATTATCTGACCGCGTCTCCTTAGTGTGCGTTAAGCTCCCCCTCCTCCCTTCACAACGCGAGTGGCAGGGATGCGAAGTGACAAAAGGACAGCTGCTGTGCCAGCTTTTAAATGATCGACGCACAGCGCGACAAGCAGAACAAGCAGCTCACCAGCAGCAGCAGCATCAGGCCAGCAGCTGATCCGACGACACCTCCTTAGCATGTGTTCCCATGAAAATAGCAATCTCTTTAAATTGTATATCTGGTAAACTAAACCCGGAGGTAGGCGAGCAAAGTGAGCAGGAGCCAGAACCCCCTAGTATGTGTGTGTGTATATATATATATATATATATATATATATATATATATATATATATATATATATATATATATATATATATATATATATATATATATATATATATATATATATATATATATATATATATATATATATAGATGTAGTCACCATGGTTTTTATTATATCTAGAAAAGTCTGTTTGCTGTCTTTTTAATTGTGCCATTGTTCCATGTTCTCTGTGAGAGGTCACCATGGTGTCACTAAGGCTTGTTAGAGTCTACTCTGAATATTGTTGTTTCCTTTTGCGTTTTCAGGTGTCTGACTCTTTTCTGCCTTGGTCTTTGGATTATTCTATTGGATTGTGTACTGAAGTTTGATTAACTTGGATTGACTTTTAGACAACTACTTCTCTGTTTGTATTAAACACTTTTTTGAGCTTGCTCTGTTTTTTGTGAATAAATATATTCTTTTATAAAGAGTTTTCCATTTTGTTTGTCCTTGCAAGCCAAAGTGTTCATGGTTTCTCCCTCTAGTAGGGCTTTTGTAATATTTTTAAGATTCTATGATAAATCTAAAATTTTAAAAGCAAGCTTGCTCATTTTGGGGCCTGCTTTGGCTGAAGCCTACTGCTAGTAGTTGGGGACTATTTTTGCTATTTTTGGTACACTCATTGCTATATCTCTGACCTGGTTTCTCTACTGGCTGGGGTTCAAACTCTTGTTTTATGTATTTTTTGTTCAATTTTAAGTCTTTGAGGTATGTTAATATTATTTTTGTTTATTGTTGTATTGTTTTCTATACTATATTGTGTGTCATGTGCATTGTCTCCAAGATGCAGGACCAACTGCCAATCAGTGCCAGGAACTGCCCTCCATCCTTTAAATCCAGACGGTCTTGCATAGTTCCAGGTGGTTCATTTAAAATATGCTTGGGGGTTTGGTGAGTTTTGGTTGAGTATTTACTGTGCATTCTGTTTTGATTCATTGGATTTGTGACCACCTTGCTCTGGTTTTTGACTTTGCTATTGGCTTGTGCATTGGGACTTGTTCGCTTTGGATTGCCCATTTTGGCAACACCTTTTTGTCGTATATGCTCTACGGAGCTTTGTGTACTCAGAGCATTTTTGCGTTTTTTTATTTTATAAAGACTCTACGTGGCCCTTTTTGTATCTAGCTGGGGTTTTTGAAAGGATTTCTCCTACTAGTGGTCTTTTTTGGAAGTGCTTTTGGGACTACCATGTCACTTATGGTATAACATAATTTAATATTGTCAGATAGACATATTATCAGGAAGAAAACATATCCTATAAACATTTACATTCTTTCTGATGACTACAGACTTTTAACAGGCTTTCATCATAATTTATTTTATAAGCTCTGTGGGAACCAGTCTCAACACAGACAGGCAGACACCGATGGTTCAAACACCATGTACGCTTTATTCATTATATACACTATTTACAAGTTCCACGCCCAACCCAGTGCACCACACACCCTTAGTCCGGGCCTCTCTATCCAGCCTTCCTTCACTGCCTCTCTCTTTACCGCCTCCACTTCTCTCCTCCAAGCTACATCCGTTTCCACCCGACTCCAGCTGACGAATGGAGGGAGGCGGCCCCTTGTAATTCCACCTGGCCGTGCTCCAGGTGCCTCCTGATGAGCTTCCCGCAGCACTTCCTGGTGTGGCAGAAGTGCCGCACGAGCACCTGGAAGCACTCCGGGCGTCCCTTTGTATTCCTTCCACCAGCACCACCGGGTGTGGCAGAAGTGCTGACATCCAGGGCTTCTCAGGCGCCTGGGCGCCCCTTGGCGTTGACCACAGGCCCCTGTAGGGTTTAGATTCCATGCTCCATTCCCGTGGTCCCCATACCAACCAGGACGGCTGCCCTCATGGTCCAGAGGAGGCATAGTCCCTCTACCGGTCCTTCCAGGTGTTCCAACTGGGTAACGCCCCCCGCCACTCGCCACAGCTCAGAACTGAGGCAGGGTAGTGCAGTGGTTAGAACAGTTGCCTCACAAATCAAACATTCTGGGCCACAATTCTCCACCACTAGTTGTGTGTGAGGAGGTTGCATGTGCCCCTATGTCTGCATGGGTTTTCCCTTCCACACAGCATTACTTAAGACATGCATGAAGTTAACGGGTGACTTACACTGGTCCTGCGTGTACAAGTGGGGCACACAATGGACTGATGCAATGTCCAATGCTAGTTGCTGCCTTGCACCCTGTGTTGCTAGGTCAGAGTCCAGTCCCCTAAAATCTGAACCCCTGATGTGTTATCATCTCTCAGTTACTTGCATCTGTTGTTTTAAAGTGCAGGAAGTGTAGTGTGTCCCATGCATAATAAATAACTGCTATGCCACTGTGATTTATACTTTAATGGTTGTCCAAATGAAATGCATGCATAATTTTTTATTACATTTACACATTGAGGTAGCTCGCATATACAGTATATATATACAGAAATATTTTAACTTGTAAGGGAATATGAAACAGCATATGAACTGCAAAACAAGGCTCTTTTGAAATGTAAATATTCAGATGGAAAACTAGAAAACACAACTACAACTGAATTACAATAGGGTGAGGAAGGAACAAGAGGGTTTATATGGAACTGTATCATTTATTTGGGAAATGTTGTAAATAGTACAGAATGAGATGATAAAAAGGGGCACCTACAAAACTCCATTGCTATTGTCTATTTTGTCAGAATGCTAAGCCATCGAGCCATCCCGTCTTTTGGAACTTTTCTGCAAGTTATGCACCACTGACATGACGCCTTAATGGGTGACTGGTAAACCCAGCATTCAAATCTAAGTTGTGTGCACTTTTATGGTTCTTTGTCCTTCCTTTGTCCTGCCTATTTTGAGGTGTGTGTGTATGAATTTTTTTTTTCTTTTAGTGTGGCTCGCATTACCACTGAGATAAAAGAACAGATTTTTCAGGAAGTGTTTATCCCCTGTAAAATGTAGGAAATATATAAATACCAATAACAGCGCACTGCATGATAACGTGCAGTGAATACACTTGACTTATAGCTTTCATTCTCTTTCTCTATTCTGTTTAATAATAATAATGATTCTTTCCATTTATATAGCACTTTTCTCACTACTCAAAGCACTCAGCAATTGCAGGTTAAGGGCCTTGCTCAAGGGCCCTACAGAGCAGAGTCCTTTTGGCATTTACAGGATTCGAACCAGCAACCTTCCGATTGCCAGTGCAGATCCCTAGCCTCAGAGCCACCACTCCTTGTTTAGCATTCGTTTTCTCAGAGATTGATGTGATTTTCCCACCCTAGCGGCTTCTTCTCTTCTTCCATTGGCATCTTTTTGCGTTAAAACTGATTAAGTCGGTGTTTGTGATGCAATTACTTAGTATGTTTTCTTTCATTTTTCACTTAATCTGGCACTCAAGTCCTCAATCTGCCTCAAGAATGATTTAGGATATGATGAGGTAGGGGAAGTGATGTAAAAGGTGGTAGGGATGAGAACGGCACACGAATGCATGTGCCACAAGGCTACCCTGCTGCCTGCTGCCGAGAGTTGATTCTACAATAAAATAAAATAAAATAAAAAAAGAGTAATAATTCCAAAACTCTTTGCTTTTAATATAAAGCTGTAGTGCAGAGTTTCAGAGTAGTATATGTGTACCAAATTTCAGGCTACAGGTTATTTGATTTTTGATCTTTACCTTCCTGGGTTGACCTTTGACCTTGGAGGTCAATCATCACCATGAAAGTGGATAGTAGACGTCATGTACCCCTTTCCTGATTTCTTATTCTTTTGCATGTTTGTCACACAAAATGTTTCTGATCATCAAACACATTTAACCATTAGTCAAATATAACACAAGTAAACACAAAATGCAGTTTTTAAAATGATGGTTTTTATTATTTAGGGAGAAAAAATCCAAACCTACATGGCCCTGTGTGAAAAGTAATTGCCCCCTGAACCTAATAACTGGTTGGGCCACCCTTAGCAGCAATAACTGCAATCAAGCGTTTGCAATAACTTGCAATGAGTCTTTTACAGCACTCTGGAGGAATTTTGGCCCACTCATCTTTGCAGAATTGTTGTAATTCAGCTTTATTGAAGGGTTTTCTAGCATGAACCGCCTTTTTAAGGTCATGCCATAGCATCTCAATTGGATTCAGGTCAGGACTTTGACTAGGCCACTCCAAAGTCTTCATTTTGTTTTTCTTCAGCCATTCAGAGGTGGATTTGCTGGTGTGTTTTGGGTCATTGTCCTGTTGCAGCACCCAAGATCGCTTCAGCTTGAGTTGACGAACAGATGGCCGGACATTCTCCTTCAGGATTTTTGGTAGACAGTAGAATTCATGGTTCCATCTATCACAGCAAGCCTTCCAGGTCCTGAAGCAGCAAAACAACCCCAGACCATCACACTACCACCACCATATTTTACTGTTGGTATGATGTTCTTTTTCTGAAATGCTGTGTTCCTTTTACGCCAGATGTAACGGGACATTTGCCTTCCAAAAAGTTCAACTTTTGTCTCATCAGTCCACAAGGTATTTTCCCAAAAGTCTTGGCAATCATTGAGATGTTTCTTAGCAAAATTGAGACGAGCCCTAATGTTCTTTTTGCTTAACAGTGGTTTGCGTCTTGGAAATCTGCCATGCAGGCCGTTTTGCCCAGTCTCTTTCTTATGGTGGAGTCGTGAACACTGACCTTAATTGAGGCAAGTGAGGCCTGCAGTTCTTTAGACATTGTCCTGGGGTCTTTTGTGACCTCTCAGATGAGTCGTCTCTGCGCTCTTGGGGTAATTTTGGTCGGCCGGCCACTCCTGGGAAGGTTCACCACTGTTCCATGTTTTTGCCATTTGTGGATAATGGCTCTCACTGTGGTTCGCTGGAGTCCCAAAGCTTTAGAAATGGCTTTATAACCTTTACCAGACTGATAGATCTCAATTACTTCTGTTCTCATTTGTTCCTGAATTTCTTTGGATCTTGGCATGATGTCTAGCTTTTGAGGTGCTTTTGGTCTACTTCTCTGTGTCAGGCAGCTCCTATTTAAGTGATTTCTTGATTGAAACAGGTGTGGCAGTAATCAGGCCTGGGGGTGGCTACGGAAATTGAACTCAGGTGTGATACACCACAGTTAGGTTATTTTTTGACAAGGGGGCAATTACTTTTTCACATAGGGCCATGTAGGTTTGGATTTTTTTTCTCCCTAAATAATAAAAGCCATCATTTAAAAACTGCATTTTGTGTTTACTTGTGTTATATTTGACTAATGGTTAAATGTGTTTGATGATCAGAAACATTTTGTGTGACAAACATGCAAAAGAATAAGAAATCAGGAAGGGGGCAAACACCACTGTATGTGTTCCAAATTTCAGGTTAAAGGCTAAAGGTAATTTAAAATCCTGGACAGACGAATTGACTGCCACGATAGCGTATTATATAAGAAGATAAAAAGTGTGAACCTTGATATGGTTGTCTTAACCGTTAAGTGATTAATCTGTCAGGATGCATTGGCTATTGCTTTCTTTCAGAAGACCAGTAGTAAAGAAAGTTGCTTTTTCTGTACTTCATTGACTATGAATAAAAACAGCTAAAGAAAATATTACTTTAATGTTTTTCAGATGCTACTTCAAATATAACAAACAATTATGTTAGGCCGATTAACGATTGTAAATCGGCCCCATATAGTGACTGTGCATGAATGTACCCTTCAGTAGACTGGTGTACCTTTCATGGTAGTTAAGCACTCAGCATTCAATGCTGCTGGGCCCACCTTCATCACAGTAATTATGGTTTTAATGGAATTTAGGCCAATTTTCAAGGGAAAATGATTTATTAGTAAAAAAAAATAATTCAAATGTATTAAAATGATAAAAATACACATGAAAAAAAGGACCAGATATTAAACTCGCTGATATTCCTCTTTAAGCACTGAGAATTGTACATGATGCTTTTCTGAATAATATAACCACAGCACTGGAGCAAATTCTGTCAGCTATTCAGTTTATTCAGTAATGGTAACCAATCATACTTTGTTTATGACAGCTTCTCAGTAGTTACTGTTTCCAAATACAAAATGGCATACCTGTCAATGTAAAAAAAACAATAAAGCTGCATTGAATTAAATTAAAATAAAATAAAAAAGACTGGTGCATACTGACAACAAAAGACTAGACATGTCCAGTATGAGGTTGAGCAGGCTAACCCTAAGTCACCCCTGAACTGCAGCATACTTAGTTATTTAGCAGAACAAGAATAAATAATTACCACAAATGTGCCCTGTCATCCGAGTCTAATTATACAGCTATGGCGAGAATAATGAATTGCTCTTAGGTTTGACTGTCACATAGTTTTTTTTTTTTTCTTGCCATGGCTAATAGAGAAAATCACTGTCAAACAGCTTATGGATTTTGGAAAATAGCTTAGTCACAGTAACTGTTTCTGTTCTAAATAACATTAAAAGAGCGCCTCCAAAAACTGAATGAAATTTTTTCAAGAAAATACAGCCTTCCATCCCTGTAAACATGAAAATATAGCTTTGCATCCCAGCCAGGGCTGATTGCTGTCTTGGACCCTTTGTCTTCAGCATAAAATCTGGCAACCTCTGAACGTGAACTTAATGAATGGGTCAAATATGATTCATCCCACTGTGAAAACGAACCCAAGCCAGTTTACAGTCACCAATTAACATGCTTGAAACTGCATATCTTTGTGGTGTGGGAGGAAAGCAGAATATCCAGAAAAAGAAAAAAAAAATAACAGTGTAGAGTCATACCAACAGAATCACTGAAATCTCAACAAGATTACCTGGAAAGAGCTGTCAAAAGATGTCTCTTGCTTAACAAAAGTTGTACACATCCATGTTGGCAATAAATTAAATGTCCATATTGGAACAACTCTGGGCATATGTCAATCACACAGCACGCTCACTCATACTCACGTAACCCAAGTTGAATGTTTTGAATTGTGAGTGGAAACTTGGAGTACACATACAAGGAAAGGGGGACAAGAGGCAAAATCCTCACAGTCTCTGGAGTTAGGTGGCAGAAGTCTTTTCAAGGAAATGGAAGTTATGTATGTTTAGTGGAGCATCTGCATAACTTTACAAAGTATGTTCCGACTGCGAGAAGAATGAACTCTGCCTACTTAGCTAAAATGAAATCTGATGTTGTGCATCTCAGCCGAATTACAGGAGCACAAAAATGGATGTGTCTTGAATGACAGAGAACCAAGTTCTCCACTGGACATCGCAAATCTTACAAGAACATTGAATCTTCAACCCATGCAAAAGCCACCAACGGATGATCTTCATCTGCAGCTCAGGCTGGTGTATTGAACACCTTATCCTAATGATAACATTCGTGGCAAATTAAGGAAAACTTTTAAGTGTACTGCTTCCTAGTAATATGCTAGTAAAGTGACATCACAGTGAGTGGCCATGTCATTTAAGGCTGACTCAGTAGTTGTTTGCCATCCTTGCTTTGCTTTTTCAAAGTTGAATTTCACTCAAAATCACAATTTGTTTTGCTATTTGAACAGTTCTTGTTTGGTTTACTGAATCCTTACCTGACTTAATGACTCATGACATCAACAGCCCTTTGGCTTTGTTTGTTGCTCTCAATTAAATCTGATTTGGTTGGCTTTAAGAGAGATAAAAACAAGAAAGTCCCTTTACTCTTTCTCTTACTATTTCCTAAAACACTCTTTCTCTCAGCAGTATTGTAGAACACCACCTCTGGTTAATGAAATCATTTAAAAGTACATCTAATATCAATTTTATTACTAACATTTTAATTAAATTAACATTTATTGATATTCTTGTCATGCTTTCACTGATGACTTTGTCTTTTTTCTTCACAAATTGTATATTTTATGCATTGGACGTAGACTTGGAGTGGTTAAAGATGGACTTCCTGCAAGCTGATCCTCAGCACATGAACTCTACATGGTAGTGTGCTGAGCCTGATGTTCATCTCTGACACAGACACAGCTTCAACTCCATCATTAAATCTGTTGATGACACCAACCTTGTACAAACAATGGTGAGGCAGCTTATGGAGAAGAGGTCTACAGGCTGACACAATGGTGCCAGCACAACAAGCTCTCCCTTATACAGTAATCAGCCAGACTAAAAGGAGGAGGTTGACCACACTCATATTTGAAACAGAGGGGATGCTGTGGAGAGGGTTAACAGGTTGAACTTTCTTGGAGTCACAATCACAAACTACTTAAAGTGAGCAGAACACATCTTAGCTATCACCAAGAGGACACTCACATGCCTCTATATCCTCTGAGGAAAGCTTGGGTGTGTGGCACCTGCTTACCTCCTGACAAGAATGCACTACAAAAGGTGGTACATAGCGGCCTTCTCTTTAGACAGACGGTAATATTAAAGGCCACAGCCATCCAGTACAGACACTTTTTTCACTGCTTTATTCTAGCAGATGGTCCAGGAGCATGAGAACTCACACCATGGGACTCGCATCAAAATACCACTTAAGTGTCTATCAAACTGTCAACTACAAATGTGGACCTGGTTCAAGTTCTTCTCTATATTGAATGATGTTATATTTAATGTGAAGAGTTGTATTACTTTTCTAGAAGTTTGTGTTTTATTACGGTCATTAGTCTGTGAAAGACACATGTGTAAGAACCTCATTGATCAACAAACATGTGACAAATACATTTAAACATGAACTAGAACTGTAAATTTACTTTCCTAGGGCTAGCAGTTCTAACAAAGTCACTCCCATTGAGACGTCTCTGAAATGGCTTCCCGTTAAGTTTAAAGATGATTTTAAATGCCTCCTTCTTGTTAATGGCCACATCCAGTTCTTGTTAAAGGATAAGTTCTGTATTTTTCAAGTCACATTACTTCTTCAAAAACATGGCATGCATGCAATAGAGTTTTAAAGTTAAGTGTTTTCTATAAATTAAAAAAATATATCTTGCTCGCTCTGGCGCTTTCAATGGAGGGTTAGGGGGAACGAAGGAAAAGCTTAAATACTTAGCAAATGTATCAAATTTTAAGTTATTATATTCTTATTAACTGTAGGAGAAGTAATGGAATCATGGGAAATGTGCTACAGTAATAAAATATATCCATCCATTATCCAACCCGGTATATCCTAACACAGGGTCATGGGGTCTGCTGGAGCCAATCCCAGCCAACACAGGGCACAAGGCAGGAAACAAACCCCGAGCAGGGTGCCAGCCCACTACAGGGCACACACACACACTAGGGACAATAAAGGATCACCAATGCATCTAGCCTGCATGTCTTTGGACTGTTGGGAGTAAACATGCAAACTCCACGCAGGGAGGACCTGGGAAGTGAACCCGGGTCTCCTAACTGCGAGGAAGCAGCGCTACCACTGCGCCACTGTGCCGCCCGCCTATTTATCATGTTTTTAATAACTCGGTCAATTTCAGGAGGAAAACAAAATGTAAATCTGAAGTACATAACTGTTCCCAAAAAAATCTTATTCAGAAAATATACTGCAAATGCAGTCGGTGTATTGAGCTTAGGAATTCAATGGGAAAAAAGAATTATGGATCAGGAAATGAAAGTGACCAAAAGGGTTAGCAAAGAAACAGTTTTTTAAACAGGTAAAATGTCAAAATGGGATTATTGCAGAGGACTGGGGTGCCCTCTTTGAGGTCAGACTGTGATGTGCTGCTGAATTCTGGTTTACAAAGTACACACACAAATGTTCTGATAAGGCGTAACAGCCCGCTGGGTACAACGCAGGTCAGAAGTGAGGGCTTGCACAGCTAAGTAAAGAGGTGGACATTGTACAAAGTTCACAATATTATTTCTTTTCACCTGTTCTTTTCTGTAAATTGCTTATAATGTTCAATTGATTTCATAAGTCATGTAAATACACAAATATTATTATTTATTATTAAATCAAAGTCTTTAGCTATCAGACACTCCAGATTTTCCTGCTAATATAAATGATGCTCAGTAAGTTTTACTATTTACAGTATGCTAAAGACTGAAGACACTTTATTTTAACAAAGCATTCTCCTGTGAGACCATCTAGTAACACTGACCACACTGTCTTTTAACAATTACAGCAATTGTACATTTAGTTCTCACCATGTCTTTCACAGTAACCTGTGTTAATGGGTGGGTTGCTGCCATTTGGATCATATACATCACATACAGTGGCTCACCACCTTGAAATGAGATTTGAGTGAATGGGAAACCCAGCTACATCCACCAAAATCATTTACACTGGCATTATATTACTGTAACAAGCCTGAAGTTTCTTTTATGAAAAATAATAAAGATGTATAAATAATATGTATATTTTCATGTACAGTGCATATATCATTGTGAAGTTGCATTTTATAACTTTTTACACTGTTATATTAGAATATGTATACAGTGATGTGAAGTTTTTAAATGGCGAGGTAAGGAGACGTTCAGTTTCACTATACCAAAATAAGTTTAATTCAACTGAAATGAATGAAACTTTCAAGTTCTACATATGTAAAGATGTTGCTTTCGAAATGGACTATAGCTTTCTTGTTCTTTTTCCTTTCTTTTTTTTTGAAGCAGCTACAAAACAGCCTACCATTCTGAACAAAGACACTGTTGGCAGGAAATCATAAAATGACATCCTCATCATGCATCTCTGACTGTGAGTAAACAGAAATGTAAGAATTTCTAATGTCAATGTGAGGTGCTATGAGTCCACTGCAACTGCAATTGTATTACTGCAAGTGTTAAGAAGGTCAAATAATATAAAGATTACTGATTTAATTAAAAATGTGGTAAGTTCTTTTTGTAAGTTTTCAAGTAGTGTTCTCTTTCAACTTTACAATGCCTATATTTATTTTTTTATCCTCAGACAATAATTATATTTTATCTGTTTAAGAAACACATAAGGACTAAATACATCCCAATCAAGTGAAAACAGCATTTCATTTTTGCTTTTATGGCACTTTTACAGCATTTTAGCATTTAGCATACAGCATTTTATAGCATTTTCTTTAATATTATTGCCTGATCTTAATTGTTTTTCTTTTCTTGTAAGTTTTTCTTTCTCATCTAGCAAAGCACTTTGAGCTACATTGCTGTATGAAAATGTGATATATAAATAAATGTTGTTGTTGTAGCAAGTATAAGAGTTTGCTCAAAAGACACTGCATGGAAAACTGTAGTCATTCTTTGAATTCAACTAAAGGATTTTGCTTTCTGCCTTTCCTTATTCCTTGTTTTTGTTTCTCTGATCCACCAAAAAATAAAAGTTAACAAAGTCTTTCTATCCAAAAAGTCTATTGCCCAATTAAACTGCCTTTATTCTCAATGTGGAAACAAAACTTACAAGAGCATTTAGTACAATTCAAATAAGCAGTCCTTTTTCAACTAACTTACCCCATTTAACACTTCAGATGGGCCAAGTCAAAACCTTTTCTAATGTCCCATAAAGTGAAATGTCTTAGCAATGTAATGTAAACTCAGATATTAAATATAAGCATATTAAATCATTATGTGAATTACACATTCAGAAATCATTGTTTTCTATTATTTTGTGGTTGTATTCTTGTGTTCTTTGAACTCACTGTATGTTTGCAAAAATCTATGCATGTCTCAGAAATTTTAGAATGCTATGAATGGTTAGTGGAGAATTAGAATTTAGTGTTTTGTTAAATAGTGCCTTTACCTCATTGCCATAATAATGTTAGTTGTATTTCATTTGATTTGGTGAATACAAATTAAACATACAACATACATGAGAATTCATTATTCCCCAATAGCCCCAAGCAAGCAAATTTACAAGAAACAGACTTAGTCATATTCAATAAATTAGTGAGGAATGTGCTTGGTGACAAAATCATCCTTTTTAATAAAACCCCTGTGTGCGTTCAGGTGTCCGTGTGGGTGTCTTCTGGTGAAGTGTGCATGTGCGGGGCCACACGGCACGCGTTCAGTCTCTTCCTGTGTATTCCCTGTGTGTGCAGAGAGAGAGAGAGGCACACACACAGGCGCCCACAAAACAGACACACACAGTCGCGTGCGCGAGAGACACACACACACACACACAGGCGCGCGCGATACAGACACACACACACACACACACACACAGGTGCACGCGAGACAGACACACACACACAGGCACGCGCGAGACAGAGAAGACACAAACACACAGGCAGGACAGAGAGATAGACAGACAGACACACACACAGGTGAGAGAGACACATACACACACACAGACACAGAGGCGCACGCTTAAGAGAGACACACACACGCGAGAGACAGACACACGCACATGCAGGCCCACGAGAGAGACACACACACACACAGGCGTGCATATGCATTGTTGCAATGTTACTTTTCTTGGTTGGTTATTAAATTACGGATTTTTGCAAATGTTCATTTTTTTCCCTGTGCTTAAAACTCATTAAAAAAAGTGTTTTTAGCGAGCGGGTCATAAGGCTGTAACGTGAACTCTTGCAGTGTTAGTTTTCTCTGTTGTTCAAGGTTTTCTCAGTGTTATTCAATGTTTTTACATTTAGTTTACTATTACGCTGTGCATTCAAAGGTGTAATTAACTATATTTGTGCTTAAAAACTTAAAAAAACATATATTTACATACAGTTCATACGGTCTGGAACGGATTAAATGTATTTACATACAATCCTAAGTGGGAAATTAATTCGGTTCCACTGTATTACTGTCAGACAAAATTACAGGCATTTTACGGAAATACAAACCAGTATTACTGACAGAGGAAATTAAAGGCATACAATACAGTGACGCTTATTACAGCCACATACAAGGTCCCTTGCCATTTAATATAGACTGTTCCTACTAATGTTTATGCTACTGTTCTAGCGCCCGTTTTTGTAACGGGCTTAATGTCTAGTATTAAATAATGTGAAAGCCTTGGCTGACAAATACCGGTGCACCGAATAGGACAGGCTACCAGCCTTTCACTCCATTTACATCTCAATGTCTCAGCTGAAACCATAATGTTTTAAGAAAAATATTTTAGAGAACCAATTTGGAGTAAATGCAGCCCTTTTAAACATATTATTTCCTTTCTGAATTTGCTCTCAACTTCAAATAATACAAGAAATTATATTCAGTTCACTATCTAATCCAATTTGCCAGGCTTTGAGAATGAGAAGTTTAGAAAACAGGCTGTTTAAAGAATCTCTAACACCACCAACAAAATCATTTCTCACCGTTAAAACAACAGACTAGAGATGCAAACCAGAGAAAAAAAATAATGAAATCTGCCGAGGAACAATGCTGACACAGGCAAAAAAAATCCACAAATGGACAAATTTGTTTGTAATGTGCACAATAAACTAAAGCAAAGCCATAGAGCCACTTGAGTATTTAAGTTATGGGATGTTAATCATTTTTCCCTATGACTGCATCTCAATTGACTAAAATGTAAAAAGGCCTTTGTTATTCATATACATACTCCCTAACGATTTCTAAGGTCACACTAGTGGATATTAGTAAATATGAGGAGAACTTGAAGAGTTTACTGAACATATGCTCTTTCACCTCACGCAACTGTGTCAGGAGTCACAAAGAGACAAAATATTAAGAGACAGACAAAAAGACAAAACCGAGAGTGGAGCAAATTCAGAAACTCTGGGCGTCTAAAATAAACAGTGATTCAAGAAGATGAGGTGGAGTACTAATTACGCACAAAAGAGGTCAGCAATCCCGTAAGAATGGACATTAGATAACAATATTTGAAAATGACAAATTTGCCGACACATGGACCTTGATTTTGCTGAGTATAACTGCTGCCAGTACTTCTCTATCAAACGCAGAGACCCTTCTGCTAGTACTACATGAAATGCTTGTTGCTTATGCTTAAATTCCTTCCTGACTACTGGAGTTCACTAATGTGATGGACTTTGGCCTCCATGACAGATACTAACCACCTTTGGGCCACAGCTCCTTGCAACGTTTACTACTTCTGGGCTACTGAACATTCTTAGGCTGTTTAGATTCCATGTTTAAAAGGGGAACCAATATTCAGGAAAAGATCCCCAAAGGTGAAATCTGAATTCATTCCAAACATAGACATCTACCAGTACTTCCTGGGATATTCTGAACTTTTTTTTTTTGAAGTTCTAAGTCTGTCCAACAGACCCGCCATCCATCTGAGCCAGCTTACCATCAAGTGGTGGTCAGTTGACAGCTCAGCGTTTCCTTTTACCCAATTGTTCAAAATATATATATACCTTCAGATCAGGGGACACAACTATAAAGTTGATCAATTACATCTGACAAGAGACTCTGGTACTTTTGTGCAATATACTGTTAAAAAACATGGTATTTATTATGTATAATGAATACCATAGAAAAAATGCACTGTTCTGATTCTTATCTGTTAGACTATTCACCTCCATCTTGCCTCTTCAAGCAGTTATCCTTCATTTCCCACATGAACCTTGAGGTCTACCAGAAGGACTAACAGTGGTACCTTTCTATGTAAAAAAATTGCTACATGCAAAATGGTCAAATATTAAGCACAAACAACAGTTGAGTCTTTCTTCTCTGCAGCACAGAGTTGTTCCTGCTTATGAGTTCATATTCACAGCACTCACCTAGTAGATTATAAAAATCACCACACCCGTCTGGAGGTTCTCCTGTGAGAAAACCCCAAAGCAAGGAAGAAACTGATAAATATGGATCAAGAGCCATCGATTAGTATCACATTGCACTGGATGTTCACCTATCATGTTGACAAAGCCCACACAGAGTTTCCACAGTGTCTCAGCAATGAGCCCAATAGGGTAAAACAGATCAAAATGCCAAAAGGTGCTTGTCACAGACACATGGCTGAAGCTGTCAATTAAAATATATTACTGACTGTACATATGTTGATGTGTTGTTTTTTTAAGTTGTTAATCTTGTTTGCCTCACAACTAATTGATCTAACAATGCAGTCTGAAGTTGTGTCTCTTATATTAGTTACACAGAAGCTTGCCAGTATACTGTATGTTGTCTGCACTCAAGCGTGAGCTGTGGTCCAATGACTGGCTGCACATTCACATTTGATGCTTTACTTACTTTATAAACATAACATTGAAATTGTTCCTTTTCGTTAGCAATCAGACTTACAGTATATACTTCCTGTTGCTTAGAAATGTAGCCTACTGTGTCTTTCTGAAGATTTGGGAAGTAGATACATTTTAAAAAGTTCATGAGTCCGTAAGTAATGTAGAAAAGTATGTACATCGTTATCACAATGTGTTAATTTGTCAATAAATAGTTGTTCGTCTAATAATTACTAATTGAAAATAAGTTAAACACATCAATATTATTTATTTTATAAAAAAATGAATGGCTAATAATTAAAAATACTTACCATTTTTGCTCGGTAACTTGCTGCAATTGGAGACTGATTTGAAAGTTTTAGTGTTCTGGACACATCCTTCAGTACTGGAATATTCCCAAAATCCACCTCCATGGAACTGACATGCACTACAGGTCCTTCTCCGATGCAAGCCAACCGTACCTTCTGAAAATTTAAGAAATTAGGGTAGCATGTAGATAAATATATAGATTTCAGAAGAAGCCAAATGAGTTAAGGATTGAAAAAGAGCAGCAGCAGCACCTGACATAGAAATAGGTCCTACATTGTTCCTGTTCCAAAGAAGGCAGGTACATGTTCACCAATTAACAACAGAGCAGTCTCACATCATGAATACCTTTGAGAGGCTGGTCATGGACTATGTGATTCCTCTTGTGATAGACCACGTGGACCCACTGCCTATCGGGAAAAGATTAGAGTGGAGGATGGAATTTTCCATCTGCTCCACAAGGCGTATTCTCACCTGGACAAAGCTGGCAGCACTGTGTGGATTATGTTTTTTGATTTCTCCTGAGCCATCAATACCATCAAGCCATCCCTGCTAAGTGGTAAACTCAGAGATATGCAGGTGGATGAGCCTATGGTGTCCTGTATAGTGGACAATCTGTCGGGTAGAACTAATTGTCTGCAACTTGACATCAGCAAAACCAAGAAACTGGTTATTGACTTTTACTTGCACCACAAAGCCTCTATACACAGTCACTATTCAAGGAGTGGATGTGGTCCACTCCTACAGTTACATGGGTGTCCACATCAATGACAGGTTGGACTGGTCTCAACACAGAGGAACTGCTTTAGAAAGGGCACATCAGTCTCTTTCTTCTTAGGAGACTGTGTTCCTTTAATGTGGGTCGTAACATCCTTCACATCTTCTGTAACCCTGTGATGGTCAGTGTGATTTTCTACACGGTGGTGTGCTGGGCTGGTAACATCACTTCAAGAGATTCCCACAAAATCAACAAGCTAGTTAAAAGACCAAGCTTAGTTACATGATGGAGGTAGTAGCAAAGCAGAGAATTAAAACTAAACTGAGTGCCATTATGAGCAATGCTGCACATTCTTTCTCTGACACTCTAACAATGAGTACTTTCAGCCAATGAATTATTCAGCAGAAGTGTGTCAAGAAACAAAGCTGGTACTCCTTTATACCAACAGCAATACATCTGCATAATACCTCACTGTGACTGTGACAGCCGTGTCAGAAGTTTTCTTTCTCTTTAAATTTGTGTCTCTTTTAGTCATTCTGGTGTGTGTTCAGATTGTATTGTGTGTTTGTATTTATATACATTTATCTATCTATTTAAGTATTTAGTTACTTAAAGAGCTTCTGTAAAAAGCCTAATTTCCCTCTGGGGACAAACAAAGTCAATCTGTCTGTCTGTCTTATGAAATTTTAAACAGGTATAAAAAACGTGACAAGAAAAGGGAAAAATGGAGGTCTAGAAAACAGACATTAAAAAACAAGGGGCAACAAGAGGAAAAAAGCTAAAATAAGGAGATAATGGAGTCTGAAATAAGACAATACGGTATATGCATTTGTGGTGAATTTCTTGATTCAAAAAGGAAGATGAAACATATCATATTTACAGTTTATTCAAAACAATGCTATAAGTGGAAAACCAAGAAAAAAGAATTAATTTATGATCATATTTTAGCTGAATATTGGATATAATTAATAATTATTTCAGTGAATAATAGTCTCCTATGATTTCTTTATTCACATTGCAGTTTTGTAATTGTATATTAGGTCATCTAGACCTTTCTGCTTTTTCTCTTTATTATTACTAGTTATAATTTATTATTTATAATTTATTTTTACTTTGGAAATAATAATTTGTCTAAATACAAAAAATCCTAACGTAAAGTGAATGTAAAAACAATTCCTGATGCTCCAGGTTTGTGGCATTTAAGTGCTGGTAATCACCTACCATCCTAACTAAGTAAGCTATCACAAGCTAAAATCTAAAAGTACACTTGCTCATAAATAGTGTCTAGGTGGAAATAAAAAATACTGATATCTAAACAACATGTTATTTTTTTTATTATATATATTTTTAATTAACATTAGGCACTAGTATGTTATTGCACTAAAAGTAAAAACAATGCATAAAGAACATATATTATCTTACAAGTGGTAAATCTTCACTGCCAAAAATAGCAATGTTTGCCACAATGTCCAGTTTGCCCACCATCTTGGCCAGTAGAACCAGTGGAATGTTCAATGTAGAGTTGGGCTGGACTATACCCCGTGATTCTGAGCTTGAGTACAGCACGGGGGGATGTTCATCATATTCCTACAAGAAAAATTAAAAGCATAAGCGCCAACTTAAAAGGTTTCTGGTATCAATACAGTACAGTTACAATAATTTTCATACATTATCCCTAAGTATAAAAATCTTTTAAACTTAGACCTCCTATAATGGTTTAAAAAATTGCACAGTTCTCGCAGGAAAAGATTCTGAACATTGTAGATATTAACAAATGTATTCATTCAACATCTAGACAATTCTTTTAAAGGTACATAAATAAAGAGGGCAGCTGAATGTTTTTTTAATAGCAATAACTAGAAGAAACATGAACATTTAACATACTTTTAAAAATAAAAAAAATAATTTTAAAAAGTTCTACTATAAAAAAATCGGAGGCAAACCTTGTCTAAGAAAGGTTTGTTTTGTCAGGTACAGTATGGATTTAAGACAAAATTGGAGGTTTCATTTCTATCTTTCAAATGAATCTCACTTACTTTGTGGCGTGTAGTGCTCAGGTTGTTGGCAGTGAGGTCAGTTGTCTAGAGAATGGACCTGTACCAGGGACATACTGTATGAGTAGGAACTGAGCAAGGCAGAGAGCAAGTGTGATGCTGAACAGAAAGCATTTCATTGTCACGGTTTATCTTGCAGTGCCAGATGTAGAAATGTATGTCTGAATACAATCTTGAGTAAATATGGCTAAAAAGTGGGTGAAAACAATTAGATGGTTCACCCAATTTTAAAGTTCTAAATCAACTCAATGCCTCACAATGGCGGAGCTCAAATAAAAAGCAGTGATTTAAAAAGAAAAAGATGTAAGGTGCTCTTGACAGTATGGCCAATCCAAAAGAAAGACACTGGTTTGAAACTGATTAACTTTCTATAGCTCAAAAGTCTCCTAAAGAGAAACCAGTTAAAAGTTTAAATGGCTGAGTGTAGAGGACTTATTATATATGTTGAAAATGAATATAATCTAAGGAAAACTCACTCTGTTAAACGAGATAGTGCTTTGGCATTTGAAGACACTACTGGGCCAGTGCTAAAGGTGATCGATGTAGTGCTGCCTGCTGTATGCGCTCTACATTGCTCCGAGTTAAGAACATGCACTTGGTGTCAATGAAAGGGTAAAGAAATTGTTAGTTACCTTTATGAAATAATTAACTGTAAGACGTGTTCAAACTAAACAGTATGCTGTCACACCCAGTGAAAAGGAATGGAAAGAAGTTCAAAGTCGTTAACAAACAGCCATAGTCAATGTGACAAGACAAACAACTTTAAAACCATTCCAGCAGAACCACAGATGAAGCTGCACAAGATCCACTATCTGACTGCACATTTAAAGGAATAACTAAAAGAGTTTACAACAGTGTAAGTAAATTTCAAATATGCCATAACAGAATATAGGTGCTGTGTATATACAGCCGCCAATGCTTCATTAAACACTATTTTTTGCTGTTATACCATAATGTCAAAATGACAACAACATATTGCATCAGCCAGAAGACTAAAGCACTTCTCAAACACATGAGGTCATTAAGTAAGTGCCTGCAGTGTAACCAGAAGGGAACATCACTTAGAGATGACTTGGAGTCACATAGTTGAAAGCATCCTGTCTTCTCCTCACTTTCTATGGAGCATTGCCTTGGGTCTTTATATCCAGCAGTGTGGGATATTTAAACCAGAATGCTACAAGGGTCCAAAAGTTCAAGCACCATGACTGTGAAGTGCAGCCTGAGTTAGGAGGACTATCACATGGATGATGAAGCTGGATGGATTAGCCAAGGTGTTGCGTGCAGAGGAATCAATGAGGAGGTCGGAGTTGAAAGCCCTGCTGATTAATGTGGGATAAAAGTGTTGGCAGGTACACAGCTAAAAAACTCCTTGGTGTTCATCTTGTGCATATGTGCAGGTGGTCAAGGCATAAATGATTTATGACTTTTCTTGTGTTTAGTAGCGCATTTGCTTTTTTAGATGGCATTCCTCATGGTCCCTAACAGTGGGGAGAATGGCATAGGTGTGATAGGATTTAGCTATCTTCTTGTTCTGTGTTCTCATGTCAGAAATGAAATACACCCATCCTTCTGAGGGCTCAACCCTGTACATCCTGCATGGTCTCTCTGTGTTCCTCTCCCTGTCTCCACCCTCGACTTGCTTGTTACAATAAATAAATGAATCATTAAACTTTACTTAATTTATGCTACTGGGCTCTTGAATTGATAACAGCAATTTTACCTTTCTATTTTCTCTGTGTTAAGTCCACGGGCAGATCTACTGTACCATCAGGGGCCTCTCTTTTGAAATGACTAAGTGCTCACGCACCAAAATTCCCAAAGGGGATCTTTCCCCACTACCTCAATCAATGAAAGGAGTGAATGTCCAAAGAGGACAAACCAATAACACAATCGAATATCCGTGCAATGAAATCAGTCAATGACACGATCGAACGTTCACATGGAAAAAGCAAGGGTGGGACTTACCATGCTGGGTGTCCGTGTGTTGCATTGCTAAAAGTATGATCAGCTTTCTGTTCAAGAGCTCAATTCTTTATGTCACCCAGGGCCTGCGGGGTCTTAATCTGGGCTTGGCCAAGTCTATTGTTTACTTTCTTTTTCTCTCTCTCCCCATCTTTCCATAGTCATTTTAAGTATTTTTCTAATACATGGGGAGAACTGAGACACTGCAGTCTTTAAAGTGCACAGAGTGGAGGAAATTGGGGGCAGCTTTTGGGAAGAAATCCTATGGACACAGCATTTTCAGCAGCAGATTTTGCTGCTATTCACTACAATATTTTTAGAAAGTTGTCTGTGAATCACAAAGCCCCATAAGACTAGTCAGGAGCTCTAAGGATGGGGTAGTGGGGTATGGAGTAAGAGAGGGAGATTGGGCATGTGCACTGATACAGCGTGTTGCTGTACCCTCCTCACAACAAACCACCAAGACTGGGACCCGAGTGCAGCCATGCAATGGGCGACACCTCAGCACCACAATGCTCCAGGGTAAGTTTTTTTTTTTTTTAAGGTGGCTGGAGTGCCCCCCCAAGTTTCCCCAGCAAGCTGGAAGACCTGCTTGCAGGGCTGGATGCAGATTAACGTCATACCCAGGACAAAGTAATTGCAGGTTAAGGCTTTGCTTAACAGAGTAGAGCAGCCTTCCAATTGGCATAGATCCCTAGCCTCAGAGCCACCACTCAGCCCAGATGGAGTAAATAATTGAAAAAACCTCAACTATCCTCACATGGATGTAGGTGTAGGATAAGTAATATCTTATGTGGAGGGAAAATAAAAAATAAATTCCATTTCAAAAATAAAACATTGACATAGCTCACCAATTAGGGCAGAGACAGATGTACTAGAACCAGGCTTTGTTACATTTAACATGTATATTATATGAGGTAGTCAGAGTACAATGATTTATCAGCTTTCTTAACACATTCTGTATAATCTCAGACTAAAACTAAAAGATTTTTGTTTACTCAGAACAGAAATAGCAAAAGTGACATAATTAGTAAATCTCCTATATGATGACAATAATCAGCAATCATGCCATTTGAATTTAAAAGCATTTTATTGTGTTCACACAGCATGTAATCATAATGTTATACATATGAAATATGTTGTGACAGATCAAGACAAAAATCAAATTAAAAACTTACAAACAATAAACACAAAAATTACTATGGCAGCCTCTTCGTGCTGACACAAATTAACAGGCTCTGTCTTTAACACTTAGATTGCTGAATAAAGTCATACATGGAAGTATTTCATAATGAGCTAAAAAACAAACATATCTTATTTTGCATTGGATGGATAGTCTACATGATTTAGCAGTATTGACAGTTGCTTTGGATGTTTATCTTATCCAAAAGTTTATATAATTTAGGCACATCACACAGCTCTATTCTGTATGTACTATATTTTGTAAAATCAGCATATTAACATTGTATTAAAATGACTGTCTTCATTAATGAAGTACCTACTGTAAACCATTAATAACACACTATAAAAAAAGGCCATATTCAACAAGACTAACCTTTTTCAAGGTTCATGTTGCTTTATATATGCTCTAGTGATTTTCATAAAGTGGCACTTGTCTATAGTCACCTGCCCTCGACCCTCTGCAGTTCGCATACCAGGAGAAGGTGGGAGCGGAGGATGCCATCATCTATATGCTACACCGTTCACTTTCCCACTTGGACAGAGACAGTGGTGCAGTAAGAATTATGTTTCTCGACTTCTCTAGTGCCTTCAACACCATCCAACCTCTGCTCCTTAGGGGCAAGCGGACAGAGATGGGAGTAGATTCATACCTGGTGGCATGGATCGTGGACTGTGCTTTCTTCGGTCCTGTTCAGCCTATATACATTGGACTTCCAGGACAACTCTAAATCCTGCCACGTGCAAAAGTTCGCTGACGACACTGCTATCGTGGGCTGCATCAGGAGTGAGCAGGAGGAGGAGTATAGGAACCTAATCAAGGACTTTGTTAAATGGTGCGACTCAAACCACCTACAACTAAACACCAGCAAAACCAAGGAGCTGGTGGTGGATTTTAGGAGGCCCAGGTCCTTCCCAGACTCTGTGATCATTAGAGGTGACTGTGTGTACAGAGTGCAGACCTATAAATACCTGGGAGTGCAGCTGGATGATAAATTGGACTGGACTGCCAATACTGATGCTCTGTGCAAGAGAGGACAGAGCCGACTATACTTCCTTAGAAGGCTGGTGTCCTTCAACATCTGCAATAAGATGCTGCAGATGTTCTATCAGATGGTTATGGCGAGCACCCTCTTCTATGCGGTGGTGTGCTGGGGAGGCAGCATAAAGAAGAGGGACGCCTCACGCCTGGACAAACTTGTGAGGAAGGCTGGCTCTATTGTAGGCATGGAGCTGGACAGTTTGACATCCGTGGCAGAGCGACAGGCGCTGAGTAGGCTCCTGTCAATCATGGAGAATCCACTGAACATGATCATCTCCAGACAGAGGAGCAGCTTCAGCGACAGACTGCTGTCACTGTCCTGCTCCACTGACAAACTGAGGAGATCATTCCTCCCCCACACTATGTGACTCTTCAATTCCACCTGGGGGGGTAAACGTTAACACTATTCAAGATTATTGACTGTTATACCTGCTTCGCACTCTCCACCTTGCATTTTTTAACTTTTTAATTAAACAATTTAATTAATATTGTTTTTATCAGTATGCTGCTGCTGGAGTATGTGAATTACCCCTTATGGATTAATAAAGTATCTATCTATCTATCTAGTAATGTTGTTCTGCTTGTACTCCTACCTCATAAACTTGTTTTCACATAAGGACTAACCTGAGGAAGCAGACCACAACATGCTGGCAAACGGCTGTCATTAGCCACCTTAATGGCGTGGTGGTATGGGTAATCAAGAAAGCATCGGCCAAACTCCAAAACTGGGCTCACCAGGCGCAGGGGAGGGATAACACACCTAGGAAAGAAGAATATCGGATTGTCCAGTAATTAGTGGTTTGTTATACTTTTCAGATATGCCAATGACAGCCAATATAACTGAAATTTCCTCCGATAAAACAAATAATTTCATTGTTCACTTAAATAATATTCATTATACATACAATTAAGCATGTTGCAGCAAATGTAAAAAATGCATTTCTGCAAGCTACAGTTAAAGCAATGATATTAAAGAGTAATAAAATAATGTGAGGTCATATTTTTCACAATGTGAACATTTCTATACATAATTATTGTATGAATAATTTAAAATTAAAGGAATACTCCACCCAAAAATGACGTAACAGCGTATTCATTGACTAGTACTTCACATAAGATTAAATATTAAAGAAAAGTGAAGGAAAACATTACTGGAAGAGAACACGCCTTGTACTTGTCAGTTCACCCGTGCAGCCTTACAGACTGCTGCTATAAAATCCTGAGGTACTTCAGTTGTGGAAGGTAACAAGAACACCCAAGAAGTGACAGTGAGAGTGAACTGGTCAGTTATGTGATTGAAGGGGTGGGCTTCTTGCTTCTTTCTTTTCTTAGGCTACATTATAGGCTGGGGAAAATAAATGCAACACTATGAGAGCCAGTGTGGTATTGTTTGATCCCAGATGTATTGCTCTTACAAGATTTATATATTCTGGTATGATAGAAAGTGGCAGATTATTACTAAAGTTTTGCAAGTTTCAATCCTAATCTTGGATTCCTAAGAAGCTGATGATGTCAAGTACTGTGCATTCTCAGCAACTCCTGGGTAGGGTTACCATTGAAACGTGTATCCATTGCAAATTTTTAATTTACTAAGTACACTTTGAATGTGACAACAAAACGTCACCACTTTTTTCTAAATAAGTATGAACCCCAAGTTAAAGCCACACTGATCCTTCAAAACATAAGAATATAAAAGACACCACTTGTGTCCAAATTCACTAAGGGGTTCCCTGTGTAGGAATCTAAACAGCATGGCCAAAGCTGAACAGTGTTTCTTTACAAGCCCTTAAAATGAATCTAATAATAAAGCAAATAATCTGCTCAAGGAGAAAAACTACAAAATGACAATTTCTGGGAAAAATGAATATTTAAAAAGTGCAAATACATTAACAAATGTGAGCTTTTACCATCTCCCCACATAATCGTAATCGATAGTCTAAACAATAATGTAAATGCTATTTTATAAATATACTGTATTTAAATTTACTCAGACATGATTAAAACCTTCCCAGTTGCTGGACCCTAATGGTACTCTTGACCCCTGAAAAAATTCTCAAATAATTCTGTTTGCAAATTTTCAAGGGAGAAGAATATAATTAGCTATGACCAATTATGCAGATTTTTCAGTTTAATGGATTTTTGTTTTGTACCTGAAATTATGGAGGAGACATTCTGCCCTGTCATTATCATCATATACTAACCTGGATGAATGTGCGTTAATCAACAGAGAAAGCCATAGGGGGAGTGAGTGGTAATATACTGGAGTTACTGTTTCATAATACCTCTCCTTGAGATGAAACAGAAATATATAACAGAAATGCATAAATTCTTTTATTATATTTTTTATAAATTCTTTTTACCTGGCAAGAATTGGAAGAGCCAAAACTTCCTCCCCAACACCTTCAATATCTACCACTAATGCCACCTCATACTGTTTGACAGTGTTGGAACAAAGAGTCACCTAAAGGGAAAGACACAGAAAATCAGAACCAAACATCTTAAGGTCAGCTTTAGAAGTCCATTTTTCTCTTTCTAACTGAATTATTTCTGTTACAGAGTCGACATCTGTATTTCATTGGGAGACCAGTCCATAACAAGGCCCACCTAACGTTGACATCCCCTCTCACACATAACATAAGACAACATGCTGAAACCTATTTAATCCAATATAAGGTTGTGGGCACATTGTATTCTGTCAAAACTGGGTTCAAATCAGAAATAAGCCTTTTACACACGCAGGTCCATCACAGATCAAACTCATGCATACACACGCTCACAAAAATAGCATAGGAACACTAGTTATTCTGATGCCTTTGGAAATGTGGGAGGAAAACCAGGGTAACAGGAGGTCTGCCCCTGCCAACACAGGTAGAAGATGTAAACATCACACACTCGACAGTTGGTCGTGGGATTTAAAGATAGGAAACCGGATGTGAAAGGTTGCAGTGCTAATCACTGCATCACGGCACTGACGACTCATACGGCGCCAAGTTAGATGTACCAATTAAATAAAAATATAAATATATAAAAAGAAATCAGAGGACCTGAAGAAAATCCATGTGAGCGCTGGGAGAACATGTAAACTCCATACATGGCAGAGATTATACCATTGAACACATTTCCTGGAGTATCCGGGCAATAGTGCTATCCACGGTGCAACCCTATTTTAATAGAGTTTACTGAAAATATCTGAACACTATCTGTGCTGTATGTGGTACTCTCTACAGTGACGTTTTCCTGACATTTTCTCAGTCTTTGCCATGGCATCACAGACTGATACTTATTACAGTATATAATAAATGTATGTGGCTAAGCAATAACAATACCAGAGATGGTGAGGAGACAGGATATTCACATTTTCTGGTTTTCTCTTCAAGAACTCATACTTTGTTCCTTTTCTAAGACTAGATGATTATGCTCCACAAAAACTATTATTACCTGTATTTCATGACGTCCATTTGAGCAGATGCATTTAGCACATTTGTACTCATGGGGCTCTGAAGTTCAATTAGAGTAATAGAAATAGTGTCCAAAGCACAGGTTAAGAATGCAGGATATTGTGGTATATAATCAGTCTATCCAAATCACTGCAGTAGCAAACAGGTGCCAGTCTATTACAGGGCACACTCATGTCCACTTTTAAATTAGCATTATGATGCTAGGATTAATATAATTAAAGTGGATTGAGTCATTGGTGAATAAGGTGCACTGCCAAGGTAGAAACCCCACTCTCTCTGACGTGCAATGTTGGAGAATTCAATTAGTGATTGACAAGAAATACAAAGGAATTTGTTGTTTCACTAAATGTCTGTTTGCAACGGTTGGCAGCTTTATTAATTTGATTTTTTGAATTAAATGTAAAACATACTTGTTATAAATGATGTTAAATGGTTTGTGTGCACATAATAAATGGAATAGGAGGTGTACGTACTGTTACACATCACTGCATAAACCCATTTCCTTTCAACATTTTCTAATTACTTTAATTTTCCTCTGCAAAAGAGCCAACTGTCTACAATTTCAGCTTCCTCATCTTTCACAAAGTAACATTTACTGGTAAAAAGACAAATGATGTCTTATTCTTAATATTAGCCAATCCTTCTCCCCCAGTGCTTTTACATTTAATCCTCCTTAAAGGAAAAATGCATATCATTTAAATACATTACAATGGAAGAGGAAAATTTTGCATTGTAAAGGCAGCTGTCACTGTGCTCTGCCGCAGGGCAGGATTTTGTGGCTTCAGCCTTACACTTGAAATGTATTACAGAAGAAAAAATATCGCAATGAATGAATATTTAAAAGTTAAATCTTCTAGCGTTATGGGTATATTACAATAAGGATGACACTGTGGTGCAGTGCTTATTATTGCTGCCTCCCAGTTCTGGGTTTGAATTTCCCCCCAGATCTACTGAACTTGCTCCATCTTCCGTTGACCTCATGGGAAAACCTTCACACCCCAGTGTACTCCTAGACCACAAGAACTTGCACCTTTACCTGCTTGATGGATTTTTTTGTGTGTCCTACAAAGAACAGTGCTGATTCCCCAGGAAGTCTATGTCCGGCAAAAAGCACACACCAGTTTACGTGACAAAAAACTCTGTTAATATTTCTTTCTTGACATAACTTCAATGAACTGGCGTTCCACCTTGGACTGCTTCCTACCTTTGTCTTGATGTTGACAGGATAGGCTACAACTCCCACAACACATATTTAGGGTTATAAAAGGGATGGATGGATGGACAATGCAAAGAATAATTTATTACTTATAAGCAAAAATAAAGGTCGCCTCTCGTCGCCAGTTATTTTGTATCTTTTACACAGTAAGGGATTAAAAAATTCAAGCTCACTGATGTTGAAAGCAGTCTCTCTTGTGGATATGGACGATGTCTGTATTAAATACAAGAAAGTTTCTTATAATGCACTTGTTTTTTATTCCTTTAGTGCTGAAATACTCAAAGTGTGGGTCAAAGAGCTTGTAATGGATCAACGCACCATAATTTACCTTTCAAATGCTGAAATTGAGTTATTTTGAGCGTGAAGGCTCACTGAGATGCTGTCATTAAACAGAATTCAAGATCTGCTACTGCTGCCGAGGTGCCTCTGAGAGTGCCAGTGATAACAGTGGATTACTGCATTGTGCTAGCGATTTTTCATGCTGAGCTAAGAAGTAATGAGTGACAGTGCAGCCTTATTGATGGCAGTCAAGAGGAGCACTGAAGGTTGCTCTCGAGAGTGACAGAAATGACAGGATTATATTTAGAGCATTATTTAGAAATACAGCTATAGATGTCCTCAAATTTCAAAAGAAAAGACCCACCATATACTCCGTTATTCACATAATGATCCATATCTCTTCTGGCACATGTCTAAACTATGATAATGCTTTGCTTCATATGCATTAATTGAGGTAATACCTATTTGTACAATAATGCTTGCCATACATTAAATAAGTATAAAGAGAGAGAGAGAGGTTTGGAGCACGCGTTGATACAGCGCATTGCTGCACCCACCACATGATAATCCAACTCAGGATGCCAGATTAGGATTCACGTGCAGCCACGCGACGGGTGACACCTCAGCACCACACTATTCAGATGTGTGAGGTTTTTTATGGTGGCTGGAGTGCCAATTCTGCCACCAACCCCCAGATTTTCCCTGCAGGTTGGATGGCCTACATGAAGGGCTGGATGCAGATTAACATCATACCCAGGATGAACCAATTTCAGGTTAAGGGCCTTGCTCAAGGGCCCAACAGACTAAAGGCTAATGAATAAATCTTCAATGAAAGCAGTATGATTCAAGCTTAAGCACATACACTGATGGTTATTAAATGTCTGCTGTCATTTTTTCGTGTGGCACTGATGTACGGGGCTATTGAGTCACAGCTCCAGGTTTGGGGGTTTAATGCCAGACCCAGTCACTGTCTCTTGAAACACATCCCTAAAATAAAGCAGTCTAGGTTGATGAATGACTTTAAATGGTACCAATGTAGGTGCACTTACTGTTTATTTTGACAGATTGTTTCATTTACTCAGGAATAAGATCATTAAAAATCCTAACAGACTGGAATTATCACTACATCCAGCCATTATCAAATACTGTATACTCAATGACATTTCTGTATTAAAGGGCAGAGGTTACCTTCCAGATGTTTTGCAAAATAAGTAAAAAGCTCCCCTCAGTAATTTTGCTTATTGAAATGTTTATAACAACCCCCAGCTCTGTCTTCTAAAGCACTTTATTTCTATCATATCCTAAATGTAATTATCTAGAAGAATGCTGCTCCTCATAGTATGGTTTCTAGCTGCTGAAAGCCTGTTTCCGCCCGGGTAGCTCAATTGGCCCTGTTCTTGATTTACCCTTGGGTATTAAGGCTACAGCCACTTATTTCTGACATTTTAATGATGACTGCCTTTATTTTTATTTTTATTTTTTTTTTGCTATTCTGGTTGTAGCTTTTTCAAGTCAGGGCTATGCAACACACATCAATGAAAAGGTATGAAAAGTCCAGTACTATTTTCTGCCTTAAAGATAGCTAGAATAATACAAACATAAACAGATAAAGTAAAAAGAAAGCAAATCAATAAGAATGTATCAAGCACAAGACATCAGAATTGATGATATCTTGATTTTCACCCACCATTGAGGAGGAACTCATGCTTGTGCTAAATTTGAAAAAGCCGCCAAGGAAGCATCACACGTGCTCTTTCCATGCTGTCAAAAGGGAGATGGCAGCATGATTCTCTTGATTCTGTTGTGACTTAAGAGAGCCAAAGCATGCAAGTTCCAAAAAGCACTTCCAAAATGTCCACTAGACAGGAAAACAATCAAACCCAACTAGTAACAAGGGCAAATATGGAACTTCATAAAAATAAAAAGGTTTTATTTCTACAAAAATGCTCTGTCAAACAGTGAAGTTCCATAAAGCACAAAAGGTATTTGACTAAAGAATAAGGCAATCCCAAGCAAACACAGTCCCAAAATTTACAAATCCAAAGTGAGGTCAAAATGTAGGGGAGAAGGTCAAAAGTCGAGATGTATCAAAAAGGCCAGCAGAAACACAGAAACATGCCAAAATTCCCAAGTTCACATAAATGAACTGCCAGGAACTATGGGATACCCTCCAGATTTAAAGACCAGAGGGCAGCTCCTGGGGGTGAGTGGCACGATGGCCCAGCCTCTTGGGGGACCATCTACAAAACAAATGGAACATAACCAAGGCATTGACACAGACAAATTGAACATCAAAGAATACAAATAATAAACACAAGCAATATTCATGTGAACAAAAGATGGTCAAAAAGGACATAAAATAGAGCTCAGATCCAAGGATGCATGGCTGAAACATAACAGTTTTAAAAAAGTGCAAAGACCTGGTAGGGGAAGAACGGGTGTGCAGAAAATCATTTTTTCAACCAGCCTTACGTGGTGCAGCAAACAGCTGGCTGTACTGAGGTTGCTGCTGCCTGACAGTCCCCGAGCCACACTGTGTGTGTAGTATGTGCGTTCTTCCCATGTTTCAGTTGCTGGCTCTTTTTCACCTCAAAGCCGTCTGATTCTAAACCTGAGGTCTTGCTGTTTCAACATTGGCAGTTCAGAGTCAATAACTTTTCCCGAGCAGCAGGTGGTTTGCGAGGCTCTCACTCTTGTATAGCATTTTAATCTATAAGGCTGTATTTTGTCAGATGATGATGATGATACCAGACGGTACCAGAATGATCTGATGCCAATGGAGACAGACCAGGCACCAGCATCTCATTGTTGGATTTATTTTTTGTTGCGTGAAAAGTATGTGAACTTGTATGTTTTGCTAATCTTAAGTAAAAGAGAGAAAAATATTATTAGTTGGGTAAGTTCATGTAAATGTTAGAGACGTCTGCATACATAGTGGAAAATTCTGCGATGGCCCCTGAGTTTTCAGGGCAAATTCACCACTAAACCTGTTTAATCCAATTTAGGGTCACAGAGGCATGGAGCTTGCATAGCACATCAGGTATAAATAAGGAACCAGCTCTGAATAGTTCAATGTGACTGGTATTTATCATTAAAAAAGAATTACGATTTTCATTTGGCAGCATAACACCATTTAAAGTATAGAGTCACCATGCAATGTTACTTTATTATGGTTAAAGTAACATCTTTGTCTTATTGGTACCGTCTAATGGTTCATTCATCCATTATTATTTCTAACTTATCTTACTCCATTTTAGAGTTTTAGAGAGCTACTGACTATCTTGGCAACACCAGATGAAAGGCAGGAGTAAAATATAGAAGGAGCACCAGTCCATCACAGTGCATATCACTACAAAGCCAATTTAAAGTCATCAATGAATTGAATTTTCATGTCTTTCAGACTTGGAAGAAACCCAAATCTGGAGAAAACATATGTGGGCATGGGGAGACCATGTAAATTTCACAGAAAAAGCGAGCATGAACCCACATCCTTGGATTTGTGAAGCTCCATCTTAAACTACAATGACACAACACATTTAGCAGAAATTCATTACTATAACTCCATACAATAAGGGTATATAAAATATGAAATTAGAGTTTACAAAAAAACAGTATGTCATATATTATATTTTTAAAAAATCTGAATTAATCATTGTTCTCTTGTACCTCCACATCCATCAGGCTTAGTGATCGAATGGTTCCTCTGCTTGGGGTGACAGTGAACTCTCTTAAATTTAAAGCCTGGGAATTGCTTCTCCAACTGGTTCGGCTCATGTCTGCAACCTGAGTTGTGCTTGTCATGCTTGTATCTGCAGAGCCATCACCTGGGATGCGCAAGCTAAACATGATGGGTACTAAAGATGTGTTATTCAGACAGCAATTTAAGGTCTGAGGAAAACCTATATATAAGAAAATGTGAAAACAGAATCAGAAAAGATAGATTTATAGACATTTAGCAGAAACAATTATCAGCTTAAGTCAATGCTCAATTCCTAAACACATCTGCACTTGATCTAAACAGGACAGCAAGAGATAAGAAATTAAACTCACTTTTTGATTCTATGAATCAGTTTACCTAAAGCTGAAGCATAAAAAAACACTCAGAATGTATTTAAAGTGGCCAGACACAATAGACATGGCTTATTGGAAAACACACAGTTATGCTAAAAAAGCATTTGGAAATAAACATTACTCAAATAACATTTTTCAGAATAATTTACAGCATGCATAAATATATAATATGCAATGTGTGCCTGCTTCTTTACTATTAAATAGTCCAAAATCAATGTCTTACAAGCGGTGACATTTGTGACAGTCCCACAACATCATTCTACATAATAAAAAAACAGCAACACCAATAAGGGTTTAAATTATCATTTCATTAGAGTATTTATTCTAAGTTAAAGTGCTTGAATATCTTGAAATAAAGATCACCATCAGAAGCTGGAGTGAACATCAATAGTACATGGGTGACAGTAATGTCACACACTCTTTTGTCTGTGAAGTAACTTTTCCTGTCAATTGTACAAAGTCTTCTGTGCTAAAACACATTTCTCTGAATTTACCTTAAGGTGCCACTGTGTTCCAAAGACAGCATTGGGATGAACAACTCATAAAACCTCATAAACATACAATGTATTTTCCGTACATTGGATTAAAAGGTTTGATATTATATGAAGGACATTCATCCATACTATTGAGTCAGGAGTTTCAACTGCACTCTTTGTTCACAGGTACATAAAATCAATCGCAATGCCATGCAATCTCCATTTCTGCACATTGGCAGTAGAATAGGTCATACTGAAGAGTTTGGTGACTTTAAATGAGGCACTGTCATAGGATGCCACCATTGCCATGAGTCAGTATGTGAAATCTCTGCTCTGGTAGATCTGCCCAGTCAACTAAAAGTGTTTTTAATGTGAGGTGGATGCATTGAGGAGCAACAATAGCTCAGCCATGAAGAGGTAGACCACACTAACTCATACAGCTAGAACAATATGTGCTGAAGTGTGTGGCGTGTAAAAATCACCTATCCTCTGATGCATCATTTACAACAGAATTGTAAACCGCTTCTGGAAGCAACATCAATACAAGAGCTACATCATGAACTTCATGAAATGGGTTTTCTTGGCTGAACAGATGCACACCAACATAAGTTCTTTATGTACAATGCTCAGCATCAGCTGGACTGGTGCAAAGCACACCGCCATTGGACTCTGGAGCAGTGGAAACATGTTCTGGAGAGACAAATCACACTTCACTATCTGCAAGTGCAATGGACGAATCTGGGTTTGGTGGATGCCAGGTGAACACAGCCATCAAAATTGCACAATGTTTGTTGTAAAGGTTTGTAGAGCAGGGATAATGGTCTGGGGCTGCTTTTCAGGGTTGGAGTAAAGTCCCTTGGTTAAAGTGATGGGTACTGCTAATGCTACATAATAGAAAGACATCTCAGATACTTCAGAGCTTCCATGTTTGTTGCACAAACCCAGGACCTTAAAGATATGGTATGATGAGTCTGGTGTGGAGGACCTCGAGTGACCTACATAGAGCCATGACCTCAACCCTACTGAACAGCTTTGGGTTGAAATGAAATGCTGATTGCAAGCCAATTGTTCTCATTCAATATCACTATCTGACCACACAAATGCTCTTTTAGCTGAATGCGTAATTCCCAGCCATGCTCCAAAATCTTGTGCAAAGCCTTCCTAGAAAAGTGAAGGCTGTTATATCTGCAAATTAGGAGTGGGTGGTGGTTCTCAGCTCCATATTAATGCCCTTGGTTGTGTAATGCGATATAGCTGTAATGGTAAGTTGTCCACAATCTTTTGGCCATACAATGTATGTAAGGGTGCTTATTATAGAGCATACCTGCACACTGCTCTTTGTCAAGCAAAGTAATGCATTTGTATTGAAAAACTTTGTTCTAATATGTTGCCTAAGTTCATTCAAAAGTAACACAACACTACTTTCTGCCTGGTTTCTGCTTCAGACTTAATCAATTTCTGTGTCTGAAAATGTAACCTCTCTTAGCACTGTGAACTGCCAATTTGTTACCTGCTCCTGACAATGTATTACCTACAAAGTCACCTCTTATTTAGTGAGAAGTGCCCTCTTGGACTTATTGTTGTTGCTGTTATGTATCAGACAAGACTTCATTCTTGGCTCAAGTATTTTTTCTCTTTATTTAATCTTTTTGTTTTCCTTCGCAAATTATTTTGTGTATTATGTTATTAATTCTATTTCTGTTTTTGTCCTTTCAGTGTTTTATCGAATTCAATATTGTATTGGTTATTATTTCTGCAGTTTTGTGTCATGTCATTAATGTATGTATTTTTCATGTTTTCTACCCTTTTCCTTTTATATGAAGCCCCAGGTGTCTGGGCCACCTAGTCGTGCACCTGGGGACTGCCTTCATCAAAATATAAGGAGAAACTGTAGTTATACTGTAGCTTCAGCGTTGAGATTTTCTTATTGTTTATTCATATTTTGACTTTTGTTGTTGTTGATATCTAGTTTCTGACCCTATTTTATTAAATTAAAATACTGTTTCTGGTTTTCTGCTCCTGGATCGATTCACTTTTTAGCCTACTGTTTGATATTTTTCTTCTCTTGCCTTGATTTTTTGTGTAATTCCTTTTGAATTCTTTCAATAAGTATTTAAGTACTAGGGTGTTGTATCATGTTAGCCGTTATGGATGTAATGAGAAGTCAAGCAAAATGACACCTTTTATTGGCTAACTAAAACAATAATAATATGCAAGCTTTCAAGGTAACTCCTGCTTGAAGAAGGGGCTTGAGTTGCCTCGAAAGCTTGCATATTATAATCTTTATAGTTAGCCAATAAATAGTGTCATTTTGCTTGACTTCGCATTACAATAAGTATTTAAAAATTAAAAGCAATGTGTTTGGTTCTCTTGGGACATAATTTTATGTAAAAGTCTGTATTTATGTGTATTTTGTGTTTTACTGTCGATTCTGAATTACTCTGTTTCTAATTATTTCCTGTTACTCTAAATACACCTCCATTCCCTGTACGTTGTGGGTGGAGCCTCAGGAGGCGGGGCCACCCTGATAGCACCACTCCTGAGCCCTCTTTCTGGCTATTTATGCCAAAGCAGAGAGGGTTCAGATCAGGATAACATTTTGGTTTACTGGAGTATTGTGACTATTGGTATTTTGGATCTTTCTGTTTTCTCTGACCTTCTTGTTTTTATTTGGGACTTGTTTCCTATACAATTTCCTTTTAGGTAAATCATTTTGAGCCTCTTTTTGGCTTTTTTGTAAATTTCTTATTTTTTGTGAATAAATCCTTTGTTCACCCTTTTGTGCACAAGCGTGGAGTTTTCAGTAATGCTCGTCCTCATGGGGCTTTTGCTTTATTTTGGAACATTTCTGTTTCTTTTGCCAGCTCCCTTTGTTTGGGGACTACTAAGCCAGACACTTAAGTAGTGAGCGAGCGAGACTGGGTAAGTCTCATTTGGGTTCTGGCTCTCTTTTGGGGGACTCACACACCTTTCAGTTATATTTAAGACCCCATTTCATAATAGTTTGCACAAAGAGTTCTTTGGATACTTGTGACATTAACTTTGTTTCAATTTTGGGCCTGTGCAGGTCAGACCCTTCTAGTTGAGTTTGAGCCTTTGCTGCCTTTGGTGCAGAGGCTTGTTCTTTTAGTTCTGACCTGTGTTACTATGCAGGTGTGTATTTTGATTTTATTGAAGCCTACGTCCATTTTTGATGTAGGATCATAACAGTTGCCACAATAGATGTCAGACATGTTATAAAAGATGGAATTTACCAACAATTATTTTTACACATACAGGTTATGCAATCCTAAAAGAAATCTGAAACATTGGAAAACTGAATAATATTTGAACACTGTCAGAATAAACGAGGCTTTGAGAATGTTCTAGCCATCTAAGAAGTCTTAAACATATTACAAACAGAGGCTAATTAATCTTTGACCTCTTTTAATAATTGAAACCTCTATAGAAAACTGTAAACTCACCATAGGGCACATCCCCAAAATTCAAAGCGGGTATATTAAAATGAAATGTGGGGCCGATGACACATCCCCTGTAAAGTAAACAAGTATATCACTGAAGTATACAGAGCATACTGAGTTGGTAAAAAAAATCAGTTAAAAAATGGTTCACAAAAGCTATGGTAGTCTCAAGAAGTAACAATTGCTCATTTTCTTAAGAATTACCACTATTTTCTTATTTAGTGGATTTTCAACAGTAAAGGCAAATTGAAACAGATAGGTAGTATTCTGTAGAACCCAGAAGGAAAAGACATAAAATCCATGCTAGAAACAGCAACACAATGTATATTCAGAAATGCTTCTCTTTTTACTTTTGAATAAAATAATCTTAAGGATAAGAAATCCAGTGTAGTGTCAGGGTCTCAAGTGTTACATGAATTACTAGCTCCAAAAAAGTAATACGGTATAGATAAAAAATAAAAACCGTACACACACCTGTGATGAAAACATCCAAGAATTTAAAGGTTTAAAATTGCCTTTTGTCCTTTAATCCGTGAAATGTCTAATCACAGCTAGTATAAGAATATTCAATATGCCAGTGTTCACCTCAGAGCCTTTCTTTGTGTCATTAAAAAAGATTCTTTGTCACGCTTGGTTTCTTAAAAAAGGTAATTAAAAAAAGAGAGCATATCCATTCATTTCCGAACCATCTTAACTGATTCAGGGCTGTTGGGGACGGAGCCAATTCTTGCGTGTCACATACGTGTTACTAGCCATCTCCAAAACGTGAAGTAGTTCATTATTTATATTTACTTTTACATAAATTGGGTTGGCATACAGTAACTTACAAAAGAGGTCAACATGATCGACTACCATCAGTCTGGGGGACTGTCTGGGAACAAGTGCTACAGGACAAGATTACAAGATTGACCATCACAAGTGAAGAGCTCAAAAACAGAAATGCAAGTGAGTTACAATTCCTAGATCATAAAACCTACAGCTAATATCAGAAAATCACCAAACAGATTGATGGAGTCAGCATTCTGAATGGAGGGAGGCAGCTCGTTCCAACAGCTAGGAGCTACACATGAACAGAGTCTGAACTCGAGATTTAACACCACATACAGGTGTCATCACAACACCTAAGTGAGTGAGAAGAAGCATAGGACCTCACAAGTGTCTCCATATATATAGAGCCGAGCCATTGACTGCTCTGTTGGCAAACATCAAGGATATGAACTTAATACATACTGCTACAGAAAGCCACTTTAGTGATTGAGAGAGCGGCTTGGCGACAGCAGAGAGTTCCAATGTACATTCCAGCACAAACCCATATTCTCTCAAATTAGACCAAATCAAAGTCTTTTGGAGGTGGGAGTAAGGTTGGAGTACCATGATGAAAAACACACATACATTTACAGCAATGGCTGAAAGGCTGAATTTCCCATTGATTGTGGAATATCCATTACAACCCTAAGTGAAGTTACCTGCCAACCTTGTAGCACACTGTGATGCAGGTTGTTTGCCACTTTCTGCATTCATAATGGATCCTAACACATGTGCTTATTAGCAATTCATTCTCTGAAAAGTGATTTTTCACAAATGGTTATTGCAATTAAGCTTGAATTCTGCTCCATCTATGTGGGCTTCCATCTTAAACTCAAAGATGCTAGGTAAGGATAAACTTCTTCATGTAACACCTTTATTGTGTTAAATAGCTTGGCTCATAAGCAAAAGGGTAAATTACTAATGTAAGAAATGATACATAACAGGACAAACATGAATAAGAAACTTCAGATTGTGTTCTGTATTATAAATACTTCATTTCTAAAAAAAACAAGTGCCAGTTTTTGCTAATCTTTGCATCTCTTTTGTACCTGAAAGTGATGGATATATTCTGCGGACTGCTGTCTACAGAGAACTGAAAATCCTCCTGGAAGTCCCCGAGAATACCTGAGGAGAAGTTAACATGGATGGCCTGAAAGCCACCTGGAAGGACAATCCCTTCACTAGGGTTAAAGGTGAAGCAGGCCCCTAAGGCAGAGACTGGAGGTACCAAGGTGAAAATTGCATCAATGTCCCCTTTGTTAGCAAGAAGTACCTGAGGAAAAATAAAATGAAGAAAACTTAAATTAAACATTAATTCACAAGCCTATAAAATGAAAAATAAAACCCAGTAAGATCTAAAATCAAATGTTACACCTTTATATTATAGTAGCTGTGCCATCCGGGCTTTGCAGAGGAAATTTCCTCAGACAATGGAACTTCATTTCAGTGCTGTTGGTAAATTGGGTGTATAAGAAATACGATGTAAGTAACCAAGTACTTTTCTGTATACGATTTTTGTTGATTCTCTCACCCCTACCCAGAGGCTAATGTTATTAGTTCACTGGAGTTCCTTACTCTTGAACGTGCTACGTATAATTACCAAGGAGGAAAACATTCCTGCTGTACTCTGTATCAGTTCTTGCTTTTCCTAGATATTGACTTTGGCTCTTTTTGATGGTTATTGCAAAACATAATTTTGGAGGAAACTGTACTGTTTTGAACTCAAACAGACAATTAGCAGGAATAATGGGAATTCACCCTGAAGTGCATCCTATAAAAATAGCAGCTTTAATCCAATTTGAATGGGGCGCTTTGATCATTAATCTTGTGTCATGCCATTACAAAGCTTTGCAGTGCCTATATCACAAGCAATGCACACTGAATCATAGTTTACTTTAACTTCTTGCGTACAGCATTGACTTTTACAGGTTGTGTATTTACATGACTTATGAAATCAATTGAACATTATAAGCAATTTACAGAAAAGAACAGGTGAAAAGAAATAATATTGTGAACTTTGTACAATGTCCACCTCTTTACTTAGCTGTGCAAGCCCTCACTTCTGACCTGCGTTGTACCCAGTGGGCTGTTACGCCGTATCAGAACATTCGTGTGTGTACTTTATAAACCAGAATTCAGCCGCACATCACAGTCTGACCTCAAAGAGGGCACCCCAGTCCTCTGCAATAATCCCATTTTGACATTTTACCTGTTTAAAAAACTGTTTCTTTGCTAACCCTTTTGGTCACTTTCATTTCCTGATCCATAATTCTTTTTTCCCATTGAATTCCTAAGCTCAATACACCAACTGCATTTAAAGTATATTTTCTGAATAAGATTTTTTTGGGAACAGTTATGTACTTCAGATTTACATTTTTTTTCCTCCTGAAATTGACTGAGTTATTAAAAACATGATAAACAGGCGGCCGGCACGGTGGCGCAGTGGTAGCGCTGCTGCCTCGCAGTTAGGAGACCTGGGTTTGCTTCCCGGGTCCTCCCTGCGTGGAGTTTGCATGTTCTCCCTGTGTCTGTGTGGGTTTCCTCCAGGTGCTCCGGTTTCCTCCCACAGTCAAAAGACCTGCAGGTTAGGTGGATTGGCGATTCTAAAATTGGCCCTAGTGTGTGCTTGGTGTGGTTGTGTGTGTCCTGTGGTGGGTTGGCACCCTGCCCAGGATTGGTCCCTGCCTTGTGTTGGCTGGGATTGGCTCCAGCAGACCCCCGTGACCCTGTAGTTAGGATTCAGCGGGTTGGAAAATGGATAGATGATAAATAGACACACTACTTAAGAATAGAATGGTTTTGATAGTTTGCTGGACTGGTGTTCAGTTTATGCCCAATCTCATACAGAAGCTACAGTACGTGCCTCCAGTGAAGAGCACCAGTAAACGTGTGTTTACATAACATAAAGCGTATTTGTAGTGCACGTTTTGAGCTTATTTGAAATGACAAATTCTCTGCTCTTTAAAAATGCTGTGTTAGTATATGTTCAAAGGATCTATTAAATGTAATGCTGCATTTGAGAAATTTTTATATTAGGGATGCTCTGATCAATTGGTCGGCAATCAAAATTGGCTGACTTTCACTAAAAAAAGACTTGATCGGTGATCAGTGAAAAGGCTAACCACAAAAACTAACATTTTCAGCCTGTCCTATTCTAAACTTTACAGTACTTTAGTTGTAGTGCTTCATCATGCACAGCATTACAGTAGTTGAGCCAGAACGCCTTTTTTTGCTTTTGCAGCAAAACTTCCTGCAGTGTAAACAAAAAGCAGCGAGTGGAAGCTTGTTTTATCAGTGATTGAGAGATGATTGGTATATTAGCCTTTATGTTAAAAACAGTGGAGTAAAAAAAGTGACAAAAGTAAGCAGAGAAGTCGGCTTGTGCATTGAAACAAACAGCTACTTCAAGAAATTCAGACCTTTTTATTTTGTCCTTTAAATTAAAGCAGACACCACTTGAGTTTGGATTGAGTACTTGCTTAAAACGTAGCAGCTTACACTTTTAATTGGAAAAAGAAAAGATAAAGACTCACTTCAAATGGCTGCTTTGTAAACAATATGCCTTTTTAAAGATTTGTACTGTGTTTATTATTTGGTGCTGGGTGTCATACAGCACAAGTTTTGGTAAGAAACAAGTACTACAGAAGTAAAATAGTAATCCATATTTTATAATTACACCTCAAAAATTCTGAATGTTTAGTTGTACACACCTGTACAAATAGTGAATGTAAATTTCAACAGTAAAACTCTGTAGTGCAATTAATGATTAAGAATAATTAAAATATATGTGGTATATTTGTATTTAAGCAGTGTTTAATTGCCAATATAACTACATAACTATATATATATATATATATATATATATATATATATATATATATATATATATCGTGGCAGATGCCTGGAAGGACCAGGAGGGGGACAAAACCTCATTTGGACCATGAGAGGGCAGCCATCCTGGTCTTCACTGGGGCCACAGGATCAGAGCTTAGAAGCTCAACCACCAGGGGGCGCCTGGAGTATTATTGAGCCCTGGATTGCAGCACTTCCACCACAACTGGGCAAGGGCCCCAGCCATCCATGACAATATATATATATATATATATATATATATATATATATATATATATATATATATTTTTTTTTTTGTTAGATAAATGGTTAAAACTAGTTTTTTTAATTAAGCCTTGTTTCAGAAATATACATTACAGAAAAAAAAAACTAAACAACAGGACAGCTTGTAATTATGAGAAGCATTTTATTTTCTTACATATATATTATGGATACAGATTTCTGTACATATTTTATTAGTTAAAGTATGTACTTTAAGGAAATTTTATTTATTTTAGTATTTTATGATCACTGAACAATTAGAGCTTAATACATTTTCTTAATAAAAATGAACAGTTAACACTTGTGGTCTATAGTTTAATTGTAAAAATACACTTTAATATAGGACATAAGAGTTTTTTATTTGTCTGGTTATACAGGAGATTAGTGAAAAAAAGTTTTTAAAGGGTGTCAGGGATGCCAGGGGCAACGACCCGGCCGGGACGCCATGAGGGACCGGAAGAGGGTCAGTGCCCACCCTGGATCACGAGGGGGCCGCCTTCCTGGTTGCTCTGAGGGCCACGGGTACAGGGCATGGAAGCTCCACCCTGTAGGGGCCCGTGGCCACCGCCAGGAGGCGCCCCAATGCCTTGGGGACTTGTTACCCCGCCACACCAGGAAGTGCTGGGGTGAAGATTTAGGACGGCACCCGGAGAGCTGCCGGGAGGACAGCCGGCACTTCCTCCACGCTGGGGCGTGGCCAGAGGAGGAATGCCGGGAACACCTGGGGCTCATCCAGGCACTGTTTAAAAGGGGCCGTCTCCATTCACTCAGCGCTAGAGTCGGGTGGAAGGAGGACAAGGCAGAAGAGAGTGGAGGCGGCCCGAAGAAAGGCATATTGTGGCCAGGACTGTGTGTGTTTAGGGTTTGTGCACTAATTTGGGGGTCTTAGTGACCATTACTGGGTCTGTGTGACCGGTACGAACATTTGTAAATATTGTAAATAAACGTGTGGTGGTTGAGAAACAACACGTCCGCCTGTCTGTGTCCGGGCCGCGTCCACAAGGGATAAAGAAAAAATCTGAATCGGTATTGGTCGATCAAGTAACATGAAATCAGTGATTGGTGTCAGCCCTAAAAAACCTGATTGGAGCATCTCTAATTTATATTTTAAAAAGTAGCATACATTTTTTTTTTCTGGTAGCAGAGTTAACAGCAGTACGTGTTGGCAGACACAGGTAAGTCATTATCAATATCTTCTGAACAAAATCACGTGGCAAAACAAAATTCAAAGCCCAAAAGGACAACGCTAAGGTGTTAAACAGGAATAAGGAGCTTTCAGATTTTTTAAAGTCATTCACTATTGTATTAAATAAATTTAAGGACCAATTTTTGTAAAGTGTGCTCATTTTTAAATTAACTGGTAGCATCACTTGCAAAAGCTGCATACTGATGCTAAAAGAGTGATGGGGGAAGGCAGCTACTTTTGAACACTGCCTCCCCCAAGACACTAGACGGCAGCTCCCCTGGAGTATTGTGGTGCACTAGATTCCCACAGGGCATCCTTGAACTTAGAGCTCGCTATCTCAGCCCTATTGGGTGCCGCCAGGGGGTACTATGGAAGGACCGGGGGAGTCGTGCTTCCCTTATAGTCCGGAAGTACTGTCAAGTCACATGGACGGAAGCCCCAAAGTACTTCCGGGCGGATCAAAAAACTGGGATTCTTCATCCGACCCAGAAATGCTGGCAAGTTACATGAGAGGAAGAACAGAAGCATTTCCCGGTCAAGAACTATATAAAGGACTACTAAAGACCCAGCAAGGGAGGTGTGGAGGAGAAGATAAAGAGAGAGTGAGAGAGAGATAGAATTGGAATTATTGTGTTTATTGCCTGTAATATTTTGGCTGTGGTGCCTTGGGCACTGTTAAGAAGAAAAGTGATTAAAACGTTTCTTATTGCTTTTACTTTGTGTCCTGAGCACCTGCCTATTGGCGTTAAAGGGGCAACAGTGGCCCCTAGCGTCTCATAAGAAGTCATACTAATTGCTTTCTGGTCACCACATTTTTAGCTATTTTGTAAATCCTGGACATAAAGTATGCAGCTACATTCCTTTATATTTTAAACAATTTATTTAATAATTGAAAAGAAGCACAAAGCTGGCAAACCAAGGGAATGATGATCATAAAACGATAAGGCAAAATGATTTGCCTAAAAGGTACCTTACAGCCACCACTGCCATTCCAAAATTCTTAATCAGAATCCACAAAGAAAGAAGGAAAAAATCCAGAATAACCGCAAAATCCAAACAGTACTTACTATAAAGGGCTCAACTCCACAACAAACAGTGGTTTTCTAACAGACCTTAACCTGGTGGTGATGTCAAGGTGGATCCACCTCTTGGGGCTCCACTCACAGAGCACAAATAGGTATACAATACAATAGTTAAACACATTATAAACAAACATCATACAATTACAAAACTGCACATAACACAAAACCAATCCAAAAACAGAATTAACAAACATATAACAAAAAAGGCTTAATACTAAAAGAAAACAAAAGGTTTGAGTCAAAGGTCAGAGCCAGAACTCCTCTAATGATGGATATTTTAGTCATTTAAGGGCTAATGTATTTCAATTTACACATTTTGACATTGTAACAACTAAATTAACAGTGTTAAAAAAGAACTTGCCTCTAAGTGTTGAACAAACACTAATTAGTTGGCTTTTGTGTTAAACAAATCCTGACAGATGTACAGCATGTCTGCAAGCTGAAACATTCAGACTAATCAAGAGTGTGTGGATCCTCAAGGTCAGATAAGTGCTCCAAAATAACATGGAGGGGGATCGGATAGTATCATAGAGGGTATGAAATGTTTTTATATCTTGTTAATAAATTGGTATTCCGAGTACATTAATTAGTGGAAAAACTGGAACTGGGAGCTCGACATTTACCACGCAGAGTTATATAGCACTTTTATTTAAACTGAACATTTGATTACAATGTGTAGATGTGTTCGCGATTATACCTTACAGCAGACTGGCATTACATCCACAATTATATCTGATGATGTCAGGAGATGCTTTGGTATCCCTTACCTCTGTAAAGAAATTAGCACATTATTGAAATAATTGTATACTACTGAAGGATGAATTTCATTTAAATAAGAGCAAAAGAAAATCATTGTAAGGTTGAAAATATTAATAATGAACATGATCAAAAAACATGCCTTTTTATAAATAGCATGTGAGGTGCACAGTGGATAACTGCGTACAGACGCAGATGCATTTGGTGAATGATACCATTTATAATTCACAGCGTTTTATGCACCCCTTCTATGTTTTATGTACTGTAAGGCTACAAGCCCATTTCCTGGATGACTGCTTCGATTTAATTGTGTCTTTTCTGCTGAGTTTGTACATCTGGAAAATCATCATTAATTATTTGACATGGATTTTTAAAATATTGATTTTTTTTCTAGTTATTAGAAATGCTGTAAGTGAAGTGTCATCGCCAAACTGAAGTACAGCAGGTCAGTGCACCCGCTGTTTTATTTATTCCATTTCTAATGCATGTCCCTATCCTATCAGATATGCATTTTTCATTTTCGCATTTTCATCACACTTTTATGGTGTCACCTTTATGGGAAATCCTCTTTTCTTGGTAAATGGACAACAAAGCAAGGTTTATAAATATTTGACTGTGGCACGTATTTAGAAAAGAGTGGTAGTCTGATCATTTATAAAGGCCTTCTTGGAAAGCACTACAAACCAGCTTTCTCATTTGAACCAAAAACAATCTAAAGAGTATAGTGCCCTCCACTCTTTGCCATGTTTGATTTTTATCCTACTACAATGAATTTTTAACTGCTTTCATGGCCCTCTAAATAAATCTCACTTGGAAGTGACTAATGGACTTTTCTCAGAGTATCAATCATTGGTGCACAGAAAAGAGATTAATGGATTCTACAAATAATATTAGCTTGTTCATGATTACCCATTTTGCTGATGCCATTGACTCTTGAACCAAAAAACAATTGGTCTGTATTTTAATATTAATACGTGAATGATCTAAATTTTAAATGATTACAGGCTGATCTTTTTGTCTTTAAATTTACAAAAACTTCCTCCATCCATCCATCCATCCATTATCCAACCCGCTACATTCTAACTACAGGGTCACGGGAGTACTTTCCTTTATCTATCCTGTAGCAAACAACAAAATCAGAATGAAGCAGTAACAAAACCAACAAGGAAAATAATTTGTAAAGGTATGTACCCACCACACTAATTGTAATGCTTTAGAGCAGTGTTTCCCAACCTCGGTCCTGGGGGGCCACTGTGGCTGCAGGTTTTTGTTCCAACCAGATTCCTAATCAGTGACAACACCTGATAGCACGGATCTCATTTAATTAACTGGTTTTATTTTTCTTTTATTCAACATTCAGAAACGCACAGCAGCATGATTTTTACATTTATAAGACATTTAGAAATATTTCTGCTTTTTCTATAGATTTAAATGCTTAACTCTCTTTTGTTGATTTCATTATATTTTGCCCTTTCTCTGTGCAGTTTTCCCCCTTCGTTGTATCTTATTAATGACAAATTAAAACGAGCAGAGCAGACACGCTGGCAAACAACACTGAATAATCAAAGGCTGCAACAACTTTAGCATCAGATCCACTAATTAGTAAATAATGGATTAATTAATCAATTAGAAGACCTTGAAAAGTAGAATGAACATACTGTTAAAAAGAAAAAAAAATACGTTATTCCATTAAAACTGCTTGGTAAATTTTAATATATATATATATATTTTTTTTTTTACTGCGGTGGGTTGGCACCCTGCCCAGGATTGGTTCCTGCCTTGTGCCCTGTGTTGGCTGGGATTGGCTCCAGCGGACCCCCGTGACCCTGTATTCGGATTCAGCGGGTTAGAAGATGGATGGATGGATGGATATTTTTTTTAGCAAACTTAGTTTTCCAATTTCTATATTGTTCCTAAAACACAGAACTTGGGAAATAACAGTTCACTTAATTAGCCCAGGGGTAAAAACAGAAGCTGGTTGGAACAAAAATCTGCAGCCATAGGGGGTCCCAGGACCTAGTTTGGGAAACACTGCTTTAGATTTTGTCTTTTTCATTTTTTGTATCCACTTTAATCCACCTTAATAAAAGGATGAGTGTCTATGTGTCTATCAGTTGCTATATCTCTGTCATTCCAACAGATAGCACATCACAAATATTAACACTCATTTTACAAATCCCATATGAAATGGCACATAACTGAGACAAAGGCATTGCATTTGTCATTCCAACACATGGGACAGCACAAACATTTCTAATAATTCATTTTATTACTACAAATGTTTGTGATGTGCCAGCTGTTGGAATAACAAATGCCATGCAGTTTATCACAACATGCATTACAAAATACATTCCAGTTGACGGTGCTCTGCAAAAACTAATGCTGATGTCTACGTTGATTACTTAGATTTCAACCCATCTTAGATGGGTAGCACATCTAGTTTTGTAAATAAGAGAGAATTCATTGTGGTTGGAGCTTTTAACTATCCAACTAAAAGCAAAAAGAATTTGCAGAAATTACAAGAAAACATCAAAAAACTTGCAAGGGCTTCTACACAAATGCTTGAAAAAAAATAAAAATTCATATTCAAAAAAGGATGGGTCCAAGTTTATCTTCTCAGCTGACAGATTTCAGGTAAGAAGCCAAAGCCTAACAGTACAGTCTTGCAAAACGAAGCGATGTGCAATCTGGGTAAGCTGAAAGGCAAAGCAGGACTCAAGAGTATTTTGCATAGTTAGAAAGTGAAGCAGGACCTCTGAATGCTTTGTACAGCCAGTCTGTCTGCAGGATCAAGTAGTTTTTGATCCCAATGGGAACTGACCTTGAGTATATGTAGTAATGACTTAGCAGCATTGCTGTGTTTTGAAAAACTGTAAAAATGTTAGCTGCTTTGCTAACTGAAAGAAACAGAAGTAAAGAAAGTGGCTGCCTTTTATGAGACATTTAAAACAACAGTTCTCTATTTCAATTTCCCTAACACATCTGTAAAGAGCTCTGTTAGGTTATAAAAAAGGGACATTTACAAGGAGCCACTCAGCTGAATATGAATGATTTCATGGACACTTAGAAGAAGCTTAGAAAAGCTCTATCTCTGGCAAGAAATCCTTCTTTTCTCATTACAATGGCTCCTGCCAAAGGGTGGAATATATAAGGCAGCAGTCAGTTCTTGAAGGTGATGTGTTGGAAACAGAAGAAATGGGCAAGTGTATGGATCTGAATGACTTTAACTAGGGCCAAATTGTGCTGGCTATATGACTAAATCAGAGCATCTTCAAAATGGCAGGTCTTATGGGGTTGTTCCCAATATGAAGTGGTTGGTGCCCACAAAAAAGTGGTCCAAGGAAAGACAACTGGTGAACTGACAACAGCCATGAGTCCCTGATGCATATGGGAAGAGAAAATTATTTCATCTGGTCCAATCCCAAGGCAGAGATACCGTAACAACAAATTGCTGAAAAACGTAATGCTGAACATGAGAGAAAAATGTCAGAACACAGAGTGTGTCACAACTTGCTGCATAAAGGGCAGCGTAGCGTGGACCAGTCAGAGTGCCAATACTGACCTATCCACCACTGAAAGCATCTCCAGTGGAAAATGAACATCAGAACTTAACCATGGAGCAATCTAAGAATGTGGCCTGGACTGCTGAATGACATTTTCATTTAGAACATGTGGATGGCCAGATGTGTGTGCATTATTTACCTTGGAAAGAGACGGCAGCGGGTGGCACTATAGGAAGAAGGCAAGCCATAGCAGGCAGTGTAATGCTCTGGTCAAGGGTATTCCCTCTATGGCAGTTGCTGTTTTTAGCAGGATACTGCATCCTGTCCCACTGCAAAAAAATGCTCAGGAATGGTTTTAGGAACATAAGAAAGAGTTCAAAGTGTTGACTTGGCCCCCAGAGAGCAATCAAATCCAGCATCTGTTGGATATGCTGGAAAAGTCAGATCTTTGGAGGTCCCACCTCACAACTTTGAAGACTAAAAAGATCTGCTGCAAATGACTTGGTGCCAGCTGCCACAGGATACCTTCATTGGTCCTGTGGAGTCCCCACCTTGACATGTCAATGCTGTTTTGGTGTCACAATGAGAAAATACACAAAATTAGGCAGGTGGTTTTAATATTGTGGTTAATGAGTATAATTTGTAATTAAGGAACTGGACCATCTGGGGAATGTCACATGATTGAAGACTGCATGAACCCACTCAAATGTTATTATTTTTTTCTTTTGTTTATATATTCTGCTACTGCTAAGATTGATCATTCCTTGTGCAGCTGCACTCCCTCAAGGGCTCAAAAAGACACTTTTGAGAAGTCTCTTACTGGTGGCGAAGGAGTGAAAGTCAAAGAGAGCCCCAGTCAGTGAAAAGACTGCCACAGACATTAGATGTTTCTAGGATTGAATACACAGGGAACAATATACACATTGAGACAGGTAAGCAATTACAGATAACAGTTGTATTTCTTCCTATACTCATTAACAAAAGAACCTAAGAGGTTAGCTGGTACTGTACCTTTCATATTAGATTCATGTCATAGGTGATTTGATAACGCAATAAAATAAGAGTTGACTAGTACTACTGAATGATCGTGACATCGAAGAGTGTTGATGCGTTATATGTTGGTCAGACATGCAGGTAAGTGTGAATTTAACTATACTCTGTACATGTGATAGTAAACTTGAACTTGAATGTGATTAACAGGAAATGTGAATTGTGTGACAGAAGTGACAAAAGGCACAAAACTAATACTATTATTATAGGTTATAAGGCAGAATATTAAAACAGATGGGCGGCACGGTGGCGCAGTGGTAGCACTGCTGCCTCGCAGTTAGGAGACCAGGGTTCGCTTCCCGGGTCCTCCCTGCGTGGAGTTTGCATGTTCTCCCCGTGTCTGCGTGGGTTTCCTCCGGGCGCTCCGGTTTCCTCCCACAATCCAAAGACATGCAGGTTAGGTGGATTGGCGATTCTAAATTGGCCCTAGTGTGTGCTTGGTGTGTGGGTGTGTTTGTGTGTGTCCTGCGGTGGGTTGGCACCCTGTCCAGGATTGGTTCCTGCCTTGCACCCTGTGTTGGCTGGGATTGGCTCACTAGTGTGATTTACTGTGACTTGCTGGAGACCAACGTGAAGCCTGATATTCAAACCAAGTGGCAGCGACTGCGGTCTCAAGTAGTCGTTTTGCTATAAGACAATGCCCACCCACACACTGTTAAGAACACCAAGGCTTGTCTGGAGAAACTGAAGTTTGAGGTATTGCCACATCTTCCTTGTTCGCTGGATTTGGCACTGTGTGATTTCCACCTTTTTTGACCTCTAAAAAAAGAAAGTGGTACACGAGTGGTGGCGAGAACAAGACAAAACCTTTTATTCTGCTGCAATCCAGGCACTTCCAGGCAGGTGATGCGAGTGCATTGAGAAGGGTGGAGATTACATTGAGAAATGACATTATCAGTTTTGTTAAGGTTCTGATAAATCCCATTTTTAAACTTTAGCTTCATTCCTTCTCGTAATATGGACTGAATAGCCAAGTGAGGAAAAATTAAATCAATGGTTACCATAAATAAAATAAAATGATAAACTCAAATTAGTAAAAACAGTACTTTAAAGAGGTCACAGTGGTAATGCTGCTGCCTTGTAGTAAGGAGAACATGGGTTTGTGTCCTGGGTGCTCCACACGTGGAGTTTGCACATTCCCCCTGTGTCTTTTGGGTTTCCTACCACAGTCCAAAGACATGTGGGTTACGCAGGTTGGTGGCACTAAATTGCCCCATGTGTCTGAGTGTCTGCCCTGCAATGGACTGGTGCACTGTCAAAAGTTTGTTTCTGACTTGTCGCATATGCTAGCTGGGATAGGCTACAGCAGCCCCCCATGACCCTGTTCAGGTGTAGGCAGGTCAGAAAATGACTATTTCAAAGAAAAAAATAACAAAATTACAAATAAAAGAAAAAGATCTCTTTTGTGTGAGGTAAAAGTACAGATTAAAAGCATCATTGTCAAAAGAAATTCATAAACTGGTACCAAACAGGTTAAACTTAGACTGGATTTAATTTAGATGCAGCAAAATAGCCTCACCTCATAGCTGTGCTTGGAGCCAACAAAAATGTTTCCCATATCCAGTTTATCAAAGCTGGAAACAAGTTTAGGACCAATGCCTTCCCCTTTAATTCGGAGAGATAGACGTGCTTCTCGACCTGTAGAAAAAAATCATTTTTAAAACAGAAGAAAAGATCAAACCTGGCCTGAATAGTGCACATGCAAAGACAACCATATTAACATATTTCTAACAGACAGCACTTTAAAGTTGTGCAACTGTAGCACACATTTTCAAAAAATGAAAAAATGGTCACTTCAATTCTTATCAAACAAGCATGACCTTCAAAGTATGGTCTGAAGGCTTGATATGTTTAGCATAATCTGTAGAGGAGGGTGTCTCCAATACTTTGGGCAAGCATGACAGAACTTCAACCTCACTGATTTACTAGAAAGAATTCCTTGTCAAAAGTACAAGATGTCGCTGCAGGTAAGATGCCAGTTGCTGTGTATCGGTGAATGACCAGCTATTAGGGCTATTACTTCTTTAATGTTCTTATTGTACAATGCTCTGCACAATAGGTTGCAATTAAAGTTTTTTAATTTTAATTGTAAAAAAAACGTAACACTATGTAAATATGGTCCTTACTGAAAGTTATTCATTTTCTTTGATGTTTGGTTTCCTTTTGTGGTATGCATAAATGAACCCCCTTACTTGCAAAAAAATCGAATGGCTGGCTCAGTGAACAAGCTGGCATGAAGTCCAATACACATTACTACATCAGAGAGGACACTCTTTACTGTCCTGTTCGCTTTAGAGTATCATTTTATTGCATCACTTCTAGAGAGTTTAATAAAGAACAATTGTGATGAAATTATTTCCCAACATTGTATACAGCTAGTCATTGGTGACCAGAAAAATAAAATGGGATATCGAAAATGTCAAAAGGCAGACTAAACTCTTCATATCGAAAGAGTGGGTTATTGGAGGGATTGTCTGAGTTCAAAAAGACATCCATAAAGAGACAGGTATATCTCCAAGCAAAAGAGACAAAGGCCACAGAGATTTACTAAAAGACTGCTAAACACAAGAGCATAAAGAGAAGGAGGTGTTTACAGTGATCTCTGTTTCTCCATTGTAAAGGATAAACACCGACTAAGATAAAGGTAATATGAAAACCCAAGGAAAAGAAAACAGAAAACTGACATACTCAAAAATCCAGAAATTTGTTAGAAAAAAGTACAGTACAATAGACAGAAAATGGCTGTAATCAGGATGGAGAAATATCAACAATGTCTACATGGCTAATGTCTGAAAAATACTCAGAGAGTAAAAGTGCAGACCATAGTTGACTGACAGGGCCTAGAAAGCTCCAGAAGAAAGTGTCAAAATTAAAACAAAATGAAAGCTTGCACTGAACACACATATACCAACAAAGAAGTTAAGAAGAGAACAATGGGAACATTCAAGGCCAGATGTGAACAACTGGAGGGATATCAGCAGGACTTTAAAATATCTTTGTAGTACAGAGATTGACCTGAATATTTGTTCAAAGCAGATTAGAGATGATAGTGAGTATCTTCAACAGCAATGCCATATTAGTAATGCTGTACAACGGCAAAACAACATGACTGACAAAAGCTCCTTATTAACATTACATTATGGAGGACCTACCACATCCACTAGCAGAAGAAACTCTCAAAGCAAAATATTTTTGTCCATACCAAATCCTAACAAATAAGATACAATATAAATTCCCTTCAATGGACAGTGGAAACCACCTATTAAATGATGCCAACCCAAAAATGAAGACCAAGGGGCTTCCTTGGGGTGGGGTAGTGAATATTGTTCAACAACAACAACAACATCTCTCTATATATAAAATCCGACGTCTGTCTGTCTGTATGTCTGTCCGCTTTTCACGAGAGAACTACTTAACGGATTTAGATTGGGTTTTTTTCTATAATTTTCTTGAACATTCAGGTTGATTTTGCGACTTCTCTCATCACGCTAAGAATCATAGATCGCTTGCATGAGCGAAATATTTGCGCTAATCTGAGACAGAGGCTGCATGCCGAGGGGAGGGGGAAGCATGACTTCAGGAGTTGGGAGTCAGGCAGGACTCTCCTCTCTGTCCTGTTTCACTACTATGCAAGCAAAGCCGTGGGGGGCGGCTAGTTTATTTCTATAGCACATTTTCATACAAATTATGTAGCTCAAAGTGCTTTACAAGATGAAGAAAGAAAAAAGAAAAATATAAAAATAACAGGAGGACAGAAAAAACAAACAAAAAATAAACTCCAGAGGGCTGGAGAAAAACAAAACAAAATGTTCAAAACACTCAGCATAGCTTAGGCTTGCTGCACCATTATTTATCAAGGAGTGTGAAGGGATAAATAAATGTGTCTAGTAAGTGTTTAGATGTAGCAGGCACCATGAAACCGAAATGGTCTTTTAGTATGAAATATGGGTGTACAGTATGTGAATACAAAACACATTGAGCTAGAGCTAATATTATCTTTAATTAATATTTTGCTGTAATAGATTAAGGCAGGAACAGAGCACGAAACAAGAAATTTGATTGAACCTCTGTCCTCTGAAGCAATTTTAAATTGCATTAGGTACATTTTGTGTAAAAGTTTAGGTCCATATACCATCAAATCAAAATGGTGAACATGAGATCCGTGGGTTTCTTTCTATGCCCCCCATACAATCCACTCCTGTTTGCTTTGTCAGCTTATCTAACATAGTCCATGTATACGTTTCCTCTCTTTTTTTCCTCTCATTTTGTTACGTGGATCGACAAGTGAAAATTTACTTGGTGTGAGTGTTTCTGGATGTGTCTGTGTGTGGAACATGAGCTTTCAGTACCCCATTCAAAGGGGTTCCCAACTGGTCCATCAAAGTTGAAATTAATCTGGTTCAGAACGGACGGGAATCAAAACAGACAACTACATATGACGTTTTTGAAAATTCAAACACCACTATTACCAACCTTTTTATATTCTGAACAAAGATAGCAATACACAATGTTTCTGTGACTTACAATTTTTATATAAAATTTAAAGAGTAGAAAAACACAATGCAAAAAGTAAACAAAAATAATTAACACTGGTGAGATTGTGGCACAGTGGGTAGCACTGCTCCTTCACAAATCCAGCATCTAGGGTTTGGCCTCTAAACCTGGTTGCTGTTCATTTAGAGTTTGCATGCTCTACCCATTTCTGTGTAGGCCTTCCTCTGCATGCTCTGGTAGTCCTCCCACATCCCCAGAGGTGTGCAGTTTGATTGATGGTTCGAAATTGACCCCAGTGTGTGTGTGAGCAGGCCTCATGATGCACTGATGTTGTTTCCTGCCTTATGCCCGGGGCTGCCAGGACAGGCTCGGCTATTCCCCACCCTGGCTCTAAACTGGATTAAACTAGTTTGAGAATGTTATGTGATGTCATGATATTAACCCGACCACCATTTCTGTTTACTTCTCTTTACCTGTAATGTCGCAGTACACATTTTGCTGATACAATTTTGCTTCTTTTGGCTTGAAGAGAATATTCACTTCAGCAGTAGAATTTGGCCATATCTCACCCTCCTGTAATTTAAAAAGAAGAAAGTCAGAAAAAAAAATGTACATCTGTTGGAATATTCCGTATTATGACTAAACATAGATGAGAAGAACTTTTATATAACACATAGAAAAAAGCAGGACAAAACAAAAACTGTCTTAATAGAATAACAAAAATTTAGCACAATGTCTGGTTTATGTAAGAGAGAGGGAAGCTGGAGTAAAGAAAAACAACCAAAGGGAGTCAATTTAATGAATATCTCAGCAGATTCAAATGTTCTACGTTTTCATCCTCTTGTTGATTTGATTTTTTTAAAAAATTTTGATTAATAAGACAATGAAATCATATATTGTATCACTAGTAAAACACTCTTTATCAGTTCCCTTCCTTAGATATTCTTATTCATAGTCTGCCCACCAGGGGACGCTCCAACTCCCTAAACACCAAACACAGGCTCTGAACACAAGTCTCAATAAAACAATGGAATTTATTGATGAGAAACACTTCACATAAGCGTTTCCCATAACACCAAATGCACAGTACGAAGAACTAGCAGCACACGGCGATTTTCCTTGTCTTTGTCTCTTTCTGCTTCCTCCGCTCCTAATGCAAGGTTTGTCACCTTCCACCTGACTCTGCGTCCTCAAGCAGTGGTAGACAGCTCTTTTTAAGTAATCCCTAGAAGTACTTCTGGTGTCCCAAAGCCTTCACCAGGGAGCACTTCCTAGTAAAGCGGGAACCATAAGAAGGGCTAACTGGAACGCAACAGGGCTGAGTCATAGAACTCCAAAATCTCACAATGCCTTGTGGGAATCTGTGGTGCCACTGCAACCCGGGGGGCTGATATCTGGCAGTCCATGGGAGATAATGCCCTGTGTATGCTATCTCTCCTGGTTCTTCCTGGCTGAGGGCATCCCAGCCACGCATGACTCCTGGCTGTCCCTCACAATAGATATTCCATCCATTCCTTCTGATAGATGTTATATTAGGAAATAAATTGAAGTAGGTTAGGTCTAAAATTTAAGATTGCTCCGGGTCATATCAAATAGATATAGAAATATTTAGCAGAGCAGTGCTATTGTATAGTTTATTTATTATTTTTAATTTAAGCAATTGATATGCATGAAAAAATAACAATTGTGTAGTAGATTATTAAAAAATGTATAAAAAACAATTCATGTGAATTTCAAATTTTGGTTCAAGACAGTACTGCTACAGGAATGAGAGAGTGTTTGTTTGTGAGAATATCAGTAAAATCATTTGACTTTAGCCTCCCTAGTGTTAGACCCGAGCGTTATTCGGGCTATGAAAACACCGCTAAAAGAATTAGTCTCAAATGTCACTCAGGCAACTGTACCTACATGTCTCGTGTTAGACCACGCTAGACCTGAAGATTACTCGAGCTGTGAAAGAGCCAACAGTGTTACTCGGGTTATGGTATAGGTTTGTCTTACATAAGCGACAAATCCGAGCGTTACTTAGGCAGTGGTGTAGACACGTCCTCACCTAGCCTCATAATGGCGTCTCGTAAGAAACGTTTTTCAGCAGCCTTGGTGTTGCACGCTCTTGACAGTGATAAGAGCAGTGATGCCAAGGAGCCTCTCATCAGCAGTGATGACAAAGTGAATCTGAAAGTGCAGTGACACTGAAAGTGATTCTGATGAATCCAAAAGTGACATTCATGTTTGGGTTTCTGTTGACCCTGCTTCAAATAAACCAGTAGCACCTTGTTCTGATTTTATGGATCAGCCAGGAATAAAAGTGAACATTGACAGCCAAGATCCACTTACTTACCTGAAGTTATTTCTTTATGATGACGTGATCAAAAGAATTGTTGTTGAAACAAACTGTTATGCAGAACAGTGTCAGGTAAGTGACTGTAATCCTAAGTTTTCCCATTCAAAGATAAACTACACAAAAGACATATTTTGACTATATATACGGTATTAGCATCATTATTATTATTCATTTCATATTATTATTATTTATTATAATTATTTGTACCATTATTATACTTTTTACACTTCTGACCATGTACTTTTATTGTTTTAGAAAATATTTATTAAAAACGTCATTTTTCAAGCCATAAAATGCAATGCATTCTACATATTTTTTGAGAGAAAATGTAATACTAGGGCGGCACGGTGGCGCAGTGGTAGCGCTGCTGCCTCGCAGTTAGGAGACCCGGGTTCGCTTCCCGGGTCCTCCCTGCATGGAGTTTGCATGTTCTCCCCGTGTCTGCGTGGGTTTCCTCCGGGCACTCTGGTTTCCTCCCACAATCCAAGGACATGCAGGTTAGGTGGATTGGCGATTCTAAATTGGCCCTAGTGTGTGCTTGGTGTGTGGGTGTGTTTGTGTGTGTCCTGCGGTGTGTTGGCACCCTGCCCAGGATTGGTTCCTGCCTTGTTGGCTGGGATTGGCTCCAGCAGACCCCTGTGACCCTGTATTCGGATTCAGCGGGTTAGAAAATGGATGGATGTAATACTAAGGAGTCCAAATTGTTGCTGTTTCACAGTCAAATTCACATACAATACACATAACAGGCCAATATAAAGCCAAAAATAAATCCAAATCACACTCCTTTGTGATGTGGAAGGAAAGAACTGAAGAAAAAAAAAAACATGTAGCCATAGGAAGAAGATGCAAATCCCACACAGACAGTGACTGTGCCATGATTCAAACCTGGTGGCAGCAGTGCGGGATATGAACCCTGTGTCGTGGAGCTATGAGGCACCCACTCTAACCACTGTTCTGCCTTTGGGTGGTGTTGTTATCATAATAATTTAAAATATAATTATTGTGTTGCCAGCTTTTAAAAAAAAAAATCTGCTCTGGAAAATCTCAAGGTGTGCAACTGCTGTCAGAAGGCTATCTATTAAAATATATTGCTTCATTATACATGCATCTAAAAAATGTTTTCCTAAGTCTGGCATGTTATGCAATGAACAACTTTTAATTTTTTTCTAATCTTTGCAAATTTTACCAGGACCAGACAAGAAAGAAAAGATGTCAGAATATAACAGACTATAGCCTGAAATTAGCAAAAGCAACAACATTGACTAATCATTCAGCCAACCATTTTAGTTGTATAGCACTCCTTATTTTACATGTCTCATGTGGTTTTACATGTAAATGTACAAGCAGCACACACAATGGATGTTGATGCTGTAACTTAAAACACTGGCTTCTACACCTACAAAATGAACAAAATGTTTCTCTCCTTTACCTTGCTTCCGTCTCTTCACTATCCCAACAGTTTGTGACAAATGCGAGGAAATGAACATTTTACAATTACAGCACTATACACTTAATAATGGATGTTCAGAAGACCCTTTCTGCCTCTTATCCATTCCCAGATGATCAAAAATGCATGTGCCTTATTAAGTTAACTAAAAATTCAATCATTGTCTAACCACCAACCCTTAAATGAAACCACTTGTAAGTGTGCAATCTGTTTCAACAGACAAGACCTTTTGTCATTAGGTGAGTTAGATATGGGAGATCACAAAGAAACAAACTATTTTGTATTAAGAAGTAATCAGTTTTAGAATACTTTCTCTTTCGGTATTATATACTGCAGTTCTGCAGTTTCCAGTTTCTAATTAATACGATTACACAACATGCATTTCCAGGCTGTCTAAACCTGTTATTGCCTTTGGTACATTTTTCCATTTTGTCCTTTAGTTCACTGCAAGGCATACACAATTATGAATCAGTTAATAATTTTAATAGCACTTTGCACAAATTAATGGCTAATTTGAATAACATGACTATTACACAAAATAAACAGATTCATTATAATATATGATGATGGCAAAGTAAAAAGCTTCCATTACACACTGAAATACTGTATAGGATGTTAGTTTTATTTTAAATTGTGTCTTATTTCATTGACTACATTTTAATGTTTTCTAATCTTCTTCTTTCGGCTGCTCCCGTTAGGGGTTGCCACAGCGGATCATCTTCTTCCACATCTTTCTGTCCTCTGCATCTTGTTCTGTTACACCCATCACCAGCATGTCCTCTCTCACCACATCCATAAACCTTCACTTAGGTCTTCCTCTTTTCCTCTTCCCTGGCAGCTCTGTCCTTAGCATCTTTCTCCCAATATACTCAGCATCTCTCCTCTGCACATGTCCAAACCAACACAATCTCGCCTCTATGACTTTGTCTCCCAACCGTTCAACTTGAGCTGACCCTCTAATGTACTCATTTCTAATCCTATCCATCCTTGTCACACCCAATACAAATCTTAACATCTTTAACTCTGCTACCTCCTTGACAAAAATATGTCTCCACCTCAGCATGTTCATAGCATACTTTGATGTGAACAGAAAACCTTGCAGAGAACGTGAACTTGTAAGGCACAGAGTGTCAGGCCGGCGGGTTTCAGCAAACAACCCTCCACGAAGAAAACCTTGCCTGCTTTAATGTCTTCCTCCATTTCTTATGGAGAATGGATGTCAGTGGTGGTTTCCATTGCTACATTTATGACAAGGCCACAATATTGACAAATGGAGAATGGAAAATACTATGTGCTCCGAAATGAGTGCCCTTTACAACATGCGGGCAATAAATGTAACACCTCCTGCAAATGTTAGAGTCAAGGTGGTACTCTGAATTCCAAACAGATGATGATGAACTTCAGTGGAGTCAGTGAAGGCTGCTTTGAATTCCCAATAATTGTGAAAAAAGATAAGAAAAATAAACAGGAGGAAGTCCGTTTTGTGCCATGCTGTCTTCAGTTATGTGGACAGTATTTAAAGCGGGGGTTCCCAGCCCCAGGGAGTGTGACAAACATGATGGCTGTGTCGCGATTCACCAAAACTGAGTGCGGCGCATTGTCTGAGTTTACCATGGTGCAATCGGTGTCTTGCAGAGTGCCATCACTTGTAGGTCATTTACTAGTCAGTGCTCCTGTTCTGTGATATAAAAAGAATCGAGCATTGCGTGCAGAATTACCATCTGGGATTGGCCATTCTTGTGGGTTCCTTGCTACAGGTGGAGCAATTTTTTTTTAAGAGATTGGAATTTAGACCCTGTGATGATCTGTATATAAGGATGGTGTCTAGTATTGATTTCTTTGCAAGTCCTGATCATGAAATGTCACTGATTTCTCAGTTTTAACTGACATTTTTGCTGGGGGGCCTGCAAGGGGGACTGAATTGGATGCAACACCGGCTGCTTACACACAGCCCATCTCTTCTGCTGGAGGTCCTGGCAGCAGCGCAGCAATTTTAACCGTGTGGCAAATCTGTTTTCGAACTGCAGTGCAGGTGTTATCGGGGGACAAAGCTCGTTGACCATGTTTCATTCTTTAGTGGTGCCCTGGGACCTGTTTGTTCATGAGGGTCCCCAATCCATCCCCCAAGCCCCTTGACCACTGATTATGCGTCACTGCTTCAGGCGCTTGATGTTTCACGGGATAACTCAACCCCCAGATTGTCAGCTTCACGGAGGACACATTTATAAATTTACTGAGATTTATAAAGTCAAACCCCCCAATTTGTGTTTAAAAGCTTATTTTGTTGAGTTCAATTTGTTTGCCACTGTATGTGGTTCAAAATTAGAAATTTGACTTCATCATACTTATTACTTTTGTAGAGAGGATAAATTAAACATTTCTCTAGGGGCGCGTGTCATAGAAAAGGTTGGGAAACACTGGTTTAAATGAACCTAGAACAAACCTTTGAATCAAAGAAGATTCTGTTGTCATGTTAGACTGAGCAGGACAGCCTTTCACTGTAGAATCCTTGGCAGCACGTTGACCAAGGTCTGCACAAATTGACTGTCTCTGATTTTGCATTGGAACTGACCAGGAACCCCTCAGAAGTTTACACTCCCTAAGGATGCTGTTGAATTTAGTTTTTTTTTTTCCCTTTCCTCTGCTGTCAAATGGACATACATAGTTCAAAGACAATGTTACTGGATGGATATTGTTAAGTTTCTATTTATGTCAATCAGTTTGCAACTGGTTTGTTTTTCTGTGGGTTTAAACAAATCCATATCTTTTTGGAAATGCATTACGTATTGAGTAATTTGTAAATTTATAATTGCATTTAACCTGAAAACTTGTTACAGTCTTCTGAGCCTGTACTATGCAAAAATAAACTGAATTGAATCAATACATAACAATAAGATAAACACTCATAAAAGTGACCGTGCTTTCTCTGTTGGGGTCTAACGCAGCGATCACAAGTTAGGTCTGTAACTGGAAGCTAATTCTGCTTTCTAACTGATGCTTTTTAATTAGGTTTGGAGATTTTCTATTTCTGAACTCAGTATGCATGTTTAGTCTGTAGCACCTTGATTAATTCAGGCATCTTGACAAGTTTCATTTAAATATAAAGACTTGTACTTTGTTTTATCCTCTGGTGCTCTGTGCAAGGAGTCGATTCTTATTATTTCTATTTAAATTCTGTTGGTTTTTTTTTTTTTTACAAAGCAGTCATGACCCTGTGACACATGAAAGGATATCCTAAAAAATCAATAGCCAGTGTGATATAACCTGCACTTTCCTCTGCACATTATTACATTGCTGTCTTTATACGCTATTTCAGCTTAGGAAGAGAACCTGCCATTAATCAAGTAGTTAGAGAAGAATGAATGTAGGCTAAGTTGAGAGCTGTTAGGATATCAGTGTACATCTTTATCATGTTAAGCAGAAAGGCAAAGCAGCAGCACTAGTGTGCGCACGTCCTTACAGAAGTGTTACAATTGAGACACACACTTCTAATTCAATACAAACCACATAAATGTCTCCTGACAAACTATCGGGCTGAAATGAAACCCAACAGACAAGTTAGAGACCTTGGCTAACCACTGCACCACAATACCGCCCTTTTTTTATAAACATCGATATTATTAATCACTATAAAAAAAGAAAAAGGCAAGCAAAGTAATCTAAATTAACCAAATACAGCATTTTAAACTAAACTCATAAGTAAAATTTTTAGACAATGAATGTTAATGCTGGAAAATGTGAAGCATATAAACACACCGCAGGTTCCATTGAGAAAACATCATCAGTGAAAATCATTTGCTTTTCCTGTAGTTTTCGTAACTGATTCTGGAAAGTTCTAGAAAGGACAGAGATTCTCTCTCGTAGGGTGGGGTCTGCGTTACACTCTTCTAGGAAGCGGTCCATTTCAGTCTCCTCCTGCCTCTGTAGATCTGAAGTTAACCTGCAGTCAGAAATAAAAATGAAAAGACAAGATGTATGCAAACTACAGATTAAATATATAAAAGAGTAGCACAGGGTGGTGCAGTGGGTAGCGCTGCTGCCTCGCAGTTAGGAGACCCGGGTTCGCTTCCCGGGTCCTCCCTGAGTGGAGTTTGCATGTTCTTCCCGTGTTTGCTCCGGGCACTCCGGTTTCCTCCCACAGTCCAAAGGTATGCAGGTTAGGTGCATTGGCGATTCTAAATTGTCCCTAGTGTGGGTGGGTGGGTGTGTGTGTCCTGCCCGGGATTTGTTCCCTGTCTTGCGCCCTTTGTTGGTTGGGATTGGCTCCAGCAGACCCCTGTGACACTGTAGTTAGGATATAGCGGGTTGGATAATGGATGGATGGATGAGAGTAGCACAATCCAATAGTGGACCTTTAAAACCCAAGGCTCCCTAATTAAATTATGATATAAAAAAGATTAGAAGATATTCTGTCATGGGATTAAACAAAAAAGAACAAAATGTATTATTATCTGCCAACACTAGTCTGTCTAAAACCTTTCAAAATAGTTTTTCATAATAATAGTATCCTTCTATATAAAAGCGGTCGGGATTGACCTTCCATCCCGTGAGTGCTACACAGGCGCGGAGTTTCACACACGCCCCGTCCATTTTGCAATGCACAATGGGATTTGTAGTTTTGTTTTTCCAGGTAAAAGATGATTTTCTACTCCAGACTGTGCGATATCTTCTTCTTCTTTCTTACTATATAAAAGCGGCCGGGATTGTCCTTCTGTCCCGTGAGTGGAAAGCGTAGCGGTATTCCGCTTATCACAGACTTACTACTTGCAGCTTGCGGTACGAAGCAACATGATGTGAGCAAAGTTCTGATGCTCCCATCGTTCCCTTGCTTTTGTGCGCGATGCGCTGGAAAAATAGACAAAATTATGTCTCTGGAAATAATTAATGTTGATGGAGTGCAAATGCCTCACCGCGTAGTAAATATCAGGGGGGTTCAAAAGGGCAACCTCAATATAGAAAAAAAGTTTAAATTTCATCACAAAAATAACAGAAACTACGAGTATTAAAGTAATACCGCTCAAATGCAATATAACCAAATTAATGAGTTTGTATAAAATATCAAATTGATCTACATATTGAATTGCCTTAAGAAGTGGTCAACTTAAAAGTCGGTCGCCTAGTTATATATTAAGTAGTAAGGTGGCATGGTGACACAGAGGTAGTGCTGCTGACTTGCAGTAAAGAGACCAGGGTTCGCATGCCGAGATCTCCCTGCGTGGAGTTTACATGTTCTCCCTGTGTCGGGTGCTCCAGTATCCTCCCATAGACCAAAGACATGCAGAAAATGGTGGTGTGTGTGTGTGTTTGCCATGCAATGGACTGGCGCTCTGCACATTGCAGCACCCCCTGCGATCCTGTTCAGGACTAAGGTGGTTAGAAAGTGACTGAAGTATTTAGTAAAGAAATGCAAATATAAAAAGTAAAAAACATAAATGAAGTTTCATTACACAATCTACAGCCTTTATGCATTGGCACATGCTTGATTATATATATTAGTCAGTTTAATAAAAAGCAATTAAGTGGCAAGTAGTTGAGAAAATTAAGTAAATCAATATTAGCTCTCTTAAGACTAAAATGAACGAGATTTCTGCTGACACCAAGAATGAATTTCAAAATGTGTCACACCTAAGTTTACAGACCTCGTTTTTTCTTCATCCTCTTCTTCTTGTGTGGCCAAAGACTTCCATTTGTAGTGAACTATTATATCACTCCTGTTGTAAATGGTCAGTGATCTCTGATTAGTCAAGGACACATACGTCTTCTCGATTATGACAGAGCTTTTATTGAGCCGAACATTTACATCTGATGCTGCGCCGTACAAGGCGATATAAATATCTTCACCTAAACATAAAAGAAGCATGGAAAAACTCAATAAATAAAAAGACAAAAGATAACATTATCTTGGCAGCAATGGGAAAATGGCAAACAACAGTCCTGGGCACAGTACCAGTTACTCATAAGGCCCACGCCTGCACACATAAGCAATCTCTCAATCAAACAGAGACAACTTTGAATCTACAATTAACCACACACACACACACACACACACACACACATATACATCTCTGTTGATATGGAAGGAGAACTGGAATACCCAGAGATCAACCTATGCAGACATGGAGAAAAACTCAAAATTCAGTCCTTGAATGCTGCCGTCCAAGAGTGATTTTGGAATGGAGTAGTAGTATTAGCCAGATTTAATTTAAACACATGCCAGGATTAATCTGGCCTTTCTGGCTATTGCACCACACAAAAACATAAAGTACACTGCTACAAAACATCACTACATCAAATACACATACTAAGAAAGGGAGTAGACTTTAATAGAGACCAAAATAGGAATATACAAAAAACAGAACACCATTGAGTCCACCAAGCTCATTTGGATAGCTATTAGCTGGCTTGTCATAATATTTCATCCAGATACCTTTTAAAGTTTGTCATGGTGTTCACATGACAAACTGATTAATAATTTGCTGTGCAAAATTAAATCAGGTTATTGTGGTAACTTCGGGCTGCAAAGCAGTTATGAATCCATGACAGGGCATAGTCACACACACACCAGGCTAGCCAGTTTTTTAAGTCATTAATGACCTTACATTTCAGAGAAAATTATTAGAAAAATGACACTACTACTAGGTACAACCTCAATTTAGTCTTAAAAAGCCTCAGTTCTTCAAGGCATGGATTCCACGAGATGTTGGAAAGATTTCTTTGAGATTCTAGTCCAAGTTGACATGATTGCATCACGTAATTTATGCAGATTTGTCTGCTGCACATTCATGCTGCAAATCTCTCATTCTACCACATCTCAAAGGTGTTCTCCTGGATTCTGATTTAGTGACTGGATAGGCCAGTGAAAAACCCGTTCAAAAAAACAGTCTGAGGTGGGTTTTTCTTTGTGACGTGGTGAATTATGGAAGCTGGAAGTAGCCATTAGAAGATGGGTAAACTGCGGCCATGGTGGAATTCACATAGTCAACAACAATACTCAGATAGGTTAATTAATTGGTATTAACAGGCTGAAAGTCTGCCAAGAAAACATTCCACACACCACTGCTCCATCACCATCCACCTGGACTGTTAACACAAGGCAAGTAACACTCATGGATTAATGTGGATAGTTCAAAATTCTGACCATACCATCTATGTGTCTCAGCAGAAATTGAGATTTATCATACCAGGCTACGCTTTTCCAGTCTTCAAATGTCCAGTTTTAGTGAGCCTGGGCCTACTGCAGCCTCAGGTGTTTGTTCTTGGCAGACAGGAGTTGAAGCCAACATGGTCTTTTGCTGTTGTAACCCATCTATCCCAAGGTCTGATGCTTCCATTCTATAATACTTTTGTGTTCACCACGATTATCTGAGTTACTGTAGCCATTCTATCAGCACAAACTAGTCTGGACATCTACTTCTAACCTCTCTCAACAACAAGTTGTTTCTGTCCACAGAACTGCTGTCCATTGGATGTTTTTAATTTTTCCCACAATTCTGAGTAAACTCCACAGACTATTGTTAATAAAAATCCTCGGAGATGAGCAGTTATGAAATACTCATACCAGCCCATCTGGCACCAACAATCAAGCCATGGTTGAAATCTCGGAGATCACATTGTTTCTCCATTCTGGTGTTAGATGTGAACATTGACTAAAGCTCCTGACCTGTATCTATACGGTTATATGCATTGTACTGCTGCCACATGATTGACTGATTAGATAACTGCATGAATAAACAGGTGTACAGGTGTTCCTAATAATTTACTCAGTGAGTGTAAATCATTTCTTTTTGAAAGGAATAGACAGAAGAGTACTTCTCGGAGGAAAACTCATTTGGATATGGAATTAATGTATACTTTCAACACAGACAATGACTGGATGTGCATTCAAACCCGAATGCTACCAATCAGTCTGTTAGGAGTTTAGTAGATGTGCTGCCCGTGAAAGGTGGATAAAAATATAGGTAATCAACGTAGATCTCAGCATTTGCAGTGTGTCTGTCCAGTTGCCATGCCTCTGTTACATACCATTTGGTCAGGATTCATGAAAGCAGTGCTAATGTTTGCGATGCAAGATCTTTGAAATGACAGAAATATAGCAGCTAGACGGATACACAGACAGAAACTGTAGTGCTGTGGATTTTATATTTTATTTTACTTTTTGATCACACAAACAGCAATGAACTTAATCTTACAAGGAACGTTAACAGATTATATCACTTTAAAACAAATATTTTGCTCAGATTTACAGAATAAATTCAACAGTTAAAAAGGCAGTACATCAAAGCATTCTGTTTTCCTAAATCGTACCGTTATCAATCACAGTAACATCTGTTTTAACGGAGCAGAAAATCCAGGAGATGCCTCAAGCTGTATTGATAATTTTATCATCTGTGAAGAGATGGGCTAGGACCTAGGACTAAATTGGTTTACAGCCTGGGAAAGGAAGATATGCCGATGCTTCTAGCTGTATTTTCTTATTTATTGTTTGGGAAACGGACAAAAGATTAAAGAGTTTGGACAAATTCATCCATCATATTGACAGCCAGCCAATCAGGTGTATGTAACAATCACGTGTTTTGAAACACCTGTGGAATTTTAAAATAAACAAGACGGACTAAACAATGAGAAGAGAGTGACATTAGAAGAGGGCACTGGCAACATGCAGCAATTTTCATCTGATCGTCAGGTAAAGTATTCCATGAATACTGATAACTCAATGCTATCCTGGGACATTTATCTTTGACATCCTTAACTTTTCAAAAAGCTTTTACTAAAGACTATATATACATATATCCAGACTTTGCTATCCACACTTTCTTTTATGCTTTTTTCTACTAGTATTATTGTTCTTTAATAAATGCCACAGCTTTTAACTTTCTATAATTTGTTTTAATATCTAGGGTGACTGAAGTAATACGGTAAATTTTTCGGAGCACCTGGTGCATATGATCCAAGTTGCAAGGTTTATTGGACGAGCTGAGAATGTAGAGCTCTGTCCAATAATGAACAATGCATTAAAATAAGACTTCATTGTTGACCAAATGGGCTTTAGCCAAGGATGTTGAGTCTTTGTATGTTAGAATATATTCTTGGAGACCAAAAGTAATATTTAGGTTTGAGATATATCTAAGACATTGTACATTCATTGTGTCTATGATAAGTAAGTCTCCTGGAGAACCAGGGAAATTGGACTGTGCATGTGTTATTCATACGGTACTTGTTTGGGTTAAAGTGCTAGGGAATAACGTGCATGTGTATACATCTTTCATATGGTACTTCTGTGGTTAGGGTCTGTGTGTATGCGTATATCTATGTATGTGTGTGTTAATCATAAGGTGCGACAGTGGAGCAACCTGGTAATGAACCTGATGAGTACACTTAACCCTGAAGAAAACAAGTTACGAGTAGAGGAAAATATCACAATAATACAGACACACAGACACTTGTCTTTTTATTAAGGTGGATGAAAACTGGTGCACAAATAAAGCCAGGCGACAGAGAAAAGAAATTGACATCTGACAGCCTCCTTTTTTTACTAGTACTAGCGCCCCCTGCTCGCTTCCCTTGCCAACCCTCGTGTTTGGTTTTCCGGATACACACTTTTAAGATTTTTGTTCTTTGAATTGTTGCTATTTCATTAATTTTACTTTTATTTCAGAACTTCGGAAAAAACAATATTTGGTATCTTTCGAGTCCCAACATGCTGAATATTTTTAATGAGGTCAGTGAGACGTGTTTAATGACTTTGTACCATAATTCAGGATAGGTTTTTCTCTTTGGAATTTCAGCACAGAAAAAACGATCTACATCATCAGCAGTTAATAATTTTTTTTGCAAAATAATCAATAAATGCATGTGAGGTAAAACCCATTTTTGAAATTCGCTTACTTAAACTTCAAAGCCTTACAATATTTACGTACTTCTGACATATCACCTATGTCCATATATTTGATCTCTATTCGCCTTTTTGTTATTTCTCTGAGTACTTATTTCTCTTTATTTGTGCTAATTCGATCTTTACTTTGTTTTTTTTGACACTTTCATTTTTTTCTGCTTTCATATTCTGTATTTTGCTCTGCACGTGTTTCACGCCTACATTTTTTTTAAGTCTTTTGAATTCCAGTTTTCATTATCTCTAACCTGCTCTGCATGTGTTTGGCCTTGTTTTTTAACCTCTTTATGACGTTTTACTTTGTTTTTTACTCTTTGTCTTCTATTTCTGACCTTGCTTTGTCCTACTTTTTTCAATGACACCTGGGGCCTCATGTATAAACGGTGCGTACGCACAGAAATGTTGCATAAGAACTTTTCCATGTTCAAATTGCGATGTATAAAACCTACACTTGGCGTAAAGCCACGCACTTTTCCACGGTACCTCATACTTTGTCGTACGCAAGTTCTCAGCTCGGTTTTGCAGACTGGCGGCACCCAGCGTCAAAGCATTGCTACTGTTCCTGTGTGGTTACACCTTATTTTCCTGACGTGGCTTTTATAAATACACTGAAACTAAGCGCATATTGTTTATTAGTGTAACGCGTCTGATTGTAATTAGCTTGTAACAATATAATGGTCCAGGGAACAGCCACAGTATTCCAAATACCATAACTGCTTTAGCGTTGTTACTCTAACTGCACCTTCTTCTTCTTCTTTCAGCTGCTCCCGTTAGGAGTTGCCACAGCGGATCATCTTTTTCCATATTACTCTCACTGCACCACTCGGAGTATTTATATCACTGTATCTGAGTGTAAATCACAGCAGTAGCTGATCGTAAAGAGAATTATCGGTATACAGCTTCAAGAACACGCTGTCTCGGCCACGGCAAAACATTTCAAAGCCTTTCTTGTACGGACCTCGCGGTTCAGAAACAGTTTCATCCCAAGAACTTTAAATGCACTTAATCAAGTGCTCCTTGTAGAACTGTTTGTACTTATAAGTACAATCACCCCACTGTAAACTTGCACTACAGTTATAATATCGCACAACCTGAGCCACTTTATAAAGCGCGTATTTACATATGATGACGATATCATTTTTAAGGAGAAATGCAGCAAAATATGTTTATTATATTATACAGATAAAACTTTAACTTCATTTAAATAATCTATATTCTTCACTGGGAGTGTCGTGAAGGATAGAATAATTAAACATGTACTAGAAAGATATTTCAATGTTCTTTAAACGTTTTGAAGAATCGGCGCTAAGCTTACAGATGGCTTAACTTCTATTACAGAGCTGATTGTGTGGTGATTGGGTATTTGGGGAAAGAAAAGCAAGGACTGCAGTGGCGGCTATGCCAATATATATTGAATATAACACAGAAAGAGAAAATAACAACACAGCTAAAAACGCAGCGACAAATTTCGGCAAAAGTTAAATGCTTATGTCATGAGCACGAGGCGGCTATGCTGTGTCTGCAACGGACGTGGCCATCCACCGTGAATAAGCTACCTTACTGACATTAGACTTTCTCTATTGGACATAGAGCCACCCCTAAGTACTGCTGCAATAAATTATTTCATCAAAGGTTGCACACAATCACTGCGCTATCGTGAAACCCATGTTTAATAATGTGCTTTAACTCCTATCATCATAAAAATTATATCACGTATACATCTCAGTATTTTAGTTATTCAGAGAGCTGTAATATCACAAATGTAATCGACTCTGTGTCCAGTTGGAGGAAGAGAGCCAGTTTAAGAAGCAAGTAGTGATTCACACACATAGAACACATAGAAGATCAAATACAAAACAAAGCATTTAATGTGCTACTTTAATTACGATGTGATTTGAGGAACTGGTTAAGTAAATGATTTTAAGATGACGTTTATGATGTTCTACTTTAATGACAAAATAAACTACGTGATTAAAGTGGAAATGTCGAGATTGAAGTTGACATTTCGTTGTTTTTCCCCACTGTGTGCCTTTTTTTCTCTGTACCCTAATAAGCTTTCATATGACACTCAGACAGTGGGCTTACAACTCTTCTTTTCACGGCAACTTTGATATGTGACTTCTTTTTTATTTCCGGCACTGTGCGATTTTGTGAATGTGAGCTTTCAAGTTTCTCCAACACGCTATGTCACTCGATCAACTTCATTTTGTTGATTATACCACGGTTTATTTGAACAAATAGTATGTTTTTCCTTTGCCTCCACTTGGTATTCGCTGAAATTCTTATATTTTCCCCCATGCTTTTCCCATTGTCTTTTCACAGAAGGCTGAGCTTAAGGGTGATTTATATTATTTTGCATATTCAAAGAGGCGTAATTCTGGGAGGAGTTGGGGCGTTACATAAAGCGCGTGCACGAGCGTTAGTTTTCACGCTGATCGGGATTTATGTAGCGGAAGAACGTGGAAGTTGGAGTACGCACAGATTCCTGCATCTGGATTTTTCTGTGCGTAAGCACATTTTGGTTTTTGTGCTTACGCCATGTTATAGTGCGAGTTCTATGCACGGCGTTATACATGAGGCCCCTGGTCCGTGGTGATTAGTTTCCCTTTTTTCAAGTAATAATTTCCATTTGTTTGCGCTACTGCAAATTTTACTTTCTTTTTTTTTTTATACTTTCTAATTTTCCTGCTTTCATATTTTTTAACTTTCTCTGCATTTGTATTGCGCCTTTTTTTTTAGCCTTTCGAATTCCACTGCTTTCATATTCTCTAACCTACTCTGCATGTGTATAGCGAGAAATGTTTTTGACCGTCTTTATGAAGTTCTACTTTGTCTTTTACTCTTTGTCTTTTAATTCTGAGCCCGATTGGACATGCTTTTTTTACAATTCCACTTGTTCTGGGCATGATTACCTTATGTTCTGAATTTGCACCTAGATTATTCTTTTTCTTTTTTGCATTTTTTTTCTCTACAGCCCTTCTGAGTCTCTTTTCTCCACGCTGCTTTCTTCTTCACTTAGTCATCTACGTTTCATCTATAACATACTGTCCTTATACGTTTTATATGCGCTGAGAGCCCTGGATCTGTGTGTGCTCAAAGCCTTTACACGACTGAGTGTTTTGCTGCCCGTGGTCTTATTTGATATTGGTTGTAAGTAGGACGTGTCTTGCAAGAATCTCATGTTCTACATCCTGCGAGACGGTCCTGGGACTCTTGGCACAAAGTCTCATGTTTAAGGTCTCCGCGAGACGCTCCGTGGCCAATCTCTTTCGTCTTGCTGTTTCTAGAATAGAATGCCTTTTATTGTCACTATACGCATCTACAATGAGATTAAAAGCAGCTCCTTCAGTGCAGAAAAAAAGTTCTGTATAGGGCTTGTATGGTTGTTTTTTAGCTTTAGCATAACGCCGGGTCTGCGGCCCCGCTTCTGCTTTCTTTCCCTCCTCCGTCTGTGTTGTCTCCTAGACCCTATAACAATCCACGGAGAGCCCGCTGGTCTCGCTATGTTGTCTGGGATGTTGTGCGTGTGATGAAAAACACTCAAAACAGATGTCTGGCTCTGGACACCGATGTCTATAAGGTTCTGAATGGTGTAGCGGATGTTCGGCGAACCGATCGTGCACAAACAAGGACAAAAAAAAAGTACAAAAACAACCAAAAAGTGCACTGAAAAGGAGAGCCCTGAGCCGCTGCGACCATGCGCACCGCCATGCTCCTAGCTTAATATAGCCTACTTCTGGTAGGCTAGGCACTTTTTATAACTTTTTGGTTAGTACATTAGAAAAATTATTGGTGTTTTGGTAAATTATGCACGTTATATTATATATCAAAAATGCCGGCAGTCTCAAATTCTCGCCGATAAACATTATAAATATACCCGAAGAGACACTTTTAAGGAAATTTAGAAAATTTTGCCTGGAGAAGGGGGTCGGCTTAAATACCGGTCATCGGCAAATAAATGTAATTTAGTAGGTAGAGAAGGGGTTCGGCTAATATAACGGGTCGGCCTGTATTCCGGGATCTACGGTAGTGCAATCATTTTGGAATGACTTTTGTACAGCACATCGTTTCTTCCTTTTGAAAACTGACTTTTTCTCATCATCTTCTTTTTATGACTTACCGTGTCATGGTCAGCTAATATATATATACCATTCACATGAGATAATTAAACATGAGATAATGAGAGTAAGGTGTGGAAAAGAGATAACAGGCTGCATTGTAGTGTAGAAGTCACCATTATTTATTCTTCTTACAACAGCTTAAGAATAAAGTAGGAGAGAGGTAATCATATTTGAGATATTAGTAATGAGAACAATATATCATTAACTTCCATGTTCTCTGATGAGTGATGTAATGTTGTGCGTTAACAAGCCTGTAGTTACATAACAAGGAAAGCTCTTGTAAAGACTTGAACAATTTGAATTCACTGATTTTCCTGAAAATGTCTCCCACTTTTTTATGAGGCATGCTTAAACTCCATTTGTATTTTCATGTGGCAGCCCTAAGTGACTCAGTGTCATGCACAGACACATGCCATATTTATATACTGTTTTTTTATGACACACAGCATTTGTAACAGATGTTAATGCCTTTATGCTGCTCAGTGCCCTAAATATAAAGTGGACTGTTTTCTCAGCTTTCTCAACTCACACAATACTTTATCCTTATCCTGATTATAATTCCTGCTGTCAAAAAGCCTGTGTCCTACTAATCTTTAAATATATATGATTGCAGGTCTGAGGTAAATCCAAATATAGTGTGGTATGGTATCAGTTAATATTTATTTTACATAGATCCCACTGACAGCATATTCCTTTACAGAGCAAATAGGGATATAATCTTAATATTGTAGTATCAAAATGGAAAAGAAATTACAAGAACAATAATGTTATATTTACATATGTTTGTATTGCAGTGTACACATAAGTTGCTTTGCCATTTTTAAATTAGTATGTACTTATATTGGGAAAAATGTCTTGTGTTTTGTTTTTTGATGGTTGCCACCGTTTTGGGACAATTTTTGTATGGCACTGGCCCTGTTTTTAAGGTCACATGACATTTTGTTTCATCATTCAATTATAAATACAACATGGGAGACACTGTGTCTACTGGAAGCAACCTCTGAGAAGGATTTAGGAGTTTATGTTATCACAACCTTTTCATCATCTAAGCACTGTGCATAAGCAATAAAAGTGCAAACAAAATGTAAGTTTATATTGCAAAAACCGGTGAATATAAATTGAGTGACATTATGCTTCGACTATATAATGCAATAGTTAGAGCCTATCTGGAGTAGTGTGTGCATTTCTGGTCACCACACTAGAAGAAAGACATAGCAGCACCTGAAACCGTGCAGAGGAAAGCAACCAAGTGTATCCCAGAACTTATGGACATGTCCTGCTTTAAGAGACGCTGAGAACTAAACCTGTTTAGTCTTGAGCAGAGCAGACTTGCATGAGGACCTAATCCAGATCCTCAAAATCTTCAAAGGCACCTGAGTTGAGAAAGCTGAGAAAACAGTCCACTTTATATTTAGGGCACTGAGCAGCATAAAGGCATTAACATCTGTTACAAATGCTGTGTGTCATAAAAATACAGTATATAAATATGGCATGTGTCTGTGCATGACACTGAGTCACTTAGGGCTGCCACATGAAAATACAAATGGAGTTTAAGCATGCCTCATAAAAAAGTGGGAGACATTTTCAGGAAAATCAGTGAATTCAAATTGTTCAAGTCTTTACAAGAGCTTTCCTTGTTATGTAACTACAGGCTTGTTAACGCACAACATTACATCACTCATCAGAGAAGATCCAGCAGATTTTTGTCCTTCTTAAGGATGAATCATATTCTGGAGTACACCACTGAAAATTAACGGACTGAAGCCAGGAAGCAGTTGTTTACTCAAAGAGTTGTGGGAATCTGGAACAATCATGTAGTTCAAGCAGAAACCTTGACACCATTTAAATAGTACCTGGATGAGATACTGGGGCAATTTAGCTATTAGCTAAACAAACAAGCTTGATAAAGTGAATGGTCTCTTCTCACTTGTCAAGTTTCTTATGTTCTTGTGTCCTAACTGTATAAGATGACAGCATACAACTTCTGGCAGCCATGTGTTGTATTTCTTTCCTTAAAACTCTCAACCCTTTCTTCATTATTGTTAGTGGAAGCTAAAAGTATTCTGCCTGTACAAAAAGATGCATACTAGATGAAAAGCACAAGAAGATGAAATGTAGTCAAAACAACAAGCCAAAATCAATACCAAAATAAAAGACCTATCTTTTAACAAAGCCCTAGTCAAAAATATTAAAGCAAAAAGGTTCCTTAACAATAACATGAAAGTTGGAAGCAAAGCACCCACAAGTTAGAGGTTTTGTTTAAGTCTGCAAAACTAGCATAAGGAGAAAATGCATGACACAATCTGTATGCTACTGTACAACTACTATCCTTACATTGTAACACCCAGACAACCCTAAACAAAAGTCACTAAATAGAAATGTATTTAGATATACAATAATGGCTATGCAAAAAAGCATTCATGATTTTTAGGTTCATAAAAAACATACTGAATCTACAAACATGAGATTTGTGCTCTCCAATGTAGAAAACACCAACCAGAGCCCAAAATAACCATACAAGATAACCTAAAAATTCAATAATGAAACCAATTCATAACAGTTAGGACCTGCAATTCTGATGATCCTATTTAACTATGACTTCTTATTAATGTTGGTTTGATTTGACTCGTTTGCTGTCCTGATTTCTGACCCCCAGCTGTCCTTTGGCTTCGTTCTTGCGACATTTCTACTGTCCATTTCTTGTTCTTAACCTTACGTACTTCTTTCTAAAATTCTTATTTGTGTCATACTAAAATTAATAATTGTCAGACATATCAAAAGAAGAAAATAAAACTAGTAGGGTATAGGCTGTGCATGGAAATGATCTGAAACAAAGGATAAAAATTTGTCTTTGTGAGAAAAAGACTATTGAAGAAAGATGCATAGACTGCACAGTAGGACCCCCATTACGCCTAAAGCCCTAAGCCTAAGACAACAATTAAAGGCTAGAATATCTAGCTCTTCAATTGTAGATAGATAGATAGATAGATAGATAGATAGATAGATAGATAGATAGATAGATAGATAGATAGATAGATAGATAGATAGATAGATAGATAGATAGATAGATAGATAGATAGATCAAGAGTCTTTGAAAAAAAAAACGTGAACAAACAGAGCAAACTGAAGATGTTCCATAAGACTGGGAAGGCTAGTTAGCTAATTGAAAAGTTATCCCAATATCTTATCTAGACAATTTTAAAAATTGACAAGAAGATGACTTGGGCTTTCTCCAGATTCTTACAACACTTTGAATGAATAAGTGCATCTTATCAAATATAAGCCATTACAATCTACAAAGGACGACAAAATGACACATTTGCTAATACTGCTGCCACTGGGACCGAAGACTGCCATTCTCTGCCTGTGTGGAAACTGCAACGTCTCCAAATGGGTTTCTCTTCTGACTCTCTGGTGTCCTCCCAAATCCCAAACTTGTTAATATTAGGCTAGCTTCTGATATTAAAGTCTCCTGGTGTGTGTAAATACATGAGTGTGCCCTGCAATGTATTTACACTCCAAGCACAGTTGCCCCTGCCTTGTATTGTAATAAGCTGGTTCACAAATTGGGTGGATTTTTCCAAAAGAAAAAGCTAATAAGCAATCTTTCTAAGAAAAAAATGTCTAACAGATCAATATTAGCATGATTCATTTATGATTCCATTTAATGTCAGTCACTTCTGGGCTATATGAATGCATCAGACAGCAAATACAAAAGTCGGCTTCCATGACAAATGACAAACAAAGAATAAGGAGGTGGAGCGGCATGCCACTCCCGAGACAGATCGGCTAGCTTCCACAAACAAGCTCTGAAGCCTTTGAAAGATGGGCTTTGTGCGCAAAGGTTATTCCTGTATTTTAAACAATAACTCCTGGGCCAGAAGAGCTTATCTTTGCTTTGTCTCCCAGCCTGGTAGAGAAGTAATTCATCTACTACCAACCTGTCATCATAATTTATAAGCCAAATTAAGAAAGTGGTGAAACTAAAGCGTGATAAGAGCACCTCTAGGTTGGCCTCAGTTATTTGTTTCAGTTTCTTTAGTTATAAAAGTTCAGCCAAAGATGTAGCAAAATAAATCTCAATGGCTTTTACAGTAATTGTTTTTGGTCCCAATCTTCCTCCATGCGTCTATAAACCTCGGGGCTTATTAAACACTGCTAATGGCTAAAATCAGCTTGCACTTCTTGTGAGAGGGAAGTATTTTAACTGTGGCACCAGGCAACTAATGTCACTTACAATATGTTCCTGTCCCAAGCTAAGATAAACAGTATAGTTTATTATTTTACACGATATTTATATATGAAAGCTGTTACTGTTTATTTTAAACAACAGAACTGACAGATGACTATGGTAAAAATAAAGGGAAAAGCTTTCCAGTGCACACATCCCATTTCACGCACAACATGAATCCTACTGTCTTTTATGATGACATATTGTATATTCATATGCTTTAACAAACTGTGATTTTACATCAGACAACAGTATCCATTTCTTTTACAACAGGACCTAGCAGTAATAATTAGACACTCTCTGGCCGCCTTCTCTTTTAATTTTTATTTTAGCATTTAGTATGATCTTTAAACAGTATAGTTTTTAATTACATTATACATTATTATTATTATTATTATTATTATACTTAGAACATCAAAACTGTTAAAGGGAAATCCAAGCACTTTAACAACTCAAAGAAATGCAAAATGCTGTTTTATAGAACATCACCCTTTAATCACCCTGAAAAATAACATAAGACTGTCATTTTGACCAATTAAGCATTTAGAGTTTATTGACAAAATGTCCATCTGTTTTCTATGCTTTTTGTGAAGAGCATTGGAGCCTACTCCACCGGCAAATCAGGAACAACATTTCAACTTATCACACAGAAAACTCACTAGGATATGGCTAGTGTAGTAAGTTAATAAAACATCACTGTGATTCATACTTTAAATGACTGAATAGACATACGCTGATGAACCAAAGCATTATGACCACCTCACTAATATGCCGCTGCTCCTCCATATACTGAAAAAAACAATAGCAACCCTCCAAGTCATGAAGGTGTCCTGTGGTATTTGGCACCAGGATGTTACCAGCAGATCCTCTAATTCATGTAAATTGCATGGTGGAGATGCCATGGATTGAGATCTGAGGAATTTGGAGACCAGGGTGACACCTTGAACTCTTTATCATGTTCCTCAAGCTTTTTCCAAACCATGAAAGGGTGTTTTCCTAGTCTGCATCTATGTTTAGGTAGCTGGTATGCATCAAATTAATATTTGATGCAGAACATTGGCCAAAGCATCCACAGTCCCTCTCCTGACTTGACTTCTTCCCACAGTGCATAATGGTGACATCTCCTTACAAGGTAAATGACTCACACATACCCAGCGATCCACACGATTCAACTGAAAATGAAATTTATTGGACCCGACAACCTTCTACCATTGACTCAAGATCTATTTCTGATGCTCATGTGCCCACTGTAGGTATTTTAAATATTGGACAGGGGTTAATATGGGTACTCCGACTGCTCCTTCAGTCTCAAATGGAGCAGGGTTGAATGTACTATGGGTCGTGACACATTACTCCCATAACTATCATTAAAATGATCTGAAATTCAAGCCAAATGGTCTTTATATTTGTTTGAACCAGACGGGATAGCCTTTGTTTACCTCTCTCATCAATGAGTTTTGGCCGCTCAATATCCTGCTGCTGGTTTGTGGATTTTTCCTCCACTGTCAATAGGTACTTTCTATGTCTGAACTCTACAAGCCTTGCCATTTTCGCAATATCCTGACCCAGTCACCTCTGGTCTTTACACCTGTCCATGTCTTCAGCATTCAAGTACATAGTGTCAACTTACTGCATGATAAATCCCTGACCTTGACATGTTCCATTATTATGAAATAACCGATGCCATTCACTTTTATATGGAAATAATAATAATGTTTTGGCTCCTTAGTGTACATGCTCTACTTTTCTATATGTTGTAAGTGCCATACCAGACTGTCCGGCATCCAAACCAGGATAGAAATTAACTCCTTGTTAGGAACAAAGGCTGGAATAATGGAAGGGTTCAGGGAGACCACTCTTTTAGAATACATAAATGCATTTTAAAATAAGCTATTAAAGCACAGAGGAAGCAATTATTTCTGTATTTCTTTTTCTTCTCCATTCACCTCTATTGGCTTATCAATTTAGGTATGTACAGGTATACAAGCCTTAAATTTTACTCTGTTGGCCTTGCTCTCTCTCTCAGGGGTGGGGGTCGAGTTGTTCTCAATTCTACTTTTTGTAAAAATTGATTGATTGATTTTTGTGGAATGATTGCAATAAAATTAATAAAATTTCAAAAAAAAAAAAAAAATAGAATGCATAAATGCCTGCACGACTGAAGGCAGTGCTCCTATGTCACTGCTCCTATTTAACTGCCTGAGAAGCATGCTGGGAATTGTAGTTCCATAGGACAGCCCTGCTGGGTGTCATGGGAACAGCCAGGAGGAGCTGAAGGGATGGACCATCCCTACTTTAGGAAACTTCTGCTTGACTCAGAAGTACCTCCTCTAGATCTTGCCCAAACAATGGAACTATTTCCAGGGTTCATCTTAAAAGGAGTCCCTCATCTCACTTCAGGGAGTCAGAGTTATGAGACAGAAGGCAACACTCACCAGGAAGAGTATAAGGAGTAAAAAAAATTGTTACTTAATTCAACAATTGTGGTAAAATCGGATGTGTTTATCTTAGCAGTGTTCATGACAAATAAAAACCCACTATAAGAACCCAGGTCCATGTTGGGTGATACTGTATCTGAGGTTTTGGGACTTGGTGGTGCCCCTAACTTGTTACAGTGTCCATATTGAGACACAGACTTACATTTTAAATACACATAAACACTATTAAGTATAAAGTACTGAGTAAGCACCAGATTGTCAATGTAGCATGCAATGCATCTGACGCCATTACTTTTAAATAATCTATTTTTACTTTAAAATGAATCATGAAGGCAATTTTAAATTCATAAGGTGTGATTGTGAGTATAAGTGTGGAAGTGCATGTGAATAGACCTTGTGATGGAATGGCCCTCCATACAGGGCTGTTTCTCGCTTCATCATGACCTTGAATTGGATTAAACAGTTCTGAGAATGTTATATTACAATTCATAAAAATTTAAATCATATGACTTAAAGCATTTAAGAGAAAATGTTAGCTAAGGATAAGGGTTCTTTTTCATAACCTTATTATATGTAGTACACTTATCTCTTACTGTGCTCATTATCATCAGACCTTGAGCTGTTCTTTTGTGGCAAAGATTTTAGCTTTATGTATATTGAACAGCACAAAGATGTCAAGTATATGCTTCATTTCCAAAGAGTTTATGAAAGTCGATACAGTCTTCAGTGCTGCTAATGCAAAAAAAATAAATAAATAAAAATAAAAATAATCACATGTTCAGTTTGCCTGTAATATAATGGCATCACAGTCTGGACAAGCTTTAGCCCTTACCAAAGGATTTAACATGCAAATAAGAAGAGAAAGACAGATGGATATAAGAAAAGAAAGATAGATGGATGTGCATATAAAAACATTTTCTCCAGCATCATAATTTTTTCTTAGAAGCATTTTGCTTACCCCTAATATATAAAAATATACAGGATGAAATTGAAATGTGAAATATGAAAACTCCAGTTCACCCATCATTTAAAAGGTCATTATTTTTTTTTAGATTTAGAAGGATGATCAATGGAAACATTTTATTTTTTTCATGAAAACAATTTATAGTTTTCACTTGTTCTGGTCTAACATGCTGTTTAATAGACTTTTGATTGGAATTGTTCATTTACTAGACCGCCCATAACAAGGCAGAAAATAATTTGATCTCATGGCTCAGACATTTCAGCATCTGAAAAAAAATGATAAAACACAAGAGGACATAGGTTTGCTTGCCTTTTAATAACATCTAAAATATCACCCAGATGAAAAATCTTTCTAATCTTCCTCGAAAATAATTCTGAATGCTAGGGGTAGCTTTTCATTATCCTATACTGAGCCAATATTGTGCACAAGAGGACTTTCATTTCGAAATATGAGAGACCTTCAGGAAAGCCCAAGGAATATGCAGAATGGCACATTGAACAGAAACAAATTTTACACACTGCTATGTAAGACAAGCTAGTCAATTATACTGCAATTGGGAATATGCTACAGAAACAATGTCTCAATGATTCTGTAACACAAGGCTATATAGGATAGGGAATAATAATAATAATACATTTTATTTATATAGCATCTTTCCCATGCTCAAGGCACTTAACAGAGTCACAGAAGGAACAGTAGGGTACATGTAACACTGAAAACAAATAGTTTCAACATAGAACATAAAACAGATAAATGCAGGATTAAACAGAATAAAAGACAATAAGCCACAGTAAAGGACAAAATTCAATACTAAAACAAAAGCAAATAACATTATTTGTGATATAACACACACACAAATTATACAGAGCATCTGGACAGAGAGGAAGACTGAAAGAGAGGGCAGAATGTCAGGTTAAGTTAAACGCCTTACTGAACAGATGAGTTTTAAGTTGTTTTTTAAAGGAAAGAATTGAGTCTGCTGATCTAATTAATTTAAAGAGGTAATTCCAAAGTTTGTACACTATGTCACTCTCAAGTGCAGGTTAGTGTGGGGCACAACACGATTGCCAGAATCAGAGGACCTTAGTGAGCAAACAAGAGCATAGTGATGGAGAAGGTCACTGATGTAGTCCATTGCAAGGCCATTTAAAGGTTTGTAGGTTAATAATATAACTTTATATTCAACTAACTGTGTAAGCCCATGCTGTAAAAAGTGCAGGCTCCTAGAAACCATGGATTCTGGCACTCAATCAATGAATTGCATCAATTGTGCATTAGCAGCTAAGCAATGTTCTCTTTCCTCGATGGTTTTGTTTTGCAGATGTGCTCGCCTTGCTTGTGTAAGCAAATTTCTCTTTTCTTAGCGGATTCACTTTGGGGACAGAATTGCTTTCTTTGAGCTTTATGCTGTAGCCTCGCACTTCCGGGCAGAACAGACAGACACACAGACTTCCATGCATAGATGTTTATATTGTGAAGGACAGCCGGGTCCCATGCCCGGCAGGGACGCCCCTGCTGCTTATGTTCCGGGGGAGCCACCATGGGCAGTCCAATACCTCCCCCGGGACGCTTGGTGGCAGCCTCCCTGGCCGACGGTGATTCCCCAACCGCCCGCAGGGCTCCATGGGAGGTGGAGTCCTCCACAGCTTGGTTGGGGCCCGGCGTGGCCACTAGGGGGAGCTGCCTGCTTCCCACAGCCCGGCTGGACGAGCTTTCAGCCCCACCCGGAAGTGCAATTAGGACCAGGTGGTTAATTACCTGGAACGCTTCCGGGTGGGCTACAAAAGGGCCCAGCCACCACCACTCGGAGAGCCAGAGTTGGGAGGAAGAAGACGAAGCTTGTCTGGGAGGAGTGGTGGAGTAAGATGGAGAGTTGTGAGTTTGTGTTTGGGACTGTGTTTGGGACTGTGTTTGGGCTGTGTGGCATGGGGAAGACGTGTCACACAGCTGAAGAAAAAATAAAAGTAATTTTACTTTTATACGTGCCTCAGTGTTTTTCTGTGCCGGGCCAGGCGCCTATATAGCGCCTTTTACAATATATAAGATTCTGTAAGACACAGGGAGCCAATTGAGGTGAACCAGGATTGTTTTTTATTTCTCGCTGTTGCTGGTTCATGTTAGGACTCTTGCAGCAGACTTTTGAATCAACTGGAGCTGTGATATAAGATTAGAAGTTGAATCTGCCAGTAGGGAGTTTCTATAATTGATGCAAAATGTGATAAAAGCATGGACAAGTTTCTCAGCATTAGAAAAGGAGTGAAATGAGTGAACACAGGCTACGTTATGGAGGTGAAAGTAAGAATGTTTCTTAATGTGGTTTACGTGGGTGGAATAAAAAATGCTGGAATCATAAATGACACCAAGATTCCTTACATTAGAAGGTCTGATGAGGTCACCATCAAGAGTGACTGAATAGGAACTAATTTTCTTAAGCTGTACTTTAGTGCCAATTAGCAGGAGTTCAGTTTTGTTTATTTTTTAATTTTAAAAAGTTCTGCTCCATCCAGGTTTTAATTTCACTGAGGCAAGTTGTGAGCTGGGAAAGCTCTGATGAACTTTCATTTTTAACACTGAAATAGAGTTGAGTATCATCTGTTTAAAAATGATTACACAGCCCAAAGCTACAAATAATAAGGCATATAGAGCATGTAGATCCAGAAGAGCAGAGAGGTGAGGACAGATCTCTGAGGAACTCCTTGTTTGACTTTTGCTGAGCTGGACCTGCTGTTGCCAAGACTAACAGTTGCCTATCAGTCAGAGAGGATATAAACTGCTGGAGGGCAGTGCCAGAGATGCCCAGAATATTCTCCATTCTGGACAGCAGAATGTCATTTCTGAGAGTGTCAAATGCTGCACTGAAGTCTAACAGAATTAATGCTGGTTTGTCCGGAGACTGCTGCCATAAGCAAATCATTAGTTACCTGAAGCAGAGCAGTTTCACAGCTGTACTGTAATCTGAAACCAGACTGATAGGGATCCATCAAATCATTAGAAGTCGAATAAGTGGAGAGTTAGGAGGCTACGACACGCTTAAGAACTTTTGACAGAAAACGTAAATTAGAAATAGGCCGAAAATTATTAAGATTGTCAGCATAGAGATCAGACATATTTAACATTGGGGTTACAGAAGCAATTTCAAAAGTGGCTGGCACAAAGCCAGTGCCAAGGGATGAGTTTATTATTGTCGTAACAGCTGAGATTATGGCATGAAGGCAGGATTTAGAAAATGTGGTGAGGATGGGGTCCAGTACACAAGTAGTTGAGCTCATCTTTCAAAGCAGGTCATTAACAAATGCAGATGTGACTGGTGAAAATTTAGAAAAGGAGATGGATGGAGTGGCAAGACAGGGAAAGATATAAATGGATGATGGATTTGTATTAGCAAAGTTATTTACATTTTTAACTTTATTACAGAAAAGTGGATGATTTTTTCTCAAACTTCAATAGAGGATGTAATTGGACCAGATGCAGGTTAAAGTAATTAACTTTAACTTGGGTTATCATGGCCACTTTCTATTATTCTGCCATAATGTGTGTTCTTGGCTGCAGTTAGTGCATCTCTCTAAGCCCTTTGATGGTCAATAAAAGCCTGGATGTACACAGTGAGGCCAGTTGCATGTGACATTTTCTCAAGGCTTTGGCAAGCTGCTTTCATGGTCCATAATTCTGAGTTGTACCACGGAGTTGAATGTTTAAATGAAACCTCCTTATGTTTTAAAGGAGCTATTTTATCTAGTGCTGAATGAAAGGTTGAGTCATAGTAGTCAACAAGACTATCTAGTGTTGATGGAATAGAGGAAGACAGAAAAAGATCAGAAATAGATCCAGCAAAAATAGCGGGACAAATATTTGTAAGTATTCCATAAGAAATTTAACATTTACAGATAAGAGGAGGGAGAGGTAATCAGACAGTGAAAAGTACTGTTTAATGACCAGAGAGTCCCAAATCACTGCTGTTAAGTGTTCCTGACAGATAAACCAGATATGCAGATCGGATCCAATATATGACCACCAGAGTGGGTAGGAAAATAAACATGTTGCACCAAGTCAAAACAGTCCAGTAAAGAGAGGAATTCATTTCTCAGCTTACAGGTAGTAAGGTCAATATGGATGTTGAAATCGACAAGAAGTACTCTCTGCGAAAGGGAACTTAAGTGGGTTAATAATTCAGTCATATCAGATATTTTGGGGGATGATACAGAAGAACAAATAAGATAAGGCTACATTCCATTATTAGTTTAACAGCCAGACACTTAAAAGACAATAAGCAGTCAATTATTTTGATGTTTAACTCCGCTCTAACAATTACTGCGACTCCTCCGCCTTGTCTTGAGCTGCAAGCTTCTGAGAAGTAAACATATCCAGAAGGTTTCTCCTCCATAAGAGACATAAACTTACTTGGTTTTTGCCAAGTTTCTGTTAAGCACAGCAAATCAGTGTTAGAGTCTGTAATTAATTCTGATAGGACCAATGCTTTGCCACTGAGAGATCTTGTATTAAACAATGCAATATTAGCAACTGAGGGTTCGTTGTGCACAGATCCATAACCTGAGCATATTTTAGCGTATTACAAATTTGGCACACTGACACTCTCATTTCCAAAGCCATGAATAGGACTATGTATTGCTGAACAAAAGCTCCAGTGAACTCTCTATTCATAGCCCAGTGGTGGCTCTGACCTGACCCGCGATGCAAATATTTCCAGTGCCAAACAATACCAGTGTCGTTTAGGACTTTCCAGTCTTACAATTTACTCTAAACAAACTGTTTAATATGAAGTTGTTTATCATGAGAATATTTCTGCATTGTAGAAAGCCAATACTTATTTGACCATAGTAGAACACACTTGAGCAGCGCAGCACAGCAAAGAACGTCAGGAGGGTGGGGTGGCGCAAATGAGCGGCAATAGTAACGCAGCAAGAATCCAGTAGAAACGCAGACTGATGCCAGTGGAAGATTTATCAATTAAAAGAGTAGGAGATATTATCAAATGCACATGAAGATGATTATCAGAATTCAGAGGTGGGTGTGAACGTCAGATGATTTCTCCAGTTGAATTACATACAGAATGCATCAACAGCAATCCAGTATAACAGTTTTAATCAAGAAGACAGAACATTCCCAGTTCCTAGATCCCCATGATGCAAATAAAAATGTTCACAAATCAGGTATCAGTCAGGAGCGGGGAATCAAAAGAAAGTTTAATCCAGTGAACCACAAAAAGATTCAAATTAGTTGTCCATGAAGCTGCAAACTCAGTCAAGGCAAAGTCCATAAAATAAATCCAAATTCAATGCAAAAAGTAATCAACTGCATCCATGAGCTATACATACAGTAAGTGAAAGTGAAATAAGCATAATATGTGCAAGATTTAATGCAAATTTCAATATAAGGTGTTGTTAACAGGGAGGAGCAGAATCAATATGTGTGCCTTAGTGTTCCTTCCACTGTTATAAGGTAAATAAGATCATGGATGTCATATATTTAAAGAACTGAATATGACTTCAGTAATTCAGAAACAAATCCCTAGCTATCAAGTAATAAAGCACCTTTCCACAAAGGCCACCATCCCGTTTCAGAATTTTTCCAAAGGTCACACTGGTAGGGTCACATAGTGATGGTGACTAACTTTGGTTGACCTAATTGGATGTGGTCTAAAGTTTATTGCAAGAGATTCCAATTTTTCCAGATGTAGTAATGACTAATTATAATCTTCAAAGACACTGTAACAATGCTAGTGGAATATACACATGACCCTTATGTATCTTAAGTGTCTGACTAGGTCTGCATCTTTAGCACCTGTTTAGAACATGAGAAGTAAAAATGGCTAGTAAGTGTGGTGGTGTATCTTAAAATGACACTGAAGTAATGACATAATGTTATTTTATACTGTTTATACATTTAAATGATTTACAGTGCCAGAGAGGCTAGAAATCACAAATCATAAGAATCATTAACAGACAAAGCAAACAGAAATGTAAAAACATACAATATGGACATCAATATCCAGCACATGAATAATTCCTTGTTGGTGCAAAATGCTATAGTTTGTGACAAAACAGAACTCAGTTGTCCACACATCTTTTGTTTTCTGTCCATAGTAAGATGGAAGCAGTGTTTAAAACCTTTGATGCCTCATTGTATTAGATGAGACAGTGGCAGGATAGAAAAAGAGTAGCCATTTGTTTTAGCTGGTCAAATTTTCATTATTCAGCATCTGAGTTTTGAATTAATGGATCCAATCTTTTAAAAAAAATCTTCAAAATATAAGTGGCATAATGTCAAATCACTCAAAAGCTGTTTGGAGCACACTAGTTGCCCAATAAAACTAAGCGAAACTATAGCACCTGCAGCATCTCTAAATCTCTTTATACTGGTTTTTCTCCCTGTCTACAAGGTAGGGCGGCTTGAACAATATCCTAATTAACAGCAAACAAATACTCACCTTTCAATTTTCTCTCTCTTTCTCTGTCCTGGCCTCTTTCTCCCACCAGTAGACCATTTAACCCAACTCACTTCCGGACTTTGAACCTCAGAAACAAGGCCTTCTATTGAAACTCCAACATCAGGCAAAAGATTACTGTATATGCTCTTGCAATAATTGGTATTAAAAAAACATTGTGGGCCCATTTCACTCAGTACGTCTTATGCTCCCTATCTTCTATACTCATTTCTTAACACTCTGCAAACCCCTACAATCTAAAATGAAAAGCCTAAAAAAAGAAAATGTGATCAGTAGGTGATTAAAGAGTACAAAAAGGACAGGACATGACAAGTATGAGCAAGTAATGACATCAACAGGTCGGGTAGTGGTTAAACATAAGAAATAAGCTGGGGTGCTCTAAGGGGTTCAGGACCTTATTGTTACAGGTACGCTTAAAAAATGCTCCTATTGATAACAAGTTTAAGAGGATGTGCGGTCAGAAAAGACAGATGTCTCCAAGAGAAACAAGTCAAAAACAATTCTGCCCACTTTCTGAAAACATGTGTCCAATACCGGCATAGACAATCAAAACAGCTAATGAGGGAAACATTAAATAAAAAAGTCTCTCCTTCAATAAAAGTATTGAATATATATGAATACCCTGCAGAAACATTAATAGGTTTTTACAGCCCTAATATTAAAATCCACTTTTCTATAACAGACTGCAAAGTGTTGCTTTGTATTTTACAGAATGAAAAAACAAGCAAAGCAAAATCTACCTATTAATAACAGAAATGCATTGTACTCCAGGCACCATTCACATTTGTATTCAAAGAAATTTCATATCCATTTTCAGAATTAAATAACTAGTCTCCCAGAGCAGGAGATTGTGAAGTAGAAAATGTATCTGGGTAACTTACACCATGTACGCTAAATAACAACAAATGTCGATTTAAATTGTTCTAAATACAGTATCAATGAATACTTTATCTTAACACTAAAAGTGCCAAGGCCAGTGACAATTATTTTATCACTGTGCATGTCATGCTTCTGTCCTTCCTCGACTTTTCCTAAATTGCTGCCTATGGCAAACGGCCATGTTGTTGTAGCTCTGAAATTGTATTCAGAAAACATGCCTGGTGATATTTTCCTTTTCCTATTACAGCCACAAACAACACCATTGAACACAGATGTTAATCGCTTTCTCTCTACTCCAGATGACTACACAATGTTCATTGAATAAAATATCACTTATAATCACTCCCATTGTTTCAGTACATGCAATAAAAAGATCTTTGGCTAATCTGAAAACTGTTGGTGCGGCAGTAATTTTAGTTAGCTAAAAACACACATATAAGCTCACCAGAAATTTCAATGAATGTTTTCACACAATTGGAATGCAAAGTACAAAAGCCAGCATCAACTAAAAATGAGGAAAGAAGAATGTGAGAAATGGCACATTGAGAATGGAACACGTGATGCGAGAAGAGCAGTGCACTGGAAGGTGGTTCACTCAAATTTTCATAGACATGGCAGACCCAACAATGTATGCAAATCCAATCTCATCTGTTCTCTCTTTCCGCATGTTAAATTGAAGCTGGCTTTGTATTTTGTATTACAAATTGTGTAAAACACATTGTAATATAATTTCAATTGCGTTTATGTTTTTAGCTGAAATTACTGCAATACTCATCACTATAAACTTCCATACAATGTTCAAAATACATTCAGAAGACTAAAAGAATGATCAGTTATATAGCATGATGTGTAGAGTACAAGTTAAAGGAGGTTATGCTTAAGCTTTATAATGCACTGGTTAGACCACATCTGGAGTACTGTGTGCAGTTTAGGTCTCCAGGCTACAAAAAAAGACATTTAGGCCGATGACTATAGTGGATGTAAAGGAAAGATATAAAAAGTTGAGTCTTTTTAATTTAAACAAAACGAGATTAAGAGGAGACATGAATGAAGCGTTTAAAATTCTGAATTAGTACAGTGGATCAAGACGATTACTTCAAAATAGTTCAATGAGAGCACAAAGATTCAGCTGGAAAAAGGAGTTTTTTCTTCACACAGAGAATCATAGACATGTGAAATAAGTTACCAGGTAATGTGCTAAACAGTAGGCCTTTAGGGATCTTCTTGTTATTTTGAGGAATTTAAGTAAATAGGACGGCTGAGCTTTATTGAACTGAATGGACTGTTCTTGCCTAACTTTTTCTAATCTTCTAACATTCAATAATGCAAGCAGAAGCAGCTAGATTGATTTTTTTTTAGGTGAAAAGAATATAAAAGTGTAGTCAAGTGATTTATTGAGAAACACTATGAGCTGCAGCTGGGTATGAACGGTCAAATACTGCTTGTGACAGTAATAGGGGTCTTGTATTTGGATTCAGCGGGTTCCCTGTTTAACTTTAATACATGATCATACAGTATAATGGCATTTTCTGAAAAGCAAAACAAAATCCAAGCCAATGCCAAAACACATTAATGTTGAATTAACTTGCTGACATTGTTTGCCCTGGTGGTCCATCCAGGGCGGGTTTCTGTCTTATGAAGCTGCTTTGAGATGTTTTGGCTATAACATAATAAGCCACTTCTTCTACTAATTATATACAGTATCTACATTTACATCTACATCAATCATGAATAATCCACTGCATCCACTTAACAGTGTCATCTCCAGGCAGAGGAGTAGCTTCAGTGACAGACTTTTGTCACTGTCCTGTTCCACTGACAGACTAAAGAGATCGTTCCTCCCCCACACTATGCGACTCTTCAATTCCACCCGGGGGAGTAAATGCTAACATTAATTTTATTTTAATTTTTTTTCATTTTTATTACTATTTAATTTAATATTGTTTCTTTGTATCAGTATACTGCTGCTGGATTATGTGAATTTCCCCTTGGGATTAATAATCTATCTATCGATCTATCTATCTATTTTATAAGATTGAATGGATATATATATATCTTTTTTCTTTGTTACTTATTCATTATTATTCTTACCTAATCGCATTGTATGAAAATGTGCTACAGAAACAAATGTTATTGTAAATGGCTGGTTTGATGGATAAATGTTCAATGCTTGTTAGAGTAAATCTTTTAACTACAAAAGGTGACTCCGAATCATGTCACTGTCACTGGGAAAGCACATATTACAAACGTACTTTGTGTTGCATCTGTAGTTTTAATATAAGATGCTCTGCTCATCCCATGCTGCAAACCTGTGATATGACACTGGTTTGTCATTAAGGAAACTGGCAGCAGTAATCCAATAACAAGTCTGGTAACATGCAGGAAATCATCTTTAATTATGGTGTCCATTCTGGCCTGAATGATTACAGTGGCAAGTGACAAAGTGACTCATTGAGTAGCTGACAAAAATCAGCATCTGTTGATTCTTTTTTTTGTGCCTTATCTGCAATGAGAATAGCTACTAAGTTGTCCGATTTAATGTTTATTTTGTATAAAAAAGGATTTTATTTTTATTACCACAGCAAAAAGCTATGCATGTTTTTTCTAGTTTTGCTTGATTTGCCAGATTACTTCTAATTTCTGTTAACATGGTGACTTAATATTTATTTCCAATAATAATTACAAAAACAGGAAAATTCTGCATTTGATTTCCAGTTGAAAAGTGTTAAAAAGACAATGGATCAGTAACGTGAGACTTAAAAAAAGAAAAGATCTTGTGCAAGGAGTTTTGCAATGTTAAATCTGTTCCTATCAATGCTCCATTTTCAATATTTAAAAATAACAAAACCAATATTAGTCATCGCCTGACAGAATTTAAACAATATGAACATCTGTTAATAGCTGTAGACTGAAGACAGGCAGAGCATAATCAGCTGAGCCTGTTTGGATTCTTGACTGGTGATTTGATGATTTACTCCATTGATCAAAAATGTACCAGCCACATTCTGCAATTGTCATTAATAGCTCCGTACTTTGATAATATTATTATTATTTACTTACTTGGCTGACACCTTTATCCAAGGCGACTTACAACACGTGAGATACAATTGGTCACATTTAGCGGGATATGAAGCCACAACCTTATAGATTGGGGTCCAAAGCCTTACCACTATGCCACATAATCTTAGAGCACTTTGAATATCTCATTCTCACTTTGTATCTAGAAAAATCAGCCTTTACTGTTCAATGAGAACTAAGTATCGCTCCAGTGGAAATGGTAAACGCTTCTTATTGATACATAGCAGGACTTAACAAAGAGAATATTGTCTGGTCATATGCAGGAACTTTATATGTTCACTGCCACCTACTGTCAAGGTTTTAGTGACTAGAATAAGGTGGAGAAAGAGCATGCTTGTTAAAGATATGTAAAAAATATTGTCCAGCAAAATCTATTCTGTCTTAAATGATGCAATAAGTTAGTAGATGTGTATATTACATGCCTAAAATAGACACCCTTATGTAACCTTTTGCCAAACTGAAACCTGTGCTGCTCAATGTGTCAGCGGGCTCATTACAAACAATGAACTCACCAAAATACAGTTTAACAGAGAACAGGAAAAAAAACAGTTTCATCTCTTTAAGAGCTGAGCACCTGCTTCTTTTCCCCATTGCTTCTCCAGTCCCATGGGAGAAAACACAACTACAGACTAAACACCACAGTGCTTTTCTCAGATAACAAAGCAAAGTGTACCACAATTCTGGTCAATAATTGCTTCATGGTTATTCTGTAGTCTTTCCCGCTCACTTTGTATGACTTCTGAACAGAACTATTTTGCCCAGTGGTCTCTGTTGTCTCTACTTTCAACAGATATTACAAAAGACATAAAACACTACTGGATAAAAGATAAACTATTAAGTTTGGACCTTGATAAGGCCCAAAATATAGCCCCATATATTTCTAACTAGCTGAAATACCCAGCGTTGCCTGGGTGGAAAACAAAGTGTGTTTTTTTTTTTTTTTCTTTTATTGTTTGAGAAAACACAACTTTAAAAATAAATGAAACAATAAACTTGGGTTCGCTTCCCGGGTCATCCCTGTGTGGAGTTTGCATGTTCTCCCCACATCTGCGTGGGTTTTCTACGGAGGGCTGGCGCCCTGCCCGGGGTTTGTTTCCTGCCTTGCGTCGTGTGTTGGCTGGGATTGGCTCCAGCAGACCCCCATGACCCTGTAGTTAGGATATAGAGGGTTGGATAATGGATGGATGGATAAAGACTCACTAATGTGCTTGTCTTGCTGTGTTGTATGTATGTTATCATCCAGTTGACACTTGCAACCGGCCAACTGTATTTAAATTCAAAAAGCAACAGGAGCACGGTAGTGCTCAAAATAATAAATGCTGGCAGTCGCCTGGTATATACTAACTGTGTAAGCCCGTGCTGTTAAAAGCACAGGATCCTAGAAATTATTTAAATCGTCAGAACTACTCTGGGCATCTCATTGCTAGAAAGATTCATGTTGCCGAAGTGATCGCATCGTTTGTGCATTAGCACTGAGCTACTGTCTTTCTGGTCTTGCTGGTGTACTGGCCTCACTTGCGTATCCTCAGAGCTGGAGCCCTCACCCACTCTCTACGTCTCACTTCTGGGCCGGGCAGACACACACACTTCCACTGGTACAACTCTAATTTCAAAAGCAACAGGGGCGCAGTGGCTTTCAAACATAAAGAATGCTGGCAATCGCCTCCACTTCGCCCTTTGGTGATCGTTCTGAGTGTCAACTGGATGATAACATGCATACAAGACAGCAAGTCGGTTGTCGGTTACAGCTGATTTCACCCTACAGTATTTTTAGACAATCAAAGAGGAACAGGTGTACCACGTTTCATGAAAATCGCTCCATCCATTTGGACATGATGCTGGAACATACATACACATCTCTCTCTCTCTATATCTATCTATCTATCTATCTATCTATATATATATATATATATATATATATATATATATATAGATGTAGAGAGTTATTCATATATATATACACATACTGTATAAATATATATATTTAATGTAATATATATATTTATACAGTATGTGTATATAGATAGATAGATAGATAGATAGATAGATAGATAGATACTTTATTAATCCCAAGGGGAAATTCACATAATCCAGCAGAAGTATACTGATACAAAAAAACGATATTAAATTAAATAGTAATAAAAATGAAAAATGAAAAAAAAAAATAAAAATAAAAAAGCAGACAATAATTTTGAGTAATGTTAGCATTTACTCCCCCGGGTGGAATTGAAGAGTTGCATAGTGTGGGGGAGGAATGATCTCCTCAGTCTGTCAGTGGAGCAGGACAGTGACAAAAGTCTGTCACTGAAGCTACTCCTCTGCCTGGAAATGACACTGTTCAGTGGATGCAGTGGATTCTTCATGATTGACAGGAGTTTGCTTAGTGCCCGTCGCTCTGCCACAGATGTTAAACTGTCCAACTTTACTCCTACAATACAGCCTGCCTTCTTAACAAGTTTGTCAGGGCGTGAGGCGTCTTTCATCTTTATGCTGCCTCCCCAGCACACCACCACGTAGAAGAGGGCACTCGCCACAACCGTCTGGTAGAACATCTGCAGCATCTTATTGCAAATGTTGAAGGATGCCAACCTTCTCAGAAAGTATAGTCGGCTCTGACCTTTCTTACATAGAGCATCAGCAAAAAAAGATACGTCCTCTGACTTTCAACTGTTTTTACTTTCAGTAAACTTAATGTGTAAATATTTGTATGAACACTAAAAGAGTCAACACCATAAGACATAAACTAAAAATGTTTCACAATGTGTCCCTGAATGAAGGGAGGCTCAAAATCAAAAGTACCAGTCAGTATCTGGTGTGGCCACCAGCTGCTTGAAGTACTGCAGTGCATCTCCTCCTCATGGACTGGACCAGATTTGTCAGTTCTTGCTGTGAGATGTTACCCCATTCTTCCACCAAGGCACCTGCAAGTTCCTGGACATTTCTGGGGGGAATGGCACTAGCCCTCACCCTGCGATCCAACAGGTCCCAAACGTGCTCAATGGGATTGAGATCCGGGCTCTTCCACTGCGAGGATGATCAGCTGTCCTTCCTGTCTCCCTGTAGCACTGTCTTAGGTGTCTCACAGTGCGGACATGGCAATTTATTGCCCTAGCCACATCAGCAGTCCTCATGCCTCCCTGCAGCATGCCTAATGCACGTTCATGCAGATGAGCAGGGACCCTGGGCATCTTTCTCTGGGTGTTTTTCACAGTCGGTAGACAAGTCTCTTTAGTGTCCTGCGTTTTTAGAACTGAGACCTTAAATGCCTACTTTCTGTAAGCTGTTAAGGTCTTAACGACCATTCCACAGGTGCCTGTTAATTAATTGATTATGGTTAATTAAACATGCATGGAAAACATTGTTTAAACCCTTTACAATGAAGATTATTAATTAAGGTTATTTGGATTTTTTTTTATTTTTTTTTATTTTTATTATTTATTAATTTTATTACAATCAATACATAGCAATCAAGTTTTTACAAAAAAAAGAATTATGCTAAGAACAGATCGATCCCCACCCTTGAGAGAGAGAGCAAGCCAAACGGTGTAAAATTTAAGGCTTTAAAAATACCTAAATCAACAAATTCTCTGTGCTTTATAAAATCATTTCAAAATATTACTGATTAGATCCTGCCATGTTTTGAAAAAAGTCTGCACAGATCCTCTAACTGAGTATTTGATTTTTTCCAATTTTAAATAATATAACACATCAGTTTCCCACTGACTTAAAAGAGGAGAGTTTGGGTTCTTCCAGTTTATCAGAATAAGTCTGCGTGCCAACAGTGTAGTGAATGCAATCACAATTTGTTTGTCTTTCTCCACTTTAAGACCCTCTGGAAGAACCCCAAACACAGCTGTTAATGGGTTAGGAGGGATTGTGAGTCCAAGACTGTCTGAGAGGTAATTAAAAATTTTTGTCCAGAATAATGTTAATTTGGAGCAGGCCCAGAACATGTGACCTAGTGAGGCTGGGGCTTGGTTGCAACGTTCGCAGGTTGGATCATGCCCTGGAAACATTTTGAGAGTTTTAGTCGAGACAGATGTGCTCGATATATAATTTTGAGTTGTATAATTGTATGCTTTGCGCATATGGAGCTTGAGTGAATTCTCTGCATTGCTACTTTCCACTCCTTTTCTGATATATTAATTGAGAGGTCATTTTCCCAGTGTCCTCTTGGATCTTTGAAAGGAAGGGATTGTAAAAGGATTTTATATATTGTAGAGATGGAGTCTAACTCCTTGAAATTGAGCAATAATTTTTCCAGCGTGGATGAGGGTGCAAGATGAGGAAAATCTGGAAGGTTCTGTTTAACAAAGTTCCTGATTTGAAGATAGTGAAAGAAATTTGTAGCTGGAATGTTAAATTTGGAATGTAATTGTTCATAGGATGCAAAGACGTTGTCTATATAAAGATCTCTAAGCAAGTTAATTCCAAATTTTTCCAGATATTAAAACTGCATATGTTTGTGAGGGTTGAAAGAGGTGGTTCTTTTGCAGGTGCCACAGAAAGAAGCTTCTCCGTCTTAAAATGCTTTCTACATTGGTTCCAGATTCTAAGTGAGTGGAGCACAATTGGGTTATTAGTGTATTGCCGATAACGTGTGTTTATTGGAGCACAAAGCAAGGAATACAAAGAAGTACTGCAGGATTTTACTTCTATTGCGGTCCATGCCTGTGTATGTTCTTCTATTTGTGTCCAGGTTCTTATCGACTGTATATTTGCGCCCAGTAATAAAACTGGAAGTTAGGTAGAGCCATGCCGCCTTCTGCCTTTTGTCTTTGTAGGGTCGCTCTTTTGATGCGTGGATGTTTAGAATTCCAAATAAATGAGGTTATTGTTGAATCTAATTGCTTAAAGAACGATTTATTAATGTATATTGGTATGTTTTGAAATAAAAAGGAGCTTAGGAAGAATATTCATCTTAACAGTGTTAATTCTTCCAGCTAGTGTGAGATGAAGGGTTGACCATCTATGCAAGTCTTGTTTAATTTTTTCCATGCAGACGACGAAATTTTGTTGATAAAGAGCTTTATGTTTACTTGTGATGTTTACCCCGAGGTATTTAAACTGTTCTGCAATGATAAAAGGAAGGGTGTCTAATCTAATATTATATGCTTGAATTCACCGGAAAGAGTACACTTTTATTCAGATTAATTCTGAGACCAGAGAGCTTTTGAAATTCTGTGAGTGCTGCTAAGACTGCAGGCACAGAATTTTCTGGGTCCGATATATACAGTACCATGTCATCTGCATATAATGAGATTTTCTGTTCCAGTCCTTCTCTGCTAATCCCCTTTATCTGATCAGTATTTCGACAATGTATTGCCAGTGGTTCAATGGCAATTGCAAACAGCAGTGGTGACAAAGGGCATCCTTGTCTTGTGCCACGCTCTAGTTTAAAGTAGTCTGAGCAAATGTTATTGATGCAAACTGAAGCTTCTGGGTTAGTATACAGTAATTTAATCCATGCACAAATGTTGGGCCAAACCCAAACTTCTCCAAAATAGTAAAAAGGTATTTCCATTCAATCATGTCGAATGCTTTTTCTGCATCCAATGATAATAATATTTCTGGGGTGTTTGATTTAGTTGGTGAGTATATTACATTAAACAGGCGTCAAGATTTGAAGATAAGTGTCGGCCCCTAATAAATCCAGTTTGGTCTTGTGATATTACTGAGGGGAGCACTTTCTCCATCCTTCTAGCTATGATTTTAGAGAGTATTTTAACGTCGTTATTCAGAAGTGAAATTGGTCTGTATGATGCACATTGTAATAAGTCCTTATTTTGTTTTGGAAAGACAGTGATTAGTGCTTGGCTTAAAGGTTTGTGGAAGAGATTGGTTATCTCTGGCTTCTGTAAATGTTGCTAATAGGGGGGAGCTAGCTGAGCGGAGAATTTCTTGTAAAACTCTGCAGGGTAGCCGTCAGGGCCTGCTGCTTTTCCACCTTGGAGTGACTTTATAGCATCCAGTAATTCTGATAATGACAGAGGTTTATCGAGCTCCTCCACACTAAAAGCGTCAATTTGTGGTATCTGTAATTTATCCAGAAATGCATTAGATTGTATATTGTCTTCTTTAAACTCAGTAGTATATAGGGATTTATAGTAGTCTCTAAAAGTGTACATTATATTTTTGTGTTCGATGATTTTATCTCCGTTTGTGTTAGTAATTACCGTGATTGCGTTGCATACATCTTGCTTGTGAATTTGTTGCGCTAAAAGCTTATTAGCTTTCTCTCCATGTTCATAATAATGATGTCTGGATTTGTAAATTAGTTGTTCGGTTTCTTTAGTTGTCAAGAGGTTTAATTCTGAATGTAGAGCCTGCCTCCTCTTATGTAGAGTCTCGCTTGGTAGTCTGGCATGTTCTTCATCTATTTTAGTAATTTCGCTTTTTATCTCTGCTACTTTCTTCGCTTCGGATTTATTTCTGTGGGAAAGATATGAGATAATCTGTCCTCTTAAGAAGGCCTTAAGAGTTTCCCAGAGTATTCCTGCAGAGATCTCAGGGGATGTATTTGTCTCTAGAAAGAATTCAATTTGTTTGGATATAAATTCAGTACAATTCTCGTCAGCTAATAGAAGCGGATTGAGACGCCATCTGCGGGGTGAGTGTATGGGGCTTAGTAATTTCAGCTCCAAGATCATCGGAGCATGGTCTGAAATAACAATAGCATCGTATTTACAAGATTTAATCTTAGGCAAGAAGTTATTATCTATAAAGAAGTAATCAATCCTTGAGTAGCAATGATGTACTGGTGAGTAGAAAGAATATGTTCTTGAATTTGGGTTTAAAAACCTCCAGGGATCTGATAAGTTGTGATCAGTTATAAACTTTGTAATTATCTTTGCGGTGTTAGTTGCCGTTCCCCCTGTGGAGGAAGTCTTATCTAAAAGTGGATTTAGAACACAATTAAATTCCCCAGCCATTATAAGTTTATGAGTGTTCAGATTGGGAATGGATGCAAATAAATTTTGTATAAATTCCTTATCATCAACATTAGGTGCATAAACATTTATCAAAATCATTTTACAGTTAGATAAGTCTCCCATGACCATCACATATCTCCCTTCAGGATCCAATACTACATCTGATGCTACAAATGGTACTGTTCTATGTATGAGAATTCCCACCCCTCTAGTTTTCTTTGTAAAACTAGAATGGAACATTTGGCCAGTCCAGTCTTTTTGCAGCCGGAACTGATCCTTACTTAGTAAGTGGGTTTCCTGTAAAAATACTATTTTAGCATTTAGACCTGTTAGGTGAGAAAGTACTTTTTTTCTCTTTAATTCGTGATTCAGGCCTTTAACATTCCCCCAATAGTTGTTGCCATGCAGCTTATTATTACGTTGATAGTTATAATTATAAAGATTGAGATGATAGATTAGATATAGATCAAGCCTGCTCTCCTTCTCTTCCCCCCTTAACCCCCCACCCTCCCTTTTTGCCTCCCCAGGTGAGGCTAAAACCCACTTCACGCAGTTATTTGGATTTTTAAAACATTATTGTTGAAATACACAGTCCTGAAAAAGGGAGTATATATATATATACATAGAGAGAGAGAGAGATGTGTATGTATGTATATATAGATATATAGATATACAGATAGAGATAGATATATTATATATATATAGATATATATATATATATATATATATATATAAATAGCAAATACCAGCTTAGCTGCGTAAGTACTGCCTTAAAATTTTATTAAGAAGAAAATTAAACCTTTTTAAACCGAGGGAAAATATACCAATAATTATTTGTTAAGGATCTCTTTGTATACCACATTGTCAGTTCGGCCCTCCGGTTGTAATATGACCAAGCTGTGCGCTGAGCTTACTCTTGAGCATGCAACGTACAGTTGGCCATGTGAACAGTAATCTTGTTTCAAATCTCACAGCTTGGATTGTTGCTGTCATAATCGGTTTGAGTTTCATGGTTTGTTTCAATCACGACAGTATTTGTAGGACTTGTGTTGAAGAGACATTCGGCATCTGTCAAGCGTTGTAAGTATATAAACGGTTTCATCGATAACTTCGCATCCAGCTTTTGAGAGTTTAAACATTCATAAACATCAAAGTGTCCACTACTGAAATCGTCACCTGTTAATCTAAGATGTTTAAGAGGCATTGGCAGTTGTCAAAAGGTGTAAAATGTATATAATATATAATTTCGGTACACTTGAAAGCGACAACCGAACAATTCACCGGCAGCCATCAACTCACATGCAGATGCATAGGTGAAGGGCTTAAGCATTTCACTCTTCTAGTGCTCCTGTGTAGAATAATTATCTCCTGTACCATCATCAGTCCACACCTTGAACCTGTCCCAGTCATTCAATACATAAGACACAATGTTCCTCCGGATATCAAGAGTGAGCCTGATATGGCCGTGCAATATGTAACAAAGAGAATGGAAAAGGTAGGTGCCATCTCTGGGCATGGAAACCACTCGGTAAGTGACAGTTCTTTGATCGATGGTGATCACCTCGATAGACATGTTAATGGGGGTACGGTTGGAATGATAAAGGAAATGGGTACCTGAACAATGTAAAGTAAGTCTAAAATACCTACACAATAACTATAATCGTAATAAATGAACAATAAAACAGCGGAGAAGCCGTGGATTAAATAAAAAGGTTATAGTTATCAGCAGGGAGACGTGAATCCTGTGGCGAAGCAAGGAAGGGAATGTAGAGACCGGAGCGATGGACGGCCTTATATAGGCAGGCAGCCAACAACGTGGGTGGCGTTGGGATGGGGAACCCAACGCTGCCTCACACGGTGACCGAGCTGCAGGCTATGGACGTATATATGTACATAAGTAGGATTCAGTTAGCGCTGGGAACTCGCGTACCAAATTTCTCGAAGATTGGCCCAGAGGTAACAAAGAACGTTGAAAAGTTCAATATGGCGGCCGACAGTGGCATCATACCACCGAAATAAGTACCAAATTTCAGCCTTCTACCTACACGGGAAGTTGGAGAATTAGTGGCTTTGGAAAGTTCAATATGGCGGCCGACAGTGGCGCATACCATCGAAATAAGTACGTACATCGGTTTCGGTTAGCGCAGGGAAGCCGCCTACCAAATTTCGTGAAGATGGGGCCATAAATAAGAAAGTTCAACATGGCGGACGTTGTCGACCGTTATGACCGTTACGTGTAGAATTTCGAAATGAAATCTGCTTAACTTTTGTAAGTAAGCTGTAAGGAATAAGCCTGCCAAATTTCAGCCTTCTATCTACACAGGAAGTTGGAGAATTAATGAGTGAGTGAGTGAGTGAGGGCTTTGCCTTTTATTAGTATAGATAATAGTGTGGATGATACATGTTTTAGAAAAAGAATAAAGCTTCCTGAATAAGCTGCCTCTTTATTTCTTTAGTCAATAACATCAGTTAATAAATGTAGTATATCCAAACTATGCAAAGGGCATATTTTCTTTACTTTTACTAAGATATTTTTAACATCTCACTAAAAAAATAATTTATAGTTTTGGTGCTTTGAAATTAAAACATCACAGAGAGCAAAATGTTAGTGCAGGATTCAGTGAAATTAGATAATTGTCCTGAATACATTTGCACAACACCATAACAGTGTGTTTATGTGTGTAAGTGTGAGTATGTATATGTTGCCACAAACTTACAAAAAGCCACAAAAAAAAAAGTTTGGGGCTGCCAACTGTATATTGTTTTCCTGGTTGCAAAATTGGTTGAATAGTAGAAGTACAGGTTAGAGTCCACAACAGAACTGATTTGCTGGCACAAAGATGGTGGCTTTAAAACAGAGTGGAGGAAGTGACGTCATCATAAGGCCTGGAACCGGAAGTGGTGTCATTGGGCCTGGGACCGGAAGGACCAAAAGAAAGTAATTCCTTGCCAAGCCAGTGGGTGGCGAAGTGCAGTAAACCTCTCTATTTTATTTCTGCAGAACAAACACGGGAAATTCTGCCTGGACCAGATGACATCACTTCCGGCTCTGGCCCCAATGACGTCACTTCCACCAACCTGCTTTAAAAGCCAGACAACTTCCGCTTGTAAACTCAGTTCTGTTTTGAACTCAACCTGTACACACAAAACTACCAATTTTCACTTCTTTGCAGGTTTATTCGAGTATATGGGTGGCTGCCCTTAAACCTTTTTTCTGTGCCAAGGTTTTTCTTTTCACAGTATACACATATATACACATATATATATATATGGGTGCTGATATTAGGGTTACACAGTAGAAAGAAGTGAGTGTTGCATAATTACAAACCATAGTACCATTTAGCCCTTGGTGTAGAAGAATTCACCACAAGAAAGACGTGTGATGTCACTTCAAGCAAAAGAACAAACCTTCCAGAAACACACTGTAACTTTAATGTTATATTTTGCAATTTTATACATTTTATTTCCTAAGATTTATTAAGACAGAACTGTAAAGTTGTCTTAGATAAAGGCGTCAGCCAAATAAATGTAAATTTAAGTTCTTTAATAATCAAACACCATACCTACAGCGTTACATCAGAAATGGGGCTAATAAGGATATAATTTGTAAAAGGGCATATTATGGCAGTGCATATGATGGCATCAAGTAAACTGTGTAGTTGCAGTCGCAGGGTTACATAATAAATAGAAATAATGATGCAATAATTCCAAATTTTCATGTCAGATACCTTGGTTTCCAAATGGACAAGTACAAAATTTTATTGCAAGACCTCTTGTATAAGGAACGCTGGTGCATATAAAATGAAGTAAAAAAAGAGTGTCTCGTAAGAATACAGGTACATATAATACCCAAAAGCACTTCTTATTTCATTGGACATTACTTCACAAAATAGTACTATCAATTATAGTGTAACACAGTCAGTTTACCAAAAAATGCAACTTAGGTAGCAGCATAAATTTGGCAGCTAACCATCACAATTTAGGTTGGTAAAGAAAGTAGAAAGATAATAAGTTTTTGTTAATTGCTGGATTGCAAAAATTATTAATTGACAGAAGTTAAGTATTGCACTGTTTGCAAAAAAAAGCAGGGTTCATTAGCCATGAGTATTATAGACACAATTAAACAAGGTTCTAAACCAAAAGTGCAAGCTAAAAGTAAGGGTTTCTTAAGCAAAGAGGATATTTGTTTCAACCTGTGGTTACAATAGGTTTAAAGCCAGATACAAAACATTGTTCTTGTTGAGCTATTTGAATAGGACGGTCAAGTCTATGTGCATACACCAGTCACGGCCTACAATTGTTAGGCAGTATGAACAGACACAAAGCAGCTGACACTTGTTCATGAACAAATAAACAGCACTGGCTATGAGGCAAGAAGATTCACATACAAGAAAGAGACAAGCAGCGGCCGTTTAAATAGTGGCTTAGAAGCCACAAAGACAAAAAGAAACCAAGTTAAAAGGCATTACAGAAGCACAACATTGTTGTTATCTCACAAGGCCGTGTAATAAAACAAACAAAAAAAAATATAACACAAGCCAACCGGCCGTAAAATTGTCCAGCTGGTAGCAAAACAACAGGACACTTGCCTGCCAAAGTTGTATGGGCAGTTTCTCAGAAACTGTGCAGATGCAGCCCAGCCAGATGTGGACCATGTATAGAAACTGCTGCTTGGGGAGTAACAGCTGCACTAAAAGAGCAAAATAACCATCACCCAGAGACAGGCAGCTAGACCAGCAAGAAAAAAGACCATGTTTTGAACACATCACTTATTTCTAGAACTGCTACTCAGTCCAGAGTTCCAGTTTTAAAAAATAAAACTAAACCATTGATAACTTTGCCTCAATGTAAACAAATAAATCAATGAAGAAGAAAAATAATTGTCCTGACCTAAATAGAAAAAAATAATCTTTTTCTATTTTTTACTTTTTCTTAAATAAAACAATACCAACTTTCTTTTTTGATTTTTTTTTAAGAGGACACCCTCTCATTCATGAAATGAATCAGTACAGTGGATCAAGGATGCTACCTTAAAATGAGTTCAAAATGAACACAGCAGCACAGTTGGAAACTTGTTAAAGCTAAATTCTGCGCAAAGGTTAGGAAGTTGTTCTTCACAAAGAGAACCATAGAAATGAAATAAATTACTAAAAAGTGTGGTGGACAGTAGGATTCTAGGAATATGCGAAACTCGCCTGGATGTTATTTTGGAGAAATTAGGTGGATATGATTGGTGAGCTTTGTTGGGCTGCATGGCCTTCTCTTCTCAAAAGTGTTTCTAATGTTCTAATACCTCTTTTATAATAAATCACATGTTAATATGTCTGGCAAAACAACCTCACAGTATACAAATGCTACAATGCCAAAATATAAGGTTAAACAATAAAAAGAGGGAAACAAAAGTGTAAAACAAAAAATGATGATACAAACTGATAGGGTAAAAAGATATTTTGTTTTTTTGGCTAAACTTTAACAGCACAAATCTGAAATTCTGTCTATCAACTGTTAAAATACAAATAAAGTTTGAAAATGGCTCTGAATGAGTGCTTCCAAAATAGAGTGTGTGAGTCACATTGGGATGTAATGGAGGGTCTCAGTCACCACATTTCAGACCATATTAACTTTTGTGTTGACACTATGGTATCCTCAAAGACTTACTAAGAAGATAAAATGTCTCCTGAATGAGAAAAAAACAGCCTTGAAATCTGGTGACAAAAAGGCTCTAAAGGTCACACAACGAGTATTGAAGAAAAAGTTGAAAGAAGGAAAATAACTTCACAAAGTTAAAACAGAAAACAAAATAACTCAGAATTATAAGAAAGATGCTTGGAACGGATGACTGGGTATAATTACTGGATGCAAGCAATTCACAGCTCAGGTGCTAGAAGGAGATTTGGACAAAGCTAACACCCTGTTTTTTTAAATAGATTTTCCCTCCCACTGCCACCTTCTCCCATTGACCAGTCCTCCACACCATCCCTACTAAATCAAGAACTCCTACCAATTCAAATGGAATGGCCAGTGACGAGTCAACCTCTGAACATCAGTGTGGACTGTTCATAACTGAAAACCAAGTAAGGAGACCATCGGTGAAAACCCGCAGGACCAGATGGAGTCAGTACTCTAGTTCTTAAGGACTGTTCTGACCAACTTTATGGTGTCCTCTGTCACCTGTTTAGTCTGCCCCTAAGGCCAGAGTTATACTTCACGCGAAGCATGCTGCAGCGGACGCTCCTGCTACACATGCATTGTAGCGTTTATACTTTCGCACGTACGTTACGTAAATCTGGAGGAATCCACCAGGTGGCAGTGCGAGATATCATCATGGTGAGAACATGTTCGGCTTCTCTGTGTAGTGAATTGCCTAGATCACCTATTAAATTCCGATGACACCTTACCACAATATATCTGAAAAGGATGTTTATTGATTAAATCCATCAATTCACAAATGTGTCCATTCCAGCAAGCATTGGGCATGAGGAAGAAACAATCCCTAGACGAGGCCTCAGCTCATCGCAAGGTGACTACAAGCACACACATACACCAGCGTCATTTTAGTGGCACCAAATCCCCAAATCTGCATATCTTTGGAAGGAAACCGGAGCACAGTGTGGAATACAAGAAGGAAATACCAGCAACATAATTCCCTGCTCTGCCACCGTGTCACCCCCATGTATGTAATTATTAACAGTATTCATCATTTAAACAAAATTACATGTAAAATGTAACATACACACTTTAATGCATTTCATTATGAAAGTGATATCAAGTATAAATCTAAAAATTCTAAATGTGCAGAGAGTTGGAATACCATACATTTAATTTGTTCTGTGTGGTGATCTATTGCTGCTTGCTGCTGCTGTCAGGTCCAAGAAGCTCGTAGCGATTAAAATCTGGGATGACGTTTACGATGGTCTGCTTTAATGATAAAGTAAACTACGAGGTTAAAGTGGACATTTCAAGATTAAAGTCGAAATTTCCACTTTAATCACAAAATACACTTTTTCACCGTGTCCTTTATTTTTTTTTCAGTGGCTCAAATAAACCACTATACATTATGTGGCTGTTGTGAAGTTGCAAAAAAAGACGGCACAAAAGATGGTATGTAAGACTTTTAAAATGTATCGTGTCATTACGATCAGGAATATGCGACACTTGAATATAAAAGCACCACAAATGCATCTGTATGTCGGCATTTTGCTTCACCACATCGAAGCATTCATCAAAGAGCGAAGCACGCACATCGATCCCCGTAGGATCTGCATAGAGGCTTTCTGTCACATGTAGTTAGTGTGGCAGTTGTGGGCGCTAGTGCTCCCTTGAACCCTCAGGTACAACTCCAGACACCGGATAAAAGTCCAAGACTCTTTATTATTTTTCACAGTGCACCAAACACCTTCCACACTACTCATAAACTCACAATAAATCACCATAAACTCTCCTCCTCGCCCAGACACTTGCTCCTCTACCTCCCAGCTCAGCTCAGTGTCTGGACTGAGCCATCGTCCTTTTATAGCCCCTGACCCGGAGGTGTTCCTGTCCCAACAGTCCACAGTTCCTTATTCCTTCCGGGTCATGGCAATCAGGCCTTTACTTCAACCCGGGAGCACGTTGTTCCTTCCCGTCACGTGACCATGACGTACTCCCGGGTCATAAGGCATAAAAGAGCCCATAAGCCCCCCCCACAGCGACTCCTGGTGGCCCCCAAGGTATCCAGCTGGACCTCGGGGCACTATCCTGCGTTCGGGAGAGCTCCTCCTGGCGGTCCTGGGGGTTATGACCGTCATGAGAAGCCGGCAGTCCTCCACAATAGTAAACAGAGACTCTGACGTCACGTTCCGACTTTTAGCACACTGCGGCCCCGACTTTTCGCTGGTACTGCAACTCGCGCATGCATCGCGTTAATTTCTAAGGACTTGCTCAGAGGACGCATGAAATGAACGCAGGGAACGTGTGGCAGCCGCGTTCTGAGCGTGAAGTATAAACTGACCCTAGGGCTCAAGAAAGTACTGCTGCTGTGGAAAATTCCTATGTTGTTCCTGTTCCAAAGAAAGCAGCAACCTCTTTACCTAATGACAGTGGCACTTACATCTCACATCATGTGGTAGGCCACCTGGACCCACTGCATTTTGCCTGTTGGGCAAAGATTGGAATTGAGGAAGCAACTATCTGTCTACTCCACAAGGCTTATTTTCACCTGGACCAACCTGGCAGCACTGTGAGCATTATATATATATATATTTTTTTCAGTGACTTCAATACTCTCCAGCCATCCCAGTTAAGGAGTAAGCTCAGAGATATGCAGGTGGATGAGCCAATGGTATTCTGGATAATGGAATATCTACTGGGTAGTTTGTGAGATTCAAGGACTGTGCCTCTGATATGGATGTGAATAACACTGGAGCACCACAAGGAACAGTCCTGTCTCATTTTCTCTTCACTCTGCACAGCTCTGACTAGAAATATTATCCCAGGTCATGTCACTTGTAGAAATTCTCAGATGATTCTGCACTTACTGGGTGTGTTAATAAAGCGGCTGAGTCAGGTGGGGAACTTTGTTTCTTGGTGCAAACAGAATTGTCTGTATCGTAACATTAGCAAAACCAAGGAACTGATTATTGACTTTCACAACACCAAAGGGCCTCTATGCTTTATGTCCGGTCACTATTCAAGGTGTGTTTGTAGAGGTGGTGCAGTCATACAAGTACAGTACCTGGAGGGTCCACATTAATGTCAGGTTGGACTAGTCTTGGAACACAGAGGAACAATATAAGAAAGGGCACAGCAGACTTTGTTTTTCTTAGGAAATTAGGTTTATTCACAACTCTAAATTGGCAACAGTATTAGTCGGAGTGGTTGTGTTCATTTGTGTGCCCTGTGATGGACTGGCAGCCTATCGAGGTTTGTTTCTTGCCTTGCAGCCAATAGTGACAAGATAAGCTCTGGCCTTCTATGACCTTAAACTGCATCAAGTCGGTTTGAAAATAAGTGAAAATGTACAAACCATAAAATAAACACGTATCATTACATACCAAACAGGATAAACAGGTTCACCAAAAGATAGATATAATCTCCACTGAATGAAAGCCATTTTATGATTTAAGTGACCTAGATTTTTGAATTCATAAATATTACTTATACAGCAGCCTGTCATCAGGGGTTGTTTGTCATTTTAAATGAACAACAAAAAAAAAAAAAATTACATACTCACATGAAGACCAACATTTATGTGTAATTCATCCATCTAAGTTGTGACACCTAAGATATGCTGAAATATGCTGTACTGTAAGTCACCTAGTCGGCTAATGGCTATGACTACATCAGTTCAGATAGTCCATTAACAGCTCAGCATGTAAACATATAAAATGTTGATGACACACTCTATCAAATTATCCAAACGGTGGCTGAGCAAAGATTTAAGGGATTTGACAGACTTGGTTATGGGGTGCTGAACTGTGCAACTGTCAAATCCTTCACTGTGGAAAAATGAATTGGTTTTCATTTCATCTAACGCTCAGTGATGTGGTGAATATGACATTTACTCTAATCAAATTAATGTTCTATCTTATCTGCTCAATATCTCATTTGTTTGATTATGTATGGGCGTTCACTTCTAATTCAGTCTTATCTTCATCTCTCTGGTAAACAACAGCAAGTAGCCTTTCATAATGAAAAAGCTGACAGATTCATGAGCTGTACACACTGTTTAATCTTGGATAAGATTGCTAAATGACAGAAGAGCAAATTCAGAAAGTGCTATTTAATAAACTATAAGCAGATCAATAGTGATTTGCTTTTTATTATCAAAGTCAGACTCTTTTGCTTGTATTGATCCTGACACCATTGTTCATTTTCACTAGACAAAGCATCTAAACGAAGACATACTATAAATGAAAACACTTTTTCATTCTTTTGCAAATTTCAGCGTTCAATATGAAGAAAGTGTGAATTTCATAAAAATATAATACGTGGGCAAATTTTCAAACTTTGCCAGACATTTAGTTAGTGAAATAAATGAATGACCTGAAAGTGTGTCCCTGTTTAGAGCAGGTATGTACTGTACATCCATCGATATGGGGTATGAAACTTGGGATGATTCTGCCTGACACAATCTAAAGACTTTTGCCAACAACATCTACAGATGTCAGGCATCCGCCCTCTGTCTCTCGCATTTTGTGTCCGCCCAAAGCCCAGTTATAAACTACAATGTTTCAGTTAACCTTCAACAGTTTTATTGGCTCTACCATAAGCCAACTTCCTCTTTCTACACCTTCACTGATTTCTGCTGTAGACTTTTAATGTTTTGATAAATTCTTCAGATCTACTGTATACTATGTACAGTAAATATTGAAGTACTTGGTAACTTACTGAATGTGTCTATTATTCTCTGCGTGAAATAAAACATTCTAACATTGTGTTTTCATTTTCCATTTTAAAGCAAGAGCAAGAATTCACTGTAAACATTTCAATCATGTCTCCTCTTAAACCACATTTGCTTAAACTAAGTAAGTTTAGTTCCTTTAATCTTTCATCATAGATCATACCCCGCAGCCTTGGAATCAGCCTAGTCACTCTTGTATGAACTTTCTCAAGTGTTTTTATATCTTTTTTTGAAATATGGAAATGAAAACTGCAAACAGTATTCCAAATCAGGCCGATTAAGCACATTATATTTCTTGGGGGACATCTGGCCTTTTGTTGCTCTTTGGAGGCCTGCACCCATTTTTGAAAGGCAGGATCACAACAGAGGAGATTTGTGAGACTGTTTAACTAAATTATAAAGCAATGCATTGCTGCAAAGAAAGAACTTTTTAACATCAGCAACAGAAGTACCAAACACAAAATAATTTGTAAATTTTATAACTTTTTTTTGTTTTTTCTATTCAAATAATGTTACTTTTATATATCTATCAATGTTCAGGTAGCATACAGTATATAGTGTATTTGCAATTCTGCCTCAGTACCATATGTCAGGATTTTGGGAGGATTTTCATATCATGACCATAGACATTTTTTTGTTTGCTTCTTTGTGTCAATTATTTCAGTTCTGTTTATTTGTGAGAAATCAAGGAGTTACATGTCAGTCAGTGCAACTGTTATACGTTAAACATTTCTCTGCATGTATAAGAACTTAATATAATGTTTTGTTTGTTTGTTTGTTTGTTTGTTTGTTTGAAAAAAGAAAGAAAGAAAGAAAGAAAGAAAGAAAGAAAGAAAGAAAGAAAGAAAGAAAGTTTGGGACCAATTTGTCTTATTTCTTTCTAGATTGAGGGGACCTTTGCACACAATCTGATAATGACGTTCTCTTTCCAGTTTAATTTTAATGTATATGCACTACCATTCTGACACGTGTCTTGAGAAAGCGGTTTCATTTTGGCCACTTGAACCCAGAACTCGCCTTTAGAAATGCCAGTACCTTGCAGCCCAAGTGAACAGAATATCAAGTTTCAGTAGGGTTAATGCAATTACAAAGGTTTCTTTAATAACCAATTAGCATGTAAACAAGACTAATGAATGATAAGCTAATGAAGTTTACCAATAGGACACTGAAGGAATGGCTGCTGAAAATGGGGCTTTATAGCCATGTGTGATGTCACACAAGCCGATGGGCTTAAATAAGGATAGTGATAAGCTGGACCAGCAGGAGGCACTGTCCACTAATGCCTTCTCTCTTTCCTTCTCTGCAGACCCACAAAGGGCAATCCAACCTGACTATCCTTATATCATTTCCGGTTCCAGCCCCACTGACCTTACTTCAGGTTCTGCATTGCAGAGACATAAACCTTCCTGACAATCCAATATATAAATGCCATCTTGTTCAGTGTACTTTAGTTCTGTTTTGAACTCGCTTTTGCAAACGTTATAATATTGCTTCATTTTTGCCTTTTTTCTAGTATACATAGTGGTCACCCCAAATCTTAACATTTCTCCTTGTGATTATTTATGCAGTGAATAATAAATTAATATTAGTAATTTCAAATAGTAATTGCCATTATACACAATAGTAATGTCTTGGCTACATCTACTCTATATGCAGTATATAAAATCCTAATTCTAAAAGTGCAGCGATTTTGTGCAACGGTTTTATGTTACGTTTTTTGTCACGTTTTAATTGGGCTTATTTTAAAACCTACATATATATGTTTGGTATCATTCTTTTGAAAATGTATCGAACTTTAATGTGATGTCATTAGATTTTCAGATTCTTTTTCCATTTTTAAATCATAAACTAAAAAGTATCAAAAACTCAAGTCCCGCGAGACGATACTTTGTGCCAAGAGATGTAACCATGCCGGGGCCAGAAATAAAAGACAAAGAGTAGGACATCTGCAGTACAGGCTTTTAAATGTTCGAAGCGTCATGCGAGATGCAGATCACATGGCACGGCAGCAGCAGCAATCCAGCACCTGATCGAGCAAAGAGTTGGTAAAAAAAAACTGTATTTGTTTCCCATTGGAAAACCATTTAAGAGGGAGTTTCAGAGGAGTGACCGCACCTCCTTGGGGTGTTTTCAGCCCCCCTCTTCACAACACGAGCGGCAGAGACGTGAAGTGGCTAGTGCATAGCGCAGGCTAGGGGCGGGGGGTTGGCAAGCGAAGCAAGCAGGGGTTAAGCCCCCTACTTTTTAAATCAATTTAATGGTATCTTGATAATAAAAGATATCATGTTCTATCAAAACATGAAAATTTCTGGGTGACTGCAAAATTTTCAACAGTAGCATATACATTTATAGATGGAGAGAGAAATCTCACGACCTCAACACAGAGCACTGCATTTCTGAAGTGGTATAGCTGCCCTTATAAACACATTTGGCTGTCTCTATACAGTAAGTTTAGCACACTGTTTAAAACTTAGTTTTGGAGCTTCCCGGTTATCTAATCTTTACAGCTTTGTTCCCAATTATTTTATACTAGTAAAATACCTGTGCTTTGCAGCGGCGAAGTACTGCCTTAAAATTTTTATTAAGAAGAAAATTAAACCTTTTTAAACTGAGGGAAAATATACCAATAATTATTTGTTAAGGATCTCTTTGTATACCATGTTGTTAGTTCGGCCCTCTGGTTGTATTATGACTAAGCTGTGCGCTGAGCTTACTCTTGAGCATGCAATGTACAGTTGACCATGTGAACAGTAATCTTGTCTCAAATCTCATAGCTTGGATTGCTGCTGTCATAATCAGTTTGAGTTTCATGGTTTGTTTCAATTATGACAGTATTTGCAGGACTTGTGTTGAAGTAACATTCAGCATCTGTCAAGCATTGTAAGCATACAACCGGTTTCATCGATAACTTCACATACAGCTTTTGAGAGTTTAAACATTCATAAACATCAAAGTGTCCACTACTCAAATCGTCACCTGTGAATCTAAGATGTTTAAGAGGCATTGGCGGTTGTCGAAAAGTGTAAAATATTTGGCCATTACGGTACACTTGAAAGCGACAGCCGAACAATTCAGAGGCAGCCATCAACTCACATGCAGAACCATAGGTGAAGGGCTTAAGCATTTCACTCTTCTAGTGCTCCTGTGTAGTATAATTATCTCCTGTACCGTCATCAGTCCACACCTTGAACCTGTCCCAGTCATTCAATACATAAGACACAATGTTCCTCCGGATATCAAGAGTGAGCCTGATATGGCCGTGCAATATGTAACAAAGAGAATGGAAAAGACAGGTGCCATATCCGGGCATGGAAACCACTCAGTAAGTGACAGTTCTTTGATCGATGGTGATCACCTCGATAGACATGCTAATGCGGGTACGGTTGGAATGATAAAGGAAATGGGTACCTGAAAAATGTAAAGTAAGTCTAAAATACCTACACAATAGCCATAATTGTAATAAACGAACAACAAAACAGTGGAGAAGCCGTGGATTAAATAAAAAGGCTGTAGTTATCAGCAGGGAGACGTGAATCCTGTGGCGAAGCAAGGAAGGGAATGTAGAGACCGGAGCAACGGACGGTCTTATATAGGCAGGCAGCCAACAACGTGGGAGGCGTTGGGATGGGGGACCCAACGCTGCCTCACATGGTGACCTAGCTGCAGGCTATGTACATATATATGTAAGTAGGATTCAGTTAGCGTTGGGAACCCGCGTACCAAATTTCTTGAAGATGGGCCCATAAGTAACAAAGAATTTCGAAATGAAACCTGCTTAACTTTTGTAAGTAAGCTGTAAGGAATGAGCCTGCAAAATTACAGCCTTCTATCTACACGGGAAGTTGGAAAATTAGTGACGTTGGAAAGTTCAATATGGCGGCCGACAGTGGCGTCATACCACCGAAATAAGTGCGTACATCGGTTTCGGTTAGTGCAGGGAAGCCGCCTACCAAATTTCGTGAAGATGGGGCCATAAATAAGAAAGTTCAACATGGCGGACGTTGTTGACCGTTATGACCGTTACGTGTAAAATTTCGAAATGAAACCTGCTTAACTTTTGTAAGTAAGCTGTAAGGAATAAGCCTGCCAAATTTCAGCCTTCTACCTACACGGGAAGTTGGAGAATTAGTGATGAGTGTGTCAGTCAGTGAGTCAGTGAGTCAGTCAGTGAGGGCTTTGCCTTTTATTAGTATAGATTTATAAATGTTTTGGTATGCTGTTTCTTAAGAACATTAATGGCAGTAATACATTTGCATTAATTTGGGTTCTCTCATGTACACAAACATCCTTAAGGCTTCATGATCTTGTTAGAATGCCAGAAAAAATAAGGTTAAGTGTTTTAAATATGGGGCGGCACGGTGGTGCAGTGGTAGCGCTGCTGCCTCGCAGTAAGGAGACCTGGGTTCGCTTCCCGGGTCCTTCCTGATTTGGAGTTTGCATGTTCTCCCTGTGTGCTCTGGTTTCCTCCCACAGTCCAAAGACATGCAGGTTAGGTGGATTGACGATTCTAGATTGTCCCTAGTGGGTGTTCGTATGTATGTCCTGCAGTGGGTTGGCTCCCTGCCCGGGATTGATTCCTGCCTTGCGCCCTGTGTTGGCTGGGATTGGCTCCAGCAGACCCCATGACCCTGTTGTTAGGATTCAGCGGGTTGGAAAATGGATGTTTTAAATATGATGACTACAAGAAAGGCCAAACATCTACACAAATCCCAATATTCATGCATCCTGCCATAATAAGACAAAATAAAATTGTAAATCAAGCGTAAAACATTTAAGCAAATGAAAACATTAGCTTAAATTAAAACAATAAAGTAGATCAGCATGCTTAGTGAGAGGTTCAGCGCATCAAGAACCTACAGAATGGCTTAAGGCTTAAGTGATTCTCTTGCATCTGTATTTGTGCACCTATAATTTATAAATCACATGAATAAAAGCATCTACTAAATACAGTAAATAAAACCCCATGGTGCTGTGCTGGAATAAGTAGGTACGGAAAATCAATGAATGACTGATGAAAAATAAATAAATGCAAATTATTATTGTCAGTAAGTCAGCAAAACATTATGCATTTGACAGGGGCCAGCAAATTATACTGAGGACATTTGAAGATAATGTGTTCAAATTATGTATTATGTGCCAAAGGACTCACCATGTTATATTGTTAGGCACTAAATCCATTTGTCATGATTTTGGGATTATATCCTATGCTTTAAGATATCCCACGTTATTTTTTATTTTGGGATTTGTTTATGAGCATGAAATGTTTATAATGTTGCTGTGCCACCTTACATCTTACTTTTTCAGAACTCTAAGCATGATTCCAGTTTGCTCACTGTGTGGACTTTGTTTATCACGTGTGTGTTTATGTGAGTGAGTCGTGTGATGCCTTTCCTCCAATGTTGGCAGTGTAAGCTTAAATGCCCGCATCCATTTTATGGAATAGGCCCATTAGGCCTGTAGGAAAAAACTGATTCATATAAGAATCTCGATTCTTACCTTTTATCATTTACTAATAAAAATCAGCAAACATATTTCTTTTTTTTGCTATTTTCTTGTCTGTTTTCTCTTTTAGAAACAAAGCAACATTAAAAGGAAGCTCATGCACACACTCATGTGCACGTAAAAGACAAATCTACCATTCATTTGTATGCATATGATTGAATGCACTGATTTGTCATGGCTAACATACAGTAACTGCAAACACAGCTAGTGATAATATTCATCTAAAGCTAAAATCTAATACTTTTATCAATAAAACAATGCAATGCAATATAATCAGCTCAGCTCAGATTTATTATTATTTGTATAAAGTACAGTGCTTTACCACTACACTGCCCCTTGGTATGAATCTTGCTCCAGAGGCTATGTAAAATGACAACACAGAATGTAATAGGTGAAAAGTAGGCACCATTTACAAATAAATAATCATGTGATTTGAGAGCACATATGTCTGTTGATACAAGCCATGGCAGGGCATAACCACTGAAGAAACAGAATTGCAGAGACAAAAGTAACAGCCTGTAGCTTCAGACATTCAATGGGTCAGATTGGCTGTGCCAAAACTTCACCCATGACGTCCACTATGAGCAGGAAACAAATTCTAATCTCGAGAAAATTGTACCATAAACCTGTGATGGTAAATGTACTAAATGTAAATGTATTACAGATTACATTTGTTGTCACAAGTATGCCTCAGAAATCAAAAACTTTGCAGCATCAAAGTAGAAGTATTTGGAAACTTTTAAGGATTTTATTTTGAACTTGAAACCCCAGTACCCTTAACCTCCATTATAAACAAAAAAAAACAGGATAGGTAGTTTTAGATAAAGCTTCATTTTGCAAATTAATATATACCATGATTGTGAAGAAAATTAACAATGTTCTTTAATGATTTGTTTATACAAACTAACTTATTCATCTGATGATGTCTCTCTAGTCTAATTCTTCTGTTTTTTTAATTCAGCCTGTACATTTTGTATCCTAGACTCTTAACTGTCTCATCTCGAGAATTATGATAAAGAATGAACATTTCTGTTCTGTTCCATCATAAGGTGGTCTTTGGCAGGCTAAAAGGACAATAGAAAAGGTAAAGAGCTGAAAGCAGAACCAAAACATAGCAAGGATCCAAACCAGGAAAACAAAAAAACCCAAGATGAAAATAAAAGTCAAAACATTTTATTTACCTTTTCAATTGCTTCTGTATATTACCTGGATGATGACAATATTTAATCAATGTAAACTTTTCTGAAGTACCCTCCTTCAGGTTATTACCACCAAACTTTTTTTTAATAGTTAATGTCCCTCTCTTAAAAATAATCAGCTTATTTCAAGCCCAAAATAAAAAAAACAAAAAAAAATTATCCAACTTGGAGACTGTATACTCTCCTAAGGCTGGGTTTATACTTCACGCGATGCAACGCATGCTCTAGCGGCCACTCTTGCTACGCAAGTGTTTTAATGTTTATTATTGCGCGCGTACTTTACGTAAATCTGGAAGAATGCATCAGGTGGCAGTGCAAGATATCATCACGGTGAGAACAGTCGGCTTCGCTGTGTTGTGAATTGCATGGAACACCCATTACATTCTGATGATACCTTACCACAGTATCTCGGAAAAGGTTGTTTAATGATTAAATCCATCAATCCAGGGATATGTCCAATCCAGCAAGCATTGGGCACAAGGCAGAAACAATCCTTAGACAGGGCATCAGCTCATTGCAAGGTGAATACAAGTACTCACGTACACTAGCATCATTTTAGTGTCACCAAATCTGCACATCTTTGTAAGGAAACCGGAGCACAGTGAGGAAACCCTGCAGGAAAACATGGACACTCCAGGCAGGTAATATCAGGGATGTGACTCCCTGCAAGACAGCAGTGCTAAAGCTCTCCCACCATGTCACCACCATGTGTGTAATTATTAACAATATTCATTACTTAAATGAAATTAATGATTAATCTGTTAAATGTAACATACATACTTCAATGCATTTCATCATGAAAGTGATATCAAGTATAAATCTAAAGATTCTAAATGTGCAGAGAGTTGGAATATCATACATTTAATGTGTTCTGTGTAGTGATCTATTGCTGTTTGTCGCTACTGTCAGGTTAGGAGGAAGCCCCAGAAATAAAAGACGGCACAGAAGATGGTATGTGAGACTTTTAAAATGTATCGTGTCATTACAATTGGGAATATTCAACGCTTAAATATAAAAGCACCACAAATGCATCCGTATGTCGGCATTTTACTTCACCACATCAACCCATTCATCAAACACATCAATCTCGTAGGATCCACACAGAGGCTTTCTGTCACATGTAGATAGTAAACAGAGACTCTGACATCACGTTCCGACATTTATCACACTGCACATCACCCCCCCCACACAAACACTTTTTGCTGGTATTGCAACTTGTGCACGCGTCATGTTAATTTCTGGGGACCTGCTCAGAGGATGTATCAAATGAACGCTGGGAACGCATGGCAGCCATGATGCATGCGCGTACACGTTCTGAGCGTGAAGTATAAACGAGCCCTAAGAGGAAAATATCACAAGAATAAACATTTCTTTCTAATGTGTCCCCTCTTCATCCACACACTGTGGTCACTAATAGCAGTTCCAAATTATGGAATGAGTCCAAATGAAAGCAAAATAAGACAGAAAAAATGGTTTCAAAAAACCCATGTCTAAGACCTCAAGGAGTATGTTCAGAAAGTTAGTAAGTCAAGTCTAAATTCTCAAAATGCTGCCTTCTGGGGACCCCCTTCAGCACTGCATTAGATTAAAAGTACAAAGAAGATTAAAGGATACAGTACTTAAAATAAGACCAAGGAAATGTCCAATGTATAGATTCAGATGTATATGTTTATTTGAAATATTCTAATATTTTAAGATTCAGAGAATTGGGAAATGCTTTAGATTTTATAGTAAAATTAGAAAATGTGAATGGGACTGAAAGAAGCAAATAAACCGTCAGAGACAGACTATGGAGCACATCGAGCCAGCGTATCACTCAAGACAGACTTTTACTAGACCCTAAAGTAAAAAGTAAAAAGGAAAATATCCTTTTGAAAATGGTGTAGTTATCATTGTTTGCTAATGTTTGCTTGACACACAAGATCATATTCTTAACTACATTGTTACAGGAATTAAAAAAGAAGTCATACAAGATGCTATTTTGATATATGGATTCATGAGGAAGACCATCTTCTATCTCACTATTTGTTTTACATACAAAAGTAATCTACTACAATACATTGAAAAACACTATTTCTTGAAACCTAGTTAGATCAATTTTACAAAATTTTCTTTCAATAGTTAGCTTACTTGTAAAATTATGTGGCTTGAAGAATGAATGAACAGAAAATTGTCTTTATGTGTCATGTCAATATTATTAATATTGTTTTTATCAGTATGCTGCTGCTGGAGTATGTGAATTTCCCCTTGGGGATTAATAAAGTATCTATCTATCTATCTCTGTCTATCTATCTATCTACAAGTAGGGAGAAGTCAAGCAAAATGACACCTTTTATTGGCTAACTAAAAAGATTACAATATGCAAGCTATTGAGGCAACTCAGGCCCCTTCTTCATGCAGGATGTAAATCAAATGGACTCTCATATTGTCCTGCAAAGTCCATTGAAAACATCAGACTCTGCAGTGATATGGAAGAATTCTTCTGAAAACTCAGACTTAAAGAATTTTTCCACAAGAAAGAAAATGGTGACATACAGGAACCAACAACAAGCAGTTACAATAGCACCACTAATAAATCCACATGGACACCAGAAGCTGGCAGAAATGCCACTCGGGACATTTACAAGTAGGCAAACTTAAATGCCCAGAATGCCTGATGATGTCAGTCTGAACCAAAAGATTGATCCTTCCAAACTGTCTAAGGTTACTGAGAGGACTGCCCAAAACAAAGCCAAGGTCTGAAAGGCTGCAGTATGGCTGTTGAAGCCGTCCTTTTAAGTTTGCATTTATATTCTGATGCTTGCTGTCTTGCATTAACTAAATCCTTAGAACCCAAATGATGACTGTAAATAAACATCAATCTTAGCTTTCATTAATATAAAAACAAACAACCAATTAAGTAGTTTCAACTTACATTATTTTAACTGTCACATATATTCATTCACAAGTCACTGAGTAATTAGCAGTAGTTGCCATTTTGAAGAAATTTTTAATTAAAATCTGGCAGTGTTCTGTGTAATCTCATGGTACAACACATTGAAAGAAAATTTCAAAGACGTGTAAATAAAGTTTTCCATTTATAGCTTCCTTTCCAACTGTGTTCCATTTAAGGTAACAAAAAAGTGGAACATTGCTTTTGATGTTTAAAAATGTCCCAATAAATTATTTTCAGACCACTTCTCCGACAAAAGAGAAGATTGAACTTAAAGACCACAATATTCAGTCTCATATTTTGATGAATGTAACTAGCTAATTGTGCACTAGTTGGGTTTGAAATACATTTCTAATGCTATTTACAGAGGCCTATTAATTCATCCACTTTCAAACAAATTTTTTTCAATTCTGGTTTGCCGGAGAGCACAGCCTAAATGCAGATAGCCTTAGTGAATTTGGGGCTGATGCCACAAAGATACATGAGTCATGAGTCTGAATCTTGCCTGGTCCTTCTCTGTTGGAAATTTTAACAGTTTCCCTGTATACATGCATTCTGTGTACTCTGATTCGGCCCATTTGGGTTGAGGTACCTCACCCAGTTGGCTTCAACTTTTGACAAGAAATATATTAGTCAGTAAGTATAAAAATGCTTTAACTGTGGTCAAGGGTCCAAGCAGCTCCTTAGATCTGAAGATAAAACCATTTACATTACATCTGTTTTACATCTTGCCTGAAGAAAGGGCCTGAGTTGCCCTAGTACTACACACAATGCCCAAAAAAATTATAAGAAGCTTGATGCATTCCTCAATTAATTGCTTTTTTTAATTTTTTGCAAGATAAATGATGCATTCAAGACCATCTGCTTTTTCTCCCCTCTTTCCTGTGTGCTATCTTATAAACCACAAAAAAACATCACTTTCATAGCACTTTCCACCCTGTTGGTCATGATGCTGTCAAAAATCCACTGAAAAGATGAAGTACTGCTGATCTGTCTTTATTATATTCGAAAACCCATCTATTTTCAAACAAAACATTAGATAGATAGATAGATAGATAGATAGATAGATAGATAGATAGATAGATAGATAGATAGATAGATAGATAGATAGATAGATAGATACTTTATTAATCCCAAGGGGAAATTCACATAATCCAGCAGCAGTATACTGATACAAAGAAACAATATTAAATTAAATAGTAATAAAAATGAAAAAGCGGACAATAACTTTGAGTAATGTTAGCATTAAAAGTTAAGTTTAATATTTTTCATGTTGAAGTTATTTCTTCACAATCAATCTATTTGTGAGTTTGTAACATGAAATTGCATTCTAAAAAGTGAATATCTTTTAACCAGTATTTTCTGAAACATTTGTTGTTGGAGTGCAGAGAATAAGCTTCCATAAAGCAAAACACAATGAGTGATTGTCAGTGAGGTGATTACTAGCAGCGCAGTAAACAATCACTGCACAAGATGGCGGTGCCATCTATAAACAAAATTTCTGTAAAAACATTTCAATTACTTAAATGAGCTTCAACTAAGAAAAAAGTTGTGGAAAAAAAATGTCCAGGTTCGAAAATCTAATAAGAACCAGAAAAAGTTAATCAAAACAAAAATGGCAAGAAAGAAAAAAACTGAAATAGTAAAAATATGATAACACTCATTGGATGTTGGAGGAACGTCTCAAAGGCATAATTGCGCCTCATCTTCGTTGTCCACATCTTTCACAAATTAATACCACATAAAGTGATCCTGACTACTACATTTATTAGACAATAATTTAATTTTACTTAGCTTTCAAAGCTAAAGGTTGTATCAAGTACAAACATCAAGTGTTTGTCTCTTTATAACAATGGCATTCTGTGTCCATTTTTAAACTCAAAGAGGGTTCTTATTTTTAGTTGATGGTACTGCTAAAATTGTTTGCATATTCTATATGTCAAGTGTTTTTTTTCTTCAGGTATACAGTAATATTAGTCTCTCAAGTCTCCATTTAATTTTAATTAAAAGAACACAATGGATAATGCAACCATACCTGCCATTCAATCTAAGTGACCAGAAATATACCATCCATCCTCTTCCGCTTATCCGAGATTGGGTCACGGGGGCAGCAGCTTGAGCAGAGATGCCCAGACTTCCCTCTCCCCGGCCAATTCTACTAGTTCTTCCAGGGGAATCCCAATGCAGAGGAGCAGTGGCTCTACTCTGAGCTCCTCTCATATGACTGAGCTTCTCACCTTATCTTTAAGGGAAAGCCCAGACACCTTGCGGAGTCTGTATTCACGATCTTGTTCTTTCGGTCACTACCCCCAGCTCATGACCATAGCTGAGGGTAGGAACGTAGATCGACCGGTAAATTGAGAGCTTTGCCTTACGGCTCATCTCTTTTTTCGCCACGACAGACTGTGGATGCCACACCGATCTGCCTGACGATCTTCCGCTCCATTCTTCCCTCACTCGTGAACAAGACCCCGAGATACTTCAACCACTTGGGGCAGGATCTCACTTCCAACCCTGAGAGGGCACTCAGATTTGGAGGTTCTGATTCCCATCCCAGACGCTTCATGCTTGGCTGCAAACCGATCCAGTGAGAGCCTGATGAAGCAAACAGGACAACATCATCTGCAAAAAGCAGTGACCCAATCCTGAGCCACCAAACCAGACCCCCTCAACACCCTGGCTGCTTCTAGAAATTCTGTCCATAAAAGTTATGAAGAGAATTTGTGACAAAGGGCAGTCCAACTCCAGAAAAGGGTTCGACTTACTGCCGGCAATGCGGACCAAGCTCTGACAGCGGTCAAGTAAAAAATTACAGTGGAACCTCGGTTCACAACCGTAGTTCGTTCCAAAACTCTGGTCATAACCCGATTTGGTTGTGACCCGAAGTAAGTTCCCCATAGGCTTGTATGTAAATACAATGAATCCGTTCCAGACTGTACGAACTGTATGTAAATATATATTTTTTAAAGATTTTTAAGCACAAATATAATTAATTATACCATAGAATGCACAGAGTAATAATAAACTAAATGTAAAACATTGAATAACACTGAGAAAACCTTGAACAACTGAAAACTAACACTGCAAGAGTTTGTGCTATAGCCTTACGAGCGGCTTGCTTTAAACACTTTTTTTAATGAGTTTTAAGCACAGGGAAAAAATGAACATTTGAAAAATCCGTAATTTAATAAACCACCAAGAAAAGTAACACTGCAACAAATCACGCTACGAACCACTCGCTAAAAACACTTTTTTTAATGAGTTTTAAGCACAGGGAAAAAAATCAACATTTGAAAAATCCGTAACTTAATAAATAACCATGAAAAGTAACATTGCAACAATTTGAAAAATCCGCAATACAAAAACTAACCATAAACCACCAAGAAAACTAACCTTGCATGAGTTGAGTTCTGGCATGAAGGAAGTGAGGAGGAACTGGGTGGAGTTGAGGTTACAGTTTTTTCACCTCTTCCAGCACTTGAGGCCTCTTCCTGGTTAACACTGTAATTCCTTTTGCAACATGAGCTGCTTTAATGGCCTCTTTCTGCTTTAGAATAGTCGAAATCGTAGACTTTGGCTTCTTGTGCTTGCCGGCAAGATCAGTAACAAACGCCTCGCTCATACTTTAAATAATTTTTTTCTTTACTTCAATTTTCAATTTTCTTCAAACCTTTCTACTCACCACTCTTCATTTGCTTAGAAGCCATGGTTAACCGCAAAAGCACACAAAATACTATAGAGCACAAAGAGTTCACAGCGAAAGCACGCATGTCTGACTGAGAACAATGCACAGGGAAAGGCTGAACACGTGCTTAAATAGAGTAATCGGCGTGTTCGAACCGGAAGGGAAACGAAATAGAGCACAAAGAGTTCACAGCGAAAGTACGCACGCACGCACATGCAAGCACGGATGTCTGACTGAAAACAATGCAATACATGCGGAAATCATCGGCACACACAAACTGAAAGGGAAACTGGCTTGTTCATACACCAAGTGTGTGGTCGTGAACAGATGCAAAAGTTTAGCAAACTTTTTGGTCGTAACCCAATTTGTACGTGTTCCGAGACATTTGTGAACCGAGGTTCTACTGTACTTATAATATTTCACTTTGTCCTAATTATTTTCATAGGTGCCAGAGGTCCAGAGGATATTCTTTTAATGATAGCCCCCATAATGTATGCCATAAAGAGAGTCTGACTGTAGTGTTTCTAGAGCCAATCGAGTGCTGTGAAGCATGGTGCTGAGCAATGACAAGGAAAAACATATTCAATCACCTGCTCATACATTATGTCTGAGAAACTCAATTTTAGGGTACTATTGCCATGCTGTAGTGGCAGTACATGTGCTCTAATGCCACCATGATATGACCATATAAAGTTACCACTTTTTATTGGGGAGCTAGATGTATAGCACCACTCAAGTGGTGGCTGTGCATGAAACAGACATGCAAACATAATCAACTAGCTATGCTGATTTCCCATTCTCTGTGCAAGCATGTTTTTCTTTTGTCAGAAATTTTAGTTGAGAATGTTGGGATAAATTAGTTATTACCTTAAAACGAGTGTAATTGCCAAAATGGCCTCCTCTTATTAGTAACTGCTATTTTCTTAAAAACAATACAAGTAAAATCAACAATTCAGTAAAACAAAGAGAGATCAAGGATAAGACAAAGAGTGGAAATTAGACGTTACCAAGTAATAGTCGTATTTACACGGTCTCACTGCTAAAATCCTGTTTTCGCTTTCTTATTCTGTGGTATTGAGTGTTTGATGATTAACACAAATATCCTCTTCATATCTAACTAGGAGGTTTAGTTGTTGTATGACCAAACATTTCAATGGACAGGATGCATAATGTGAGCAGCTTTGACCACAGTGTGATGGGAGGTGTTGAAATGGAAAGTTTGTAAAGTAGATATGTGGCTGAAAAATTTGCAGCCATTACATGATGCCATCAAGTTCTCATGAAACAAAATTCCTAAGGAATGTTTCTTTGGGGGTCACGGTCAAGAAGATCAACACATTGTATATTGTGATTCTGAAAATGATTTCTAGAAAAATATACATATAAAAACACTATGGTCTGTGTGTATAATACTTTTGAACAATCTGGTCAGTTTGGCTTTGGTGACACGATGAAAGAGGAAGTGTGAGTGTGAAATGCATGAAGAGAAGTAAAGGCACATGAGGCATGCTGAGAGAGTCATCTTCAAAGATGGCAAGTATAAAACCAAAAAAGGAGGAGAACAGACATTCACATACACAAATACAGAGGAAAATAGTTTTTACTGTATATACTCACATATAAGTCGGGTCTTGAAACCTAAAAAATCGATCATAAAATCAGACCCCGACTTATATGCCTGTTCAAAAATACGACACTTATTTTTTTTACATCTTTTTCAGCAGCACAGTTACCAGTTTCTTTCGCTGCTTCAACAACTTTTAATTTAAAACCAGCATCATATTTTCTTCTGATCGAATGCTCCATCGTAGATAAAGGATGCTCTTATGATTCAGGTGGGCATTAGCATATCATAATCTCTTGGATCAATAGCATGATTTTTCCGCATTTGACTTATACATTATAAAATAACGGAAATTATATGGTAAAATCAAGCCCGACTTAAACGTGAGTATATACGGCAATTATTCTAATACCTATTCTACACACCTTTATTAGGTCCCACTGCCCCACTACACTACACACACCAATCAGTGACAGTCTCATATGTGTACAAAATGACAGGAATGCTGGTTACTCTATGTATATATTTTTTTCTCCCCAATAGCTAATAAATAGGTTTGCTGTCCATTAAAGTGCTTGAAGCTACCTATCTATTTAACTAAAACATCAAGGCATCATTTGTACCAGCACTTTAAAATTAGAAAATGAGATCATATATAACACTTTAACATTATATTTTGTTCCCTGATAACAGTTTACTTATAAGAAGTCTTATTTCTTTGAACAAGATTTTCACTTAAGACTTAATATGTTTAACTATTTTGTGACTTCACATAATACTCAATGGCTGTGGGCTGTTACCTAGTATATACCAATTATCTAAATGTTGATTGGTTTAAATTAAAATATATTCAAATGTTTTATGTAAATGTGCCTAAATGAGAAGATTTCTTCAGTCTGCCATGTTGCATTAAACAAGACCATATAGGACTGCACAAGTTGACATCCATCTTGAAGTTAATTTATAACGATGGCTCAAGACTCTTCTTTATCTGTTTATCTTTATCTGTGAAACGTTTTCTGTAACACTGGTGACCCCAACCTGACTTAGTGAAAGTGATTGTGGGATGCTCATAAATGTGCCACTGGGTTTGGCTCTGCCTCATAAGATTTACTGTCCCTGATACCCAACAACCTTTACATTTAAATAGTACTTACAGAAAAAGATGGATAGATGTAATTTTTTTTCAGAGCTTTAGATCACATATGTAATTCGCACAAGCAGCATAGTAGCACAGAAGTTAGAACTGCATCCTCATAGCTCCAGAACATTGGGTTTAAATCATAGTGTGGTCCCCTTTTGCATGAGGCCTGTCATTTTTTTGTACCTGGGTGGGTTGTTGTGTACGGTATGTACTTACACTGTCATCGCACATCCCACCTTCTAATTAGATTAACTGGCAATTTCTACAATGGCCCAATGTGTGTGTTCTCCAATGGATTGGTGTCCCATCCAGGGTTCACTCTTGCTTTGTGTTCTGTGCTACTGGGATTGGCTTTGGTCCCTATGACCATAATTTAAATATAATGGCTTAAAATTGGATAGACAACACAGAAAATTAATAGCATAAAATTAGAATTTCTTTCTTTAAGGTTACAATTTGGTGTACAGTACTTACTTCTTCACACAAAAAATTTCTAACACAGAGAACATGTTTTACTTTGGGAAGTGTGTTTAATGGCAGAAGAACTGAGCTAACTAACGATACTAAGTTTTGTGCCAAAGTGCTGCACTATAGGCACTGCAATCCATAATTTTACAATATTAACATTATTAACATTTTTATACTGGGAAAAGTTTAGCATTTTTAAATCTACAGTATAAGTAACATGGATGAACAGACTTGTAATGTGATATACTATATTAAATATTAAATGAGGTATTCTGCTTGCACTGGACTCAGGCATATATATTAGTTAAAGCAGGTTTTACACAATAATTGATATATTTATAGTATAATTCTCCTAAGAATTTTTAAATTGCTGACACAAGTCAATTTGTTGGATAGGCTATAAAATACACTTAGCATTTCATCTAGATAATTCATTGAGCTTTTATGTTTCACTTAATTCCAGTACATATGCAATCATAGATAAGAAAAGGCATAAAGTTAAAAATCTCCTAATGTCACAACCAAAGACATTTTTAATGTCACCAATTGTGAGTGTATCATATGGAGTCTCAAATAGTAATAATACAACAGAGACTGGTGGCTGCTGTCACCCCTGAAAGCAACACAAAATATGGATTGATAGATGCTGCATAATAAAAGAAGGAAACTTAACAAATACAACATGTCGAGCTCCTTTAGCACTTTTCTAGGCTGTCCAATAACACCATGTAGAATCATAATATGCTGTGCCTCTGGAGAGCTTTGTTATTTTGCTTTTTGTTGACTGCACCAACCTCTGTAATGCTTTGGGAATTGCAATGTAACTATATCAGTCTGTGCATTTGTCTTCTAGGCTAAGAGGACTAAGTAATACTCTAAGAAGAGTATAAGTGTATTTTACAGTAATTTCACAAACTAACATTATGTTAGTAACTATACTGGAAATATAAAAGTTTACAAACTCATACAGACTTTTCAAATATTCATTATATTTTGCAAGAAAAAATAAAATTTTAGTCATTTTATTTTTGTGGATTACTGTTATCTTGCTGAAGAAAGAAAAGCACTAGGTGCCTATTACTTATTCATTATTTTGTATTATAATGGTCTCCACCCTTCATCACACACCCAGCTTCATTATGAGGTTACTTGGCAATGAAAAATAAGCAACTGACAAATAAAAGTCTCCTGAAAGAATGGATTTACAGTTCTCTACTACTGACTTCAGAAGTGCCTTGCTATGCATTTCTTGGGCGAAACTCTTTCTTTTTTGTTCATGTTCTCCATAATAATTGTGGCATGCTAATGAGTTTTGTTTCTCTAGTATTTAAGAGGTCAAATTTTGCTAGCAGTGACAATCTTTTTTATAACACCATATCAACTACAGAAATCTCAAAAAAAGCTCTTGTTGCTCTTCTAGTGTACTAATTTATTTTATGTGAAACTCAAGAGATGATTTGTCTGCTTAGAAAATGCCTTGAGTTTTTCCCAATGTGTTTCTGAAAAAAATAATATGTGAGAAGATGAAATGTACAAATTTCTTATTTGCTATCAGTAAAGGATTACTGTAAGTTGCCAAAAGTCGGTTTTACTATTTGGGTACAATGATATGTGCTCAAGCATAGAAGTGTTGTCAGAGATAGCAACAGTACTTTTATGGGATGCATGTGAGAACAGTAAGTTATTTTCTGTCAATATTGTCAATTTGCAACAAAGTACAATGGCCTGGGGCCTCATATATAAATGATGCATACGCACAAAAATGTTTCGTACTCCCGTTTTCATGCTCAAATCGCGATGTACAAAATCTAAACTTGGCGTAAAGCCACGCACATTTTCATGCCAGCTAAATGCTTGGCGTGTGCAAATTCTCTGCTCGGTTTTGCAAACTAGCGGCACCCAGCATCAAAGCAGTGCTTTTGTTCAAGTGTGGTTTCCCTTTCTTTTTTAGATGCACATCCCTGACGCGGCTTTATAAATTCACTGAAATTAACTGCATATTGTATTTTAGTTTAAGTCATCTGATTATAATTAACCTGTAAAGATATAATGGTCCACGGAATGGCCAAACTATTCCAAATACCATAGCTGCTTTAGCGTTGTTCCTCTCAATGCACCACACAGACTATTTATCCTACTGTATCTGAGTGTGGAATCACGGCTCTGATCAGAAAGAGAATTATCGGTATACAGCATCAAGCACACGCTGCCTCAGCCATGTGCACAGTCTGTTGAACTGCTCTCATATGTCAAAACGCTTCAGAGCCTTTCCTGTAGGGACATCGCAGTTCAGAAACAGTTTCATCCTAAGAACTATAAATGCACTCAATCAGTCCATCATGTGCTCCTTGTAGAACTGTTTGTACTTATTAGTACAATTACCTCACTGTAAACTTGTGATGCAGTTATAATATTGCCCAACCTGCGCCACTTTATAAAGCGGGTATTTACAAATGATGAAGACATAATTTTTAAGATGAAATGTAGCAAAATATGTTTATTACATTATACAGATAAAATATTAACATCAATTAAATAATCTATATTGTTAATAATTAAACATTTGAGGACATGGTGTCTCAGCAGTAGCGAGTTCATGGATTGTTCCTGCATCGCGCTGTATTCTTGCTGGGGTTAGTGCAACACTGGAAGGATAGATGGATAGAATAATTAAACATGTACTATGAAGATATTTCAATGTTCCTTAAAACTTTGGAAGAATCGGCGTTCTAAACTTACAGACGGCTTAACATCTATTAAAGAGCAAATTGTGTGGCGATTGGTTACTTGGAGAAAGAAAAGAAAGGACAGGAATTGGAGGTTAGTACGTTTGAAAGAGACGGTACTGCTGCAATAAATTATTTCATCGAAGGTGCAACAAGCATCTTGCAGGAGGCAGGAACAATTTGTGGACGAGGCACCAGCTCGTCACTATCACTGCGCCACCGTGTTCCCATGTTTAATAACATGCTTTAACTCCAATCATCATGAAAATTATATCAAGTATACATCTCAGTATTTTAATTATTCAGAGAGCTGTAATATCATGAATGTAATGGATTCTGTGTTCAGTCGGAGGAAGAGAATGCCCGTTTAAGAAGCATGTAGTGATTCACACACATAGAGAACATAGAAGAACACATACAAAACAAAGCATTTAACATGCTACTTTACTTATGGTGGTATTTGAGAAACTAGTAAATTAAATGATTTAAAGATAAAGTTTATGATGTTGTACTTTAAAGACAAAATAAACTACGTGATTAAAGTGGAAATTTCAAGATTAAAGTTAACATTTCAAGCTTTTTTCTCATCATGTCACTATTTTTATTTCTTTTCCCTGTACCCTAATAAGCTTTCATATGACACTCAGATGGTGGGCTACGACTCACCTTTTCAGAGTGGCTTTGATATCTCACAACTTATTTTTTTTTTCTCTGACATTCTATGTCACTCAATCAACTTCCTTTTGTTGTTTATACCACTGTTTAAACCAACAAATAGTACGTTTTTCCTTGCTTCCACTTGGTATTCACTGAAATTCTTCTATTTCCCCCCGTGCTTTTACCATTGTCTTTTCGCAGAACACTGAGCTTAAGGGCTATTTATATTGATTTGCATATTCACAGGGGTTTAATTCTGGGAGGAGTTGGGGCGGGACAGCAGGCGTGTGCACGCTTTTTCATGCTGACCAGGATTTATTGAGCGGAAGAACATGGAAGTTGGCGAACGCACAGATTTATGCATCTGGATTTTTTTGTGTGTATGCACATTTCCACTTTTGTCCGTACGCCATGTTTTAGTGTGAATTCTACGCATGCCATTATGCATGTGGCCCCTGGAGAGATGAAAGAACATTATATCTAGATAAGCATAAAAATCTCCATGGGACAAAAAAAAAGTTTTATTCATGATAAGATATCTGCTGAAGTTCTAGGTGTTGTGGTTACATTTGGCAAGGATCTGTCTAGATTAGGCGTTGTTATACAGTTAATGGCTTCAGTCATTATGAACTTATGAGAGCTTACTGAATTTTGGGAATTTAGGCAAGAGCCTTTGCTATAAATACTTTATCTGTATGAGGAGCAAATAAATTAGACAAGCCAGTTTGACTCATGCAGATTTTCCACTATCCAGTCCTTCAGGATTTGACATCCTATCATATAGTATATATCAGTGGATATAAATATATTTTTTTTTTTGTAAATTAAAACCCCATTCCCGCTGACAGTTTACCCACGACTCAAACCGAGACCTTCTTGTTCTTCTTGTATATTAAAGCTGCTAAAATATACCTTAGAGTTTTATTTATAAAGCACCTAAATAAATATATATGTCAGCTGAGAATATACAGTATTTGTTATGTATTAATATGTCTTATGTGTATTCTTATTTTGCAATTAAATGTGCTTCCATTGCATGTGTTTTGTCAGCAAAGCCCCAGGAGGTGAGGCTACCCTGACATCTCCACTGCTGTATGCTTCTTTTGCCTTTATCTGGAGGCCACAGCAAGAGACCCAACCATTAGATCACTGTGATTGTTTTATCAAGTTTTGTAACTATTGCTATTTTTCTTGTGGAGTTTACTGTTTTTTTGATCTTTTGTGTTTCTGCTTTGGAATTGCTGTTACTGGATCAGAAATTAGGACTCATTTGTTGTCGATTGCCTTTTTAGGCAAATCCATTTACCTTTTTGTGCTCTGTTGAACACTTTTGCTTTATTTTCTGTCTTTGTTAATAAATCTTTATTTATAAACATTCTTTGTATATGGGGCAGAGTGATGGCTCATTGGCTAGAGATCTTCTCTGGCAATCGGAAGGCTGCCGGTTGGAATCCCATAAACAATAGAAGTGACTCTACTCTGTTGGGCCCTTGAGCAGGGCCCTTAACCTGCAATTGCTCTGTCCTGGGTATGATGTTAATCTGCATCCAGCACTGAAAGCAGGTCCTCCAACTAAAAGAAAAGCTTGGGGGTTGGTGGCAGGATTGGCACTCCAGCCACTGTTAAAAAAGCTCACACTGCCCCAGTGTGGTGCTGAGGTGTCACCCGCTACACTCAGATCCCAATATAGGTGCTTTGTCGTGTGGTGGGAGAGGCGATGCGATGTCAGCGCATGCTCCCAACCTCTCTCTCTTTCTTTGTTTACTAACTGGTGATGCATGATAACCCCCCCTTCTTGTAACAAGTCAGTTTTCCTCAATTTGGGCCTAGCCAAGATGAGGCCTGCAGGTAGTTTCTAGGGCAAGCTGGTCTGGGGTGAGTCTTAACTGGGATGAACATATAAGGTTATGGTCTGGAGGTCCTGGCCTAATTAGTCTGTTGCTTATTCTTTAACTCTGCTCATAAATATTCACCTAATTTAACCAGTCTTATTGTGTGAGACACTGCTTTGGAATGCATCATTGAACATATGATGATAGATTGAGGTTATTCAACATGCAAATCCAGATTTTTGCAGAAACAGAAGTTTTGTTGATTTGTTAACATAATGTGACAAATTGTAACCTAAGAAATTAGGACACAAATTAAAAATACTTCTGAATATTAACATGTAATCAGGGTAGATCCATATCAAGTTTACTGTGATAAGAAATAGCATGTTATTTATAACATTACACATGAAAGTCATAAGCAATTCTGAAATAAATACTAAAATTACTCTGCATTACATAAGTTGCTCTGGTTTAAATAAAGCAAAATAATAAAAACAGTAAAATCTGTATGCATATTTTAACATATTCTTATCAAATATTTTGTCAGATGTGGTCATTTAAACACATAACAAAAATATGAATAATCTGTTCATTAAATATACTCTTTTTAAGTCATACTTTGTGTTCTGCTGATAGATTAACTTTTCAATTTAAACACTTAAGCAAAATAAATTGTTCTGTATTTTGACTGAATGTTTAATAAGGATTTTTATTTGCATTGCCCGTCTTAACCAAAAGATAATAAAAAAAAAATTTAAAGCAACCTATATGTAAATTAAGAATCAGTAAGACTTTCGTTTTATTTCATGGCACAATACTACTCTGGTAGTAACTGCATGAAGATATAGAACATGCTTTAAAATAACCCTGTTTTCATAAGTTGTTAGAAATGGTCAATTGCTTTTATATGGAATAATTCTGTACTTAATCCTTCACTGGACTACTAAAACAGAACAGGGCAGAAGACCTCCCTGGATTTTATGGTTAGGGTCCATTATGTTCCCTTTTTGAATGGTGTTCCCTCTAAACGGCCGGTCATATTATATGACTTTTCAGTCATAGACTTCATTTTACATAATCTTAGCAACTGCCAGTCTCCTGCATCTCAGTCTGACAAAATCAAACAGGTTTGATTTTTTTTATGTCATAAGGAATGGGTTCTGTGTGCATAAAAGCTGACAACTAATAAGCGGTCAGCCAAAATAAATATACATATGACATAGTTTCAAGGAATACAGAATGCAGGTGGTTCGGACCCCACAAACACAGGGAAGGCTTGTCTGTCTGATGTTTGATGTTTTATGTAACATGAATAGAATAGAAAAATCAAATCAGCTGATCTTGCTGTACCCGTAAAGCACTGAGACATTACTGACTCCATCAGTAAACTTGTTATTTGGCCATCAGAAAAAGGGGTGAGCTTACAATACTTTGGAAGTGTGAGAGTCATTGCGGAGACATGTGATTTGTCATTTTCTGCAATCTCTCTTCATGTAATCTGACATTCAGACTTCAGACAATGAGACCAGAAACTCCAACCGTCAAGTTTGACTTCACCTTTGACTAGAAGTTATGTAACATGCCAAAGGCTTAACACAGCGTAACACAGTGGGCTTTATGGAGGTTGTCTGTGGGACCTGCCTCATTAAGAGAAATCAAAGGGCTTGGGGTGAGGAATTTCAGAGGCTGCCAGAAGGAGTTCTACCTGGTATGGCTTATGATTAATTAAAGCATACTGTATTGATATACTTCATCTCCTTGGCATTATTATTGCACCCTCTCCTCTAACATACACTGTAGTATGTCTTCAAATGTATCACATACATAAGCGTTATAGAGAGAATATGTAATATTCTACATAGGACTGTATGAAGTTAAGCAGACTTTGTTTTCCCCTATCTCTATTGTCTATAGACTTCAACGTACCATACAGGAACTTATAAATGTACTTATATTTTTACAAATAGGTACCCTAAGACTTTATGGAAGGGCTGATATAAGTGAGTGTAAGAGTGAATGTGCCTGGCAGTGAACTGAAGCCATATCCAGGTATGGTTCATGCACTGCAGCTAATGTTACCAAGACTGGCACCAGCTCCTGTGACCCTGAACTGGCCCTGATGTCCATTGATGCACCTCTTTCCCCAATTTATATATATCGGTACGATGTTTTGCATTTTAAATAAATATCAAATGTGTGGCTATGTCTGATTTTCTTAAAGCAAAGCACTGTATATAAAAATAAACTGAAATGAATTACACTCCTATCATTAAATATGCTAACTCACATGTGTATATATTTGCTCAAAATGAGGTAGTTTGGTTGTCACTGAAATGTGTTATAAAAGACTTCCATTGAAAGTATATTTTTTTAATACTTTACTGCTCTTTCTAACCATCTATTACTCAAATATACTTTTTTATACTTATTTGAATTCAGCAAACTCATACTGTGTGGTTCTCACTCTGGCACCATACTTTCTTCTGGCCTTTTCATTTTACTGATTAAGTACAATAATGTTCTGACATTTGACAGTTTTTTACAGGAAGCCAAAATCAAATTACTGGATTTGAAAATAGTCTTTTTATACCTTCATTTTTATATTTTCCATTCTGTTAACTTAAAATAGTTATTCTGCATGTGTTTTTGTTCCCTTTAATGACTGTACAGAAACCTAGCTCCAAACGCACAAATCAATATAATTTTGGAACATTGTGCCTGTTTTATGTCAACTCTATTATTTATATGTTTGTTAAATACAATTATGCTTCTGTGTTTGTGTTTCCTGGTGTATGTTTTTAGTGCTTGTCCAAGGCTCAAATGCTGCCAGTTACCTCAATTAACTTTACACAATAATGGGATGTATTACTGCAATTAGCAAATCGTGACTATAATTCCTAACAAGATTGCACCCTGCCTGTCTACTCAATTAGTTAATTACATGTGCAGGTTAAGAAGAGATTGAGTGCAGAACACTGAGGTCTGTGACTGACAGGAGCTGTCCATGTTTTATAAAAGCCATTACAATTTTGGAGAAAAGACATTACCTTCACCCTCAATTACTGGTCTTACTAAAGCAAAAAGTAAGTATTTGGTTATGTGAATTAAAAATGAATGTGAAGTAAATTTTATAGAATGGAATTACAGAGGGAGATGAAACGTGAAATAAAGCAGATAAAGCTGAAGTATAAGAATAGGACAGAGAATGAACTGAATACTGATAGCCTGGGCTCATTATGGAATGGCATGAAGATGATGGCTGGCATTCATACAAAAATCAATAATCAGGTTGAACTGACAGACGTCAAAACTGACTATCAGTTAGCGCAAAACTTGAGTGAGTTCTATTCAAGATCTAAAACGCAGGATTTTGCTTCAGAAGTAAGTCAGCAAAAAAAAAAAAAAAGACTAAGGAATGGAGCCAGGAGTCAGCCTTTCTTTGACGAGATTGATGTCAGAACATCACCACAGATACCAAAAGTGGCAGTCTGCTTCATTACTGTTCAGTGGAGTTCTCTCCAATATTTCACTCCATATTTAAATGTCCTTGAATTCACAGCAACTGTCCAGCCTACAGAAACAGGCAATTGTTAATCCATTGGCAAAAACTGCACACCCTAAAGCATTACGTGACTTTAGACCAGTGGCATTAACCTCTAAAATCATGAAATATTTTAAGAAGTTAATTAAGTGACAACTACCTAACAAAACTGAGGCTCTTCTGGACCCTCACCAACTTGCATGTAGAGCAAAGAGAGGTGTGGAGGATGCCACAGTAACACGTCTGAATTTACTGTCTGAGCACTTGGAAGAATAAAAAAAAGCACATAAGATTGCTCTTTATAGACCTTTTGTCAGCTTTTAACACGCTCCAGTCCCACATTTTAGTTGACAAACTGATTGATCAATTCTGTTTGGACACTAACTTGTTGGGGTGGATTGTGGACTTTTAACAAACAGGACACAAAGAGTGAGTGTCAATGGCTGTTGCTCTAATAACCTAAGTTAATTTGCTGGTACTTGTCAAGGTGCTGTCTATCTCGTCTTTTGTTTATCTCACATATAAATGACTGCAGGAGTTTACACAAGTGTAGACTTATCCTGAGATCTGTAGACGATTTTTACAAGATAAGGAAGACAGCCAAGGACCTATTGTCGATGAGTTTGTGCAATGGTGGGATCACCAATTTATGACTATATATTTCTCAGATAAAAGAACTGGTGGTAGATTTCAGGTGCACCCCGCTTCCCCACTTCAAATTTAATTAAAGGGGACAGGGTGGAGAAGGTAGAGTAATACAAATATCTGCAAACAATCATTGATAACAAAATAATCTTTGATCTTAACATAGAGCAAATTAGTAAAAAGGGACAGTCATGAGTTCTTTTTCTTAGGAAACTCAATTGTGTTAAAGTGAAGAAAACCATAATGCCACTTTTCCATAAGTTCTTTATCCATTGTTAAATTTGCTTTTATTTGTTGGTTTTGCAACCTCTGCAATAAGAATATAAACCATTAACAACATTATAAAAATTAGCAATACAACTACTGGTTCACAGCAGACCTCTATCACTGAAATGTATTACAAACAGGATAGAAAGAGGGACAACTCAGTTCTGTCAGACAGTAGCCATCCTCTTTTCTCTAAATTCTAGCTGTTGCCACCAGGCTGCAGATTTAGGTTTCCAAAGACAAAGAGAAACAGGTTTAAGAACTCTTTCATTCCCAGAGCTATAAGCATTTTAAATTCTGTTTTTAGTTGGGATGCTGCTAAATGATACATTCTATATTATTGTTTTGTATACTATTGAAAGCAATTATTCTTCTTTGTATTGATCTTGAGTGTGTGTTTATGTAATAACTTTGGATGTCAAATGCTGTGTCTTTGTTTTCAATTGAATCTTTTTAACAATGTCTTCTGTTTTTGTAATTTCCAGCTGCAAAACTATTTTCCCTCTGGGATAATAAAGTCATCATAACCTAACCTAACCTAAATACAATAAGTAGTTTCTGATTAAAAATGCAGGTACATTAAAATTTGTTTTAATAAGATTTGAGATTATTGAATGCTTTCTTTTATGCTAAATTAAACAGGTTAAACCCAATATGTAAATCACCAAGAAGCAACCAAAAATGTGATTTAATTATGACTATTTCAAATGTCTCTTTTCCTTGTTGAAATGAAACAATAATTTTCAGAAACAAGATTATACACATCTGCTCACTAACTGCCTGTTACACATCTTTGACAAATATAAAGTTGACCAAGAAGCAGTCGCCTAATTTGCACCAAAGCTAGGGTCCAGAACTGGAAATACAAAAAGTAAACCAAAGAAAATATTCCACCATTCTGTAGCAGCTGCTATAAATCTTGATTTAGAGTCATACCATGCAAGTGTCAAATGTCATCATATCATACATATAGCCAAGTATGACAAAACTATAATATGAATAAACGAGTTCAAAATTAGGACCAAAAATATTAGATATGATTACACAGTTGGAGTCCTGGTTTTAAAAATACACCTTACATAAAAGTCTTGGTAGTCATATGGAATTTATCACTGTCCACAACCAGATGGTGTACTGAAATAATAAAGGCTTCTAGCTAATACGTTACATAGAACACTGTGTTCAGGAACAAGTCAAGGGAGGTTAATGCACTTGTGAGCAATCATACAGTATGTGCATTATTCTTTAAAAAAAGATAAAACAGTGCTAGTCCAGAGAAGAGCGACTGGATGGGGATTGATAGAAAAAGCTTATCTTTTCAGGTTAAGCAAGCAAAGATTTAGAGGTCCAATAATTTTTTTTTTTTTTGTAATCAGATTTTAATTAAACTTAAACAAGATGCAAAACCTTATAAAACTAAGCACACAACAATACATCCAAGGAATTTGTAAATAAAAAACAGTTGTTATAAAATATATCTATGGTATAACATTGAGGTGTATTTGGGACATAGGTAACTGTTTTGAAAGTCTAGGAATGTCATATTGTAAAATTACATGGTGTTACACATAAGGTTTGGCTGACTGTAATTGCACTCCAAACCAGGGGTTGGCGCTGCCACATAATCTCTCTTCTCTTCCTCCTGGTACAAAAAGGATGATTGACCGACTTACTACAGATGATGTTAGTTCCGCTTTCCAGCCAACTGAACCCACGTTTTCCACTTGCCAGCCCTTAAAACTCACTCCTCTGCCTTCTTGGGACAGTCCAATTTTGACTTGTGTCTGAAGAAGTTTATTTTCTGTTTTGAATTTTGCTTTAAAATCTTGCAATTATGTGGGGTTATGTGGGGACCACTTTAGTGCCCCAAACCTTGATGGTCTTTTTTGTGTTATTCTTATAAGTGATAATAAAATGTAATTACATGTATTGGTAGAGTAAAAAAAATATAAGCTTGGAATTAGTATTTTACAATATCCCGAAAGCAGGTCATTGTTGCACTTAGCCAGGACATCATGAAATGTCATATCATTACATAGGGCACGTAATTTTGCTGTGTATAATGGCATAAACAGCTGTGCTTAGCAAGCCCCTCTCCTCTCCTATTCATTTCAAGATAGGTTATACGATATTTTGTTTTAAACTGCATTATTTACCTTTTAGTATTACAATTAGTATTGTGAATTTCCCCTTGGGATAAATAAAGTATCTATCTATCTATCTATCTATCTATCTATCTACAAAACTCATCTATACTAATAAAAGGCAAAGCCCTCACTGACGCTTCTAAAACATGTGGATAAAGGTGCCAAAAACACAGATGATACAAAGGGTCAGATGCTGGTCTTATGACAAAATGTTCTTCAGGGTTAAATACAAATGATGTACAAATTTAAACTGAACATGTTAGTGGTTTGCATTTTTGAAGGCCAGAGATTTATTATTAAAGATATGGCAGGAATGTTATGGAAGCAAAGAGAGACTATACGAAGGGACCAATATGTAGCTCTAATAAGAATTGCATAAAGTGTGCACTCTGGCTTCTTGTTTGAAGACAAGATGTTGAGTAATTCATACGTAGGGAGAAAGAAATGACAACAAGATACCACATGCATTATAAAATATATCATCTGCAAAGTGGAAGGAATAATATCTAAAAAATAACCCAAACAGCAGCTGGGGCAGACCAGGCTATTACACCATAACAACAGTCACGAAGCAATTAGCATTGGCAAACAGGCAAGAGCAGCTGTCATAATGGACACTGGAATACATCACACAACCCCCAAATGTTAAAATTGTATTGCACCTCTGAACTTACCTATTCCTTCCCAGTGGATTAACAGCATTCGTTGACCTTTGTCATCTGCTGTCTCATCTCAACTCCCAAAGAAAGCTACATGTTCTCAGTCTTTACTAGAACTTTACTAGTACGATTTTTCAGTATGGCAATGACCAAAAGGATAGAGCCAAGACAATGCTGGAGTAACTTCAGGACAAGTTCCTAACTGCCCTGGAGTGGCTAAACCAAACCCCATAGAACATCTGTAGAGAGACCTGAAGATGGCAGCATACAGTCATTTCTCACCCAGTCTAACAGAGCTTCAGAAGATCTGCCAGGAAGAATGGAATAAACTGTCCAAATCTATTAAATTGTGCGGAAAGTGAAGGAGTGTGAATGGAGAGAAAGAGACAGGGAAAACATGAATATATAAAATGTTCTCTTGATAAATTTACTTTAAAGTTGGGCTTGTAAGAATAAATGACAATTCATTTCTCAATCTGCAAAACCTTTGCACCTATAGATGAAAATATTTATAAATATTTACTGAATTTTAACTTTTAAAATATAGAGATACCTGATTAAAGAGAAACCTTGACATAAAAGGAAAATTAAACAAATGCTAACAATCAGTTGCCTACTATTACCTCAGCATGTGAAGCAAAATAAAGCTGCAGTAACAAAAACTGCATTATATTTAACAACAACTTTGCTATAGCTCCTTAATACATAATTTATACTGTAATTTGCTAATGGGATGAAAGGCATTCTAAATACAATCATGCCATCCACCAGTTTAAAGAAAACATCTACACTGACTGCCATCTCATGGGAAACTATTCTGCCTTTCTACCCAATATAAGACCGGTATACTTTGGCAAAAACGTGACATGCATAAAAACCTGTGAATGAAACAAGATAAGAGGGATGAATAATTTAAATCTAATTATATAGCAAACAATATACACATTTACATAAGAACTTCTGTCATGTCTTTGCAATCTTGGTACAGGTGGTGTGAGACTTTATCTACAAACGTTATACGTAAGTAATTGAAATAATGCTTAAATAGCTAGTATTGTTATTGCATAGTTTCCATGCAAAACTAATTATTTTGGTACAGAAAGCAATTTTACAGGAGACATGGAACAGATGTCCAGTTAAATTATCTATGTTCCTTTCTCTCTAAGGCATTAGCTTCACTGACAAAAGACAGTCTTTTACAAAGTTACACTTACAACATTAACTGAGTAACAATTCTTTACTTTCATGATTAAAATGCTAACCTTTTGAGGTAAACCAAGACTGAAAACATAATGGCCAAAAAATATATTACAATGAACTAGCGCCCTGTCCATGTTGGGTTCAGGCCCTGTTTCAATGTGTTTTCTGTTATGGACTCCATGAAAAATGTATGGGTGCCCAAAAAAATTAGTGAGAGAAATTGACTGGGGAACAAAATGAAGGTAGCAGGGCCAACTGCCAATCACTGCCCCAAACTGCCTTCCTCCCTATAAATTGGACAGTCTCCCGCAGTTCCTGGTGGTTCATATCAAATGTGCTAGAGTTATTGGTGGGTTCTTGTGTTTTTTTTTTCTGTACTTATGTGACAGAGCATTTTTGTGAAGAATAAAACCTACTTATTTTCATGAAGTTTCTGTGTTTGCACCTTTACCCAGTTGGGGTTTGGATGTATACCCCCTCTAGAGGGGATTACAGAAAGTGCTTTTGCAACTTTCTGGGATTAACACACCTTGGGACTAGCTTATAAACACGGTTCCCCAAGAGACACCTTGACATCACTGTTCCTGAGACTTCCCTCTGGCTATTTCACTCAAAGAAGAGGAAGCTATAGCAGCATTTTCATTGAAGTCTGTTGGAGATTTTTTTTGATATTCCTGTTCTTTCTGACTATTTTGTTATGCTTCAGGTTTAAAGTATAAAGATTTTCAATTTGTAAAATAATTATGTTGCCATTTGGGTCATTATTGATTCTATTTTGGCCCAAGCCAGTAGCTGGCAGTTGAAATAAGCTGAACTGAGTGAGCCTCTTTTGGACTGGCTAGTAAAAGTCCTGGCCTGCTTTAGTAGCTTTTTTTGGAGTCTCAATCCTTTTTGCCATTTTATGACATGATTGAAATAGCAATACGTACTGTTAATAACCAGAAAAATACTGTAAATCAGAAAAATAAATGAAAATTAATTTCAGGGTGTAAGAAACTCTGATTCATACCACACTATTTTCAAACATTTTGTACTGTTTATTTTTTGACCTACCATTTTTGTTCAGGTCTGCAAACCCCTTCACTACTTTCTAGTGTTTGACTTCACCTTGGCAAGCATTGAACAGCACATAGAAGAGCAAAGCACACAGCATGTATGAACTTATGTGTAATATCATGGCAGTCACTGTTTCCCTATATAAAGAATTTGGCTGTCAGCTTTTGTGATTTGTGTAACAGACTCTGTTCCAAGTAATGATATTCCTCTACTGCACGGGTTAGCCTTTTGCTTCAGAATGCTTTTGATCATTGCTGTTTAAGCGCTCATTATTTTTGGGTGCTTTATTTCTTTTGATTTTCCTGTAGCATTTGTTCTCCTGGTATTTTTTATGCATGGGTTTATTGTAGATTAATAACAGCAAATTAAGCTGGATTTTGCCTAGCCACAAAGGACCTGACAGGTGAACTATGTCTGTGCAGGATGAACACTTGGCTGCTCTTCCATTCTTTAGAGCCAAGGCATTCTACAGCTTTGAATTATGCACTATTTTTGAAATTAGTCCATCCTATTTCTTCTGAGAACTCTATTTTTATAAGCAACATGTCATCATTTGATTTTTGCTTTTATTTTTTTTATACTTGTTCCTTGGCCTCCAAAAACATTTGATATATTGTTTTGGAGGATTTAGAGAGAATTTTCACTACATTTATTTTGTATTTAAATTTTTACAAGTTCTTCCAGGCACAGCACAAGCAGCAGCCTTTTATTTTACGGCCAAACAATTTATTTGCTGCGGTGGGCTGGCACACTGCCCAGGGATTGTTTCCTGCTTTGCACCCTGTGTTGGCTGGGATTGGCTCCAGCAGACCCCCGTGACCCTGTAGTTAGGAGATAGCGGGTTGGATAACGGATGGACAATTTATTTAATTATTATTAATGATAATGTGAAGATGTGGATCCCGACTTTGTACTGTTAATCTTGGATGAATTTTTAAATTAAAGATATGCTGCTGTCATCGCAGACAAAGACCTGAGCTGTCAGCCCACATCAACTGCTTTTTGGATGAGCTGGAAACTTGAAAGTTACCACAGCCTGAATGAAGAGGTTCGGAAGAATCTGACGGCCACCTATGTCTATAACACTGGAGACTGTAGGAGGCTCTGAGCATGTAAACAAGGAAATATTAAATGTTCCCCTACTCAGCTGGTAGCTCTGCTATCACCGTTGACTGCTGTACTTTATCGCAGAAGCAATTCATCCAAAGATAAGTGGAAAGTAAAGTGGAAAGGATTTAAAACTGGCCTGTCTACATAAATGTAGAATGATCATTCACCTTTAAATAAGTTGGATGAACTTTAATCAGACAGAGTGGTAAAAGCAGGAAAGGTTCTGGAGACTTATGAAGGAGATGCAAGCACAGTACAATTAAAGCCAATAAGTGTGATCCGGACTTTGAAAAACTGACTGCCTAGAAGCAGTTGCATCATCATTACAATGAGTAATTCTGATGACATGTTCCTTTTTCAGACACAACAAGCTGGACCTGCTTTAGTCAAATGTTAACGACTTCTAATGAACATCTGTAAAGGTCTGACCATCTTTACCAGAGCCACCTATATCCCTGTTATTAGTTGCAGCAGTTCTCCAGTATACAAGCCATTCTTATGTGTGTTTGGGGGGTTTTTGTTTGTTTTTTTATTTATATACAGTATTATTTACTAGTAAAATACCCACACTTCGCAGCGACGAAGTACTGCCTTAAAATTTTTATTAAGAAGAAAATTAAACCTTTTTAAACTGAGGGAAAATATATCAATAATTATTTGTTAAGGATCTCTTTGTATACCACATTGTCAGTTCGGCCCTCCGGTTGTAATATGACCAAGCTGTGCGCTGAGCTTACTTTTAAGCATGCAACGTACAGCTGGCCATGTGAACAGTAATCTTGTTTCAAATCTCACAGCTTGGATTGCTGCAGTCATAATCGGTTTGAGTTTCATGGTTTGTTTCAATTACGACAGTATTTGTAGGGCTTGTGTTGAAGAGACATTCGGCATCTGTCAAGCGTTGTAAGCATACAACCGGTTTCATCGAAAACTTCACAACCAGCTTTTGAGAGTTTAAACATTCATAAACATTAAAGTGTCCACTACTCAAATCGTCACCTGTGACTCTAAGTTGTTTAAGACGCATTGCCGGTTGTCCAAAGGTGTAAAATATTTGGCCATACACTTGAAAGCGACAACCGAACAATTCAGCGGCAGCCATCAATTCACATGCAGAACCATAGGTGAAGGGCTTAAGCGTTTCACTCGTATAGTGTTCCTGTGTAGTATAATTATCTCCTGTACCGTCATCAGTCCACACCTTGAACCTGTCCCAGTCATTCAATACATAAGACTCAATGTTCCTCCGGATATCAAGAGTGAGCCTGATATGGCCGTGCAATATGTAACAAAGAGAATGGAAAAGGTAGGTGCCATCTCCAGGCATGGAAACCACTCAGTAAGTGACAGTTTTTTGATCAATGGTGATCACCTCAGACATGTTAATGGGGGTACGGTTGGAACGATAAAGGAAATGGGTACCTGAACAATGTAAAGTAAGTCTAAAATACCTACACAATAACTATAATCGTAATAAATGAACAATTAAACAGCGGAGAAGCTGTTGATTAAATAAAAAAGCTGTAGTTATCAGCAGGGAGACATGAATCCTATGGTGAAGCAAGGAAGGGAATGTAGAGACCGGAGCGACGGACGGCCTTATATAGGCAGGCAGCCAACAACGTGGGAGGCGTTGGGATGGGGGACCCAACGCCGCCTCACACGGTGACTGAGCTGCAGGCTATGGACGTATATATGTACGTAAGTAAGATTCAGTTAGCGTTAGGAACCGGTGTACCAAATTTCTTGAAGATGGGCCCATAAGTAACAAAGACCGTTGGAAAGTTCAATATGGCAGCTGACAGTGGCGTCATACCACTGAAATAAGTACATACATTGGTTTTGGTTAGCGCAGGGAAGCCACCTACCAAATTTCGTGAAGATGGGGCAATAAATAAGAAAGTTTAACATGGCGGACGTTGTCGACCGTTATGACCGTTACGCATAGAATTTTGAAATGAAACCTGCTTAACTTTTGTAAGTAAGCTGTAAGGAATGAGCCTGCCAAATTTCAGCCTTTTACCTACATGGGAAGTTGGAGAATTAGTGACGTTGGAAAGTTCAATATGGTAGCCGACAGTGGCGTCATACCACCGAAATAAGTACGTACATCGGTTTCGGTTAGTGGCAGGGAAGCCGCCTATCAAATTTCGTGAAGATGGGGCCATAAATAAGAAAGTTCAACATGGAATGAGCCTGCCAAATTTCAGTCTTATACCTACACGGGAAGTTGGAGAATTAGTGATGAGTCAGTCAGTCAGTCAGTCAGACAGTCAGGGCTTTGCCTTTTATTAGTATAGATATACAGTATTTCTCTTTCTCTCCCTCGAGCTTTTGTAAAGTTATAATTTCCCCTTGGGGACAAATAAAGTTCACCTATCTATTTATTGATCTAACCTGAAAACAAATTATTTTCTCCCATGCTCCTCTTTGTTTTTGTTATGGGTCCTGCCATTTTGTTCTCTTATTTATTTTTGTTGATAGGCTGTTCCTAGAGAAGGAGGTATGCGTGTGATGCATGATATCACCAGGTCTAAGGAATAAAGGTCGACATCAGATACTTCCTAGTTTGTCCAAGTTTGTGAATACAACCTAAAAGAGTACCTTTCTTTTCTATGAATTCTTGCTCTGAGATTTTCTATCCCTTTGACCACAATCTTCAACTAACTTTTTGTCTGAGTTTATATTTAAATTCTTGGTATTAACTCGTTTTTTCTAAGTATCAAGTACAATCAAGTCGTATGTTCTGGGCTCTTGCGATTTTGAACTTAGCTGGTTTATTTTACATTGACCACCTCCTGATTCCATTTCTTTCTCAATACTTCTGCTGCCTGGTGCAGTCAGTATACCACCTTGCATCTAATATTACCAAAAAAAGCTTCAGCTCCAAGGACTATGTACTGGAATAAGCATTAAAAACTGAATATCTCATAATTAAACTATTTGTTTTATGTCTCAAAATAAACCATGTAATCAGATGGTGTATTTGTACTTATTAAGGGAAACATTACTTTGTTCTTTGAAATATGTTTAATATTCCATTTATTGCACAGACAAAAACACATGAATAGAGGATTGGATTTACACATAAAGTGCCCCCCCACCAAAAGCGGCCCATTTTCTGAGCTGAAGTTTCCCACTACAGGGTCATGATATAAGGAGTAGGGTGGGGAGGAGGACTGGAAACAAGGTCCATATCATCCCATGATGGATACTAGTCTTTTGCACAAAATAAAAAAAATTACTATTTGAGCAGCTTTAAATTGTATCTGTATTATCTTATTCTTTTAATAGAGAAGCAGTATGTTTCATTAAAGGTTCAAGTAGCTTGGAATTGTCAATCAGGAAAAGAGCAAAAAACACACACACACACATTATATATATATATATATATATATATATATATATATATATATATATATATATATATATATATATATATATATATATATATATATATATATATATATATATATATACACACACATGTATGTTTTGGAAGAAAAGATAATGACAATTTATTTTAATACAGTAAGTAATGAATATCACCTCCTGCAGAGCCCATTGCTCATCCCAAGACTGATCATTATCGTAAGGATGAGAACAAAGGAACTGCCAAGATACTTGGCATCTTATTCAGAATGTTTATAAAAGTCAGAGATTTAATGAGGACATAGAATTATTCAGTATAATTACATGTCTCTCCCTTACTAACAGTACACTGTTCAAAATGAGGAACAGACAAGTCAACGTTTCTCTTTATTTACTTAAAAGCTTGAAATGACTAATTGTTTGTTATACTACAGCAGGGAAAGTACACTTGAATTAATTTTATTATATTTAAACAGAAGTAAACAGGTAAAACAGTGTTTGCATATAAAATTTAGTCTCTGCCCAGAAGACACATTAGCCTCCGTAAATTGGGTGACTTTAGTTTACCCATTTAAAAAATGAAAGCTTCTAAACAGATCTTGAACAACAGATGTAACACAGCATTCTCCAACCAACTTACTCTACTAGGGTCGCGATGGTTCACATCGCCTACTGGGAGCAGTGGGCATAAGGCAGAACTTAGCCCTGGGTGTGTTACCAGCCCATCACTAGACCCAATCACACACATCCATGTGGGGCAGGTTTGGAGGTGACAATTAACCTCACCTTTATATCTTTGGGGTTACTGAAAGAAAACTGGAGTACCTAGATGAAAATCCATGCAGACACGGGGAGAACATGCAGTCTCCACACAGACAACCTTTGGGCAAGGGATTCCAAACCAGGGTCCTGGGTCAAAACTAGCAGCTTTAATCTTTCGGTGCTCCTATTTTTAAATAATAATTATATAACTGCTCAGTACAGTTGGTTTTGATGGAACTGCATGGTCCAGGTATAGACCATTAAATGTCATTGTCAGGCAGGTGCTCCACTATAAGTGGGAAATCTAAAAGGTACGATTTAATTTATCTTTAAATAGACCAACATCATCACAAACATATTTAGATATTGTAAGGTTTCCTTGTTCTGGCTTACATATGTTGTATGATTATATCTGATATTTATATTTTTTGGATTTGATCTTATTGCATATTTATTGCTATTGCTGATTTCCAAAGCTTCTCTGGTAATCTTCTTGTTTCATTTCCCATGTGTCTGCACCAGACAGATTAGCAGCAAAACATTCCATTGTGCAATGACAGTAAACCAAACTGAATTGAATTATAATCATATTTTGTACTTTATAAGATATAAAGTTTAATCTTTCATTCTTTACTTTAAATATGTATACCATTATAAGAATGCATCATCAGAAGTCTCTTTATAATGTTAACAAGATTACAGTTCGATTTTAAACTTGAATAGATTTAAACTGACAAATAGTTGTTGTAAAAGCAAAACACAAATGTAGTATCCAGATGATCTAGGATAACACACCAAAGTATGAAGAGGGAATAATACAGTGGAGAATGGGAATGATGACTGTAAACAGAAAGTCACTGGTACTTAGACCTCCAAAGAATAAAATCAATCTCTGCCACCAAATCTCCAATCAAATCACTGGAACTGCAGAGTGTTCCAGTTTCAGAAATACGAAAATTAGTTAAGTAACTGCATTCATTTTATTATGAGATAGGGACTGATACAACTTAGTAAAATCAAATACTACAGTAAAATGTTTTTTGAATTTTAAACAAGGAAGAACAGTTCTGGAATACATGGGAGAAAATGCTTCATTCAAATATTACAGTTGGACAGGCCTCACTAATAGATCTAGATGGAGAGTTCGAGAAGGGCAGAGAAGTGTTGGCACTGAGCTGATATTCTTCTGAAACAAATCAAAACTATGTAAATCTGTCTCTGAAGTAAGCCGTTATCCACAAATATGGAGACTCTACTTAACTGCTACTAAAGAAATTACTACAGGACACCTAATTTCCCATTTGAAAGAAAGCAATGGAAATTCATCAGTCAGAATCACTGGCTATTCAGTCAAGAAGTATGAATAACAAAAACAAAATATGGCAATTATTACATTTTAATTGTGAGATGGTTTTGAACAGGCTTATTCAGTGCCATAAAAGACAACATGTTACCAGTGTCACCAAGTGAGTGACAAGGAAAGACACTAAGTGCAAAAGGCAAGCAAGGACATTAAACTAGTAGATTAGTTTGGAGTAAAAAAGAAAAACACACATGTACATTTTCTCATAAACGGTTAGTATTCCAGGAAACCTAATTTTCACACCAAAGCTTAGTCATTTTTTAAAATAAAAATGTAAGCCAATATAAACATAAATTAAATACACAAATACTGCCCAACATGTACCTACCTGTGTCATAGTGCAAAATGAGATCTTCACTGTGATCACCATTCCATTTAGGAAGAAATTCCACTGTCACCTGCATACTGTCTCCAATTCCAAGAGTTGCCATGACAGGGTCCACTGAGAAAGGACTACGAGAAAAAGGAAACAAATTTACAACTAGGAAAGGAGGACATTTATACCAGCTACTGTGATGGCAATGTAACATTAAGCTGTCTAAACAGTAAAGATATTCTTGTTACTATTTACAAAACACATTATAGGCAGATCTGTAAAACACTTCCATCTAGGCCCCTTGGCCAAAATTATAAAACAGAGGCTGGATTATTTTCTTATTTTAGTGCCTATGTGAAATATTAACTTGTCTCTTTCCTCCACTTTACCCCATGTGAATGTAAACACAGTTCATATTTATGTAGCCTCAGACACATAAGTATTTTATTATTTATACAATATTAATTTGCTCAGAGACTGATTAATCACAGAATAGAAGCATGGGCTTTTTGTCACTTTCAATAATATGCTTTGGAATATACATTGATTTCTGTTTACTTTACAATATACTAAAACAGCATATCAAATGAAGCATTAAATCAAACATCAAGATATTAAGCATTGAAACATTATAGAAAGACCATTTCTAAATAACTGGTGTGACAGATAGGGGGCACTGTCGTCCCCTTAAACCCTCAGATCAGATACCAGACACCAAGTAAAAGTCCACTAATTGACTTTATTATTAATAAACAGTGCACAAAGCACCCTTCTTTCCACAATACTCATATAATAAACCACAATTCTCAATAATAAACAATCCTCCACTCCCAGACGCGTTGCCACCCTGACACCCAGCTCAGCTCAATGTCTGAGATCTCCCACAGTACTTTTATATTACCTGACCCGGAAGTGTTTCCAATCATTCAGTCCACGTGACTTCCTATCACTTCCGGGTCAGATCAAAAGTCCTCTTCTTCATCCCGGAAGTACGTCATTCCACCTGTCGCTGTAACTAAGACGTACTTCCGGGTTATAGGGCATGTAACAGTCCTTGGGCCTACCTGCAGCGTCCTCTAGGGGCCCCAGTGGTATCCAGCAGGTCTGTGGATGAAAACTCCATTGTCCATAATTCCCTGCTGGCATTCGGGGCACCTCCATGCTGCAGGGAGAGCTCCACCTGGTGGCCTGGGGGTATTGGCCGGGATGACCATAGTCCACATTGGATACATGCAATCAAAGGGCAAAAGAGTTTACCCTTGTAAGAAATTTAATAAAGCCTTCAGGAAAAGCACACCTTACATTTGGCACTCTCTTGGCTGAATGTCTGTTGTACTGAGAGGAGCTACAGCAAAAACAGAAGCTGCTGACTTACAAGAAGTTTGCTGAGGTGGGAAAGAGAGATGTGTTACTTTGACTTTTTAAATCTTTTACTTCTAAGTGGTAATTGTCAGATTGACTAAATGGAACAGGCAACTTTACATTTTCTTTCTACCTTTCATCCACCTTATTCTCTGCTTTCTTATTAGTTGAAAGTAATGTAAAAGAATTTATTTATATCTAATATGTCCTATATAGGTTTGTTGCATAATTCCTCTGAAACTAATCCACCTCTCATCAAACCGTGATGATATTTGAATTACTGATACCCAGATACCCTGAAGTTCAGTATTATCAATATCATAATATGAACCTCAAAGGGCACAGTCCGCATTAACACAGATACATTTGAAAAAGCAGTTTCCATTTTAAGTGTTTTCCATCCACTCTGAAATTACAAAAGCATTGTCCTGGAGAGGTAAAAATTACATTTTGGGTTTGTTTTTGCTGAAAGCTTTGCTTAGGTGAACTATGATGAAGCTGTATTTGAACTATGGGGCTCTACCCATAGATGTTTTCATAAAAAGCAGCACAGTGAAAACCTGTGAATGGCACCGAGAATGATTTTTGCTCTAGTTGATTTCCTTCGCATTTTGTTTTATTTCAAAATATAACTCACTTTATAATGTCAGCTTAGAATTACTGCTTAGTTTATAACTCAAACACACATATTGTTATGACCAATGATTCTGGAATAAGTTTTCCAGAGTAGTTAGCCAATTAACTTTGTCTAATATGACAACATCTGGAACACCAAATGGGCCATTTGGCATAAAGAATAGACCACCCGAGGGTGGGAGGGAGACCGAGGGAGACCCCATTCAATCAGAGGACTCCAATTTATCAGAGAGAGAAAGAGACCATCCATTTGGACAGCAAAGACATCATCCGTTCACCAGCCAGACTTCTGAGTCAAGATAAGCTGCACGAAAGACAAACTTTTTCCATTCTTTTTCTCTACTGCTTTCACATCATTTTGGAAAGTATTGTTTAAACTTTTATATTTTGAATCAAGGATGTATTTTTGGTAGGTCTTTATATCCAGATATTGCTATTCATTTATTTATTCTGTTTTTTTTTTTGTTTCACTTATATTTTCTTCTATCACTATTCTATTTTAATAAATATTGCGTTGCTTTTTAATCTCTATATTTGTCTGCTCATCGCTAGTGATTGAAATAATAAAGTAAATATAGGACATCTCCTAGTGTCGAGAGCACAACACTTCTTTTGCCAGAGTGTTAACAGCTGAGAAGGGATGCCTCCAATAATAAGCCATGTGCTAAGAAAATATGAAATGTTTGGGTAAGTGATAACCAAATTGTATCAACCAAAGTGTATCAGCATCCAGTGTCTTGGTAACATTGGGGAATCAAGGTGTATCAGTCAGTGTCTAGAATATATCCAGAGACACCTGTGAGGATGACGCAAGCCAAAGCTAGAAGTGCTAGCTAAAGTGGAGTACTGAGAAGTGAAAGGCTGTGCCGGCATCAGTAATAACCACTGCTTAAGTGGACAAACACTAGTTTTGAATGATGGCTATCCACTTAATATTATACCTGCATAGTGACACCATGATTGTTCATTACAAAGTGAAGCTGAAGATTATGCATCTAGTATCAGGATGGATGCCGTCCTGTGACAGTGTTTTTCTAGATTCAGAGAAGCTGTACCCAGGTGTATCCTTTTTATAAAAAACGAGTCCGCTTGAAAAGAATAACTCTTGAGATTTCCCATTAAGTTGGACCATTAGGAATAAAGGCACTGATTGAAAGAAACAGAGTTACACTTCTTGATCTTAATAGCTTAACCTTTTTAAAACATCAGAATGCCAAAAATGTTTCCTTAGTTATTTTATTTGTGTAATTTTATATTGAACTCATTGAAGTTTTATAACAGAAATATTCAGATTACATAGTGTGTCTCATTTCATTTAAATCAAGGATCAAAAAGTATTTACTATGCAGTATTGATGATTTTCAGTTAAATTGGAAAGCAATTCTACCACTGGAATAGTTCTTCAAAAATTGTCATAAATCAAAGGCCATGAAAATTTCTTGTTTTGAATGAGGTTATATTTTTCATCAACATATACAGTATCCTTCCTGTATCTCCGATTTCTTAAATCACTTCAAAAGTGTTTGCACAAAACTACAAAGAAAACCTGCTAAAGACCAATGTCTCAATTAAAAAAAATTACTGGCTGTGCACGTAAATGTAAATAAATATTGGGGAAGACTAAGGCCGGAGTTATACTTCACGCGACGCATGCTGCAGAGGACGCTCCTGCTACGCAAGTGTTGTAGTGTTTATACTTGCGCGCATACTTTACGTAAATCTGGAGGAATCCACCAGGTGGCAGTGTGAGATATTATCACAGTGAGAACATGTTTGGCTTCTCTGTGTAGTGAATTGCCTAGAACACTCATTAAATTCCGATAACAGCTTACCGCAATATCTCTGAAAAGGATGTTTATTGATTAAATCCATAAATCCAGGGATTTGTCCATTCCAGCAAGCATTGGGCACGACTGAGAAACAATCCCTGGACGAGGTCTCAGCTCATCGCAAAGCGAATACAAGCACACACATACACTAGCATCATTTTAGCGGCACCAAATCTGCATATCTTTGGTAGGAAACTGGAGCACAGTGTGGAATACAAACAGGATATACCAGCAACATAACTCCCTGTGAGACAGCAGTGCTATCGCTCCACTGCCGTGTCACCCCCATGTGTGTAATTATTCACCTCAAGTGTGTAATTATTAACAGTATTCATTATTTAAACTAAATTATATGTAAAGTGTAATATACACACTTTAATGCATTTCATCATGAAAGTGATATCAAGTATAAATCTAAAAATTCTAAATGTGCAGAGAGTTGGAATATCATACATTTAATTTGTTTTGTGTGGTGATCTATTGCTGCTTGCCGCAGCTGTTAGGTCCAAGAAGCTCGTAGCAATTAAAAACTGGGATGACGTTTACGACGGTCTGCTTTAATGATAAAGTAAACTACGAGGTTAAAGTGGACAATTCGAGATTAAAGCCGAAATTTCCACTTTAATCACAAAATACACATTTTCACCGTGTCCTTTATTTTTTTCTCAGTGGCACAAATATAGCGCTATACATTATGTTGCTGTTGTGAAGTTGCAAAAAAAAAGACGGCACAAAGATGTTATGTGAGACTTTTAAAATGTATCGTGTCATTACGATCAGGAAAATGCGACGCTTGAATATAAAAGCACCACAAATGCGTCTGTATGTCGGCATTTTGCTTCACCACATCGAACCATTCATCAAACAGCGAAGCACGCACATCAATCCCCGTAGGATCTGCACAGAGGCTTTCTGTCACATGTAGATAGTAGACAGAGACTCTGACGTCACATTCCGACTTTTAGCACACTGCGACCCCTGACTTTTTGCTGGTACTGCAACTCGCACACACGTCACGCTAATTTCAGAGGACCTGCTCAGAGGACGCGTGAAATGAACGCTGGGAACAAGTGGCAGCCATGATGCGGGCGCGTACGCGTTCTGAGCGTGAAGTATAAATCGGCCCTAAAGGTGTGGCTCTAAAAGAGAGACTTTAACTTGAATATTATACCCTGGAACTAATCACCTTTGTGCATTGTCCCTTATGGGCCAGTTACTTAGATTTGACTTTGCCAGCTCATCACCAAATTCATCCCCCCTTCCCCACGCCCCCGAGTATCTCACTAAACCCACTTTTAGTGCTCATTCTTTATTGTAATATAAGATATGAAAAAATTATTGATTCTCTTATTCTGTGTACTCACTTCCAATACTTCTTTAACTTATATGGTTATGGACCAGAACACCAATCTTAGGTTATAGCACAGTTTTTGAAACTGGAGATCCACCTCCCTGCTCATTCATTGGTTAGGAGCACTGTCTTCGATTCAAAATTTCAAATTCACTTGGAAGCACTTCACTTTCATGCACTGCTATGCATTTCTAGAAGTATTTATTTAACAATATTTTAATATAAAATATATGTGTTTTAGACTTTGTGATTATATGAGATTTTTCATGGACATTTTAATGTGTGCTGTTCTTCACTATCGGCCTCTGCTGGCCCCAATTAAAGGCCATCATAAGTGAAACTGTGGTTATCCATTAAATAAAAAATGATAATTTTTGTGTGGAGTTTACATTTTAAACAGCCTATGAACTTTGTTAACATATATTCTGATTTTATTTAGAAGGTTGTTGCTGGAAAGTTACTTAGTCACAGGTTATGTTTTAGTTCAACAGAAATAAATGCACCAAAATAAAGGCAGCAAGCTCCTTTTATGCTGCACCTGGAAGTACTTACAGTGGTCTGTTAGCATTGGCCTGGAAGCACTTTCGGGTGAGGCAGAAGCCCAACATAGTAGGACTCTCCAGACTATGCTGCAGCCTCTGGCGGCACCGATGGAACCCCAAAGGGCTGAGATGACAAACTCTAGGTTCCATAATGCCCTGTGGGAATCTGTGGTGCTGCTGCAACCCAGGGAAGCTGCCATCTAGTGTTCTGGGTGAGAAAATGCCCTACGCATGCTTTCTCCCCCATCCTTGCTGACTGTAGTCAACCCGGCCGGGACGGAATCCTGGCCACCCCTTACAACATACTTATATTGAGTGGCATTGTGGTGCAGTGGTTGGTACTGGCTTTTGCCCAGTTGTCTGTGTGAAGTCTGCACGTTCTTCTTATGTTTGCATGTGTTTCCTGTGGGTCTTCTGGTTTTCCTCCTGCTTACTAAAGCCATGAAGGCTGGGATAACTGAGATTTACAATTGACCTCATGTGTGTTAGTGGGTTTAGTGATATACAGGTGCTATCTTTGGTGGTTCCTTCTATGTACCTAATAATGCTGGGAATACTCTTCAGTGACACACTACCCTTAGCTGGTCAGAGAATCTAACGTTAAGTACTATGTAAAAGATGTTCCCGACAACATTGACTAACAGTCCTACATTATCATGAGTATCAATGTCACAATTTAGTGTATGAGAGTAAAACATAACAAGTCTTAAGTCTACTAACAGTTTGTTGCTTTGAAGAATTGTCTTCCATTAATTTTAAGTATTCCTATGAGGTTCTAGCCGGAATAAAAAGAAAGCTGATGTGTTTGCTCTACCTTAATGTTGAATGCTGCATTGCTCTACTTTACTGATATGGTCTCAACTCCCAATCATAACCTGCTCCTAGGATGAAGAGATCAGTCTAATTACTACAGTCTGAACAAAGCAACGCAAGACTTTAGCCTATGTCACATACATACATGTGGGAGGCAGTCTATGGGCTTAACTAAAGGGGAAACGCCAGGTCAGGGGTTAATGAAGCGCGCTAATGTCTTTTCTCACTCCTCTGCAGAACCCCAAATGGAAAAAACAGTTAAATCCTAACCAACTTCTACTTCCCCTTCCGGACCACACCCTTCTGCTGACAACACTTCCGTCAGTGCCATGTTGGACCCTTCTTTTCCTTCCCACTACCTATAAAGGCAGTCACTTGCCTTCCCCAGTCAGTTCCATTCTGGACTCAGTCTTTTGTGATTACTCTACAGAGCTATCAACTAACTCTATTGATAATATATGGGGTGGCACCCTAAACGTTTTTCTTGTTTCTGTGTTCTCTTTTACACCTGATGTACTGTTCACCTACTGTACAATATGACTAGCAATATGACCTACTCCCTGCTACTAGCTATACAGTTGAGGTTTACCTACAAATATACACTATATGTTTATTGAAGCGTAAATGAACAAGCAATTAATTTCATTAGGAAAAAATAACAGGTCATTGATTTAATGTTATCATGTCCACTGTTTAAATACATATATTCTTCTGTCAACTCCTGACAGGGTACAACACTAATTAATGTTATATAAATTTGCACTTTACTATCCAGGGGCAGAGAGGTTTCATTTAAATGCAACATGAAAGTCAAGGAGCAGATTTCAAACATAAACATTTTACATAGCTGGAAATGATTACCAACTCCTCATATTGCAGTAAATTAAGAACAGAAAGATGTGTCACCATAACCAACACTATTATTTTCACTCCTTTACATAAAAGTATACAACAGCTAAGCAGCTTTTATTCCCTGAAATGTGTTTAACACTACACAATTTTCTATTATTTAAAATGTTTTCCTGGCTTGCACCCAGTGCTCCTGGTATAGGCTCCATCCCCCATGACCCTGAAATAGCCTTAAGAATGCTCATGTAAAATTATGTTATAAAAGCATTTCAAAGGATGTTGCTCCATCTTACAAACAACTGACACATACTGTATTTAAAATTTCACTGTAAAGGACGTTCATGTAATGTGAATACGTGCATTAGGCTGTAGTGCATTATGCAGAACCACCACAAGATACCTGTAGACAACGTGGGGTAGTGACTTCAAACCATAAGCTTTTGATTCAACTTATGTGGCTGACCTGTAGTTAATTTGTCATCATATTTAAAACATCCATCCATCCCTTTTTCCATCCCGCTATATCCTAACTACAGGGTCATGGGGGTCTGCTGGAGCCAATCCCAGCCAACACAGGGCACAAGGCAGGAAACAAACACTGGGCAGGGCCCACCGCAGAATAATGATTGTTTGTAAAATTATATTAAATTGATTGAATATGTATCTATTTTATAAACCTGATGTGTCAAAAATATCTGTCTGTTGATCCTTTTATCCTTCCACTCTTTTCGAAATTGGAAATGAGCTTGGTTCACATGGAAATTTGATAGAAACAGGTTAGCAATCTGCTAAAAGAAAAAATATGACACAGTCACTATGACTTAATTCTGTTATAATCAGAGCCCTTTTAAAAAAAATTCTGTCATTTCCTGCACTGTTTGTTTCAGGTTTTGGATTCATTTGCAGCTCTTTAGGTGGAAATTCTATTACTTCATTTAGTTCCACTTTTTTCCTGTTGTTGAAATTATTTAATGTATGATACTTCAACACCATTATTATCTTATATTGGGTACCGACATTTTCTGGTATTTTTGTGTATGGTTGCTATATAGTTTCTATTCAGAGATAGCTGGGAACATTAAAGTCATACTATTATGGATTTAAATGTTAGTATCATGCACTTTTTCATTATCTCAGACTGGATAAACAATGGTTACTCTCGTCTTCTGGTTTCACTCAATATAAACTGCCTTTTGTCAGGCTTGGCAAAATATAATCAGCAGTGCAGTCTTGATTATTACAGCTAGCTCGCCTTTCAGGTGCCAGGTGGAGGACATGTGAATCAAAGAGAGGCAACTGTCTCACATTTGCTGATCAGTAAAAGAATTCTTAGCTCCACCTGTTGGAAGGCAATGAAAGTTGAATATTTTGGTTCATGCTAGAATAGATCATGAAAACTCACTAAGAGTGAAGTAGCTAGATGGGCAAAAGATCGTTCTATCCATTTTCTGTTGTCCATATTCAGTTAAGAGTTGTGGAGAACTTGTGTCTATTAAAAGCAGTACTATGGGATGTTTGTATTGACAATTTATTGCTTCTTTATTGGCGTGGATTTCAGCAAATAGAAACTCTTCTGTAAGGTTTTAGGCCAAGAAATCTTTGTCTTATCAGATTTTAACTATATTACCTAATTTACATTTTATATTTTTACTTTGAACTGCTTTCAACACCATTTTGTTTATTGCGGGCATTGCCAATTTTTTTCTTCGTCTCGTGAGGGATACCATTGCTGTTAGGGCTACAGAGGTCACGACCACAAAACTAATTCATGCCTGGTTATAAGGTTGCCTGATGAGGCAGTTTGCTATCCAAGTTTGAGGATAACCCTTACATGCCGTTGTGCTAAAAATCCAAATGCTTTTTGTGTGCTTCTAGATATGATTTTGATCACTGTATTTATTTGTGACTTTCATTTTTGCTTAATATCTTGGCTTTGTCACCTGTGTGAATAATCTCCCAGGTTTTTTTTTTGTTTTTTGTTTTTTTTTTTTGCTACATCCTAATCTTGTCTTTTCTCATTAACCTCATTAAACATCATCTGCTTCCAAAGAGGCAGAGTAGGTAGCATTTGAACACGAGGCAGGAATCAAACCTGGAGAAGGCACCACTAATGCACTCACACACACATGCACACACTGCACACTCACTTATTCTCTACACAGGGAGGAATTCAAGCACAAAACTTTGGATCAGTTAAAAAGTAGCATTAACCTGCCACCAATGAGCTGTATACAGTTGGGCAATAAACATGAAAAACCTGACTTCAAGTCAGGAAGGTTAGGAAGAAACTGCATTATCAGAGATATGGCACATGTGGACCAGAATTCTGTTTTCACACCATATTGTTTTGCTTTGGTTTAGAACACTTACTTAAAGACACTCCACTTCAGGTTTATAATGACAAGGTACAATTGTTCATTTGTCTTACAAAACTGGACCTTCATTAGGAAGGATATCACAAAATAAATGTCACAATTACTAAAGTGGTATTTGTCTACATAAAGTAATGCAAATGTCAGATAAAATAAGCATATATATACAGTATATATACACACACACATATATAAGAAGCTGTTGCAATGACTGCAAGCGTCTGGACGCAAGCTAAAGAAAGCACTACAGTGGCAAATACAAAATGTCATATATATATATATATATATATATATATATATATATATATATATATATATATATATATATATATATATATATATATATATATATATATATATATATATATATATATAGTCCTGGTGGGTTGGCACCCTGCCCAGGATTGGTTCCTGCCTTGTGCCCTGTGTTGGCTGGGATTGGCTCCAGCAGACCCCGTGACCCTGTATTCGATTCAGCGGGTTAGAAAATGGATGGATATATATATATATATATATATATATATATATATACACACAGTATATATATTCCCTACCTGTGTACAAAATTAAATATTAAACTATTGTAAATACTTATGTCTCAAATTGTTGTGATTCACCAGCACCTGAGCCGCCTTTCTACTTGTTGGAAAGTACTGTATTGACTTTTGCAGGCCAGTTGGTTCCTTTTGTACTTCTCAGAGTAGACCAAAAGAAGGCAGAATCCAATTTTGAGTGCGTGCAATTCAGTAGGTTAATGATCAGAACAGTTATGCAGGCAAATAGAAAGTCGCTACAATGACAGAGGTTTTGTGTTATTTAAAATAAATGAACTCCTTAGCAACAAAAATACTGCGCTTTAGATGCTACTTGAACTTTACGCATTTCATTACATACACTATATTTTTTCCTTTAGCATTAATGTTGAATTTTCAATAATTACAACTTCAATGTCAATTAAAATATATAGAATTTTATCTAAAAAAGTGTAAGAGCACCCCTCTACATGATAAAAAGAGTAACAAATAAAAAATGTATTAGTCAGTACAACGTAAAAGTGTCTTTACCTTTGTGTGCTTAAGGTGAACCTGGCCTCACGGTTTCCAATGTTGCGCACAAGAAGTGTTTTCTGACAACAGCACTTCACAGGACAGTTAGAAAAGTTAAGCTGATCGGGAAAGTCCAAGATGGCACGGGCTCCGATGGCCTTTACTGGTATCACAAATTTTTCTCGTTCAGTGATGCATAATAGCTGTTGGGTATAATCCTAAAAATAAAATTAATTCAGCTTATTACATTATGGTTTAAGCACCCAGGGTTGAAACATTTACACAAAAATATAAATATAATTTAGAGACTGCATAAAAATCTTAATATGAGCAGAACATAGCAGCGTGTATTTCATTTTCTAAACCAGTATCTCTATATGTACCTAGGGAGAGCTGTTCATTCTTACAAATGACCTCTGCTCTAAGCAATGGAGCAAAGTGATACAACAAGAATATAAAGCAATTCAGTTTTCAAATTAATGTATTGCAGTAAAGAAAGAAAGAAAGAAAGAAAATATGTTTATTTAACATTAAATTTGAATAATACATTTTAATCCTGTTTTATCCAATTCAGGCTCACAGTGAGGCTTTAGCCAATTCTGGCAGAACAAGGCGCAAAGCCTTAGAGGAGACGGCAGCTGAAAGAACAGTTCATTCACACACAACACATACACACACACACTTGGACAAGGGAAATTTGGAACCACCAATGAACCTCACCTCTATTTTTGGGGGGATATGGGAGGAAAGTCAGAATACACAGAGGGAAACTCAAACTAAGAAGAGAAGAGCATGCATAATCTACAAAGGCAACTGCAAGCACAGCATGCAAAAGCAGGTAACCGAGCTAACCACTTTGCCACCATGCTACTTCTCATCTAGAAAAATAATATTATCATTCCCTCTGTCTGTCTTTGTTCAGGTTTCAGTAGTGGTATTAGTAGTTTTTATTTTATTACAGTATTACTATTATTAGAAGGAGCGGTAGTAGTAATTATTTTTATTAGTAGTAGTAGCAGTATCAGTTTTTATCATTATATTTATTACTAGTATTTATTATTAGTAGAAGTAGTAGTGTTAAAATTGTATTTGTTGTTGTATTACATGTAACAAGTGATACTGTTGGCTATATTAAGTAGCAAAGAGTAACAGCACATTTGATCATCATCATTATTATTATTATTATTACTATTCATTGGGACTTTGTTCATATAGAAAACAAATCATAAACGTATATGCTTATTTATGATTTATATATTTAAAATTAATATTTAAATTAAATCTGCTGTAAGAAATACTAATGTAGTGGATTCATGGAGGGGTGGCTGGGGGTGTTGAAGGTCCAAGAAGAAGGTTCCTCTTAGGGCCCCAATTTAGCCAGCGGCTCAGCTGAGTATACCTAAGCAGGCTGAGAATTTCACTAGTTTTAAATGAGCGTATTAAACTCTGTAGCTTCTTATGAATTTATATTGCTCAATGGACTTGGCTTTGAAGTAGTCTAAATAAAGACCGTTGAGGAAAAAACTAAACAACCAAACTGAAAACTGTAAATTACTTTTTCTCACGTACTTTTTAAGGTAACAAAATGACATAAATATTAAATTTTAAACACAACTTTAAGCTAGATAATAAAAAACATGGTAACGACTTTTGTATACATAATAGAACATTTTGCATTTTTTTCTGCTACCCCATTCATTGTAAAAGAGGTGATTATAGCAAACTCTGACATCTACAGGGAATCAAATGAGTTTGGTGCCCAGACTCAAGCTGACCCATTTACCCATGAAGCATGATTTTACCAAGTGTTTCTGTCAGCGCTATCACCAGGGAAAACACAAGCTGACACATGGTGTTTCTTTGGAATTGCAACAAAGATATTTTTAAAATGAAAAGAAAATAATACTGACAGTTATCAATTGTGCATATGCTTAGCAAGATGAAAATATTATATATTACTTTCCGATTGTTAATGTGCAAACGGGAAAGGTATATGAGCAAGTGCTTTAGTAGAAACAAATTGTAATTTAGATGATCATGACCAACATTTTGGTATTGTGTGGGTGTAAGAAATGCAATTTCAACCTCCTTGGTTATTAAGATATGTCATAATCGAGAGGTGCTTATGCTTATGGGAGCATAAACAGTCATGAGAGCTGATTTCCCCATTATTGCAATGCTATTTTCATTTTGAGGAATGATGTCTGGCTCTCTGTAAAATGGTAAAAGACTTGAACTAATATTCCTCCCCAGTATGCTCTAGACGACACTGGCACCTTTCCTGAAGCCCGAGACCCTGAGGAAAAAGAAAGGAAATGGAAAGCACTAAACCTTACTACTGTATAATGTAATAAAAGAAGGCAAAAATCATGTATAATATAAATTTCAAATTGCAGTCTCTAAAGGAGAGTCTGGATGTCTTTTCTTCATGCATAAATAAACCTCAATAGTTTTAAAATAGAGAAGATCGCTTTCAAGTTTAAGTCCAGATTCGCACTGACAATTAAAAACTTTATGAATCTTTACTGTCAGCTCATATTACCTAAGGTCAACGTTATTACCTGTAGTATTATTTTACTACTGTACATGGTTCTGAACACTGTCCAAAAGTTGAATGTTGAACCTGATAAATCTTAGCTGTTTATACTACCAAGAAGGGAACAAAATGAACAAGTTATTATGCCAAGATAAGCTGACTACTTCAAAAACTGACAGCCGTGGAAAATCAGGCACTAAGTGACAATGGTTGCTTTACTAGTTGAACATCTGTTTAGAGAATGTACCTTAAATTAAAGTCTATTGAGTGATCAGAGTGGCAAATATACTGAATCACAAAGAAATAGGTGTTTTTCAAAGGGCCCCTACAGTTTGCTAGAGAGCACATCTCATAAAATGCATTTTATGTAAGCCACCTTGTTCTCTTCTGGAGTAAATAAAATGTGGAAAATCGATGCCATTCCTGGAGCCACTTTGTTACACACGTCCAGTGGGCTGACAACTTTGAAGTAGGGAGAATCCTCCTGGATGACTTTAACAAGCCGTGGAATCTGTAAAAACAAACATAATAAATGCATCATAAGTATAATAGAGGTTTAATGAACAAGAGGGCAGGTGTTAAACATACTCAGGTAAAAAGCATTAGATTAAGCTAAGTAACCTACAAAATATGAAAGACTCAAAAAATCTATTTTTTCTTCTGTCACATGTTCAAATGTAGACATTGATATCACTCAAAAAAATACTTAATTTAAAAGCTAATGAAAATAGAAAACCATTTAAGATGATAAACAGCTCTATAGCCAAGGAAACAATTCTCTTCCATAAGATACCGCACCTAAAACAGACAATGTATGTTATATCTGGAAAAGCAAACTGCAACACAATTTCAGAAATTCATGAAGCATTTTTTTCTTTAACATTTGAACACATTAATGCCAGAGTCATATTTTAAATGCATCAGTAGTTGCAGTCCCTACGGAGGTTCAACAGCAATAGCAAGATATTTATTTCCTCTAGATGGAACAGGCTAAGCTCAAAGCAAAAATTAGCAATCCAAATGGAAGTGGGCGTGCTAATAAGGGAACACAGAATCCGACAACATTATTAAAGGGCTAGATTGAAGGATGAAAAAAGAGGAAATACACAGGAGGCCAAAACAGTGCTGGAGTTGAAATGTCGTGCAAGAAGAATACGACCCTTTATGGTTCACAAACGATACAATCTAAATAAAATGTCATCTGCTTTCCCTAATATAAGCACAGTGTCTTCATACATTAAGATTATCCAAGTCCCAGGACATTATTACTACACTAATAACTGTGAAGAATATCATGCAGCCCCAGTGGTAAATTGGCAGATGTGGGAATTGTGCATTTCCAAATAATATGTTTTAATAGATTCATCTATCCATTTTCTGTTTTATTCAGATGATGGATGGATGCCAGTATGCTAATTTAAGTTAATTTGTTTCAATGTCCCCCTGGTTAAGTTAACAGCATTCTAGGGTCAGGATGCTTCATTCATTAGAATATTAGTACAGAGTGAATCATTAATAAATATTAATCAGGATGATTTATCTTATCTTCCTAGGTAGTAACTTGGACACGCTCAGTCAGTATTTCAATATTTCCTTCTTGAGTCTCCAAGAGAGCTCTCCAGCTACCTCAAATACGGGGAGGAGTTGCAACATTGCCCAATAGAAACATTTCTGGAATCATTTTCTTTTTGACCGCAGTCACTTTGCTGGTAAAGGTTCAGAAAACCCTGGCAAATGCAGGGTTCCCTACCGTCTAGTACCACAACAGGAAACTCACATCCTTCCTTCCACAGCCACCACATATTCTCATGCCTCTTTCTGTTGTGCTTGAGGGGTACTTTGCAAACATACTATGCTCACTGCTCATAACAGTTCAAAATCTCAACATTGGTATATGCAGGTCTTTTCCTACAACTACCACGTGCATTTTCTTGAGGCTGTCTGCAAAACTGACTCCTGCCCTATGCCAGCTTAAGGGTGCCTTTGCCAAGTAGAAACCCCCCTCTTTCCAAATATATATGTGTATTGTACATTTTAAGAATAGAGGTAAAGTAAAAAAGAAAGAGAAGTTATTGTGATATGGTAAACATCTGGGGTCTCATGCATAACTCAATGTGTAGAATTCGCACTATAACATGACGTAAACACAAAAGCGGAAATGTGCTTACACAAAAAAATCCAGATGCATAAATAGACAGTTCTACAAGGAGCACTTGATGGACTGATGGAGTGCGTTTAGAGTTCTTGTGATGAAACTGTTTCTGAACAGCGAGGTCAGTACAGGAAAGACTCTGAAGCGTTTGTCGGATAAGAGCAGTTCAAATAGCGAATGGCTGAGAGAGCGTGTGCTTGATGCTGTATACTGATAATTCTCTTTCTGATCAGCTGCTGTACAGCTGTGATTCACACTCATATACAGTGATATAAATGTGGTGGTGTAGTGAGAGTAATATGGAAAAAGATGATCCAAGGTGGCAACCCCTAACGGGAGCAGCTAAAAGAAGAAGAAGAAGGTGCAGTGAGAGTATCCGCGCTAAAGCAGTTATGGTTTTTGGAATAGTCTGACCATTCTGTGGACCATTATATTGTTACACAATCAGATGCATTAAATAAGCAATATGCGGTTAATTTCAGTGTATTTATAAAGCCGCATCAGGGATGTGGATCTGAAAAAGAAAGATAAACCACACAGGATCAGTAGCATTGCTTTGATGCTGGGGGCCGCCAGTCTGCAAAACCGAGCAGAGAACTTGCGTACGACAGAGTATGAGCTACCGTGGAAATGTGCATGGCTTTACGCCAAGTTTAGATTTTATACATCGCAATTTGAATGTGGAAACATTCTTACACAACATTTTTGTGCATACGCACCATTTATACATGAGGCCCCTGGTGAAACTGAAAGCTTGCAGTCCATAGTCTTGCAATGGGTGAGAAGTTGCCAAATCTAATTAGCCAAGTCTATGTCTAATTTGTTCTCAGCAGTAAAATAATTGCTTAATAAGCAGATTTTATTGATCTTTAGAAATACCTTTTACATAGACACATTTAAAAAAAAATCACTTTAATATCACTTTACTGTTTGAAATCCCTACTACTATTCTGGATGAAAACTGTGACATTTAGGATAGATAATTCATCAGGTATCAAGAAGAATGGTGTCAATGATAATTTAGGCCTAAATGCTCTTATGGTCCCCAACCTATATTATATCGTACAAAAAAGCCATGCATACTTTTTTTCATTTTCTGAATTCTTACTTTCTAATATACTATAATATATAGCTTTCAGTTAATTCAAAATACCGCTTTAAGACTTAGTACAAGAACCAAAAAATATGAATACATAAAACATAGTTATACGTACGTTCTTGCACTGGCTCCCTGTTAAGCTTGAACTGATTTCAAAACCTACTTTTAACATATAAAGCAGCGTTTTTCAACCTTTAAGTATTGGCGACCTGAGTTTTCATAACAGTTTTAATCGCGCTCCCCTAATATTTTTTTGAAATGTAGATGCATATTTTATTATACCTACTTAACTTTTATCGATATTTATCTAACTCTACATTTATTGTTCTAGTATCAGAAGGTAATTTAAGTTAATTTGTTTTGGTTTCAACAGATGTTTTTTTCATATATTTGATTCTTGTTTTCTTTTTTTGACATCTTCGCGTCCCCCTTTTTGTTACTTGGGAGGCCCACACCACAGGCTGAGAACCACTGACCCCACAGGCTGAGAACCACTGACCCACACCACAGGCTGAGAACCACTGACCCCACAGGCTGAGAACCACTGATATAAAGTCTTAAATTGCCAATGCCCTGCATACTTACCTGAGCTAATCACTATGTACTTACAAACCAAAACACACATTAAGATCTCAAAATGCCGGCCTACATAAGATTCAGAGGATTAATCAAATAACAGTGGGAGGTCAAGCTTTTAGTTACAGGGCCCCAAAGCTGTGGAATGGTCTGCCTGCTAATATAAGAGGTGCCCCTTCAGTCTCAGTTTTTAAATCCAGGCCGAAGACTCACTACTTTAGTCTGGCACACCCTGACTGATTAGCTGTCCGTACTGTATCTTTGTTAGTTATTTGTATAGAAATATAAGTAATACAATAATTATAAACCATTACTAACACTCCTCTATTCTGTTTCTCTTCACTGCTCTACTGCCTAGCTGCTCTCCTGTACATGGAAAAGTAATCTTGGATAAAGAAGCATTGGAATCATCAAATGGAAAGATTCTCTCATCAGACTTGATGGCCAGCACAGACAAACTCAACTAAGTGCCCAGGAGTGGGTAGGTGGCTAGATGACCAAGGTCTCCAGGACTGTGACTCTGTTTGACATTGTTTATGACTTTCTCTTTTACAGTGTTAATCTCCTTTATTCATAACTAGCAAAATACCCACGCTTCGCAGCAGCGAAGTACTGCCTTAAAATTTTTATTAAGAAGAAAAGTACACCTTTTTAAACTGAGGGAAAATATACCAATAATTATTTGTTAAGGATCTCATTGTATGCCATGTTGTCAGTTCAGCCCTCTGGTTGTAATATGACCAAGCTGTGCGCTGAGCTTACTCTTGAGCATGCAACATACAGTTGGCCATGTGAAAACTAATCTTGCCTCAAATCTCACAGCTTGGATTGCTGCTGTCATAATTGGTTTGAGTTTCATGGTTTGTTTCAATTACGTTACTATTTGCAGGACTTGTTGTGTTGAAGTGACATTCGGCATCTGTCAAGCGTTGTAAGCATACGACCGGTTTCATTGATAACTTCGCATCCAGCTTTTGAGAGTTTAAACATTCATAAACATCAAAGTGTCCCCTACTCAAATCGTCACCTGTGAATCTAAGATGTTTAAGAGGCATTGGCGGTTGTCGAAAGGTGTAAAATATTTGGCCATTTTGGTACACTTGAAAGCGACAACCGAACAATTCAGCGGTAGCCATCAACTCACATGCAGAACCATAGGTGAAGGGCTTAAGCATTTCACTCTTCTAGTGCTCCTGTGTAGTATAATTATCTCCTGTACTGTCATCAGTCCACACCTTGAACCTGTCCCAGTCATTCAATACATAAGACTCAATGTTCCTCCGGATATCAAGAGTGAGCCTGATATGGCCGTGCAATATGTAACACAGAGAATGGAAAAGGCAGGTGCCATCTCCGGGCATGGAAGCCACTCGGTAAGTGACAGTTCTTTGATCAATGGTGATCACCTCGATAGACATGTTAATGGGGGTACGGTTGGAAAGATAAAGGAAATGGGTACCTGAACAATGTAAACTAAGTCTAAAATACCTATACAATAACTATAATCGTAATAAACGAACAATAAAACAGCAGAGAAGCTGTGGATTAAATAAAAAGGCTGCAGTTATCAGCAGGGAGATGTGAATACCGCGGCGAAGCAAGGAAGGGAATGAAGAGACCTGAGCGGCGGATGGCCTTATATAGGCAGGCAGCCAACAACGAGGGAGGCGTGGGAATGGGGGACCCAACGCCACCTCACACGGTGACCGAGCTGCAGGCTATGGACGTATATATGTACGTAAGTAGGATTCAGTTAGCGTTGGGAACCCGCGTATCAAATTTCTTGAAGATGGGTCCAGAGGTAACAAAGACCGTTGTAAAGTTCAATATGGTGGCCAACAGTGACGTCATACCACCAAAATAAGTACGTACATCGGTTTCGGTTCAGGGAAGCCGCCTACCAAATTTCATGAAGATGGGCCATAAATAAGAAAGTTTAACATGGTGGACGTTGTCGACCGTTATGACTGTTACGTGTAGAATTTCGAAATGAAACCTGCTTAACTTTTGTAAGTAACCTGTAAGGAATGAGCCTGCCAAATTTCAGCCTTCTACCTTCACGGGAAGTTGGAGAATTAGTGATGAGTGAGTGAGTCAGTCAGTCAGTCAGTTAGTGAGGGCTTTGCCTTTTATTAGTATAGATTTCCCATAGTTCAGCAATTAATTCAGAAATGGATAGTGTAGGTTTCCATTTATGTTAATCAGTTTAAACTTTGTTTCTGTGTATTTTAACAAAACTGTATCTTTATACAGTATGTACTAACTCTGTACTTAGTACTTACTGTAGTATAATCTATACTTGTATTTTACCTGAGAATTTGTCCACAGCGCTCTATTTCTAAACTCTGTGAAGAGCACTATGCAAAAATAAGCTGTATTGTATTGTATTGTGGTAGCCAGCCAGAGTCCAGCAGCAATGGCCATGAGATAGGAAATAACCATGAAGAGGATACCTGTCTTCAGAGGGCTACACAAAACCCTCCCACCCATTTTCTTTTTTTCCAATAGTGGGATACAAGGGGCCTGTTAATCTACAGAAAAATTGATTCATTTTTTTTTCTTGCTTATTTTTTTCGAGACATGTGAGCCAGCTTTGTTGTATTTCTCTGTGGCTAGATTTTCTCCTGAAGATTGCCAAATCTTTTTCAGTGATGGCTTCACAGTCTTTCAGGACACATACTGCCAGCCCTGCTTCTATTGTAGTAAATGCAGTCTGATAAAGAAGACCAAGGGCTTACAGAGGCTAATTTGTGCTGTTCCTTGTCTGCCTGCTGCTATTTTGGCATCTGATCTTGACCATACGAAAAAAATAAATAAATAAATAAATAAATAAAGGTTCAGCAAACATAAAAATGATACTCAATGTTTAGTGTTTCTCTTTCTTTCCATTTGTCCAACTGGGATTTCTATGCTAAACAGCATTCAAGTTGTGCTAGTAGGACACAGTGGCCTAAAAGATTGAAATTTGCCTTATGCTGGTGTTTCAACATTATTGGCTACAATTGGGACATCTTGTACTGTAACCTCAAATCTTCTAATCTTACAAAGTTCTCTATATTGTAACTGTGATAGGCTCTATAAAAAGTGTTTTTAGATTAGAACTTGATATTAAACCTAAATGTATCAAATCTACAATTGTTAAAATATGTACAAGAAAAAAACTTTGATAACCCTAGAAATGTCACCCAGCTCAGGATACAACAGATTTTGAAGATGGATGATGGACAGATGTTACATAATATGAATACAACAGCTTACATACCACAGATGAGATCAAGTATTAGTACAGTAAAGGTGTGATAATGCACTTGAGATATTAGAATAGAGATTAACCCAGAAAATTTGTCTCAAAACTAACAGCAGAGCTTTCCGGAAATTGTTTTAGGTGTCACAACAGAACATAGTGGAGCTGGCCTCGGTAGAGAAAATATACAAGAGCCAGAAAAATAAACAGAGGCAAGTAGGGCCAATCAAAATTGCTAGAAAGCAATACATGTGTCTTCAGCTGTGATTTTGACATCTAATTCTATTTGAGCCACACATATAGATCTGTATCCCTTTTTCTATTACTGCAACATTCTCCTCTTATTGCATTCACACATACTCTGTTAACAAGGTGCTCTGTTTTTCTTCCTATCTTCCTAAAAGTTCACCACCATGATCCTATCTGTACAGCCAGTTAAAATAAAAGCATTACATTAGTAGCAGTTGACTAAGACAAAAATGAAAAACCAAAACCTTCTGAAGAACCTAATAAATGTCAGCATTAGTCAGTGGCCAGGAAGAGTAAGCAATTCAGCCTATCTCAAAAATTATTCTCAACACTCTCTAGCATTTGTACTTCAAAACAGAGCAAGAAGAAAATACACCATCTACATCTACATCTATCTATTTAATAACCGAGGATTTTCTTATGTTTCAATTTAAGTCACAGAATAAGATGAAATTTAATGTCTTTAATTAAACTGCATGATGAAGAATCTTTTTAACTCAAGATATACTGTAGTGAGGCTAAGCTGAACAAGCAGCACTCATTATAATGATGTAGAAATGTTTGCTATGCAAAAAAAAAACCTCTTAACATAAACCAAAAATTATTTTAAACAATCAGCATCAGTCTTTAATTTTTCCACAGTTGTGCCTAGGGTGTTAAGCTTTTAGTGTAGTGTTTGCCTGATGTACATCATATACAGTACTTATTCCCAAGGGTGGCACCCCTCAATCTGACAGCATCTGTAACTCAAGTTATATCAAACTGTCAAAATACGCATGTGTATGTGTGCTGTGTTGGGGTGTGACGATGCTGTACAGAAGACTTAGAAAGTATGATACTGCACTAGGGGTGGATCAACCATAAGGGCATTCTGGTTGTGTACCCAGGAACCCATGACAGCAAGGGGCCTTTTTACCAATATCTCCAACACCCCTTCCCATCATCTGATAAAATGATTGAGTATTCATAAATCAAAATTGCCAAGGGGGATTCCCCCCAATTCTATGAAGCAATCATGTCTCTCACCGAAATCAAGAGTGGGATTGACCCGGTGTCCACGTGCTGCATTATTAGTTATCTGTTAAGGAGCTAAATCACCCAGGAGCCTTTGAGGGTCTTAATCTGGCCTTGTTATGCACGAAAGGTGTGGAAGTCTGCAATAAACTGAGCTAGGACTACAAGTGGTACAGGTATAAGATTGATTTTAAAGAAATGGATGGATAAAATATTGAGACAAATTAGTGGTTAAATAATCCAGTGAGACTGATCAAATGAATCTCCTCTTGTCAGTAAATTTCTTCAAGTATTTTGAATTGTCTCCTCTCCTCTGTAAATTTGTTTATGTGAACTGGGTTCCATGTCTTGAATATTCCTACTCCTGTTGAGGAATCTGTATTGAGCCATTTGAAAATACTGAAATACTGATTCAGTATTTTGTTGCAAATTTGAATTGGTGAAGGAGTTTACTACACAACATTAAGCCATAACTTTTCCTGATTTGATTTATTTGATAAGCAATGTGTTAATAATGTAGAAATTAGTTTAATAATAATAATAATAATAATAATTGTAAAAATACCATGCCCAAAGCACTAAAGGGAACAATCTGTCTTTAGAGTCAGTCAGTCAGTCATTGTCCAGCCTACTACATCCTAAAACAGGGTCATGGGGGTCTGCTGGAGCCAGTCCCAGCCAACACAGGGCACAAGGCAGGAATAAATCACAGGGAGGATGCAAGGCTAACCACAGCTGTCTTAAGAGAGTTTTATGAAATTGTCCTCGATAGAACATAACACCAGGATACCACAACTATAACAAAATACAATGTCTGTACATAAACATCCATCCATCCATCCATCCATTATCCAACCCACTATATCCTGACTACAGGGTCACGAGGGTCTGCTGGAGCCAATCCCAGCCAACACAGGGCGCAAGGCAGGAAACAAACCCCGGGCAGAGCACCAGCCCACCACAGGCCGTACATATATACCTAAAATAAAATTAAAAAGGAAACAAAATAATTAGAAAGATGTTTATTTTGACATATCATGCATTTCCATGGTGAAAGAGAGTGGTGTCATATTGCATGTTGGTTGGACAAGCAAGTAAGAAATTCACTGGACTCTGTAGACGTGACAAAATTACCACTACAATTTAAGATTAAAGCACTGCAAATAGAACCAAATACATTATTATTACTATTATTATTATTATCATTATTATTGTTGTTGTTATTGTTATTATTATTATTATTATTATTACACAGTTGATCTTTAATCCAAAGTGTCTTACAGTACAAAACCAATAATCAGGATAATTGTATAAATACACCTGGAGCTCTGTAAGATTAAGTGACCTCCTCACAGTCAGTAGTGATTGCTTTAGTCCAGTGCCTTAGCCACCATGTGTATAACATACAGTACATTAATCCATCCATCCATCCATTATCCAACCCACCATATCCCAACTACAGGGTCACGGGCCTCTGCTGGAGCCAATCCCAGCCAACACAGGGTGCAAGGCAGGAAACAAACCCTGGGCAGGGCACCAGCCCACCGCAGAACATACATTAATATGTTTTCAAACTCATATAACTCATTCACGTAACAAAAAGAGACTCTAAAACTTCTTAGAATTTTCAGTTTGTAGCTTTGCTATATTGAAGATCAAATATTCTACTGAAAAAGCCATGAGATAGTGCAGTGTTTTTCTGACTCTAGCTCTCCCTGGTTTTAATTTCAACGTTTTCTTCATTTTGCCAAATTATTTTTATTTAAAAAAACAAACCATTAAGTTTACTTGAGCATTATATTTTTCTTATTAACATGGCAAAAAACAGCAAAGAGCAGAACTCAAGGCTAATAAGGTTTTCTTCCAACACTCATCTAAATCTAAACTTAAAAGCCTAATAATGAAAAGGAAGCTTGAGATCTGAGGCTTTCTCCAATGAGCAACAGAATGTGCAACATGGCACCTTCTTTCTACTCATGCTAATTGTGGTAATATATTTCCAGTTTTGAGAGAACTATATTTAATTTACTACTTTTAAAGGAAAAAAATCTCACAAAGGAAAAAAAAAATTCTCCAAAAATATTTTTAAAGCATGTAATAGTATACTGCAAAGTACAGTGCTATGTATATATAGAAATCAGGGGTGTCCAACTCCAGTCCTGGAGAGCTACTGTGGCTGCAGGTTTTCATTCAAACTCTTTTCTTAATTAGTGACCAGATTTTGCTGCTAATTAACTCTTTGCATTATTTTTAATAGATGCACAACTTAAGACTCAGGCCCCTTTCTTTTTTCCCTTAATTAGCAACCAAACAATATTAAGACACAAAATGAACCAACACATAAACAACAACCTGCGTCCATCACACAATACCTGAAAATAAAGAATGGTGAAGGCATCAGTAATGTTGATCTGCTCAGGTTCAGAAAACATTTTGACAGCGCTCTTAAAAAAGAAAATCAGCAGTTTTGGAAATGTCTGCCATGGCAGGATGAGCACCATGGAATTAAATAACGGGTTTAATTAGCAATGAGAATTGGCTTCAAACTAAGAAACCGAATGAAGGTTGGAGTTTGAGGCCCCAACTTAGTTAGTCATCTGTTGACTCACTTCACATCAAATTTATGTTTAGGTGCCATTTAAGGAAAAAAGAATCAATTCAGTGGTCAGAGTCTTAAGGAAAGTCAATTAAAATAAAGGGAAATAGTTAATTAGCAGCAAAAACTGGTCACTAATTAAGAAAAGAGTTAGAATGAAAACTTGCAGCCTCAGTAGTTCTCCAGGACTGGAGTTGGAGACCCCTGCGTCATGCACGTGCACATGGGTGGCAGCTTAAGGGCTCTGGTAACAGTAATTACCCGCTGAAGCAGGGGCTGGCGCTGCGTTCTAATGCCTTCTTTCAATTATGAGGGTCACCAGGGTGGTGTCCTAACTCTTTGACATATTTTTGTCTCTTCTTTGTAACTGCATCAGAAAACTAGTTTTCTATTTTTTTATTTACACTGCAGGTCATAATCTGTATAATAATTTCTGTCATTTTAATTGATAATTTAAGCATCTTTTAGCAGTTCCTGCATTAATGTTCAGTTTTACATGTCATAATTTTATTTTTTTATTTTTGTTTGGAGACAAAAGAAATCCATTTTTATAATTAGTTTTGGATTTGAAATCTTACTTTCTGTCTTATAATATTAAGTCACATGTTGATATGTTGCCATCTTGGTTTTCCTGGGTGTTACTTTATTGTTTAGTGTTGGTGTAAAAGACAACCACAGTGTCATGGCGCATGCTGTCACCATTTTCATGGTTTAAAAGTCAGAATTCAATCACTTCCTGGCTGTCCAAACTTATTAATGAAAGACAGTAAAACCTTTCACACTGTTACTAGCATGACAATTTAAGGTCTTCAGACATTTTAAATGTGTATTTTGGATTTTATTTTAGTCAGCTGACTTTGGTAATTACCTCTCTAAGCTTCTTAGCATTGATTTTGGATCATCTGTCTCCTGGTTGGTTCCACCTAATTGTCTCTGTGTATTTTAACCCCGACAGAGCATTATATTGTCAATTAAATTAAAGGGAAACAAGTATTACAAAACATTCATCTATCCATTATTTTCCAAATTCATAACAAGGTCCCAGGGTGCAAGAGCCAGGGCTAGAAGCATCAGTCACAGGGCAAGAAACAAGTCTTCCATCCATCAGTTGGCACACTCACAACACACACACCCTCATTCACTTAACATCCTAAGGCCAACTTAAAAACAGGGCAAGTGCTATAGAACTGCATGCATATCCTGGCAGCCTGTTTGGTGAATTTATCTTATAATGTCAGGAAATAAATGGGACAATAATTAGACCTTATCAAGCTTGCAGTCACAATAAAGACGGTTTGTCCTAGAAGTAAGACATGCAGAAGATTCAAGCTTTCACATGGGGAAACAAGCGTGTGGTTGTAAAGTTTGTCACCAGACTCCAGAACAACCCAACTGGATGCTAAATATACAGTTACATAAAGAAGAAAATGGAGCAATAAAAAAAGACATCTAGCATTACAGAGCTCTGTCTTTTCTTTCTCCCATTTTCTGCCACTCCTGTTTTATCTGAATTCACATCTAACTCCATCATATGATAATCGTCAAGTGTTCAACATCAGCAGGAACCCATTAAAAGATTACTGTTGCATGTGAAAGACTTAAATTTGTACCTTAACTTCCAATGACTTATTGATGAATGACAAGTGAGATGCATAATTGCTTTATACTTTTTTTTATTTAAGAAAATCATTTTTTTAAATGTTTTTTTTTCATTCCATGCCATCTTCCTGCTCATTATTTCAAGTTATTAACTCATACTACCCCAGACAATCATCTGTAAATTTCCAGATGCAAAGCATATGTGGGCAAAACTAGAATTGAATGTCCTCCAAAGCTTAACCCTAAAGTTTCCCAAGTCAAGATTCAGTAGATTCCTAGGAGTAATGTCAGTACATAAGACACACTCATGTGGAGGAAAGTGATCAATCATAAGAAACTCAGCTGGTGATGTACAGTGTAATTAAGTCATAGATGACAAGAAAACTAGAATAAATACTAGAATTCCTAACAGGAAGGTTGCTCATAAACTAAGTTCATCCCCCCAAACCCCCAGAAGGATACTTCTTTATTTTAAATGTTCAAACACATTGCACAACATACAGAAATTTTTTTACTAAATGGACAATATGATCTTATGTAGCATGGACCAGGTACCTAGCAGGACGCAATGTCATAGTGAAGAAACCCAGAAAATGGCAGCACACGTGAAAAGCAAAAGGACAAAATGGTGTCATGAGAAATAGACACACAAAATAGTAGGGAACATGATGTCAAAGAAGACATGGTAAACATGTAACCAAAGAAAGAAAACACAAAGCATTATTTTTGTTGTGTACTCCTGGGCTCCTATAATTGGGAGAAATGTGTCTTAGCAGCAGATGGAAAATTTTGCAGACTCTGCAAACAAAAGGAGGAAGGACCAGAGATAGAAACTTTAACTAAAACACTAGGGGGGTCATAACCAGAAAGATGAATAATCTTGAAATAAAGAGTAACACTAATATATGAACCACAGTCAAAGAATCAAAGCAACACATCTGAATACCAAGGTTTCAAAAGGCTAAGCAGTCACAAAGGTTTTTTCAGATTTAAATCTACAAACTATCTAGTCTATTAACACTGGCTTATATACTGTTACGGTGACAATGTCTCACAACATGACTTCTGGGGCCACAGCCCTGCCAATGGATGGAAATACAAAATGCCCAAAATTCAAAATGAAAAAAATAAACTTTCTCCAAAAAAATACTACAACAAAGTAGAAGATGTCACACACGTGCGCATGGGAGGCAGCTAAAGGGCTTGAGTAAGGGCAGTTCCGAGTCATACCGGGATGTGGCAGAGTGCACGGACTCTTTTTCTCCCTTTCCTGCAGACCATTCATGGGAGATTCCACCTGGTCCTCTTGACGTCACTTCCGGGACCGAGCCCAAGGAAGAAGACCTTGCCAGTTGCCCCTGTGATGCTCACGTCCGGGTTCGAACCTATGGCTGAAGACCTTCATGAGCCCGACCCCTTTGATCTCACTTCCTGTTGTCAGAGGTGGCTGGGGTGGCGACCCGGCCGGGACACCCAGGAGGACTGAAGGAGGGTTTGCGCCTTCCCCAGACCATCTGAGGGCAACCGTCCTGGTTCCTTTTGGGGCGCCCCCATGACTTTGGAGCCCTGGACCTCAGCACTTTCACAACACCAGGAAGTGCTGGGGGGAAGAAGAGCAGGGACACCCGGAGTGCTTCCGGGGTTGCAGCTGGCACTTCCACCACACAGGGGTGTGTCCATGGAAGATTGCCGGAACCCACCTGGAGCACATCCGGGTGAGGGTAAAAGGGGCCGACTCCCTTCATTCAGGGCGAGAGTCGGGAGTGGAGTGGACTGAGCTGGAGAGGAGAGAAGGAGGCGGTCTGAAGAAGGCATTGTGTGGCCAGGACTTTGGGGGGTTTTGTGGTGCACTTTGTGACTTGGTAGTGTAAATAAACGTGTTTATGGGTGAAATGAACGTGTCCGCCTGTCTGTGTCTGGGCCGGCCTCCACAATGTCTTCCCCTTTAAAAGTCTCCACCTTTTCCCTATTCCCTCAGTTCTATTTTGGACTCGGTTTTGTGCACATCACTGCTACCATTTAAACTACAATTTGCAGCCAGGAAACCCAATATATACGGGTGGCTGCCCCAAACCTTGCTATGGCTCTTTGTGGCTTTTGTGACAAAGTGAAACCTATTGCAAGGTTCAAACATCTTGTTTTTCTGCAAGAACTGTGAAGTGTAAATCATGAAGAAAAATGTAAAGAGTTGAGTCTTTTTCAGTTTCAGCAAACACAGATTAAGAACTGACATGATTCAAATTTTTTAAATTATTTTTTAAAAATAAATTTGTATGGTGAATCCTAGTTATTACCTTAAATTAAGTTCTCCAACAAGACTGCAGGGTTAAAGATAGTAACTTATTAAAGTTAGATTCTGCACTAGTTTTAAAAAGGTTTTTCATACAGAGAACCATTGACTCAGAAAAAGTATGGTACTTTTGTGACTTTTGTAAATCAGCTTGATGTCATTTTGGAAAAATCAGCCAAACAGAATTGTCAGGTTTTATTGGGCTGAGCAGCCATTTCTCATCAGATGTTCTAACAAGAGTGCTTTACTGTCGCAACAACAGTGAATTTTTTTAACATGGCTTCAACATTCTTCAGTATTCTATAAAATTATTTTTTTATGGCAATACCATTTTGCTGATCATTTGCTTTTTTATTTTTAAGTAAATCTTCTATATATATATATATATATAAAAGTCAATGTATGTGTGTGTGTATGTTCCAGCATCACTTCCGAATGGCTGGAGTGATTTTTATGAAACTTGGCACACATATTTCTCATTGGTCGACTAAAAATACTGTAGGGTGAAATCAACCCTGGGTAGGGTGGGGAGATTTTGTGGTCTAGTATGCATGTTATCATCCAGTTGACACTCGGAACGACCACCAGAAGGCAAACCGGAGGTGACTGCTAGCATTCTTTATGTTTAAGCAGCACCGCGCCCCTGTTGCTTTCAAAATTAAATAGAGTTGGCCGGTTCCGAGCATCAACTGGATGATAACATACATACAAGACCGCAAGACAAGCACATTAGTGAGTCTTCATTGTTTGTTAATTTATTTTAATTTTTAAAGCCGTTTTTTTATATATATATTTTTCTCAAACAATTAAAAAAAAACTCTTTATTTTTCTCCCGGCAATGCCGGGTATTTCAGCTATGTTAGTTAAATTTAAAAAAAATGGAGGAATAAGCATTGTATATACTGTAATATGTTGTTAACCACAACACAGTGCTACTTTTGGGCCAATTAAATGGAAGAGTAAATCATAGAAACCATTTAAAACATATTTTACTGCTTGGAGAAATGTGTACTATGATATTTCACAGATCAATTTACATTAATATTTTAGAATATAATAAATGAGAGCTGTATAGTTTCCAGAATTATTCTTCTTTTATCATAATTTTTCTAATGCATGCTAGTAGTAACTGTGTTAACAAAGCAAACAAAACTAAAGATTACATATACAGAAGATCATTAAAGCATGACAAATTATAAAGAAGAATCAGATACTCTGATTTGACCATATATTTTGAAATATACAAGTAACTGATTTTGCTTGGTCTATCTTCGTCTATCTCATATTACATATGAAAGTCAGTGATAGTAACAGACATACAGTATATAAGTCGTCATTTTTAATAAAAGAATATAGTGGTGACTGTTTGACACCCATATTGGAAGGGTCGCTTAATTATTTTACAAAATTATCCTCTAAATGAATAAACTACCTGGAATAAACAGAAACATCAGCAATCAATAACATAACTGACATTTCCTAGAGATGAAACATTCAACCAGGGATGCTCAAAAGATAATTGTCAGAGTGCAGGGCACAATAATTGAGTTCTGGATTTGAATTGAAGTAGATGTCTAGCAAAGCTCATCTGTTTTGTTTTTTGGCTGAATCCTTTACTAGAGTCAAGTGCTCAGAGATGCATATTATTTTGTTATATTGACATTAGTTGATCATAGGATGAGTAACTTCTGCTTTAAAAGGGCAAAACCGAGTCAACAAACTAACCACAACGTGAATTAAATAACAAGGAAAGAACAAGAAACAACTGAGTATCATTTAAAGGCTAAATGGTGCAGCTGGAAACAACGGCCAAGATCAAGCACTGGAATACTGGAAATCGATAGCTTAAATACAGTTGCTAATTTTGTTGCTAATTATGGAAGCTGTGAACGTCTGGAACTTGCCTGGCTTGCATTACAGAAAACAGGCGTAATAATGTCCCAGGACCTATACAGCCCTCAGAGGGGGCTAGGCGGTCTCATCGTCTGGAACTCCTGCAGATTTAATTTTTTCTCTGAAGCTGTCTGGAGTTTTTTTGTTTTTTCTGTCCTCCCTGGCCATTGGACCTTACTCTTATTCTATGTTAATTAGCATTGTCTTATTTTAATTCTTACTTTGTCTTTTATTTCTCTTTTCTTCATCATGTAAAGCACTTTGAGCTACATTATTTGTATGAAAATGTGCTATATAAATAAATGTTGTTGTTATACATCTATAATAGAGAACAATCTACACTGAAAAAAACAGCATGTCAGGTTAAAATAAAAAATATGTACATTGGTTGCACATAATGAAATAGTTTTTATCAAAAATAATGTAATTATGCAGCGGCACGGTGGCGCAGTGGTAGCGCTGCTGCCTCGCAGTTAGGAGGCCCGGGTTCGCTTCCCGGGTCCTCCCTGCGTGGAGTTTGCATGTTCTCCCCGTGTCTGCGTGGGTTTCCTCCGGGCGCTCCGGTTTCCTTCCACAATCCAAAGACATGCAGGTTAGGTAGATTGGCGGTTCTAAATTGGCCTTAGTGTGTGCTTGGTGTGTTTGTGTGTGTCCTGTGGTGGGTTGGCACCCTGCCCAGGATTGGTTCCTGCCTTGTGCCCTGTGTTGGCTGGGATTGGCTCCAGCAGACCCCCGTGACCCTGTATTCGGATTCAGTGGGTTAGAATATGAATGAATTTAATTATGCTTAATGCACTAAATTCTTATATTCTGAAACAACATGATATTTTTATATAAAATTAATTAAACTTTTTCATTTTCTGTTAAACTAATTATGTTATGTTAAACATGGCTCATGTCAATGAAGCAACTCCACGCAGGAAGCGAACCTGGCTCACCTTACTGCGGGGCAGCAGCGCTACCACTGTTCCACCATGTCAGCCTTGATAAAACATTAAAAGAGACTACAAGAAAAAACGTAAAATGGAGTAACGTTAGTCTGTGTGATTATGTATTTTAAATGAATATCTGAATATTTTTCGTTGTGTGTGTGTGTTTTTATTTTTTTTACTTTTATTTCATCAACCTTTTGCTCTTAACCAGCGACAATGACTCAAACAAACAACCTTTTGCTTCTTTGAAAGTCACATGACTTTACCGCCAAGTTATCCAACCTCTGCTGATGATAAATCCGCTTGGTGCGTATTAATTTCCAGTGAGGACTAAATATAACTATTTTGACTTCTACCTAAATGACTGAAATTAGTATATTGCACATCCCACAAGATTCAATAAATTAAACATGATCGAGTTATGTTCAAAAGTGGAACATAAACAATATATGTACTATAAAGTAAATACATTCTTGTAAATGTAACAACCTGCCATTTCCCTTTTTTCAGTGCAGGACTGAACAGAATGGAAAATGACATTTATTGGACACATAGTAAGAAACTATCCTGAAATTTCATACACATTTAGCAAACATGTTCACACTGTAGAAAAAATAGATTTAAATAATTTACACTCATAGTACTTCTTATAGGTATAATACAGTGGCTTGCACTCCAAAAGTATCATTGGAGCTATGCAGTTGTGAGCCTTATGCTTTTGGAACAATTATCAGTGTAAATTAATCTAAGGGAGGAGAACTGGATGAGAAAGTATACAGTTTAGGAAAATGACGGGTACACTGCTGTTCTCTGCTGATGATGTTGCTCACCTGGCCCCATCAGACTACGGTTTCTAGCTTGCAATGGATCAATCACTGTAATGCAGCTAAAACTGAAATCAGTTCTCTCCAGGTATCAGAGGAAATATGAACTCAAAGCACCATGAAATATTTTTTATGATTAAGGGTAAAGCATATGTGCAGTGTCAGCAGTAGTTCGACCATTGTAATAGACTGTGGTGGAGTTGCTGAGTTGTTACTCAATCATGGGCAAAAACCGCCTGAAGTTATGTGTCATAGTCCTAGTTTCTAGCCCAGATTTCACCCTTTTCTCTATTTATGTTTTTTCTGTTTAGTTTGTTTTAATTGTTAATTATTTTGCTCTAATTGCATTAAGAATTTGATTAAGATCCCCTAAGGGTGTCTTCATATTGCTAACTCTTCAGGTATTGCTACTGTTTATGGCAGCCACCTGAGGCCTAGAAGAGTGCTAACTGCCAAAAGTCTAAAGGAATTTGTTATTTCCAGAATGATTATTTGCTACTTGGCTGCTCTTTTCTTTCCTGCCTTTAAGAAGCAATGACAACAAAGCTGCGAAAGGGTGAAGAGCCAGATACTGCTGCTATAAATTAAGAGGAGTCAAGTAAAGTTATTAAGAGGACATCTAGTAAATATTTTGTCATATGTGGTATGCCAGGCATGGCCCACTGCAAGGAGAGCCTGGGGCAGATAAAGGGCAGGAAATGAAGATTGCTGCTAGAGAAATGAAAGTTTGTGATATCCCATTCAGTTGATTTACGCCACAATCTGCTCCAAGACAAAGTGGTACAGAAAATGAAATAAGACGAGATAAAAAAATCTCCTAGCTGTTGGTTCTGTGGCTTTCATAATTTTTGTTGTTGCATTCTTTGAACAGAAAAAAGCACTGGTTAAAAAAACATCAACTGTGCGTCATCTGTAAGCTGAACTCTCAATACAGTTCATAGCTGCTTTCCTCTTACTTTACCTTGATCACCCAGATTAAACCTCAAAAAAACCATGAAAGCAGTTTCGGGGCAAAAAAATTTTTACTCAACGCTTCTATAAAACGTTTTGGTGTATTTTACCTACTGTTTTGATTTTACCTTGCTCAAAAATTTGTTATTCTTAAATTTTAATGCTTTCACTTAAATGAAAAATGTAATTCCTAATGTAAACTACTATGCAATCCTGGATGTTACAGTACTTTGGGTTAATGTAAATTAGACAAATGAATCCATCAATTCAGTCAATGAACCTACATAGTCCAGTTTTAGGTTTGTGGAAAGCCACAGTATTTCCTGTCAGCATCGAGCAGGAGGAAGGTTCCAACCTCAGGAGGTCTGTCTGCTTGTTCATCACGGGGCACACATGCACACAGCTTCTCTCACAGTCAATTTTGAAATATGAGAAAACACTGGAGAAAAATTCATACAGAGAATGGACTAACATTGCCACAATTGCCCTACTCTTCTAAGGCACAGTCTATAAAGAAGATAACTGTGATTTGAACTGAGATTTTCATGGAACTGTGAGGTAGCAATGAAAGTACAGAACATCATAAGAAATCAGAGTGAAACAGTCATGAAGGCTCATTGAGAACTTTATCAAATCCATCCTTTATAAGTCCAGTATGCAAAACAAGGCTGAAAACTAGATGAGCGTAAATATTATAGTTTAAATATTGTTCCAGAATATACTATTAGAGTATCTCACAGATAATATAAGTGTTTTGATTAAAAGTATCTCTGTAAACATAAAGCAGTAATTTATTCTTAGAAAGCTAGAAGATACTGGGAGTGAGCAGATGCCATGCTGCACTCAGAAAGTATGATGTGTGAATTTTGTTAAACAAAAATAACAAAAGGTTTTAACAATGTTCCGCCAATAAATTATAAGGTATTATAATGTTTTATAACATTCAGAGGCAGTCACCATCTGAAGGAGCTCATCTAACAGTAGCTTTCCACAATGAAGAACCTGTAAGCTACAGAGGCAGTGAGGCACTACCATGTTGGATTCAGCAGGCTAGGCATACCGTTGTGGAAAAGCCGACAGGCAAGAGCTGAAAACTAAAGACACTAGTCAAGATGGTAAAAGACAACTAATATATATTCATTCTATAACCCAAGAGAGTAACTGAAAACCAGACAGAACACCATACACAAATAAGCATTATATAAAAAGCTACTACACTAAAATATCTGAAAGAACATAAAGCACAGCAATACAGGTGACCACTAGACAATAAAGAAAATTGAACTGTGCTGCTATCAACCTTATGCATGACCTGTGATACTTTTAGGAAATGCCTCTTGATTTTCAGAAGAACTTCCTGTCTCAGATAACATATTGGTGAAGATGCAGCCAGTATCTGTAAATATTTACACTTATTTATTAAGCCAGAATTTATTAATGATCCAAATCCACACCAATTAACAAAGTGGTAAGATGAATTATACAAATGTCTGCAAGTGGTGTACGAGAACATTTTTAATCACTTTGGTTTTATCCTTTAGAGTAGACAGGACAACAACAAAAAGCTGCCAAAAGTACGAAACTATAAAAATACCTGCAAAGTACAAAAGTAGCTCACGTTCTGGTGACAGAAGTACAACCCAGCTTGCTAAATAAAGGGTGAAAATAGGAGAGTATTCCCTGGCTCCTGCTCCTCCTCCTTTTGCAATTTTGATACTTGTCTAAATAATATGCATTGACATGTGATTAGATGCCAGTTAACTAAGCAAAACTCCATGGCCATAATGTTAGTTTTGATAAGAAAATTAATTCATTTGGGTGCATGCATGTTTGGAAGTGAGCCACCTAGTATATACAGTAGTCTTTACGTTAATACATGTTCATATTTGGCCCATCTTGGTTTACATCAGGACACAGGGATCCACCCTGGCATTGTCATCTGCCAAAATATTGCAATTTGGATTTAAATATTTAATACATTTTGAGTCACACAGCCACCTGCTACACAAGAAATTATATTAGCCAAGAATAGGCTAAAATGAAGCAGCAACAATTCCAAGATAAATTCACACAGCTTTTAGGTGAGAAAGGAGCTTCAAACTAAATGGCTGGAGTACAGGATTTGAAGTGTTGAGGTAGTGATGCCCATCACTGTGAAGGCAAAGTTTTGCTGTAAAGCATGATGGCAAACCATCAATACAGCAGTTTTCTACATACACTTTATTCTACACAGTGAAACTCTATTATTCTTTAAAAAAGAGTCACATATACCCACATTTCTGGACAGGGTTGAACCTCTGTTTGATTCCTTTCTTGGAAGGAGCAAACATGAGCTCAAATGATACGCTGTAGCCTCATTCTGACCGGTGTCATGTCTCAAGGGTATCTGGTACAAGATCGAACGAATATTCTTAAAAAAATAGCAGTGCTTATTTCTCCATTTCTTAGGCTTGCTTCACACGAGAACAGATTTTGAATTGAAGACAGGAATCTAGATCTAGTACAAAAGCTCGATCCAATGTGAACGGGTTTCCTTTGCGTGCACTGCTCTGATTTTCCAAAAGTATTTATTTACCAATATTTAGCAAAAAAGTAATCTGTTTTTCTCATTGTAAGAATATGACTGAATCACCAGATGTACAGTATGGATTATGTGACATAAGTAACGTGTAAATTTTTCATGAGTGCTTCGATATTGTCTTCTGTGGTCCAACGTTGGTTTCTGTTGATGTCCATTCTATCAGAAAGATTGACATCCCAGTTCTCCATGAACACACAAGACTAAAACTTTCCTCGTTCATCACTACATACCACATGGAGTAAGTAATATATTAAAAACATATGTGGGGTATTCCTTTAGAAAAGTCATCAGCCAAGTTACTTATATTTTTTTTACTCAGTCCTTCCCATCATGTGACTGCTGCATAGTTACAATTACATCACAAGAGACACAGATAAGAATGTCAAAGGGCAAACAGCAGGTTAAAAGAAGGCTGTAGGGTAGATCACCAGTCAGTTTCCAACACCCACACAAACTCAAGTCAATTAACGGGTGAATTGTGTTCATCTGTTTGAATGCTTTGGTGAAAAACTCAGCCATGATTTAGGCCAGTTCTGTCAAATAGCAATGTAACTATCTGTGACGCTTACTATCTGAGTGGCATTCTCAGAACAGAGGTTCTAGAGGACTAAAAGTGAAATCTGCTTGTGAAAACTGCCATAAAAAAATCTCAAAGGCAACCCACAATTACAGCCATATTCTTCAGATTCAGATGGATTAGGATTCAGTTAATTACAGGAGTGGCTGTCCTGGCAAAGCACAAAAACTTCCATGAAACAACAATGAACTCCAGAGCAGCATTTTTAAAGGTTTATAGAACAGTCATTTCACAGCTGAGGTCAATGATCCTAGCTCAATCATCTGAAAGATATGCAAGGATGAAACCACGACTCACTAGAACCTACTCACTTTAAATATGTTAAAATGCTGATCATCCTAAAGAGTTGTAGGAAAATGTTCTCTGGGCAGATGTATCCTCAGAGCTGACCTTAGCGAGTCTATGTCTGTAGAAAAAGCTAGCTGTGCATTCTACTTTAATAATCCATCCATCCATCCATTATCCAACCTGCTATATTCTAACTACAGGGTCACGGGGGTCTGCTGGAGCCAATCCCAGCCAACACAGAGCGCAAGGTAGGAAACAAACCCCAGACAGGGTGCCAGCCCACCACAGTACTTTAATAATGTCAAACCAAAATCAAGCAGAGTTAGTGCCTTGACATGGATGCTTTGCAACATCACTATGAATTCTTAAGGAACAATGAATTCTTACTATTCAGATAAAAATATGAGAGCATGTGTCCATGAGCTGTCGTGACCTCAAAGTCCCAAAAGCACACAAGAAAATTTACCATCCATACGCAAACTAGAAACAAAAGCAGGCTTGAAGAATCTTTAAAAAATAAAACGTTTCTCTCTATTATATGAAAAATGTTTTCTGTCGTGTCCGCGTTATTCTGCCTTGACCACTGTACTCCACTCAATCATTACTCCTACTGCGCACATCCTCTCTCCATACCACTCCATGACAGTCTCAGTGCTAACTAAACCTTCAACGCAGTCTGTAATAATAGCAAGGCAGAAAAGCAAATTATGTATTTAGGAACGTCGAATTTTAGATTTCAATAGAAAAAGAGCAGCAAGAGCTGATAATGAACATCGAAAAAAATAAAATGAGCAAAAAAGAGCTGCATATAATAAAAATTATGAACAAAGTAAATCATCCGATAAACGAAAAAGAGAAAAACAATCCAAACAATATGCGACTAGAAATGTGAAAAAACATAATTTATAGAATATAAGTTAGAGGGTAAAGTAATTTATAATATTGTAACAATCTGGAAAAGAAATTACCATAGAGGCAGTGTGTCCTAAAAAAGCCATGTAAATGGGGTTGTACAGAGTGCTGTGGAGAGGGGCAGGCAGAGGAGCCACATCTGCCACTCTTAAACAAACCAACCACTGGGACGCTGGTGGCAGTAAATTGTTATGTAAATTCCGTTAGTTTTTCATTTATTATTTTGCAAAAGGTAAGGATGGGGTAAAAAATGAGTTTGAGAGGTGGTTGACACGTGGTTGTTCTTCGTCTGTTTGTTTTTTTGGGCAGCATTGTTTTTTTTTCTCTGAGTTTGCATTGTCCAGTTAAGGTGAAAGAGCTATAAAACCATTGTTTTGGACTACTACAACCACCTGCCTGTGTGGTTTATTTCTCCCTCCTGGAAAGGGATATTACAATATTGTTTTTGATGAGGCGATAATGTAATTTCATTTTATATTTACTTTTTATTATGTTTATGGTATTTAAAATAGACAGTTGTAGTGAAATACTCAAGTAACTGATTTTCTCTCTATAATAACTAAAGACCCAATCGTCTTTGTGTCACACCAGGCATAATCTTCTATACAGTATACCATATGTCTAAATACAATAACGACCCAACGGCTTTTGAGCAGCTCAGCTCCGAGATAGCGGGCGCCTAGGCACTCGCCCTTGGGGGGTTGGCTAGTGAAGTGAGTAGGGGGCAGGGCCCCATGATATTTTTAACAAAAATTCTCTGTAGCATAAAAAAAAACTCATACAGCACAAAAGTAATTCCCTCAGAAGGCAAGGCAATCCACAGCAAATACAGTCCCAATACAGAATGGCAAGAGAAAGTCAAAAATAGAGGACACATAAAGCAGTAAGACACATAAAACAAATGAAAACACTCCACTCCCTAGCACGTTCGAAATGAACCACCAAGAACTATGGAAGGCCCTCCAATATATAGGGTGGAGGTCAGCTCCTGGCGGTGATTGGCAGGTGGCCCTGCCTCTTAGGAAACCACCCCTAAAACACATGGTACATAACATAGGCTACACAGAAACACAGAGAAAACCAGCAATAAATAATGAACATTAAGTTAATAAATTAACACATCAAAAACTGAAAAAGAGACACAAACAGAAGCTTGAATCCCAACCAGAAGAGGAACCCTGGCTGAGAAATGACAGGTAAATTTACAAGAAACAGAAATTATGAGTTTTGGAAGGGTATAATCAGTCCAGTACATAACTGCATTTAAATGTTATGGCAAGACCTTATGAGGCAATTAATGTTCAAAAAACGTTGAGACAAAATTCAGCTGTGCAAGGCAGATCAATAAACAGGATATGACAGGCTGAACTCAGCCCTGCTGAAAGTAATGTAGCCATTTATAGAATCCAAGGGGCTAATCATTTTTTTACACAGGACACTGGATTTCAAATAATATTCTTTAATAAACTGATTATATAAGGATCACAATGCTGCATTCCTTGTTTTTGTATCTAATATTGGGTACTGGTTGATAAGTTATTAACATTAACTGTGAGCAATAAGCAAAAATGCAGAAAATCAAATGGAGAAATGCTCTCCACTGTTGTACATATAATGTATTAACATATATCTCTTAAATTGCTTTTTAAGTCCTTACTACATTTTCTGTTATTCAAAATAAACTTTGACATGGTTACTTTAACAAAAGCTCTTTAATAGCCTGTTGATTTCAATGATAAAACAGAATGAAAATAAATGCTTTCCCCAAAATCACAATATTTCTTTCAATGGCTGTGATAATATTCAGAACATGCAGTCACAGCTAAATGTTATCAGCTGCCTACAGAGAATATGGAAATCAAATAAAATGCATTTGCACATCTAACTCACACCGAAAAAGACAAAATCTAATATCTAACATGTCAGTGAAACTGGAAAACCAGATAACATGCTCACTGTCGCTGTTATTTAGTGTTAATGGGAGCTTTTACTTGCATAACAGAAACTGTGTATCTCCCAGAAAGAAAGGTGTCGCCTTCTAATTTATTCTGAATGTACAGCTAAAGTTGGAGTACAGTAGAGATGGTGTTTAAGCAAAAAATGAAAATTTGCTAAAAATAAAATATATACAGGGAACAGAAAGACAGATACATATATGGAAGTGAAAATGTTATGCACAATTTGGAAAAATCACATTTTCTACAGGCATGTGAAATACTGAGATTTCCAAGAAAAAAATGCAGCACAGAGCAATGCTATTGTCACTTTGGTTTTCTAAATAAGGAAGCAGCATAAAATTCCAATTTTTAAAATCTAAGAGACCATAACCTGCATGGAATTTGTTGCGCTTAATCCTGTTTTCCGCTTAAAACACATATTGACATTACTATGAAGCATATTTGTTTAAGCTAAAGGCAAAAGATTTGGAAGGAGCTTGAAATGGTTATGTTAGTTTCAAGGCTTTCAATTCATTAAGCCACCTTTGGGAAGGAATTACCTTAATCTCAAAGGTAAATAACTGTAAGAAATCACTTTGTTTACCTATTCTATTATTCTGCCTCTAAAATATTTAAAAATACAGCAACTGGACTAAAATGTCCTTTGGCTTGATGATCACCTCATCAGATACTGCTTGCTTCTAAAAAATGGAGAAGCGGGTAAAGCAGTTCAATGACTGCCATAAATTAACTTAGCTGAATTGCAGCACTTCATTAAGACAAAATAATGAATAATTTATATACCTAATATTATAAATGTTAGTTTATTAATAAAGGAAAACAAAGGATAGTAAAAATGTAAGCATAGATTAATTTTCTAGTCCCAGGTTTTCACACTATAATTTCATTGTGAATGACAATCTCCAAATAAACTCATACTTCCTGAAAGAATAATTCAATATATGAATGTAATTCACAAGCAAACTGCTTAAAATTAAGTTTAACCATACAGTAACTGCTTCGCTTTTTTTCAGCACATAGAAATGTTATGCAGATAGCAAAAAAGTAAGATATGACATGAATTTATCCATTGTCCAGACAGTGACACTATTCAGAGAAAGGGTGGAAAACTCAGATTATGGCAATGTACAAGCTTTAACTTTACTTCTTTTTACTAAATGTTAAATGTTCTCAATTAATAACTATTGTTATTTGTAAATCATGTTTACAGTATAACCCAAAAAGCTTTAACTGTTCTTGCACTGGACTATTCAGTAACATCCTGAATCTATTCTCTAGTCCATCCACTTCAGACCACTGATGCTGGCAGTTGTGTCATTGCCCCTAACTATTCCCTGTCCCATGTCCGTGTGTGTGATTGTGTTCACTCTGTGAGAGACTGGCACCCTGTCTGGGGATTCTTCATGCCTTGTGCCTTATTTTTTCTGGGACAAACTCCAGCTGCCCACAATCCTGCTCAGGATTAAGCAGGTTTAGGAAATGATATGGTATGGTATGGAATAAAATTACTTGTCCCATGGGTGATAGGACTTTCAGTTCTGTCGTGTTCAGACTTTGGAATAACCTCCTTAAATTTTTATCATTTACTGAGTCAATTGATTATTTTAAAGGGCAACATGTGACCCATTTATTTTAGAAAATATTTAACTTAAATACGCTAACATTCACTCCCCCTGACCAGCTTCTGATGATGGCACTCTATATTTGGAACTACTTTCACTTGACCACTGTTTTCAAGCATGTGATATGCTAATCCTGCTTATTTTTTTCTTGTGCTAACCCAGACTTTATGCTACATGTTTGTATGATTTGATGGTGTGTTTAATATTGCTGGTATTATCTTCTATTACTAACAATTAGGTATTACAACTCTGTTGTGCATCAGTTTTTATTGTGTTCTTTTCAATATTTCGAAAGCACTTTAATCATAAGAAAAGTGTTATGTGAAATATAAAATACACTTCAAACCCTCTTATTCAAATTCCGCATTCACAAGGGTCACAGCCTTAAAAATATTATTAATATTATTTTTATTATGATTAGCAGTAGTAGTGTAGCAGTAATAGTAGTAGTAGTAGTAATAGAAATCAATAAAAGGTACATTTCTAGTAGTAATGATAGTAAAACACTAAAAACTAAAGGTGTTTAACAGCTTTGTAGCTTTCCTGTTGCAATCTTTTATTCATTTTTATCCTTTTACTACACATCTCAGAAATAAAAAATATGGGTAACACACAGATGGGGTTGGGGGGTGGCTTTTGTTTTTTTCATGAACAACCCAGGAACCACCAAGGCCCAAGCTTGCCATGAACTGTAAACTGCTAGAACACAAAAGTCACTGTTTATAATCAAACGAGTTTTACATGGATTGAGAGGCTGCTGTCCAAGAAAGAAGCCCCTTCTCCAATATCAACACCTTCAAGTTTAACTGAAATTTGCAGCTGCCCACACTGACAAGAAAAAAGCCTTCTGGAGGCGAGTTTTACAGTCAAACGAGACAAAGATTGAGTTGTTTGGCCACAATGACAAGTGGTATGTTTGGTGGAGTAAAGGTAAGAACGATTGTACCAACTTTGAAGCGTGGTGGTGGTAGTATGATCCTCTGGGTCTGTTTTGCTGCCAGTAGTACTGGTACTTTGCACCAACTGGATGGAATAATGAAGAAGGATGGCTACCTCCAAATTCTTCAACAATACCTCAAATCAAAAGGTAGAAGATTGCAATTTGGATGCAATTGGGTGTTCCAACAGGACAATGATCCCTAACACACAACAGAAATGGTTGTGGAATGGATAAAGCAGGCAAACATTAAGCTTTTGGAATGGTCTTCCCAAAGCCCACACCTCTACCCTTTTGACAATTTGTGGATTGTGTTTAAAAGCCACGTCTGTGCCAAGAAACAAACAAATTTTAATTAATTAACTAATTCTGCCAAGAAAAGTGGTCAAATATCCAACCAGAATTATGCCAGAAGCTTGTTGATGGTGTGGCCCCCGGCCGGGGCTGGAGCCCCGCCGGGACGCCCAGGAGGACATGAGGAGGGCTTGTGCTTCCTCCAGACCGCGAGGGGGCGTCCGTCCTGGTTCTATTGGGAGCCACGGGTCGAGGGCATGGAAGCCCTACCCTGTAGGGGCCCGTGGTTGCCGCCAGGCGGCGCCCGATGCGGTTGATCCCATGCAGTCGCCGGCGGAGCTGAAGCCCGGCCGGGGCGCTGGAGGACGAGAGGAGGGCTTGTGCCTCCTCCACCGCAGGGGCGTCCGTCCTGGTTCTGTTGGGGGCCACGGGTTGAGGGCATGGAAGCCCTTCCCTGTAGGGGCCCGTGGTCACCGCCAGGCGGCGCCCGATGCCGGTTTATCCCGTGCGGTTGCCGGTCGGGGCAGGAGCCCGGCCGGGACGCCTTGGAGGACCGGAGGAAGGCGAGTGCCTCCTCCAGACAGAGTGGGGGCGTCCGTCCTGGTTAGGCAGGGGCCTCGGGTACAGGGCTTTGAAGCCCAGCCCTGTAGGGACCCGTGGCCACCGCCAGGCGGCGCCCCGGTGCCTAATTATCCCGGGAGCCCGGCACTTCCGCCACCCCAGGAAGTGCCGGGGGGAAGACTTTGTGTGGCACCGGAGAGCTGCCAGGAAGGCAGCCAGCACTTCCGCCACGCTGGGGCGTGGCCAAAGAACAGATGCCGGAAACACCTGGGGCTCGTCCGGGAGCCTTATTTAGGGCGCCTCCCTCCAGTCAGAGGTGGAAGTCGGGAGGAAGCAGACGGAACTGGAGAGAGAGGCGGGAGGCGGCCAGGAAGGCACAAAGACTGTGGGCCTGGACTTGGGGAGATCGGTGCGAGAAGGCACTGGGGTGTGCGTGAGCACAAACTTTGTAAATAATACTGTAAATAAATGGTGTGTGGTGACAATATGATGTCCGTCTGTCTGTGCCGGGGCCAGCGTTCACAGTGGCGTAGTCGGCAGGATGCTCCGCCTGGTGCAAGGCGGGGACCTGTATCAAAAATGTCTGTGAGCGGCCCGGCGCAGCAGCGACCCACACTGGCGCAGGAGCGGCCGTGCACAGCCCAGCGGGCGTTTACCCGGAGACCGCCGCCCGGACGCATTATGGCGAGCTTCCCAGGTGCGGAGGAAGGACCATGGGCATTGCTGGAGTGCAGCGGGCTCCCGCAAGCACGTCGTGGCAGAAGGCGCCCGGGACGGCAGGCCGCCTATCGAGGCCATGCCGGGGACGTTTCCCCGGACAGACAGGACCGGGAGGTAAGTTTCCTGCTCGCGGGGAAGGGCCAGCGTCTGTTTTTCTTTAACAGGCAGGGGCGCCCGGATCCTTGTCGGTGGCAGGGGCCTGTCGAACCGCGGTGCCTCGTTAAGCGCCGCAGCAGCCGGGAGAGCTGCTGAGAGGGAGACGCTGCAACCTGAAGAGCCAGCATGTCGCCGCACTAGGGAGGAAAGAGCCAAAATGGCAGCGGGCGGATGTCCCGCCGCTGACAGGCACGGGTTGGCTGGTGTGTTTAGTGTGCCCGCTGAGGATTGGATGGAGGCGGGACCTAGGAACGCCAATCTCGTGCCAAAACGAGACCCGATTGGGCCAGAGGGAGTGGCCCAGAGGAGGCAGGCGTCGCGTGGAGCCGATCGACAGGTAAGCTCACCGACGTCTGTCTCTCTCTCTCCACCAGCGGCTCGGCGTGTGTCGGAGGAGTCCCTTCGGCCCGCCGAGCCGTCCTTAGAAGGCGCTGCTCAGTGTTCTCGCCGCTCAGTGTGAGCAGCTGGCGGGAAAGGCGGTCGCGTCGGGAGAGACGCCGCGTGAAACGGAGGATCGGCGCGGCGCTGGAACCGGAGGCGGCAGAACACGGCGGGGTGGTGAGTATTACCGTCCCGTAAAGCAAGCGGGAGGTTTGCGAACATGGCTGTGACCGTTCACGGGACGATCAGCTCAAGTAAGCAACCTCCCGACAGCAGGCGCCAGCGTGCAGGCGGCTAGCGGCGAAGAGCTTGAATATGCAGGGGCTGGTAGGATCGGGGCTGCTGAGTGCCCTGGGTCCTAGCGCCCTGCGCTCCAAGCCTGCAGCTGTCTCCTGTCGCTCTGCCTGGACGCAGACGGGGCTGGATTTGAGCTTTCGCTGTGCTCAGACCCAGACCGTCAGCGCGTCCAAGAAAAGAAGGAGGAACCGAAGGGTGAATGCGGTTCCTCCGATAGGAAGAAGCGCGGCGCTGGGTGCGCGCGTCCGGAGAAGGGCCGTCCTCTGTGCGGGCAGAGGAGATCCCCTGGGCGGCTGGGTGAGCCGCCTGCGAAAGCGGTGCCGCGGACAACAGACGGACGGGCATGGAACCTGCGACGGAGGACTTCAGCAGGCAAGTCAGGGGCTGTCGGAAGGGGGCGGGAGCACTGCGGGTACGGAGACCGGCAGGACACTCGGGGTGAGTGTCCTGGCAGTGCTTCTGGCCCTCTTTTCCTTTTTTCCACAGGCCCGAAGCCCGGCGGCGCTGAGGACGGCGTCGTCAGGGACCTGCCCTCCTGAAGCGGGCGCTCGCGGGGCTCCACGCCGAGAGGCCAATAGTGTCCCAACTGCGGGGAACAGCGGGGCGAGGCGGCGCAGACCACAGGGGCGTTTGCGCCGCGGGGTGCCGAGCGAATGTCCCAGGGTGCCGTGTTGGACCCTGGGGGCATAGTAGGACCCTCACCGGGGCGTGCTGCCCTTCGGGTTGTGCCGTTGGACCCGTGTCCTCGCTAGCGGTGGGGCACTGTGGCCCCGGCCGGGCTGGAGCCCGCCGGGGCCAGGAGGACATGAGGAGGGCTTGTGCCTCCTCCAGACCGCGAGGGGGCGTCCGTCCTGGTTCTATTGGGAGCCACGGGTCGAGGGCATGGAAGCCCTTCCCTGTAGGGGCCCGTGGTCACCGCCAGGCGGCGCCCGATGCGGTTTATCCCGTGCGGTTGCGGTCGGGGCAGGAGCCCGGCCGGGACGCCTTGGAGGACCGGAGGAAGGCGAGTGCCTCCTCCAGACAGAGTGGGGCGTCCGTCCTGGTTAGGCAGGGGGCCTCGGGTTCAGGGCTTTGAAGCCCAGCCCTGTAGGGACCCGTGGCCACCGCCAGGCGGCGCCCCGGTGCCTAATTATCCCGTTAGCCCGGCACTTCCGCCACACCAGGAAGTGCCGGGGGGAAGACTTTGTGTGGCACCCGGAGAGCTGCCAGGAAGGCAGCCAGCACTTCCGCCACGCTGGGGCGTGGCCAAAGAACAGATGCCGGAAACACCTGGGGCTCGTCCGGGAGCCTTATTTAAGGGGCCGCCTCCCTCCAGTCAGAGGTGGAAGTCGGGAGGAAGCAGACGGAACTGGAGAGAGAGGACGGGAGGCGGCCAGGAAGGCACAAAAGACTGTGTGCCTGGACTTGGGGAGATCGGTGCGAGAAGGCACTGGGGGTGCACGTGAGCACAAACTTTGTAAATAATACTGTAAATAAATGGTGTGTGGTGACAATATGATGTCCGTCTGTCTGTGCCGGGGCCAGCGTTCACAATGGCAACCAAGTGCGTCTGGTCAAGGTGCAACTTGCTAAGAGTCATTCAACCAAATATTAAATGGGGTGTATATATATATTTAAGCCTGCATGTATAATTTTGACCCTGTGTGGATTTTAGAAAATACAAAATAAATTCAAACTTGTACAACACATTCTTGCTTTTTAGTGTCATTAACAATGTATGTTGTACAATCATTCCACCCCAGAAAAGGAGCAGTTCAAAGAAATCATTGTAATCTCACAGTTCCCATGACATTCATGTTCATGATGATTGTATGTAAATATCCCATCTGAAATAGCAACAACCAACCTGGAACCAGACATGATTGATCCTCTGGTCCATCTTCTGCCGGTGCGCCAACCTCATTGAGTTGACAGAACTGTGTGAAGATGATGTGGAGGAGGCATATCAACAGAACAGTCTGTGTTGTGCCAATTTAGCATCTGAAGCAGAGGAGCAAAACTGGAAAATAAAGGTACTCCTGGTTGTGGTGGGTTGAAGGTACTTTGGAGCCGGTTCCTGGAGGAAGCAGGAATCAAAGGGCAGGCCCAGTGGGAGCTGATTAAAGCACTTGCCATTGCCACTGAAATGAGCAGTTACAGGCTGTGCCTGAAGAGAAAAGACACTGTTTGGTCTATCAGGTGACCAGTTAGAATGTTACCAAAAGACAAACACCCAGGTCTGATCAGTCTGAGGTGGGCCTGCCTCAACCGAGGGTTTCTTGTGATAAAAAGCCAAAACATCCAGAGACACTGAGGCATACAACTTATGATATCTCACAATGGTAATAACATTATATAGTGGTCAGCTCTGAAGGTCAATTACAATTTTGCTTAATTGTAGTGAAGATACATCAGGGATTGTAACACCCATTTCTACTAAGGTTTCATTATTATTATAATCTCTGCCAGTATCTGCAGTGGTTATACCAGACCAAAACAAAAAGCTACCATGAATCCCAGTGTGAGTTTTCTGCAGGATTTTTTTTTTAAATCATTCTGGATTAAAGAAATGACAGAGGCTTTTTCGTGCTTTTATCTTTAATTTCAACAAATATTTCTCAGCACACAATTAGTTCAAGCATGTGAAATCCCAGTGCAGTTCCTGATCCATTGAATAAAATCAGACTTACGTACCTCTTTATCACTTTATGAATCTACAACTTCCGCTATTAGTTCAAAGCCAGTTGAGATCTTTCTTCACAACTGTGAATAGGTCAACCTGGATGGGTTTCTGGCCAGCTGCTAGGAACATTCACTCTTTGGTGTAATTACTTGTTTACAATTGTGGAAGAAACAAATGGTGAAACCTTGTACACTTTACAGACAAGGAACCCTAGGAACATGGGAATCAATATAGTGGTTATGGTTGCTACCTGGTGTAATAAAAACATGAAGAAAATTGCCAAAAAAACAAATGATCTATTATTAATAATTTTTGTTTAGAATGCACATTTTCCATTTAAATACACAGAAAAAGCATTAAGCACACACATTCCTCCATCTATGTATTTTCTGAATCTCTTTTGCCATTTACAAGAAACTAATGCTGGCAGAAATACAGTAGGTGCAAAGCAGAAGTAAATGTGGAAATGGAAGCCCGGGTCAAAAGAATGTTCACCTACACTCATATTGGGTCAATTTAGAGATGGCAAATAATTATAATTATAAAAATATTACACTTTACTTTATTTGCCATTAAAAATCTTTTTTATACAGTATCTATTTTCTCACATTCCAGAACTTACTAAGAGTCTTAGGGTCAGCTATTTGTACAGCACCCCTGGAGCATCTGAAGTCCTTGCTCAAGGACTTAATGGAGTAAACAATCCTTCTGTCACCTTTATGTTACCAGCCCAGATTCTTTAGCTAAAGAGCCACCACTCACACACACATCTTTGGGAAAGGGAAGAAAACCAGAGTAAAAGAAGAATGGTCTTGGTTATAGGCTCCATCCAAATATGCAATAGCAACAATGATAATCTGATGTACGCTTCTTGTTTTAAGAAATCCACACACAATGTGAATTATGGGTGAGCCAGGGGACATATCCCCCATATAAGACACAAGCTAAAAATTCATTAGCAAAATTTGGAGGGAGCTTCTCTACTATAATTTAAATAGTGAATTTCAGTGTTTTAAGTAATTATGAAAAAAAATATTTGATGAGGTTTTGTTTCAGCAAACATTTCCATTAAGTTTTGTTATGCATACGCTGAATGTCAAACTGATGCAGTGGAGACCTTAACAAAATCTTATGTGAACATTTTTAAAGATTCTTATACGAAAAGCACACAGACTTATAAGTCAATCTAGCCAGACTTTGTGGTCTAAAGAAAACCTGCAAAAGGAATTGATCTGGCTCTGTTTAAATTCAATCAGTAATTCTGCTAGCACAAGCCCTCCAGACCATATTCTGGGAGCAGTCAAAATGCCTGCTGAGCATACTCAGCAGATTAAATGCATTGTATTAAACCACATTAGGTCATTGAAGCTAACGCTACAGAGAGTGTAAAAGGTGTAACCCGCAAAAAGGATATACATTTCAAAAAAAGATAGACCAACACAGAAGTAAATAGCCACAAACAGAAAATGTTGCAAAAAACTGTAACATTACATCACAGATTGAAACTGCAGAGATGGACCAAGAATAGTTTCTACCCATATAACGACTTGAAATTAATACAAATTTACTGCAAGCAACATCAGTATGTTTCATATATGTCCAATTCAACAAAACCATCACTTTTTTGTGATCTTGCAGCACCACAATCTGCCCTCAAAATAATCTGAGGTGAGATTCCTCAAATGCCAAGACATAAAATGTCACCTATACACATATTACAGTGTTTATTAAGAATACTTAACATAAATACATATACACAAAGAAAATGAAAGCTAAACACATGCTCACAAACTCACACAATGAGAACATGAACATGACAGCTACACATGCACACACAGAGACACATAACACATGAACATGAAAGCTACACACACCCACACACACACACTTTGTCAACCTTTCATCTTTAATGAATTAAAAGCAAGCAATTAAAGATATACATAGCATACCATTTTCAAACAAATCACAGTTTCTGGAGGGCAGAATTATATCCAGGCAGGAACATGAGCAAGACAGCAACCAGCGCTGGATTAGACACCAGTCCATTTCAGTGTCCACTTATGCACACACACTTCAACACACAAACAGGGGTCCAGATTACAACTGCCAGTTAACCTCACATGCACATCTTTAGCGTATGAAATTAAAACCGGTATTCCAGAAGAAAACCTGACATATTCCAGGGCAGAAAATATAAAATCCATAAGATTAACAGATACCAGCCAGGTGTGAAATTCAAATCCAGGATGCTGTCCTGTGAGGCTGCATAAACTGCAGCACAGTTAATTTTTTTGCTTCTCATTTTCAGATGAGTATAATAGGCAGCAATATTAAAAATGTTATTAAAACAGGAACTGTGCTAATAAATGTTACATAACAACCCACTTCACATTACTAAATGAATTGTCAAAACCAAATACATTAAAATTTGGTGTACAATTTAATAGCAGACCTTTTATTTGCCTTTAAATTGCAGTAAATTAGTCAACATTAAATACAAATCTGGCAAGTAATTTTGACACTAAAATATATTTATATATGCAGTATTTATTTTGCAACAAGATCTAAAAGCAGAGTTTGAAATGTAAAAGAAACTGAATTTAAAAAATGTGAACTTCTTTCTTAACAATATGCCCTCTGCTGAAATTCCCCATGGCTTTTCCAATTAGGACTGAAACATAAAGTAGTATGTGCATTTTAAACCCATATCTCCTATAATTAATCATTTTATTCTGTTTCTGATTATAAATACAGTGTAGATTAAAAGAATCTCCTTTGGCAGTCACTCATTTACCAAGGGTAGAAATCTATCTTCCTGCTTTGTGCTTACTTCCATTAATAGTTTGTGAAGTGAACTTTTTTCCCCTCTCTATCTCCCTAAATATGTACAGTGCTACATATAGAGTTTTGCATGACTCACACTGTATACACAACGTTGCACTATACAATAGCTGCAAATCAGCAAAAATATCACCATGAAAGCATATCAGCAAACTATGACAATAATTGCACATTGTCACACATGTGTGTCAGAGGAATGCCCTATCTGCTCAATTGGGTCGAAGGGGGCGCTGTCGCTATGCACCTCGTCTTATTTCTCCTCCACTAAAGCACAGAGAAGACAACATTTGTGAAAAAATAATCCTGTCTTACCAGTAGTTACTAGTTACTAGTAGGACTGTTAAGGTTTGATGCCTACGCGCCACGACAAAACCGCGACCGACAAATGAGCGCCGACAAACCCGCTAACTGGTTTTCGACAAATGCGTGCCGACAAAATCGCGAGAGAGGCCAAGAGAGTGGGATGCCCTTGCTGCAATTTATCCTACATATGCAGGGTGTGATCTTAAGGACTAGGACAAGTTAATACACATGCTGTCTCTACAGTTTCTCCACACTCTGAATCTTTCAGGCACTACTTACAAAAGGTTACATTGACAATCGTGTTACGTTATTTTTAAAATGTTTCCTTTTCTTAGCACAAGCACAGCTGAGAAGCTTCGATGCATGTGCTCCATAACGCGTTAAAAAATAACGCATTTCATCACACTTTGCATTCCAAGCAAAGGGAAATTTCTGTCAATGCATGATTTCCTGGTACACCAATTACATTGATGCACACATCAGAGCTGCAAAAATGTAAGAGTCGGAAGAAAGCGCGTTGCTACGACTGATTGGAGGAAAATTTCATTTCAAAAGACTACCCGAAGGAAGCCTTGATAAAAGCGTGGTTTTGTGCACATATATATACATTATATATGTATATATATATGTAGATGTATATGTATATATACTGTATATATGTGTGTATATGTATATATATGTTTATGTGAGTGTGTATATATGTATATATATATATATACTGTATATGACAGCAACACTCATAACAATGTCAATCATGTTACGTTATTGTTAAAATGTTTCCTTTTCTTTTTCATTACTTCTTTAACACATTACTTCTCCTCTGAAGCGGTATTTTACTATATATATATATATATATATATATATATATATATATGAATGACCTCCAAAGAGCGCGGAGTGTCTGCAAAAAGTGGCGTCTCCTGCCCTGCAAAAGTCGAGCAGCCGGCGTGCGCGCATAGCTGTGCCGGCCTTTGAGACGCTGACTGCGCTTCTGCCTTAAGTCAAACTGAGCACTTTTAATTTTTTTCATCCTCCCCCTGAGCTATAGCCCAGACAAGTGCTAACACGGGACCCCTTTTCTACATCGCGGCAAAAATTTGGACGTTTACATAGAAAATGTAATTTCTATACCACAGCCGTCGTGTAGCGCCTTTCAAAAGGGATCTACTACCGAGAGATGATCCATATACATTTTAGCTGCTGTTAATACTACTTACCTATTCTGTTACACCGTCTTTAAAATGTAGTTTACCCGCAACCACTCCAGTAGTGCTCAATGTACCTTTACTTCTTAAAACGTTAATGTTTTAATGTTTAATAACTTATAGACTACATTTTATTATGTTTCCCTTGCACTCAGTGACCAAAGCTATACACACACATATAGACACATACATACAGTATATATACTGTAAAAGGCGCTATATAGCGCCCGACCTGGCACAGACTACGCAGAGGCACGTGTACAACAAACAGGTTTTTTTATTTCTTTTCTTCAGCCGTGGGGCACGCCTTCCCCGTGTCCCACAGGCCCAACACAGTCCCAAAAGCACAAAACAGACTTTACACAACCCTTCCTGGCACCACCACTCCTCCCAGGCAACCTCGTCCTCTTCCTCCCGATTCTGGCCCCGAATGAAGGGAGGTTGGCCCGTTTTATAGCCCACCCAGAAGTGCTCCAGATGCCTGACCAGCTGGTGTTAATTGCACCTCCGGGTGGAGCTGGTAGGTTGTCACTTGTGGCAGCTGGCTCTCCGCAGCACCCCCTAGCGGCCACCCCATCTCCCAACTGGGCTGTGGTGGACTCCATGTCCCATGGAGCCACGGGGGAGACTGAGGAAGGACCCACGGCCAGGGAGACTGCCCCCAGGTGCCCCGGGGAAGGTATTGCACTGTCCATGGTGGCTCCCCCGGGACGTATGCAGCAGAGGCATCCCGGCCAGGCATGGGACTCAGCTGTCCGTCACAATACACATATATATACCTGTGTGTATGTTTGTATGTATGTGTGTGTATATATATATATATATATATATATATATATATATATATATATATACACACACACACCTATCTACATTGTATATATATACACAAACACACATACATACACACACACATATATAATTTGTGTGTGTCTATGTATGTATGTGTGTGTATATATGATGTAGATAGGTATGTATATATATATATGTGTATATGTAGATATGTATATATGTATATAGATATGTATATATGTACTGTATATAGATATGAAGATATGTATGTGTATATATATGTACTAGCAGAATACCCGCGCTTCGCAGCGGAGAAGTAGTGTGTTAAAGAAGTTATGAAAAAGAAAAGCAAACATTTTAAAAATAGCGTAAGATGATTGTTAATGTAATTGTTTTGTCATTGATATGAGTGTTGTTGTCATATCTATCTATTTATATATATATATATATATATATATATATATATATATATATATATATATATATATCAAAATAGCTGCGATTGGCAGCGAGAAGTAAAAAGAAAAGGAAACATTTTAATAATAGCGTAACATGATTGACAATGTAATTGTTTTGTAATTGTCATGAGTGTTGCTGGCATATATATATATATATATATATATATATATATATATATATATATACACACACACACACAGACACATATATAAACATATATATACATATAACATATATATATATATATATACACATCTATACACATATATATATACAGTTATATATACATACATATACACACATACATATATATATATACACATATATATACAAATCTACATATATATATCTACATATATATATTAGGGGTGGGACTCGATTAAAAAAATTAATCCAATTAATTAGAGGCTGTGTAAGAATTAATCTTGATTAATCGTATGTAATCGCTGCGTAAATTTGCCCCAAATCGCAAATGTTTTTTTTTTATTTAAAACGGTTTTTGTGGGCGACAGAATCAAATAATAGACATGGACATGAATATTGTAAACTGAAGCTGTTTTAATTTCTGAAAAAAAAGCTTTTAAACTGCATTTGAATTCAAAACAGAAACAAAAATATCATCCCTGGTTAAAATTGGGCAGACTTAAAAATAAAGTGGTAGTTTAAGTACTTTAAGTACATTTTCAGAATAGTATTGTCTTTAAATAATAATAACCAAAATTTCACCATAAAGTGCAGTTTTCTTCTTAAAAAATAAGTCAGAAACATAAAAGGTAATTTGACCAGCTTACTCTTTAAACTCTGAGTAACATTAGCCAAAATTATTTTGTACATTAGGCTAAAACAGTGTGATCATTGAACATTTTGTAATTAGATGTATTTAGAATTACTAACGGTCACGGAAGTCCAATGATCCCCAGTAAGAGCCACAAAGTCCGCTTTCTGTAATGCATCTAATTTTGCTTGCTTTTCAGTGTGCACAAAACCATGCTTTTATCAAGGCTTCTCGGGTAGTCGAAATGATCAGTCGTAGGAGCGCTTTATTCCGACTCTAACATTTTTGTAGCTGTGATGTGTGCATCAGTGTAATGGATGTACCAGGAAATCATGCATTGACAAAAGTTCCGTTTGCTTGGAATTGAAAGTGTGATTAAATCGTTATTTTTAGCGCGTTATGGAGTACATGCATCGAAGCTTCTCAACTGTGCTTGTGCTAAGAAAGGGAAAATTTTAAAAATAGCGTAACATGATTCTCGTTAACCTAATATTTTTTCATACGTCCCAAACCAAGGAGATGGGAAGGTAAAATGAATCGGGTAGCGCGCGTACATAGTCAGTACATCCCCTCTCGGGAATCGAACCTCAAATGTCGGCGTTAGAGGCGAAGACTCTACAATTGCGCCACCGCTTGTCTATGCTAAAGTATGTATTGTAGATCGGGCTATAGATATACATTTATATATATACCCGTGTATCGCAGTGGAGATAGAAGTTATGAAAAGAAAAGGGAACATTTTAAAAATAGCGTAACATGATTGTCAATATACAGTAATTGTTTTGTGAGTGTTATTGAATGTTGCTGTCATCAAGGATTTGATTATCATTATTTCTTTCAATCAGGCTCGTATTTGTAGGATGTGTTCAAGTTACATTCCGTGTTTGTCAATCGTTGTAAAGATAAGAGGTTTCATTCATCGATTAGTTCCTTACTGCATCAATAAACAGCTCGTCTTCCTTTTTATCTGTGATGTGACAAACTGCATGCACGGTTTTTTTTTACGCTGTCTTCCTTTAGCGGGACATTGACTTTTTCCACCGTGTGCTTTGTTTCCACAGTAGCTGCATTTATGAATATGCTTATCAGGCGCTTCATATTTTTGCTGCCTTTTCAATTGTGTAATTGGTTTTGTTCAGCTCTTTGGAACTGTTGCTTTTATCTGTGCACTGCATCAGTTCACGTGAGCCACTCGGTGTACTTGCATCGAAGGTTCCCAGCTGTGCTGGTGCCATCTCGTGCTATGTCCATAGCTTTATTTAATGTTACCTTAGTCCTGGCACTTAAAACTTTCTCTGGCAGTTTAAGCTGAGTTTGTGTCAAACACCACCCTGACCATCTCATCTTCCTCTCCATAAGCACAGTCCTTCACCCGTGAATATTTACCCGTGGCAGTTTGCTATTGGATTGCGCTGACGGATGGCCTTATATGGGCAGGCACTAAATTACAAGCCAGCGCAGCCTGTCTATGAACTTAATTTAAAGTGTAGGTTTACATCGTGCTTTGTTTCAGTAGCAGAACTCGCTTCTTATTGTTTAGCTGCCTTCTCAATTATATAATGCATGTTTTCTTGGCGCTTTTTGAGGTCTTCCTGGTTTTCTATGTACTGCGTGATTACGTGGGAGGCGTGATGATGTCACACGAAACTCCGCCCCGGCGTTGAAGCTCATCTCCATTACAGTAAATGGAAAAACTGCTTCCAGTTATGACCATTACGCGTAGAATTTCGATATAAAACCTGTCCAACTTTTGTAAGGAAGCTGTAAGGAATCAACCTGCCAAATTTCAGCCTTCCACCCACACGGGAAGTTGGAGAATTAGTGATGAGTCAGTGAGTGAGTGAGTGAGTGAGTGAGTCAGTGAGTGAGTGAGTGAGTGAGTGAGTGAGGGCTTTGCCTTTTATTAGTATAGATATATATGTATATATGTATGTATCTATACTAATAAAAGGCAAAGCCCTCACTCACTCACTCACTCACTCACTCACTGACTCATCACTAATTCTCCAACTTCCCGTGTGGGTGGAAGGCTGAAATTTGGCAGGTTCATTCCTTACAGCTTCCTTACAAAAGTTGGGCAGGTTTTATATCGAAATCTATACTAATAAAAGGCAAAGCCCTCACTCACTCACTCACTCACTCACTCACTCACTCACTCACTCACTCACTCACTCACTCACTGACTCATCACTAATTCTCCAACTTCCCGTGTGGGTGGAAGGCTGAAATTTGGCAGGTTCATTCCTTACAGCTTCCTTACAAAAGTTGGGCAGGTTTTATATCGAAATTCTACGCGTAATGGTCATAACTGGAAGCAGTTTTTCTCCATTTACTGTAATGGAGATGAGCTTCAACACCGTGGGGCGGAGTTTAGTGTGACATCATCACGCCTCCCACGTAATCACGCAGTACATAGAAAACCAGGAAGACCTCAAAAAGCGCTGAAGAAAACATGCATTATATAATTGAGAAGGCAGCGAAACAATAAGAAGCGAGCGAGTGACATATACAACCATATTCATGAGTTCTGCTACTTGGAAACAAAGCACGATGTAAACCTACACTTTAAATTAAGTTCATAGACAGGCTGCGCTGGCGTTTGTAATTTAGTGCCTGCCCATATAAGGCCGTCCGTCAGCGGCAATCAATAGCAAACTGCCACGGGTAAATATTCACGGGTGAAGGACTGTGCTTATGGAGAGGAAGATGAGATGGTCAGGGTGGTGTTTGACACAAACTCAGCGAAACTGCGAGAGAAAGTTTTAAGTGCCAGGACTAAGGTAACATTAAATACAGCCATGGACATAGCACGAGATGGCACCAGCACAGCTGGGAACCTTCGATGCATGTACACCGAGTGGCTCACGTGAACTGGCGCAGTGCACAGATAAAAGGCAACAGTTCCAAAGAGCTGAACAAAACAATTACACAATTGAAAAGGCAGCAAAAATATGAAGCGTCTCATACATACAAGCATATTCATAAATCCAACTACTGCGGAAACAAAGCACACGTTGGAAAAAGTCAATGTCCGCTAAAGGAAGACAGTGTAAAAAACCCGTGCATGCAGTGTGTCAGGTCTCAGATAAAGAAGAAGACAGCTGTTTATTGATGCAGTAAGAAACGAATCGATGAATGAAACCTGTCATCTTTACAGCGATTGACAAACACGGAATGTAACTTGAACACAACACATCCTACAAATACGAACCTGATTGAAAGAAATAATGATAATCAAATCCTTGATGACAGCAACACTCAGTAACACTCACAAAACAAATACTGTATATTGACAGTCATGTTACGTTATTTTTAAAATGTTCCCTTTTCTTTTCTAGCTTTTTAACACACTACTTCTCGCTGCGATCGCGGGTATATATATATGTATATATATATATACCCGATCTACATACTCGAATAATGGATACTTTATTAGCCATCAGTGATTGTTTTGGTAAAGCCATACTCAGTGTATTCAAAAGTAAGGGCAAGGGAGGATGACTTATTGAGGCATGCAGGCTGTAGTGCGTCAACTCTATCTGAATTGCTATCACATTTGAAAAAATATATCTTTTCAAGTTCTATTTAGTCCATATGTGTCAAACTCAAGGGCGCGGGCCACATCCGGCCCGGCGTGTAATTATATCCGGCCTGAGATCATTTTATATACTGTATTATTGTTATTAAAGCCGGGTATATGAAGCGCTGGTAACACAATAAACTACAGATCCCATAATGCAGCGCTTCAGCTGCCTTGCCGAACAGTTACCGCGTTAATCAAGTCTACCTTAAGATGCTGCAAGTTATTGAGAAGCTAGCTCACACGATGCTGAAGAGAAAAGTTGATTCTGAAAATAGAGCCTTTAAAAACCGATGGGAGGCTGAGTATATGTTTACTGAACCCGTGTGTCTCATTTGTGGAGCTAATGTGGCTGTAATTACAGAATTTAATCTAAGGCGGCACTATAAAACAAAACATCAGGGTAACCTGAAAGACCTGAATGCAATGCAGAAGATACAGAAAGCAGAAGAATTAAATAAGAATCTGACACTTCAGCGGACGTTTTACCCGTGCACAATCACAAAGTGATTTCAATTGAGCTGCTTTTATGGGAGACACAACCACTTGCCCCACTTTCCCTGTTACCAAGTAATGTTAAACCAAGTCGTCACTACGGTGTTCCCAAATCGCACTTTGCTGATAAACTGGCGCACTGAGTTTGCACGGCGCTTTGGTGACTTTGAAGAACAAAAAGTCCGTCTACATGCGGCTCGAACCTTGTGCATGTTTGGTAGCACATATCTGTGTGAGAAGCTCTTCTCAGTGATAAAGACTAACAAAACAGCACACAGGAGTCGCCTCACTGATGAGCACCTGCAATCCATCCTGAGAATCTCCACAACACAGAACCTCACACCAAACAGAAACGAACCTGTTGCCAAAAAAAGATGCCAGGCGTCCAGCTCTAAAATGACATATGAGCAAAGACAACTGAATGATTTGATTTGTTATTGCTGAAAGGAACACATTTTATTTATATTTCTAGGTTTTGTTATGCAGCATGTTCATATTTGAATTTGTATAATTTTGACAGGATATATTTTTATGGAGAGCAAAATCTTTTGGGATATTTAAAATCTAAGTTTATTTTTATAAAATATAAAATTACATAAGAGTAAAGAAATTTGAATGTTTGTTCTTTTAATGTTTACTTTATTTCTAACTTGTATAATTTAGACAGGATATATTTTTATGGAGAGCAAAATATTATAAGTTGTTTAAGGTTTGAGTTGATTTATTCAGGAATAATATTCCTGTCTGTTTTACCATTCCTACCAAAGATATTTCTGTCGACTAAATAAAAATTCCTTCTATTTAAAATTTAAATAGAACTTGAACAAATCGATAGTTCATAATATCCACGCAGACTTGCGTAAGAGCGGGTGTCATCCGTTTTAACAAACAGCGTATTGCACTGATCTGAAATAGCTGTGTGTGTATATATGTAGATATGTATTTGTGTGTATATATGTGTGTGTATGTATGTATGTGTGTATGTATATATATATATATATGTATTTGTGTGTATATATGTGTGTGTATGTATGTGTGTATGTATATGTATGTGTATATGTATAGATATGTATATATATATGTTTGTGTGTGTGTGTAAATATATATATATATATTTATATTTATATTTATATATATATATATGACAACAACACTCATCACTCACAACAGTGACAAAACAATAACATTGACAATCATGTTACGTTATTTTCAAAATGTTTCCTTTTCTTTTCATTGCTTCTTCAACACACTACTTCTCCGCTGCGAAGCGCTGGTATTTTGCTAGTATATATATATATGTAGACTCAAACCGATTATGACAGCAGCAATCCAAGCTGTGAGAAAACAGTAAAAAGGAGGCGTATCAGGCGTCGTGGTACATTTTCTGATGCAGCTACCGAAAACAACTTCGTGACGCTGCCGCCAAATACACAAAACAATTGCTTTGACAGTCATGTTACTTTAATTTTAAAATGTTTCCTTTTCTTTTTCATAACTTCTTTAACACACGACTTCGCTGCGAAGCATGGGTATTTTGCTATATATATATATATATATATATATATATATATATATATATATATATATGACAGCAACACTCATAACAGTGACAAAACAATTACATTGACAATCAAGTTCACGTTATTTTCAAAATGTTTCCTTTTCTTTTCTTTCCTTCTTTAACACGCTACTTCTCTCTCTGGCCTTGGTATTTTGCTAGTCTTCTATATGCTCTATGTGTGTGAATCACTACGTACTTCTTAAACCGGCTCTCTTCCTCGAACAGGACACAAAATCCATTACATTTATATTACAGCTCTCGGAATAACTAAAATACTGAGATATATACGTGATATCATTTTCATGATGATAGTTAAAGTACGTTATTAAACATAGGTTTCACGGCACAGTGATTGTGTGCAACCTTCGATGAAATTATTTATTGCAGCAGTACTCATGGGCGGCTCTATGTCCAATAGAGAAAGTCCAATGTCAATATGTTATCTTATGCACGGTGGATTGCCACACAATCAGCTCTGTAATAGACGTTAAGCCATCTGTAAGCTTAGAGCGCCGATTCTTCAAAACCTTTAAGGAACATTGAAATATCTTCGTAGTACATGTTTAATTATTCTATCCTTCACGCCAGTTTCAGTGAAGAATATATATTATTTAAATGAAGTTAAAGTTTTATCTGTATAATATAATAAACATATTTTGCTGTATTTCATCTTAAAAATGATATCATCATCATATGTAAATACACGCTTTATAAAGTGGCGCAGGTTGTGCGATATTATAACTGTAGTGCAAGTTTACAGTGGGGTGATTGTACTTATAAGTACACACAGTTCTACAAGGAGCAGTGATTGAGTGCGTTTATAGTTCTTGGGATGAAACTGTTTCTGAACCGCGAGGTCCATACAGGAAAGGCTTTGAAACGTTTTGCCATGGCTGAGACAGCGTGTTCTTGAAGCTGTATACCGATAATTCTCTTTCCGATCAGCTGCTGCTGTGTTTCACACTCAGATACAGTGATATAAATACTCCGAGTGCTGCAGTGAGAGTAATATGGAAAAAGATGATCCACTGTGGCAACTCCTAATGGGAGCAGCTGAAAGAAGAAGAAGAAGCTGCAGTGAGAGTAACAATGCTAAAGCAGTTATTGTATTTGGAATACTATGGCTATTCCCTGGACCATTATATTGTTACAAGTTAATTACAATCAGATGCATTACACTAATAAACAATATGCGGTTAGTTTCAGTGTATTTATAAATCCGCGTCAGGAAAATAAGGATGAACAGGAACAGTAGCAGTGCTTTGATGCTGGGTGCCGCCAGTCTGCAAATCCGAGTGGAGAACTTGTGTACGAAAAGGTATGAGGTACCGTGGAAAAGTGTGTGGCTTTATGCCAAGTGTAGGCTTTATACATCACGATTTGAATGTGGAAAAGTTCTTACGCAACATTTCTGTACGTACGCACCGTTTATACATGAGGCCCCTGCTCTCTGGAGCCAAAGCCTACTCTCAGAGCCCAGAAGGCTGTTTATTTTGCTTTCATTTTGTGCCCTCAAGCACTGCATTTTGATTTATATATTGGAAAGTTAAAAGCGGTGCCAATACTTTTTGGACTCTACCTGAAACTATTCTCCTGTTCACAGTATATTCAAATGGAATCTGCTCCTTTTCCTCCAGCCTATGCTATAAACCTTCTTTGGATTGTGCTGATTTCAAAAAAGGAATGAAACAACTAATTGAAAAATATTACATTTTGTGTAACATGCACAACGTCAAAAGAAGTACAAATGCAGATATTGTCTTGTGCAATAAACCTTTGAAGCTGAAGATTCTCATACATACTATGTGTTAGGTGTGGCCTGAAATTTTTTGGCTACCTACTGCAGTCAACAAAGGAGTAATTGTAGCTTGGAAAGGAGTAGTAAGTTACCAGCAGATTAAATAAGTTATACAAACATGGGCAAAAATGCCCAAAATTACATAGAAGAATTTGGGTCCTTACTGCCTATAAATATGGCTAGATGACTTCAAGATGATTTCTCTTAAAGAGGGGCTGTCAAAGGATCACTTTTAGCAGGGGCTAAGCTGAAGTCTGTATGGAAAATGACTGGAAGAACGACATCATCAGTTTCAAAAGCAAGACAAAAAACAAGCAGAATCTCCAATTCCATTGACTGAATACTTTAGTGTGCCCTGCAAGATGGTGGTTGAAGAGAAAACAGTTATAAGGAATTCTTCAAAACAGGATATTATAGAAGAGCAGCAAAGCAATCATTATAACTCAAAATGCATATCTTGGAGAAGCATGAGTTAAACGGCAAAAACAATGCCCTACTGTGCAGTGAAGAACTGTGATACTGTTAGGTGAATCAGCCTTCACCTTTGTGCCCTCAAATTATTTTAAAAGGCACACTAATAAATATTCACACCAAGCCAAATAAGAGTCACAGATCACCACAGACCAATTACCGTGTTTCCCCGAAAATAAAACTGGGTCTTATATTAATTTTTGCTCCAAAAGATGCACTAAGGCTTATTTTCAGAGGATGTCTTATATTTATTCATGAACAACAATATACATTTATCCAAATACAGTCATGTCATCTTCTTCTGGAATATAACTCTCCACGTTCAAACCCTGAATTCCAGCCTGAATTTCTTGCTACTCCAGCCGCTTTTAGGATCCTCCAGGATCGATGTGCGTGCTTCGATGTTTGATGAATGGTTCGATGTGGTGAAGCAAAATGCCGACATATATATGCATTCGTGGTGCTTTTATATTCAAGCATTGCATATTCCCCAAAGTAATAACACAATATATTTAAAAGTCTCACATATCATCTTCTGTGCTGTCTTTTTTTTTTTGCACCTTTACAATACCGTCAGAATGTATGTCAGCATATTTGAGCCACAGAGAAAAAAAAATAAGGATGTCTATTTTGTGATTAAAGTGGAAATTTCAGCTTTAAACTCGAAATGTCCACTTTAACCTTGTAGTTTACTATGACCATCATAAATGTCATCTTAAAACTGACCCAGTTGTTAAATCACTACACGCTACTGGGGCTTCCTCCTGACCTTACAGCAGCGGCAAGCAGTATCGCCACACAGAACATATTAAATTTATAATATTCCAGCTTTCTGCACATTTAGAATTCTTAGATTTATACTTGATATTACTTTCATGAAGAAATGCATTAAAATATGTATGTTACATTTTACAGATAAATCGTTAACTTTGTTTAAATAAAGAATACTGTTTAATAGTTACACATATTGGGTGGCACGGAGGCAGAGTGGTAGCGCTGCTGTCTCGCAGGGAGTCACGTCCCTTGTGATTCCTGCCTGGAGTTTGCATGTTTTCCTGGTGGGTTTCACAGTTTGCTCAGTTTTCCATCCAAAGACATGAAGGTTTAGGGATTTGGTGAAGCTACAATGACATTAGTGTATGTGTGTGCTTATGTTCACCTTGCGATGAGCTGATGCCCCGTGCAGGGATTTTGTTTCTGTCTGGCGCCGATGCTGCTGGAATGGGCGCATCCCTGAACTGACGGATCTACTGTAATCATTAAGCATCCTTTTCAGAGATATTGTGGCAAGATGTCCTCGGAATTTAATGGATGGTTCGGGCACACGCGTCACATTGCGTGAAGTATAAACCTGGCCTTAGGCACCTAAGGCTTATTTTTGGGGTAGGGCTTATATTACAGAGCCGCCTGAAAATCATGCTAGGGTTTATTTTCGGGGAAACACAGTAGTATAATGACTATCACGTATCAGTTTAAGGAATCAATTATAACGTATCACTGGACAACAAAGATTTTGCTTCCTGAAAATTTCTGGGTGAATATTATAGATTTTTTGTGTACTGATCACAAAAATCTCTCGGTAAATTATCTTATCAAGTACCATTTCATTGCAATCACCTGTTTTGATGATTTCCTCTCTTTTTCTAAGTCGGAACATCTGTGACGATCTAATAGTAGTGGCACTGCTGCTAGAAATGCAGCTCAGATATCCAATACAGGTAGTCCCAAGGTTATGGACATCCGACCTACGACATACGAACGGAGCCACAGCTGCGACGCATGCGCCTCATAACTTCTGCTCCATCATCTTTAGCCTGGGGACGCTGCAAGCGGTGGCTGGATGGAGGCTGGTGGGGAGGGGGGGGGTGGGCGATTTCAGTGTCCCTCAGGTGGATCCCGGAGGCAAGCGGTTTCACTGCCCGCCCACCACACACAGCTGCCCTGTTCTTTCTTGGTGGGTGGCTGGTAATGCTGCAAGTGGTGGGTGGATGGAGGCTGGAAGGGGGCAATTTCGCTGCTCACGCAGTGTAGTATCCCTCGGGCGGCTCACGGTGGCAAGCGATTTCACTGCCCACCCACCACACATGGCTGCCCCATTCGTTCTTGGTGGGCGGCTGGTAATGCTGCAAGTGGTGGCTGGATGGAGGCTGGAGGGGGGCAATTTCGCTGCTCACGCAGTGTAGTGTCCCTCGGGCGGCTACCGGCAGCAAGCGAATTCACTGCCCGCCCACCACACACAAATGCCCCGTTCCTTCTCGGTGGGCAGCTGGTAATGCTGCAAGCGGTAACCCGGTTGTGGTTGAACAGAAGCCATTGAGGGTGAACGGGGTGGCGGGGGGTAGCATTGTAGTATGCATTGGATGGCTGCCTATTGAATGGGGACGATTCACTACCTGCTTTTGGCAGCACCGTGTTCGTTCTCGGTGTGCGGATGCTGCAAGCAGCATACTGTAGTGCAGGTGACTGTGAGGTGGGCTGGTGATGAACCGCCCGTCGATGCCCCCATTCATTCTCAATAGCATGCCTGCTTGTACTGTTACATACATAGCCGGAAGTTGTCTCTTGTCAGTACATCAGACGTGCTGACGAGGGGTGCCTTCCTGCTGTGATTGCGTGTACAGTGCTGTGCAGAAGAGCTCACCTTAACCTTTTTGTCTTCAAAATTTTTGCTGTTCAGTGTAGAGAAAATATTGAGCAGCATATATCAAGTTTAGGTGTTCACACCCTCGTACTTCATTACCAGGCTCCTAGACTTTGGATTTAGTGCAACTCTGCAACTCCATTTTGACAGACCCCAGCATATGCAGATTGGCAGTATGGTTTCCTCCACAGAGATGCCCAATACAGAAATCCAAAGGGCACGGTGCTGAACCCTATGGTTGCTGTCAAGTACAATTACCTTTCCCTTGATGTGAACAAAATCAAGGAGATGGTCACAGGCTTCAATAAGGAGGTGGCAGTCAACAATCTGTCTACACTGGCATGATGCCACCAATAGTGCCAGCAACTTTAAATTTCTTGGAGTCACCATCACTGATGAACTAAAGTGGGCACAACACATCTTGGCAATTAATTTCTCCATCTATGCTCAAGGTGGACACTGTTGTCTGTTCTTACAGCCTACATTGTATCCTAATACTGCACTTGCTCAGCTCAGGACTACAAAGCATTTCCGAAGAACTACTGATCGTCAGCTTAGAAAATTACTTAAACTTTTCTTCCTGCTGATCAGAGTATACTGTATATAACATATAGTATATAATGCACACTGCCTTTGAAAGTTAAACAATACCCTCATACCCTTTGTGCATTCTGCACAGTTATTATATCCCTCGCATAGCTAGATTCAGGAACAGTTTTTATCCTCAAATCATATGGAAACTCATTCTAACAAGTTTCATGAATGTTTCTTGCATTTATTGTTTGATGTTGCATTTAGAGTATGGTGTTACATTTATTACCTTGATTGCATTGCATTGCATTATTGGTATTATTGGTATTGCTCTACTCTCATCAGTCTGTGGGAGTTATGCAAGAAGAAATTTCCTTATACTATATATGCAACACTAAATCTAAAAATGAATGACCTCATGTCCACTGAGTCATCAAATGTTGGAAAGAACTGAATGGGAAAAATAACATTAAATAGTTGTATATTGTAAAAAAAAAGATTTAATGTCACAGTATATATATTTGATACCAGACATGAAGCCATCATCTACTAGACTAAATAATCTCCTACAGCCAAAAGAAAAGTGCTACTCTGCTCAATCAATCTTTATTTTGTAGATATCATATACTGTATGTTAATGAGCACCATCACAAACACCTTCACACAGAAGTGGTACAAATATTGACACACGTACAGTGAAATTCTTACTTAAATGTCCACGCAACTTGCAACTAACTCTTTGCCACTCTCTGATATCATGAGAAACAAGTACACCCCTTCACAGTGAATTACAGCAATTCCGTTGATTGTTTTATACTAAAGAAAATTGCATAAATCATTTCTTATGAAATAATATGTTTTGAGAAATTTATTTCATCCACATTTTTAGAAATATGTTTTCATTGGGCAGCATTTGCACTGCAGGGTTAATTACAATGCACCAATGTCTTGAACTGGTTAGACAAGGTAGGAGATGGCCCATTATAATCCTTATTTAGGCTGTTTTTCTTTATTTTATTAAAATCACACAACATCCCATGTAAATAAATCCATTTTTACATACATAAGATCGAAATCAAATCAATAATTTAGGCCGTTTTAGGAATATCTAAAATGTTATCTTGTATCAGGAATAAATAAAGCAATAAAATACATTAGGTGTTGATGATGAAAATTAAATACGACTGGAGAAAAGAATATAAAATATTAGCAAATCACTTCATCTACCACGCTAAAGTTTTAATGAAGCAAAACAGTAAGAACCTGACATAGCTGAATGTTACACTCAAAACAAGCAAATATTTCTTCAGAAAGCATTATGTGCTGTTGATTTTTTTTTTTACTCAGCACACACAATCATATGCTTCCTTATTGAAACCTACAGGCAACGCTGGACAAAATGCTTCTTCTTACCTTATCATTGTTCCTTAAAGCTAAGGGGAAGTCATATGTTTCACATGGTGCATAATTCTGAAACCAGATCTCAGATGGGAATGGCTGGAATAAGGGTTGGTCTACATCCACCATGGAAAACTACATAAAAGAAAGAGAAACACACTGAATTCATCTTTAATTGTAACAAGACATGTTAACATCCAGAGTCTGCTGTTTGTTGTGTTTAAGAAGGAAACTAAACCCATCTCAGATATATTCATCTTCTGTGTCATTTAAGGTATTTTGACAAAGGTCTTTAAACAAAAAAAAATCATACTTTTTGCCTAAATGCATTTTTAACAAACAGTAACAACAACATGAAACAGAACAGAAACTAAACTACTGTATTAAAGCCAAATTAAGGCTACAACTATTGTCTACAGGTTTACCTAACCTGATGAGATAGTATTTGTATTTCAACAGTTCATAAATAAATAATGTTATATTGTTTGGAGAAAGTGCCAGTATGTACTGAATTTCTAAAATCTACTAATCCATTTTCATGTCCATAATTTTCATCTTTATATCTGCTATATGATTTCCATAACCCAATTCAGAGCCAGGAGGAAGTGACGTACCTGTATATTTAAAGCATCAGGCACAAGGCAAGAATACTGTAAATTGCCAGATCATTGCACACACAACACACAAGTGCCTATGTCTACAAGCACTCATCAGCCGAACAATAACTTGGGACTTTAGAAATACCCAAAGCCATTCATACAGTAATTAAGACATCACCCATTGAATACTCTTATTCAGCACATAGGGTCAGAAGGAACAGAAGGCCAAGATGACTTCATTTAGGAATTACCTTAAAAGGATACCAGTCCATCACAGGGTTCATTTATGTACACAACCTCACTCGCTCATACCCTGCCTAAATTAAATTTACTAGTTTCACTTAACTCACTCATACAATACTTGTGCCTAACCAAATTTAGACTTTCCTATTCATCTACCAGGAATCTATTTTTAATGCTTAGGACCAGGGATGTAGAGAGCTGGATAGGCAGAAGAACTAAATGGAACATTAGCCCATCAAAGAAAACACTCAAAAGCAAACCCACACCTGGACAACTTAAATGGCAGATCTTTGAAAATGAGAAGGAAAAACGAGTAGTGGGGTAGTTCTTCAGCCATGAATAAAACAAAGACACTTTAATAAAGAACAAAAACACCCAGTAAAGCCTCACACAAAGACAGCATACTGTAGTATAAAAATTTCACATAGAATGGATCTCAATCAAGATTCCAATATAGGAAAGAACAGACGGTGTTCACTGAGCCAACGTATCTCCTGATTTCTTTGGCAAATATTATTACTACTGTGATTACAGATTGATTGATGATTGTAGACTTTGTAGGCCATGATCAATGCTTACACCTGATTATTACCATAATCTCCAAAATACAAATAGTAACCTACTGGGTAAGTGTAAGTTGTTTTAAGTACAATAGTCTCATTCTGCCATGATCACTGAACTGTATAAAATCTTGTCTAGATTAGGTATAAATAAACAGATTAGGGTTAAATAACTAGGGCTAAATAAAGTTAAGAGGCTGTTTAAAAAATCTCACCATAAATGTCATTTTTCAAGGAGTACAAATGTGACGGACCAACTCTTTAAACAACTTGCAACTTGTGTGTAATACTTACTTTAAAAAGGCATCTCATAATAATAAATAAATTGCTCCAGTGACAAATTTTCTCCAGATATATTGTACACCATTAAAACACCTATTGTGTGGCAACAATAAAAATCCATTCCTTTTAGATTTCCCAGTTTCCACAGAAGACAAGACAGGTCCATAGTTACCATGGCAATACAGCTTGCACTATATTCCAAAACCAAAGCAAAAAAAGTTGGATAATAATGGCTTAGAAAATATGAGAAATATATTATATACCTTCTGATGAGTAGTTTCACTCATATCAAAAAGCTCAAGGATTGGCGGTGGATACATCTCATGAGTATTTGCTAACCTCTGTTCTGTAGTCTGGGCCATTTCTTGCATAAAAGTAGAAGGACTTAACTGGAATGAAAAGAGAGCAGAAAAGTAAATGGATCTGGAATTTTACCAAATACTAGATGGAGGCATATTATAATCTAAAATAAACACAAATGACTGGCATTAACTGTAAAGCATTCAAAAGGTGCACTAGCTTTACCAATACTTCTAAGACAACTTATTTAGCTATCAATTAGCTGTTACATTAATCCCCAGCAGATTATAAATGACAAGTGCAATGCATAATTCTTAACTTATTACCACAGCTAGTGCATCAGCCTGAGAAGTGCCTGTGAGATGGTGATGGGGATAGAACCTGCAACCTTACTATTAGTATTTCTTAACAAACCCGGGAAGGCTTCTGGGGCCACGCCATGTCTTCTGGGAAGCACTTTCAGGCCATAATGAAAGAAGGGAGGTCCTCTCCCAATAGCAGTCCCTATAGGAATGAAGAGACCCCGACAGGACTGCACTCCAGATTCCATACCCCAAGTACCACTGTGGGTGTCCCGACTAGCCACCTAGCACATGGAGGATGGAACCATTCCCAAGTTCTGGCTTCCCTTGGTCCATCCATTATTTTATACTGGCTAGGCACAAAGTTATCTTTTCATCCAGTTGGCCAATTCATCTGTTGTTCTTCTTGGGTCTTCCTTCCTAGTAACAAACCATGCTCTTCCCTGGCTGGGAAGCCCGTTCTTATCCCACACTGTCTGTCTGTCTATCTGTCTATTAAAAGTGAAGCATTTTAACCATATTATTAAAGTGAGAAGAAAATGAAATAACATATTATTAAAATGTAAAATGGATATGTTAAAGAGGTATGAATTCCTACAGCTAATTTTCATTTTATGCTAAGCAGATACCTTGGATTATACAACTGCAGATGGACCGATTAGACTGGGCTCATTAGGAGAGATTCAGTGAAGATGCCATACTCTAATGCTCTAGTATCATTTATTCTACTAACAAATTAAATTTGTAACTTTATCAAAACAGAACAGTACTGTCACCTGAAATATTGTATAAAAATTAATTGTACATACAGTGACGCTGTTTTTGTATCATAAGTTGCTTTCATATTGGTCCATCCCTTCTTTCTCACTGAAAGTCTAACGTAATTTAGGTTCCTAAAGAGACAGTATTATTCTGTACGGTGATGCAATGGAGTAAGGAACAATTTTGTTTGATTAATAATAATTAAAGTTATTTATTGGCACATCCTATCACTGAAAGTTAGTAATACTGCAATTTTTATAAATTCACTTTTTTAAATTATTTTATTTTTGAATTTAGAATGGAAATACATATACTGCATAAACTCAATTTTATTTCATAGATTTTTATGTATTACCATAGTATGTAAAGTGATCTAAAACTGTGTCAAGGAATCCTGACCCTACCCAGGTGAACAAGTCAAGATCACTTCTTTCAGCATCACCCCGTCCAGGACTATAAAAGAAGTATAGAAAGTATAGCAGTTTGCTTTTTGATTTGTTTTGAGAAAGAACTCTGTCTGTAAAGTTACTTCAGATAGAAGACTTTACTGGGAAAACATTTGTGGATTCCTATCCATAATACTAACCTTTTAAACTATTGGTTGGGCCATAATTGCTTTTCAATACATGCAATCAGTATGGCTAGGTATTTCTATTACCGCTGGCTTATTTGTTTTAAAAAAGGATTTAAGTCTGAACTTGTCTTTTGTTATGCCTTGCTGAATTTCCTGTGTGATCACTTTATATATTGTTATTCACGTGACAGTATATATGGGAATATCCCGCTGGTGTTGCGTCAAAGGAAACTGATGCCGGGTTAGTGGCTGTGTTACATCCTCAATCATCCCCTGTATTTGCTTAAACCAACACCCATGAGGCACACGAGAGACTGAGTGACAATACTGTATATATAGTGATTGCTCAGGAGTCTCAGCACGGTAAAACAAAAGACAGGTTCAGCCTTTAATCTACTATATAACAAAACACCACTGTCTGTGTGTGAGGATGTGAGTCCAGTCCCGTCAAGCAATATGATTGGACAGGGTGGCTTTGGTGTTTCAGTGGTAGGTATGATGGCATGATGCTTTAGTGGTGTGAAGTTCAATTCCTGACTGTAACACTTTTTTATTTTAACAAAAAAGGAGCTGAGACATATGATGATACCAAGGAAAGGAGCAGGAGGAATGCTGAGGGAACACGTGGGGCAAGACATATCAAATATTTTTAAATCTGTTCTATTATTTGTCTTTGACAGTAAGCATAGCCGGTCCCTGTATAAAACAATTACACCAAAAATAATATAAATACCCAGCCACACTGGTTAAATGCATTGAAAAAACAAATACACATTATAAATTATATTTACACTAGGTGGGTAAGGCCATGCTGCAAAAAGCCTGGGTCCTAGAAACTATTAAAATTGTCAGAAAAACAATTTGAGATGTCAGGTAATTGAAAAGAACTACTCTGGGCATCTCTCTCTCTCCTACAAGGATTCGTTTTGCCAACGTGCTCGCATTGCTTATGTATTAGTGTCTAAGCGACTTTGTCTTTCTTCAGAGGATTCGTTTGCCAACATGATTGCCTCACTTGTGTATTAGTGGCGGGGGGAAAAGTAAAAGGGATACCGTTTTGCCGATTTGTTCGCCTCGCTTCTGTATTAGTGGCTAAGTGAGTGACTTTCTTTGGAGGTGTCGGTTTGCTGACGTGCTGGCCTCACTTGCATATCCTCAGAGAAGAAGCCCTTATCCCAACTCCACCTCTCACTTCCGGGCTGGACAGAGACACACACTACCAAGAAACAACTCACTTATTAGGATCTAGGAAGTCACGTCTATCTATCACCACCACAGCTCCCTTACACTTGCAAGTTACTAATGAATTAGGTTTGAATATGCCTGGTTATCAGAAAACTGAGCACAGCACAATATTTTTAAACTAACTTGCTTGATGTAAAACCTTTAACTTGCAAAGAACGTTTGCATCAGCAACCAATATTTCCTTAAAAGACAATGATAATACACAAATTAATAAATTAATTAGAAATAAAGTTGGAAGACAAAACAAAAAATGTGACAGATTATAAAATAACCCTCAATATGAAAACTACATTTTAAGCTTATCTAAACCTGAAATCTGAGTGGTCTACAATTTATTAAAATGGTTGCTAGTGTGACCATTCCGCCAACTAAATCTAAGGGAACACAGGAGTGGACTTAAATCAAAGGGGGATACAGTAGAGGTTTACAGAGGAGGTTAGGGAGGACACATGTTCATCTGTTTCCTCAACAGTTCAAAAGTCACTAATCCAGTGGAGGAACAGCCAACTCCTGGCCTTCTGTTGCTCACCCAACATCCACAACTATAAAAGGCTCCTTTGCCTCAACTCATTTGTCTACTGATCGATGGATGCTGGAATTATGTGCTTACATCAAAGTCTGATAGTTCTAGCACACTTATCTCAGCTTCACTCCTAGTCAGCAATAAACAGAGTTTGTCCCAACAGGGACAGCAACAGTTTGTCATCTCTATGTATTTTCTTTTTGTACCACATTCAATGCTGTTTATGATTTACAAGCCTTCACTGATAACAAAACAGATATTTTTGAAATCAAAATAAAAAGTGTAAAGATGCTTTGACAGTACCTATAATTAATCAGTTACAGCTCTACTACCTTGAAAGTTCATCTTCAAAGCCAGATCAATAAATGTAAATCTGAAAACTCAAAAGCTCCCTAAATCAACAAACATCTATGATTTAGGCTTTGTGATGAGATGAATTTCTTTGCTCTGGTGGGCATCAATCAATCTGAATAACTAACAAGGAAAGAAAATGTTTGGAATGAGGGCTTGATTTTTCCTTCTTGATTCATAAAGTAATAAAAATAGATGAAGCATAAATTAATATTAATATTTACTTATTAAAGAGATATGCACTAGCTATTAATTTGAATTCAATTGCTTTCATGGAAAGGTGGCCTTTCAAAAGCTGTTAGCTGAAAACCAATTATGGAGCAACAATCCGCCATAAAAATATTTGTTTTCTGACATCTCTGAAATAAATGATTTTATGCACAAAACTCTAGGTCATTAAAAAAAGTATTGCTTTTGTTACTTTGAGTGTTCTAAGGACAATACTCAGTGCCAACACGTTACTTTGTAATTTGCTTATCATTTTTCTGACTGGCACCAAATCCAAGGTTCATGCCTACCTTGTACCCAAAGCTGCTGTGTTACACACAGGTTCCCCATGACACTGAGATGGATAAAATGGTTAGAAATTAGATGGATGGGTTGCAGGATGGATGGATCAATAAAAAGATAATGTTTCTGACCAGTTAAGAAAAATGTATCAACTTTCATATATGAAAAAGACAAATTTGCTTCAATGTTTTAAATAAATGGCTTACATTTTAATTATTCTATGAATAGCATCACATCAATTTTTCAATTTCATTCTTCCATCACATCATTTATATGATAATAATCTGTGCAGAACATGCTCTTTCTTCATAAAATAACATTTCTCTCAATATCAAATCTTACTAAAGACAAGAATACAGCAAAGAAGCAAGCATATATTGACACTAGAGGTAACTAAGGAAACTGCAGTTCAAGCTGATTAGTAGGCTGGAGACAAATAATACAGTTAAGAGAATACTGCAGCTCATGGGGTGAAGTCATTGGTGGAGACCACTTGGAGGTCTGTGCTTGGACCATTACTCTATAAAACAAAACATTACGCAACATTCTCAGACCTACTTAACTCAATTTTAAGGTCACAGAGAGCCAGGACCTATCTTAGGCAGCAGGGCTATCTTAACAGCGTCATAAGCCCCAATAAGGGGCAGAGTGGTGGCTCTGAGGCTAAGGATCTGCAATGGTATGCCAAAGGTTGCTGGTTCGAATCCCTGTCACTGCCAAAAGAGATTCTACTCTGCTGGGCCCTTGAGCAAGGCCCTTAACCTTCAATTGCTCCAGGGGCACTGTAAAATGGCTGACCCTGCGCTCTGACCCCAAGGGGTATGCGAAAAACCAAATTATTTGCTTCGGGATTAATAAAGTAAAATAAATAAATAGAGCAGTGCCCCTGTTTTAATAGCAAAACAGAAACATACATAGGCATCAGAAACATTGTGGGCCCCAATGCCCGGGGCCCCGGCCAGTACCCATTGCACAGAAGCAGTGAAAACGTAAGTGAGACTGCAAAAATGATTGATAATAAATCCAAATAGATTATATTAATAACACAATTAAAATATAATATAATTATTAAATACTCAAACTCTGTAATGCACTTGTGAGACCATATCTGAAGTACTAGCTGAATTTTTGGTCAAAATGCTACATAAAGGATATTTTTGGTATTTAGTGCACTATATTAATTCCCAAGGTGAAACTGTTTTATCGTATGACCACTGGGTGTCAGAACGCAAGGTCAGCCATTGTACAGCATCCCTGGAGCAATTTTCAGGATAAGAGCCTTGCTCAAGTGCCCATTGGAGTAGGATCCCTTCTGGCAGTAACAGGATTTGAACCGGCAACCTTCCAGATATCAGCACTGGTCCTTAGCCTCAGAGCCACCAGAAGAATTAATTAGTACATTCTTAGTCTAAAGTAGAAATTGAACTAAAAAACAAAAAAAAAAACTTCAAAATTCTCAAAGGCATCAAAAAATTCTTTCCAACAGAGCTCTTTCAACTAAATTGTAAATCATGCACTCATGAAAAATGGAGAAAATTAAGTAGAAGTAGCATTTGAGATGTAAATCAGAGAACTTTTTCTTCATACAAAAGGGCCAAGGGAACCTTAAACAAACTGGAAAGACTCATTATATTTAAAAAATGATAAAATATTGGAAACGCATAGCTATTAGCTAACCAGATAAGTTTGACTGACTAAATGATCTCCTATTACTCACTCAAAAAATATATTTTGTTCTTAAGCACAATGATCCATCCACCAGTAACTGATGCACCTACAGTAATAAGTAATGTCAGTGATGAAGCAAATGACCACTTTGCTTGAGAAATCAATTAAGAGAAAAATAGGATTTCAAAATGGGTAACTGTGGTAATGTGTTGAAGAACAAAAAGGGGCTAAGGATTTAATGCACACAGATGGACTGCCTGAGTGTGCAACAACCAGACACACACACAATATGTAGCCTTGGTGGGGCAGAGAAGGAGCCACACCAGAAAACAAACCACAGAGGGAGGGATTTCCAAGAAGAGACAAGGGCAGGATAACAAACGTTTAATGAAGTCTTGAACATACTAGTACACCTTACACATATCAGCAGAGAGGCGAAAGAGCACAAGAAAGCAGTTATTCGCCTAGATTTGACCAACATTTATCACTCTATTCCACATCAATTAATTAATATCACACTGGAGAAGTATTACATGCCTAGTAAAATACACAGTCTCCTGAAAGACTACCTTGATGCATTTAAGGTAAGGTTTATTCCGGCCATTTATACAAGAGTGGTGGAAAGCAAAGTTAGAGATTATGACAAGCTGTGCAAACTCTGCCATCATTTTTCTCCATAGTGACTCACCTCCTCTTGACATCAGCTGAGGGACCTACTGGAGGGCCAGTGATGAGAGAAAAAGTCAAGCAACCACCAATGCAATATTTTATTAATGACATGACCGCAGTGAGAAACAGAAGACAAGTGAATACTGGAAGAGAGTAAGAGGCATTTTTTGTAGATGAGGATGACTTTCAAGCCAAGCAAGTCTAGGGTCTTGGTTCTAAAGAAAGAGAGTTTGGATAATAGCATTTGGCTTAGAGCTGAAAATACCAACTCTGTTAGGAAAAAACACTAAAAAACCAAGGGAAGTGGTTTGACAACACCCTTATGGACACAACTGAAGAAGGTAGCAGAAAAGAGGTAGAAGAGTGGTTCAAATGAGTGGACAAAAACAGCATGCAAGCAAAATATACACCCTGGTGTTACCAGTATGGGTCTTGACAAGGCTCTTCTGTCCCCTACTGTATATCCAGCTCAACACTTGAGGCTATGTAAAGGAAAATCAGAGAGCACCTAGAAAGATGGTTAGAAGGCATCAACAAGCTTAATAGTATTAATTAGATAGCTCAAATTAAAAACTGCAGCTTCCTTTCATAGGCCTGCTTGAAGAGTACAAGGTAACTAAAGCAATGTATGAAGTCTTGCTGCATAACTGAAAGGAAAACAGCTGGGATAGAAGTATGGCTAAGAGGAAACAGTCAGCTGCAGAAACAGACAAAGAATAGACCAGATTAAACCACAAGCATATTGTTGATGCTGTAGGAAGAGAGTGCATTGGCACTGGCTGTATTCTATGTTTAAAACAGGGAAAAAACAGACCATGACAGGTGGCAAAAGCAAAGATGTGGTATGTGGGAGAGAAGCTTTGTAGCAAAAGTGGAGAGAACAAAAGAGGAAAGAAAGTGGACATGGTGGGAAGGAGCTGAACAAATTAAGTTGACATGGGTAGACGTGATTAATGGAATGTAGAAGATTAAGGTACCTGCTGCACAGAGTCTACGACATTCTCCCAAGCCCCACAAACTTTGTCATCTAGGGACTGAAGGAAGACCTGATGTACACACTCTGCTGCAGGCCAGACAACTTGGAGCATATCTTGTCATTATATTAGATAGGACTGGTAGAGGGGAGGTGTCTCTGGTGGCAAGACAAAGTGTTGGCATTGTTGGGGGCCTTCTGAAGGAAATAATATGGAAACAGTGGAAAAGACCAAGGCATATCAATTGGATTAGGACTATAAAGAAGACCAATAACATCAGTGAGAGTGATCTACTAGGGATTGCCATAGACTAGGATGTGAAAGTAGATATCCGGGGGCAACTCACCTTTACTATGGCACATAACCAATACAACATTAGGCAATGTTTGTTAATCTTGTCTAAAGCAACTAGGACTATCATTATACTGGAGTTGATGTTCGACTGGAAAGTGTATAAACAGGAGCCATTAAAAAAGAAATCTCTGTAAATATCAGTCACTGGCTAATAAGTGTATTGAGAAAGGATTTAAGGCAAAGTGCCTGCCATTGGAGGTTGCAGTTTTGGTTTCACAAGGGAAATCACTGTGGAAGACACAAAACCCTGGACATTGTAAGGCATCAGAGTGAGAAGATCTGTAGCACAAGAGCACAAGAGATGGAGAGACTGTCACAATGGCTATGGCTTGAGAGATGGGAGCACTGAATTAGACACATGCCTCAGACAAGGTCTGACCAATCCAATCAACACATCCTTCAAAAGATGATTTGAAAGCGCCAAAACATCTAATGTAGGATGGAATTACCTGAAGGTGAGCCATGAAACAACTATATAATCTAATGGGATGTAAGCAAAAACAAACAAAACCACAAAATGCAGACGTAACTAAAGCAGAAAACTACTTGTCTGGGCACACAATATACATCCTGATGTAAAACACAACGTAAAGTTTTAACATTTGTGACCTGATGCTTAGACGTTTTTAGGCAGAGCAAGAGATGTACAGAATGTGTCCATCTAGACAATAAAAATGAACAAGCAATAATCCAAAAAATAAAATGTATTTTTTTATCAAGTAACATAAACGTAAATGGTTGGATCTAATATTATTTTCATGTATTAAAACACAAATCAAATAAAAATACAAAAATTACAATAATTTGTAATATCAATATTTTACATACAGTATATAATTTACGTATGCTGTATATACATACAGTATACATAGTGCTTATAGATGCATTTGCAGATGTATTTGCACAGACCTTTATTTTCCTTCCATCCCGCTTAACCAGTTTTGGATTTCGGGGGGCCAGCACTTTAGATCTGGATTTATCTGTCGTTTTAAAAGATAAGTGCTGTAGACTCCTAGGAGATTCTTGAGCCTTGTCAGTAGGCATCTTCAACACAGTTTTAGTAGGACCTCATCTAAGAAACAGGAATTTGTTGTTACAATTCTTTATTTCCTAATAGCTGTAAATATTATTTAGAATGGCAGGTTTTAAGTTGCTGAAATAGTAATAGTTCAATTATCATAAAACTAAAATAGAATATTCTAAGACAATACTCTGTAAATCTGATCAATTCATATAAATGAATGTACAGTAATTGCATTTTATCTTATATTTATTAAACTGGCCCTTTTTGACAACTGTTTTTGTTGGTTACAGTTTGGCAGGTAGAGACAAAGTAAAATTGTAACTCAAAACATACTTAGGTGGAGAACATAACATTCACAAACAAAAGTTAACCTTTTACTCCATTATGCTAATTTTATTACTTTTAATACGGGTCACTTAAAAATCCAGATTTGTCAACGCATTGTTGCAAATCAATGTTACACATTCTACATTTTAAACATACTGATCAGTGAGTGAAAGCTACAAAGCCGAGATTATTCCATTGTTTAACGCTGACAAAAAAAATTGGGATTTTTTTCCCTTTCTTCAGTGTCATTGATTATGAACAAAGAAAAAATTTTGCTCAAATTACATCGATATTCATAAAAACGTTTTCAACTGCATTTGCTATAACTTTTGTATAACTACATGTCGCGATCGTTTCTGTAGTTAACAGGTATATTGAAAAAAAAACAGAAAAAGAAGTGAGTGCGTAATTAAAGAAAATAAGATTTTTTTTCAATATTAGAATTTATATTTATCCTTACATATTTAGTTCGCAGTTGTGCCCTGAAGTGATTTAACTAAATAGTACTCAAAAACGTAGTGGAGTCCACGTTTAAGTTTTTAGAATGCAGCACATACTTCAAAAGAAATACATAAAAGTATCTGAAATTGAAACGAAAATGTGTATTGTAATTAACTAAATACTACATTTGCATCATACTTACAAACATCGAAAATCGGCTCTACAGTAGCCCCTTCGGTGTGCACGCGCGTCCCTACGGTAAGGAGAACTGTTTTTCCGGTTACCATGACAGCGCGCCCGCTGTTAAAAACTCGCCAATTGATTGGCTAGCCCTACAGTATTCTTCAATTGGATTCGTTGTGGTTGTCAGGGGGACCCACATCAACAGTATTAGAAGTACGGGGCGGTGTTAGAAGTTGAAAAATCAGTGGAGTCTGTCTGTGGCTGTAACTCTGTATGTATACTAAGAGCTCTTTAGTAGTAATTTGTGCTGATTTATTTGAAGCGGTGGTCAGTCGACGCATTAGTTATCTCTCCGGCTTTAAGGATAAAATCTTTCAGTGTACTGTACAGTTCTCGTTGCACAATTCTGTACTCATGTAGCTTCCAAAAAGCATGTAGCTAAAGTCGTGCTTGGACTGAAAGCTTACTTTCGCTATGAATTTAACGCAAATGCTATGCAGTGAAGTAAGACGTCAAAAAGTAATATTTTTAATTGTTCTCTTCTTTGTATTTTTGAAACAGCAATTGTTTAAATATGTTGCCGTAATGAATTGTTTCTAATTCACGCAAGGGGAAACTGAAAAAAGACAGTGTCTGGCTTTCATTCTCGCACTCTTTTACAAGGTGAAAAATTCCATAAAAATCATAAGATTTCGATCTTACAGCTGCGCAGTGTTGACATTCGGATCCAGCGCCATGGGTTCGAATGATGAATCCGGTTCATTGTCTTCGAAGAGTTTGTAATCTTTCATGTGTACGTAGGGTTTGCTTTAGTTACCCTGGTTTCCCTCTCACCCCCGAAAGACGTGTCAGTCTGAGTGGCTGTGCGTGTGTCCTGCAGACAACTGTCGCAGGGCCCAGGTTATTTCCTCCTAGCGACAATTTGACACTTACTGCCAAACCAAGGATAGATAGATAGATAGATAGATAGATAGATAGATAGATAGATAGATAGATAGATAGATAGATAGATAGCATCAGGAAGGTTTCCTTTGTTGACAAGTGTGGAAGCCTGCTAGAAGGCAGTTTACTCCTATGTTTTCTGTACTCTGGAAAAGTAAGTTCGAACAGGTCAATGAGAGGCATGGATGCATGGTCATGTGTCAAAAGAGAGACAGAGAGATGCAAAGAAGGGAACATCTGAGATAGCAACACTAACTGACCTCTAGAAACAATGTATATTTTGAAAAGAATATAACCACCCATCTAACAGAGCACACCATGATGGCCTAACTTGGTGACTCTGCCTTTTAATTTCAGCTTAAAGATCTGGTGTGCCAATCTTTGTGGTAGAGGCATGGAGAAAGTATAAAGTTGCCCCAAAAGTTATTTCAGGTCTTGATAAAAAGTAATAACAGGAATGAGTTAAAGCCTTTTCTTGGCCAGAGGCTAATTGAGTCTGTATTCAGGAGGAGAACTGGTGAGGAAGGCTTGAAAGGGAGACAGAGAGAGACGATAGGTTGAGACGGTAAGGCGTTTTAGTGATACTGTAGTCAGCAAATGAGTACACCAAACCACCAGATCAGCTGTGGTTGGGATTACTTTCATTGCCAGCAGAGGCACTGGACTAGACCTGTTTCCATTGTCATTTACTCCTATACCCTGTGGAGTACTTAAAGCTCACAGTCCCCAGTGTAACATCTAAGCCACCTGCTTTGTACAGTATACTAAACTGTTCCAATTGTTAATGTTTTATGTCATTTGATGCCAACTGCCAAGCTAGCAAAAATCACTTCAGTCTCTTGCCAATCATCCAAGACCAAAATATCTCATAGGTACCCTCAGGAAAAACCACTTCTGGGGAATCCACTATAACTGCAGATTGCAATGTCCACTAGTGATGGTCTCCTTTCTAAATTGGTAGGACGAAATTTAATCTTTTGCTAGTTAAAGTTTTATTTTTCTCCCAACCCATAACCTTTTCCTAGCCTTGTGTTAGCCAACTTAGTGCCATTTTTTTTATTTTTTTTTCTCCAGCCTTTGGAGTTTTTTTTTTTGTTTTTTCTGTCCACCCTGGCCATCGGACCTTACTCTTATTCTATGTTAATTAATGTTGACTTATGTTTATCTTTTATTGTGTCTTCTATTTCTCTATTCATTTTGTAAAGCACTTTGAGCTACATTTTTTTGTATGAATATGTGCTATATAAATAAATGTTGATTGATTGATTGATTTCTGCTACTAAATTCCTTCGTTATGTGCATAAGCTACCCTCCTTCTTCATCAGAAGAAACGTCAAATATAACATCGACACACTTCAGTTTAGGCAACACACATTTTAAACTGTTGCCAAGGAACATCTGTGGTAGCCAGTGCATTAAAAGAAGAGAAATGTATATATCTCAGTATGAGCTGTACAATATAACATAATGGCACGCATATAAAACCCACATAACAAACAAAAAATGCTCAGAATAATCCTTCAATCTCTAAAGGAAAAGTCCCACCACATTACATTAATGCTAAGAACAAATATCATCTAAAACCCATGCCTGATATACTTGCTACAATATAGACTATATGACCAAGTATTTTGGGAAACCTGATAATCACACCTACAGTATATGAATTTGTTGGACATCCCATTGGAAAATAAAAAACATGGCCATGAATATGCAGCCTGCCCCCAATTTGCAGCTATAAGAGCCTCCACTCCTGTGAGGAGGCTTTCCATGAGATTTTGGAGTGTAGGTGTCTGTGGGAATTTGTGTCCATTCAGCCAAAAGAGCATTTGTGAAGTAATTTACTGTAATTAGATTAGAAGATCTGGCCCATAATTGGTGTTCCAGTTCATCCCAAAGGTGTTTCGATAGGTTTGAAGTCGGCCTTTGAACAGGCCACTCGAGTTCTTCCATGTCTTTATGGACCTGCATTTGTGCATAGGCGCACAGCTGTGCTGGAACAGAAAAGGGCCTTCCCTAAATTTCCACAAAGTTGGAAGTGCACAATTGTCTAAAATATCTTTGTATGTTGTACAGTAGCATTAACAGTACCCTTCAGTTGAACCAAGAGGCCTAGCCTAAACCATGAAGATGAGCCCTGGAAAGTTGCATCTTCCTGGCATCTGTCAAACCTAGATTGGTTCTTCACTCAAAATAATATATTTGCACTGCTCCAGAGTCCAATGCTGGTGTGCTGTACACCTCTCAGGGATACTTATAATTGTGCATTGTGATCTTAGGCTTGTGTGCAGCTGCTCAGCCATGGATACCTATTTCATTAGGCTTCAACCCACTGTTTGTGTGCTGATGTCGCTTTCGGTGACAGTTTGGAAAACTTAGGATTGCACACAGTGCTTCAGGTATAAACATATAAATGTGGTGCTCTGTTTCTGTCTGCTTCTTGTTCCTTGTTGTGATGCCCTTTCAATATAACAATTCAATTCAATATTAATCAAGCAGGTGTCCATCTTGGAATATCGTGCATGCTGTTGTAGAGATATTGTGATGAAGTTTACTTTAGTGAAGTAGCAATTGCAGTACTGAAAGCTTTCATTAGACGGGCAGTCTATTAAAACCAGGACATTTTGATATCCTTCAGTTATATATCGGTATACACGTATTGAACCCTACAGTAAATTACAGTGCCAATGAAACAGTCACGCCATCGGGTACATCATTCATATCTAGATAATGCGTTGTTTCCTTGCTTAGGAAGTTAGGAAGATCATTTAAACTGCAGTGTTTTTCAACCCTTTTCACAAGTAGACTGCTTTTACTTAAAAAAATCTCTTCATGGACTGGGATGTTCTCCGTGGAGTTTCGAACAGCTCCGTTGGTCTCCTGTGGGGCTTAATCATTTAATAAATGATAGAAAAGCGGGTTGCTTTCAGGTCTACTAGCAGTGGAGCTCCAGAGACACGGACGATAATTCATATAGCCTACGCTTTGCGGACCAGTAGTAGGCAATAATGGTTAATATACTTTCCATGCCTAAATTTTCGCGGACCGGCACAAAATTTCTAGGGACCGGTGTCGATCTATGTTGAAAAACTGACTGAAAACATTGGGAGCAATGAAATCGGAGTCACGATCATCCCAAATCCAACAGCGTCTTCAGTTAAAATGGATGAGCTAGAATGTCTAACAATAAAACTAGAATGTCTATACACTCGCTGCTGTGATTTCTTACAGTACCTTACACTGTTAGTAGGCCTACGTCAACGAATTTTATTTGATTGGAAGAATCCTAATGCATGCACTAGTACTTAATGGGAAAATAAACTCATCATCTAAAATTTGTTTAAAAAACATTTTTTATCGCTTTATTGCATGTACAGTATAGAGCTTCTAAAGAATCTAGCAAGAATTAATTTAATGTTATTCTGAAATAAGTCTGATTTACTCCAACCATAGTTTCCAACACCGTCGAGCTGCACCAGATGCTTTGAAGTGTTGAACACATTCAGAGAAGAGAACCGAGCTGCAGCTGGGTATTTCTCGGTGTATGCTCGCCTCGTCCTGAACTACTGTCCATTCAAGATCGGGTAAATTTACGTCGCCAGAACCTAATGTTTATTAAAATAAGAGTTACAATCAGATCCCCGGAGAAGGATCCGGTTGTTAAGATTCTGTTGCACGCACCAATACTCATTTGTACGGGGCAAATTTATTAACGCCAAACTCCGCTATGTATTTAACGTCTATTAGAAAATCTGAGTTTCCAAAGAAAGCCCAGCTAGGCGTAGGGAAATCACGCAATTTTCCCAAAGACAACGACACTGTCGGGATTAAACGAGCGCCTACACTCCATCCTAGGAGTTGAGAAAACCTGCATAGAACTCGGGGCATTATTTCCTGGCTAAACATGAGCAATATCGCAGATTTTAAGGTAACAGAAAATCAGAACAAGTAGCCTCGTCAATGGCTTGGTGTGTAAATTATCATAAAACAATACTAATGTAAAACTATAAGGTACGGAATTATAACATAAAGTCGCCTACACGACCCTTAATTGAATTAAAAGAGAGTTGCTAATATATTATGTTCTAATAGTGACAAAACCAATTAAACATTGAATTCGCGATTTTAAAGCAATAGATATGTACAGCGAAACTTAACTGTAGTTTTTGTTTACAGATCTGATTTTTATTTGCTTTCTAGTTTTGAACAGGTAGTTTTAAAGCTGTCTTTTCGTTAACTACCAAAGTGAACTACTGTAATTGATCCGACATCTGAATTAATTCACAAAGCGATCGTCGCGGATGGATGACATCACACACGTCATTGTTAAGTGCTGTCTGGTGGTGTTTTGGCTCGGAGGTATGCTACATATTTCGAAGTGAGAGTGCGGTTACTGGGAAAGGTAATAATATTTGACTTATTTCCGTTTACATATAAGATAGTAGTTTATAACCGCCATATAAATAACCAGATGCTGTTTTTGTTTACTTTTCTCTTTTAAGATCGGCCCAGTTTGCTAAGCGAACTTTCTGCGAAGATTCCTGCAGCTTTTCGGTAGTTATTGCAAGAGAAGTGTTTGAAGTCAGATGCAGTCTAACATTCTAAATTTAGAGTTTTGTTTGTTAACCACGCTGTCATTTTTTTAAACGTATGTTTGGTTAGTATTCGTTGATTAAATGTATCGTAAAAATACTCTTGTGAAAAAAGTAATTGCTCCGCGTTCGGTACATCCTTTTTTTAATGAGTTTTTATTGTGTGTGTGTGTGTGTGTGTGTGTGTGTGTGTGTGTGTATGTATGTGCGCGTGCGTCCCGACGGACTGGTGGTCCAGTTCAGGGCTGGTTGTTATTTTGTGCCAACTGTTGACAGCAGAGGCGGTGACCCCCCTACATATTTAAATTGTATTAAGCAGGTTTGATAGCGTCCAGACACTCTTTACTAGTATTTCATTAATTGGATTTTATCATGGATGGACAAAGTTAATAAATGTTTATGTATATTTTGTTCGCTCTACAGTATAGGCTTCTTTTATCTCTCATAGACAAGAATAGAACACAGCATTTTGTAACTTATTTGAAGTTATAAATGTACAGCAATGCCTTCTCATAAAGTAAACGAACTGTAGTATTTAAGTCAAATATTTGATCAGAATTCCCCAGACACCTAAATAAAAATATCTAAACATTTTAAGGTACACATTTACTTGGTAGATGGAGGAAAATATGTTTTACAGAAATAAGAGTATGTAGCCATTCATCTTTAACATCCACTTTTATTCCTTTGTGATTTTCAGGGTCCAATCTCCCCAAAACTGCACGAAAGACGTATATTCGTTTGCTTAATCCATTGCCGAGCTTAAATTGTATATAAACTAGAACTGAGTTGGTACGTAGTACATTAAAAATCCAATCCAAGCCCATCATCGTGTTGTAATGCCAGTGTAATTCCATTTTGAGACTTTTTTTTCCATTTTTCACAAAACTGATGCAGGTTTCCTTTTATTCAGATGTGTTATATATATATATATATATATATATATATATATATATATAATATACACACACACATTTGTGACTGTTATTGAAAATCAAACCCAGACCTATTGAAATAATTACTCTCCTGTATGTGTCCTTTTAGAATGTTGAAGGATTTTGTTAAAGTTGGAACAGTTTAGTGAAGCAGCAGCAGAACTTAACCACACTGCTGCCATGTTGCCCAACATATATACAAAATGTATTATTCTTTCCTTGTTTTTTTTGTCTTCTGACCTTACAGAAAGGTGGAATGTGCATAGTTGCTGAAATATGCCCCAAACCAAAGTAGAGGTGGAATCAGTTTCCAGACCTGCTTTCTACCATGAGCTGGAGTCTTCCCTGACGCCATTAGGCACAGGAAGATAATCCGTTCTGATGAGATGCCAAGTCATCATAAGCCACCATTCCTTACACTAGGATACTTTTGTGTTATTCTGAATGTTGGACAGACACATAAGCAATAATTTTCTTTTTATGTGACAGTACCACTACTTTAGAGTAATGCAGGCAGATGTTTGAGACTGAGGAGCCCAGATGCACATCACTCTACTACTAAAGTTGTTGTTGCTTTTTTCATAGTTTAAGTTTGTTATCCAAAACCGCATATCTTTAAACACTGACATTTTGTGGATCTGGGCTATTGTACTTGTGTTCAGACATGTAAACTCTACAGTTTATTTGCTAGAACAGATATGAATCAGGAATAAAAGTCCAGCAACCGTGATTTCACCAGACATAACCTGAGTGCAGAAATCGTTTCCTGATACATGTCAAAGTCAATGACATCAGTAACATTTTACAGAATTGCGCAGTATCCATATTTAGAACTTTGACTACTCCTATGAAAATTAAGAGCATACTACCCACACCACTAGAGGTGTTAAAGGTCAGTTGCATCCTTTCATGTCATATGTAACTTGCTTAGTTAGACCTCTAACAGCAGCCGCAAGGAAATTCTTGTGTAAAATTTGAGCATTACTGTTGGCAGGCTTTTCTGGGTAATCATTTTTAACTTTGTAATTTATTTGTTAGTAAGTGGAGTACCATTTTTAATTTCATTTTATGCATACAGGAGTATTATTTGGGTTTATATTCTGTAGAGAAAAAGCCCAGTATGTAATTGTGAGAACAAAAATGTGTTCCGGTACTGTGTGTGTTAGGTCAGGTTTTACTCTTGACAATTTTTTGTTTCTTTTATTTTTTAAATTTGATCAGTAAAGGTTTGCTGGTATACCTTTAAGTAAAGTGCTTACTCTATCATAAAGCTGTCAAGGCACATCTCTGGTGGAGTACCACCATTTACGCAATAATGTTAATTTAATTTCATCAAATAAGTGTTAATTTAGTGTAGTGTATATTGCTTTCTTAAATAATCAAAAGTTTGTTTCTAGAAGAAAAAACTGTCCTGTTCTGTCTTCTGGGTCCTCCTGGAATTGCATATCCGATATGCAGTTACAAACCAGTCATAAAAGAGTGAAGGTGCAACCATGTATGTTTTGTCTTTTAATTCAGGTTTTCATATTAGCTTATGAAAAGTATTGCATATGGAAAGTGCGTGATGCAATTGGACATTTTTGCCTGTATAATAAAACCAGTGGATTTGTGTCTGTTTTGCTTATTTGATTTATTTGCCCTTATTATTCATAACTTGTAGAAACACCTGACCTGTCGTCTTTGCAAAAAATTTCCATTGCATTCATCTATTCAATTCTTTATTGTCATGTGTACAAGTGCCATGTACAATCAAATGCTTGCTTGCATGTGCCCCCACAGACAGTGAACATAGACAAAAAACACACAATAAATAAATTAATATAAATAAATAAATAAAAACAGAATCCTAGGAATAAATCGAGACAGTGGCAGAAGTACATGTGCAGGTAGCAGTGGAAGTGACACAAGGTTACCGATTGTTTGAGTCTGATTGCAGTTGGGTAGAAACTGTTCCTGAACCTGGAGGTGCACGTCTGAATGGACTTTAGTCGCTTCCCAGATGGGAGGAGGATGAAAAGGGACAGTGCAGGGTGGCTGGGGTCCCGCCTGATATGGTTCACTTTTCTGAGACAGTGTGTAGTGTGGATCTCATGGAGCTGTGTGCCTGTGATCTGCTGTGCTGTATGCACCACACGCTGCATCTACAGTGGTATCGATAAAAAGAAATATTGGTATTAAGACTTTTTTTTGTCATACTCCTGTTTATTTGTAAACTGTATTGTTTCTCCATTTGGGCACAAAATTATCTGAATTATTTTTGTTTCTTAGTTGGAGGTAATCCCAAAACAATTTTTCCATGTGAACAGCAAAATCTGTCAATATGGCCTTGCACGCCTTTCCCATGTGTCTATCGCCTAGCTTTCTGTTCATTTCAAATCTTAACTCAATTGAGAAGTGAAAGGTTTTAAACTTGAATAAGCATCTGTTGATATGATAATTATCGCAAAAATAAGTACTCTGTGTTGAGTGGCTTTTCCAGATGTCCCCTAACACCTCAATAATTGTATTCTTGGATCATGGAGATTTTCAATTATTAATCATGTGTTATTTCAACGTAGAGGGTTTTTTTTAATATACTTGATGCTGCATTTTTAATATGAGGATGTGGCAACCCTGAAACATATAAAAGAAGTATGCAAATTCTGCCAGGTTGAAAACAGTTTCTTTGTCATCTAACACTGAGCCAAACAGATCTACGATACATTCTCCTATAACCTCATGGAAATTTTCCTGGATGAGTTTAAGCTGTTACCAATTGTTTTAATTTGTTTACATTTTATAAAGTGGAATGAAACCATAAATGAATATTGCAAATTTAAAAAAATGTAACTCGGTATGCAATGAAATTGTACTTTATTTGGTGTTAGGTTATTTGTCTTGTGTTTTAAATATTGTAATTTTATGGAACAATTAATTATTCCAAAATGCCACTTTTTCTATGGATACACAATGTTTCTTTTAATGCCTTGACTTCTGATATCCCATCTGAATTTTTTGGGTCCCAAAAGTCAACGTTTTAAGAACTGCATAATACTCTATTTCTAACCATTCACTTTTAGAAATTTCAGGTGACTTTGGATATTTTAGTTAGTGTGACGCTTGCACTATACTAACCACGGTCTTGGAATATCTTACTCGTATGTTTGCGCTGCCAGCTGTTTTCATGAATTAAATTGACATCTTTTGTATAGTCCTAGTCATTGCCAGCATATTCTCTTTCATTTGTAAGATGTATTTTGTTATTAACATGTAGTTGAGAAGCATACTTTTATATACATATTTACTCCTGCTCAGACTATTCTAAATGTATAGTCCTTTAGTGATATGACAATTCCAGTACAGTTGCAAATGTAAGTTCTTACTGTTAAGAGGTGACATGATTGAAGTGTTTAAAATTATGAAGGGAATCAATACAGTGGATCGAGACTTGTATTTTAAAATGAGTTCATCAAGAACATGGGAACACAGTTGGAAACTTGTTAAGAGTAAATTTCGCACAAACATTAGGAAGTTTTTCTTTACACAAAGAACGAAAGACACTTGCAATAAGCTACCAAGTAGTGTGTTAGACAGTAAGATGTTGGGGACTTTCAAAACTCGACTTTATATTTTCTTGGAAGAAACAAGTGGATAGTACTGGCGAGCTTTGTTGGGCTGAATGGCCTGTTCTCGTCTAGAGTGTTCTAATGTTCTACTGAAGCTGGGAATGTATTGGGTTGCTACTGCATATAATACATGTGGTACATTTTTCCAAAAAACAGGAATATCTGGTCATTTTTTAGCATTTAAACATAAGGTCTTCTGGGGAGGATGTGTGTGAGTGTACCCAGTGGGTACAGTCAGAGTTTACTGTAAAAGGGATTTAAATCTCCTTCTGTCTGATTTGTGCCAGAATTGTAAGGCAAGTTTGCAGCCTTCGAAGTACCAACAAAGATTATCAGGAGTATAAAGCTCTTCTGGCATTTTATGATAAGTTACAATATGTAGAGAGAGAAAGAAAAGGTCCCACTTTTATGTGCGAAAAGTGCAAAGAAAAGATAGTGTGCTAGTTATAAAATATATACTTATTTAATTTGCAGGTTTCTTTTGGCATATATAGTAGACTAGCAGTCCCCTGCGGCTCCGCCTGCATAGTAGCAAAACAGGACAGCGAGAAGGGCCTTGCCCGGCTCCCCACTCCTGACGTCACTCTTCCCCCTCCCCTTGACCTGCAGCCTTTGTCTCGGATTAGCACGAATATCTCGTTCTTGCAAGTGAACTATGATTCTTCTCGCAATGAGAGAAGTTGCAAAATTAACTGGAATGTTCAAGCAAACTATATTAATAAAAAAAAATCTAAATCTGTTAAATTGTTCTCTCGTGAAAAGCAGACAGACAGATGTTGGATTTTATCTATCTATCCATCGACAGTGTGCAAGGATCCTTTTTGCAGCAATGCAGTGGAAGACTACTTTGACACATCTTGGCGAAAAAAAAATTTTCTTTGCTGGAATGTTTACTAGGGACATTGTGAATGTCAACATTGACATTAAAAATGAATAATCTCAATTTTTTCTTAATTACTTTTTCAGAGGGCTGTTTGTCAATTATGGTAGCAATTTAAAAAAGGAAAATACTTAATGTTTGTATTGATTAAGTATTCTGAAAAAATCCAAGTCGTGTTCAAGTCTTAAGTGACTGCTGTCACAACTCAAAACTTAAATGATGTGTATCAGACACAGACATTAATGTTTTGAGAAACATATTTTACATGAGAATTGAGTGATTAGCCTGGCTTTGAGAAATAAAATTAGTACTAATGTGTAATGAAACAAATAAAATATGTGAAATGCATAGAGGATTTCTAAGCTATCTTGAAACATTCCTGCAGCAATGCGGCGTGGCATGGAGTCGATCGGTCTGTGGCACTGCTCAGGTGTTATGAGAGCCCATGTTGCTCTGATAGTGGCACAGAGCATATATATATATATATATATATATATATATATATATATATATATATATATTGTGGACTTGACCCGGACACAGACAGGCGGACATGTTCTTAATCACCACCACACGTTCATTATTTACAATACTTATGGTCACTAAGACCCAGTCCAATGTGCACAAAACACCCCAACACTTAGTCCTGGCCACAAATGCCTTCTTCTCGGGCCGTCTCCACACCTCTCTCGTGCCTTGTCCTCCTTCCACCCGACTCTAGCCTTGAATGAAGGGAAACGGCCCCTTTTATATACTCCCGGATCAGCTCCAGGTGGTTCCCGGCATTCCCCTCTTGGCCACGCCCCAGCGTGGCTGTTCTCCCGGCAGCTCTCCGGGTGTCCTCCTAAATCTTCCCCCCAGCACTTCCTGGTGTGGCAGAAGTGCTGAGGTCACAAGTCCCCAAGGCATTGGGGCGCCTCCTGGCGGTGACCACGGGCCCCTACAGGGTGGGGCTTCCATGCCCTGAACCCGTGGCCCCCAAAGCAACCAGGAAGGCGACTCCCACGTGATCCCAGATGGGCACACGCCCACTTCCGGTCCTCCAAGGCGTCCCGGCCTATAATATATATATATACACAGTGAACTCTCGTTTATCACGGTTAATCCGTTCCAGACTCTACCGTGATAAATGAATTTTTGCGAAGTAGGATTCTTTATTTATAAATCGAATATTTTCGCAGTTAGAGTATAGAAAACCTGTTTACGACCTTCTAAATACGTTTTTTAACATTATTAGAGCCTTCTAGACATGAAATAACACCCTTTAGTCACCATTACACTCGTATTACCCAATATATTAGACAAAATAAGAGAAAATAAGACATATTAGATGTTACAAATATCATATTACTAGGCGCACTCGCCTTTTAAGGCGACCGACTTTTCTCCTCAATTTTTGTGCGCTCCATGTGTACATCAGGCATGTAAGTGAAGGAAATGAGAACATCAAAGTGCCCATTCATAACGTCTCCCGAAAACCTACGTTTTTTTTTTATCCCCTCAAGTGCCTGTCCAAAGTCGTACAATGTCAGCCCAAATCTGTACCGCTAAAGACGTAGTTTCATGCACTAGATAAGCTATAGATGAGAATAAGCAAGCACCATCTCCCCTGTTATTTACTACGTGGTGAAGCATTTGTACTCCATCAACATTAATTATTTCCAGAGACCTAATTTTGTCTATTTTTCCAGCGCATCGCGCACAAAAGCAAGGGAACGATGAGAGCACCAGAACTCTGCTCACATCGCGTTGCTTCGTATCTCAAGCCACAAGTAGTAAGTCTGTAATAAGTGGAATACCGCTACGCTTTGCACTCACGGGACGGAAGGACAATCCCGAACACTTTTATATAGTAGATTATTGTACATTTAATTGCACACAAACACACACAGTTCTTACACACAACCACTAACCTATGAAGGCACAACCTCAGTAGGAGAGTCTTCAGAGGTGGTGCAGTATCTTCAGCAGGTGCGTTGTTGTCTTCTTTCGCTGAAGGAGTACTAGGAGTAGGCAGTGGGTGCGCGGCTGAAGAACATCTTGATAGGAAGTTGTCTTTTCATATGCGTGAGGAGGCTTTTGTAGGGTATTGCCATCTTTAATCATATCCAAGAGTTTCACCTTCTCCTGGATAGTAAGCATCTTCCTTCGGCGCTTAGTTTTATTGTCAGAAGGCTTAGAAAAAGCAGCACGTTTAGGAGCCATTGTAGGGCTTAGATAAAAGTTCTCAGAAAGCGCTTGCGTAGTGACGTAAGCGTGTATGAGAAAAAAATCGCGATAGAGTGAAGCCACAAAAGTCGAAGCGTGATATAGTGAGGGATCACTGTATATACATAAAAATTTTTTTTTTATTTTCTTAATTCTAGATATTATGAGGAGAAATCAAGCATGTAGTAGATTACTGCTCAATTAAACATTCGACAATTTTTTTTTTTAAGTTTAAGAAATGTGATAAGAGGTGTTGCTTTAGAGACTTCCTTTTTTGCAAGCTGCATCTGCTGCTGGGTGGTCTGTTTACTTTTTTTAAGCAAGGCCATGCGAGTTAGATCTTTTGATTCCCCACCTAATGTGAGCCATTAAGAGATGGTAAGGATGGTTTGATTAATGGGATCAGTCGCATGTGACCAGAGTTGCCTACTATAAGTCTGTATATTTTGAGACCATGCTATATCTTTTTTTATATAGTTTCCTTATACGTGTCTTGGTTTACCTTTCAGGCAGTTAGAAAGAAAATGAATAAAGGTAAAGGAGGATGGCGAAAATGTGATGTGGACCAGCCTGCCAACCTTGATTTCAGCCCAGACATTCTCCATGAAGTAAAGGAACTCTTCAACAAAACTTTCACATATCTGAAACCTTCAGACGGGGAATGGCAGATTCCCAACCCAAACGAAGCTTTGAAATATGATCCTTCACATCATGAAGTTCTACAATCTTTAAAAGTATCTCTGAATGAAATAAAAGATCTGTTGAGTGATAAGGATCTTGAAGTTTGGCATCAACACACAACATTTACCAACAGAGCAGGAAAAGTTATCTCGCATGTGAAAAACACTGTTAACGCAGAAATTTGCACCCAAGCTTGGTGTAAGTTTTATGAAATTCTTGGCAATTTTCCCCTTCTCCCCAAAACAGCCCTTCAGAATGGGGAACTGAACTCTGTGCATCTTTGTGAAGCTCCAGGGGCCTTCATCGCTAGCTTGAATCATTACCTTAAGTCCAACTCTATATTCTGTGACTGGACTTGGGTAGCAAACACACTAAATCCTTACCATGAGGCCAATGACAATGATATGATGATCATGGATGATCGACTTATTGCCAGCACTCTGCCCTGGTGGTTCTTCGGTTCTGAAGACACTGGCGATATAATGATACTAAAACATTTGGTAGAATTGCAGAATTTCACAAAGAACATGGTGTCTATCCATTTGGTAACAGCAGATGGTAGTTTTGATTGTCAGCTGAATCCAGATGAGCAAGAGGCTCTGGTTGCACCACTGCACTATTGTGAGGCAATTGCTGCCCTAATGCTACTAAGTCATGGGGGTTCTTTTGTCCTAAAAATGTTCACACTCTATGAGCATTCATCTGTATGTTTGCTTTACCTGTTGAACTGCTGCTTTGAGAAGGTACACGTTTTTAAACCTGCAACTAGCAAATCCGGGAACTCTGAAGTTTATATAGTATGTCTTAAATATAATGGGAAAGAGTTGGTGAGGCCACTGCTCTCAAAAATGATTCGGAACTTTGGAAATGAGGTAGTGACTCGTGCCCTTTTTCCTTGCCATTTAATTCCAGAGTCCTTCCTTCAGCAGCACCAAGAATGCTGTACATTCTTTCACAAGCTTCAGATAGCAACCATTAAAGAAAATCTTTGCTTGTTTAATTGCATGAGTGAAGGTGAGATGCACAAGCTGCAGCTGCTGCGTAACTGTACTTCAGACTTTTTCTTGCAGAAATTTAAAATCCAGCATCTCCATAGAAGCAAGTGGCTAGCAAAACAAACCTTTCCAGGTTGCAACCTTGCTGGCAGGCTGTCCAACCAAAGGAAGCAAGTTGGTTCATATAACTCTAGAAAGAAAATGGAAACACTTAGTTGGTTAGAAAAGATTGAAAATTGCTGCCATAATACATGGATCAATGAACATTCATCTTGCATATTTACCCAAAGCTTCCTGAGAGGTGCTACGGAAGACTTTGAGCTGAAATCTTGGTATACATTATCTGGACCAAAACTGCCCAAGGTGCGAAGCTCCCCATTTTGCGCAGCTGACTTATTGAGCATTCTGAATGAAGCCATTGAACATTCTTCATGTTTCAAGCATCATAATCCTTTAACAACTACTCCAGCAGTACCAGAATGTAGTTCATGTGTTGTAATGACAGCTGCCAGTCTTGCCTCTGAGGTTTTAAGCCTAATGGAAAGTCAGAAAGCTTATGCACCACAGGAGAACCATCCTCATTGTTTTGTTGCAGGCTCTTCATCTTTTCACGAAATGATTAAACATTTTGATGCCCGCTTTGTTGAGCTTTCTACAATGCAGTCTTACCCATTATCTGACTGCACAATTCTTCATGATGGTGAACCCAGATATCAGAAGGAGCTTCTTTCCTGCATTCTGAATATGCTGAATACACTTCAAAATGGAGACTGCTTTATTCTGCCCATCCTGTCAGTGTTTACTCGCTTCACTGCTGGGTTAATTCTGACACTTCAGATGTGCTTTCATTGTATCACTTTTAGATGTCCAGCTTCTTCGGATGCCCTTGGATGCATCGCTGTCTTACTGTGCATTGGTTTTCGAGTCCCTACAAATGAGCTCCAGCAGTACCTGCAGCCTTTGCTTGACTTCGTTGTGAATAAATTAGAGGCTGAGCCACTTCAGCAGGTGCTGCAGTTTGTGCCAATGGAGGTTTTGCTAAAGGGGTCACTGGCGGAATTTCTGTGGACAATGAATTCTTGTATTATGAAGCACAGGCTACATTTGCTTGTTCACGCTGAGAGGTTTGCACCAGTGCATTGTAATGTTTAGTTTATCTGTTTGTTAGTTGGGTGAGCTACGAGTCTTGCTCGTGCCCTGGCCATCGGAGAATCTGTGTCACTGTAAAGAATTCAACTATGTGCCTTCCTTTTGTTTGAAAATTCTGAATGTTGAGGTATGATGAAAACTAACTCTGATCATGTATATTAGCCATATTGGCTTGCAGAGTGTTTTGTTGACTGTCCTTTTATTTAATGGAATATAATGAAACTCTAGAGAGGGAACAATTTGAGCAAGACAAGGGTGTTTTTTTTAATTAGTATTTATTTTATTCTCTCACATTAGGCCTTACAAAGTATTAAGAGATATAGATGCAGAGTGGTGGTTTTATTTTTTTTTTTAACTAGGCATAAGTGAACCATTAGACAGGAAATTATTTCCTATTATGAGTATGATGTGGGGTTTTTTTTTTTCTTTTTTTCCCCTCTCCCCACTTGATCATGGTGTTGAAGTTTGAAGTTGTCTTAATTTTGAATAATTTCCTTTAATTTAGTATGAAAATTTGATGCAGTTTGTATGCTGCTTCAGTTGTGTAGCTCCTTTAAGGTAAAGAGACAAATTGTAAACATTCTTCAAAGAATAACCTTTTAAAGAAGAAAAGGTAAAAAAAGGTGTAAAATACAGACATATGATTTGCAGATGTGATTAAAGCTTGTGCAGAGTCTTTTGATCTTGATTTTGTTTCATTTTTAACATTCCAAAAGAATAATCGGATATGGTTCTACAGCGCGTTCTAGTAAAAGATGCATTCAGGTGAAATGAATGTTATGAAAAAGTACTGAATTGAACTGCTCCAAAGCAATAAATTAATTTTGTCATACATTAAATCTGGATTCCTACGTGTAGAAGAATTCTGTGAGAAAATGGAAATGCACAATAATAGAATGGTCTGACCTAATCTGTAAAAATCCTTTTTATAGGTTACCTTTTTGTAACATGGAGTGCATACAGTACAGCCTACACATTTAATGTATAAAAATATGCACAGTGCTGTGTTATCAAATACTGTATGCTTATGCTTTTCCTGTTTAGTAATACTTTATGAAAAAGCATTTAAAAACAGAAGTTAGCGTCGTTTGTATTTTTTATTGCCACTTTTTTGCCAACAAATTCCATTAATAAATTTTCGCATTAAAATGATTTTTTTTTTTTTCTCATGATGGTTATGGGAAAATGATAGCTGGTATTTATTTTATTGCAGCATGGCTCCTGATTGGTACGTTCTTGGGACTGAACAACTTAATCTCCCGAGGGCTTATTTGCTGCTGTTTAATTTAGATAATGAGCAGTCTGTATATTTCTAAATAAGAAAATACCTTGGCTGCTGCACTCATATGCTTAATGCATTTCATGTTTTTGTTGAGACGTTTTTTCTTTATTAATATGAGCTGGTGCAATTGCAAAGCATTCAGTGTTTATAACAGAATTAATTCATGCAGAATTGAACAAGATATGATGATTTTTATTTTTGTGTCTAAACTGTTTAAAATCTGAAATGTACACCTTTCTGTTTAATGTTGAATCATGTTTTATTTTTTTAAATCCTGTTTAAAAAAAAAAATTGTGTTAAATTTTATTTTTGGCTTTTAGGTGTACAAGACTGGCCTTAATGTCTTACTGTTCTTTACCAAGTTGTATTTTTGGTTGCTTTATAAAGGCTTTCCAGTAAATTCATAAAAATGAATAAGTGGGTAAAATGTCCCCAACCTGCACTGTCCATTGAATAAACTTAAATGTGTGGACCTGTCGGAAATGCAGCTTTCATGATTCCTCTACTGTTGTAGTTCCACTATGAATTTAATTAGAAGACCCCACCCAAAGACTATTCTCTTAGATGGGGGGGATCTTGACCTGCAGTTGACAACTCTGCCAGCACCATTTTTTTTTTCTTTGGCATATAGTATAATATTCATCTCCTGTTGTAGTCAAAATCTTGTCAGGTATTTGACACAAATACCGCCCAACACGTTACAGATAATTCAGTGATAATACCTTTTACAAATAAGGGTTCTTTGTAAAGTGTTATATAAATGAAAATGTATTATTATTATTATTAAAATATCTTTGGTGCAGAATTAGTTTTATTGGCTTTTGTTTCAGGACCCCAAATGTCTTCCCACAGTTCAATGCTACTGCACTGGGGGGTATTTTGTATGTCTGTGTCTGTACTGCGTGATGGACTGATGTTCTGTTTGAGCCAGTTTTGTTTGTTGTGCTCACTGCTGCCAAGATCGGCTCTTGTATCCTGAAATTCTGAATTAGATTAAGAGGATTTAAATATGTGAGGTGCTTCTTCATTCCTGCAAAGTCTAGATAAGCTTGCGTGCATGGAACATCACATCAAAATGTGTCCAACCTATTTAGTCAAAGAAAAAGCAAATACCATCTTGTGGTTTCATTTTCCTTACTAGCTGCTAAGTGTATTGCTTCTTGCCTCCATCCTCCCATTCTTTTTGTGCTTTTTATTTTATTATTATTGTTATTTATTCCATTATAAACTGTATTGAATGCAAAAGGGGAGATGCAATAATATTTGTGTATTCATACGAGTGAAGATCAATACAACTTTTTTTTATTATTTTAACTATGTTGTCCTCTACCGTTATTAAAGTTTTACATAATTGCCACTTTTTTCCATAGCAATCTTTATATTTTATCAAAACGAACTTTAGAAGACTGTGTAGACCTCTAAGGTGGCATCACTGCCCCAACTTGGCACAGACAGGTGCAGAGGCATCACTCCAAAGCACACTGTGCTTTTTTTTTTCTTTTCCCTTGTAGGAAACGCCTTCCCCCTTCCCCACAAGTGTAACAGTCCCAAGCACAGTGCAATACACAGTTCTTTTCCTTTTCTCTTTATTTTTCTCCTTTACTCCTTCTGCCTGTGGCACCGGGAGCAGTGTCTGCTGGCCCCTTTTATAAGGTTCCCGGTGCTTGTTGACCTACTTCCAGGTATGGCAGAAGAGCTGCCCCCCAGGGCTCAGCAGTAGCCTCAGCACCCCCTGGCAGCGCCCACAGGGCTGTATCCAACTCCCATGGAGTCCGAGGCACCACTGCAACCCAGGGGGCCTGCCACCTAGTGCTGCGGGGTAGGTAAAGCTCTGGCCACGCTTCCTCCCACCATCTTTCCAGCGTGCAGGCATCCCAGCCAGGCGCCACAACTGGTATTACTTTCTGAATATAAAATATTACTTGGAACACACATTACACTAATCAGGTAAGAGTAGCAAATTGAAATTTTCACAGTACGGGTAAGTTTGATGGAATTTAATGTGGGAGTAGTGGATCTAAAATATATCAAAATGAGTCTTTATTATCAGTTTGAATTCTGAGAGAAAGGAAGTTTTTTTTTTGCCAGTGTTTCAAAATGCACGTTTCATGTTTAACTACCTCACACCCCCATTTAAATTGGTTATGTATGGGAAAAGCCCTGTATAATAAGCTAACACTGCTACCTGGATTATTATTATTATTTTTGTGTGCCTCATTCTGCCCTAGTGGGTTGGAGTTTCTCAAGACCCTATAATAGGGAATGAAAACAAATTCAATCAATGAGCCCACTTGGCTTTATTACTATAATTTTAATATCAGTCAGTCATCTTCCAACCCACTATATCCTAACACCAGGTCACGGGGGTCTGCTGGAGCCAAATCCAGCCAGCAGAGGGCTCAAGGCAGGAACAAATCCCTGGGCAGGGCGCCAGCCCACCGCAGGGCATACACACACCAACACATTAGGGACAGTTTGGGATCATCAGTGCGCCTAACCTGCATGTCTTTGGACTGTGGGAGGAAACCCACGCAGACACGGGGAGAACATGCAAACGCCACACTTGGAGGACCTGGGAATTGAACCCAGGCCTCCTTACTGCGAGGCAGCAGCGCTACCACTGTGCCACCCTTTAGTTTAATATGTTTTAATTAAAAAGAATAGGGAAATCTGGGTGAGGTTTGGGAAAGTTAAACAGGTATTGCTATATAATATATAATCACTGGGCGGCAGTTTCATGGATTCCTTGTCCTGAGCTCAAGCCTTGCTTTTAGCTGTTGTCTGTTTGATGTTTGCAGGTGCTCCCCATGTCTCCCTGTGTTTTTATTTTTTTTCCAGTGGTACTTTATTTTTTTTGCCATATCTCTAAGATGTGCGTGTTATGATGTATATTGATAAGAAATAAGCTGTGTGTGTGAGTGAGCCATGTGGTGAGTTCATTCCTGCCTTGCACCTGATAGTACTGAAGTAGGTGCCAGTCCAGCACCAGCCACTTCCACTGACTCGGAGTCTGCATTAAATGGTAAAGTAGTGGGAGTGAGAGAAGCTCATAATGCAAACCTTAAAATGACAAACTAATTTAATGGATCTGCAGAGAGAGGATACAGCAAATGGCATAACAGGCATAAGCAACTAGAGGTTGGGGTGGTGCACATTGAAAGGCATGTTGGGATGAGGGATCTAATCATGGCAGTAGAGTGGTGATGCTGCTCAGCACATGCAAGTAAGAATTTCACTGCTCTGTAAACATGACAATAATCACCCTATAAGCTTAGTTTTATTATATCATATCATTTCTACATTATATTTACCTTCTGTGTGGACTTTCTTCATCCATTTGAAGGATATTCTGTGCATTTAGCTTGTATTGTCGAGTTACTGGCCTGTACGTTACTGATTCTAGATTCCACTTCTACATCCATGTTGCTTTGAAACTGGAAAGTTTTTACACACCATGTTTTATGCCACAAATTGGTCCTGACAGATTGTGTCTGTCTGGATACAAATACAGTAACTTTTGTAGTTGGAGATCCTGATTAATCTATAGAATATTAAAATAAAAAGTAACAAACAGTAAAATGGGGAAAAAAAGACATTCAGTGTTTCTGGTCAAAGTTTCAAAAAGAATAAAACAAAAGGCTGTGCTGGAAAGATATACTGTATATATAAATCATCTAGTCTAGAAGTTAATTGCAATGGGACAATGAGGAAAGAAGAAGCCATTATTTGTAGTTTGTTTGCAGCGATGCCGGCTTTTCTTATCTGTGATCAAAACCACCACGAGCTGCCTTGATTAACATTTCTTAGGGTTTTGTGCAGCCTGGGGGAAATGATTCCTGAGGAGATCAGTCCGTCTCCTACTGGACTAAAGAGAGCTTCATTAAGGCACACGCTGTAATTGCAGTCTGGTTCACTTGAGGTGGATGTTGACATTGGCTTCTGGGGGAAAACATCTGTGTGACAGTGAAGCAAATGTACAGTACATATTCATCTGGTAACATTCTTTCATTTTTAATAACGCCTGAAATTGTGTATAATAAAAGGTATACACTACAAAGCACTTGAGAAAATGCGCAAACAAACCTACAGAGACTTTGCAACAGCAAAACATAAGTGTAGCCCAAATCCATCTGGTGTTCTGCTACATAGGAAGAAGGTCGCTGAATCTGATCAATGTGCACCACATCAGGTTTCATTTGTCTCATTGTTTTTTCCTGTTAGCATGATTAACAATACTGAGCATTCTTTAACCTGTTAACTGAAGAATATCACAAACTAAAATATATTGATGAAAAAGTCTTCTGCTGATAGGACACAGAAGAGAAAAGGAAGTGACAAGAAATGCCAGCAGGCTATTGTCTACCTTAGACATACCATATTCTTTGGAAGTCAAATTTACTATAAATTTTAAAAAAGAAAGATACCTGAGGCCACATTACTAGGAGTGCTCATTCTGAGCGTAGAAACGAGTATGCAAGAAGGGACACAAAGTCACCTTTTATTAGGAGATGGGCCGCCGTGAAAATGCTGCGGCCACCGGGGACTGAGTAACTTGGCTGTTTACAGTTCATTAATAAAAATGTGCCAACATGGAACCAGAGACAGAAAAAAAAAATAAAATTTACTGTGGCTAATAAGGGGAATCACTTCAAAGACTGTATGGATAATGCCTGTTATCTTAGCGGTAAGAAGCTTCACTAAGACTAGCTGTGTTACCCATCTAAGACATGCTGAAATCTAAGTAACCAGCATAGAGCTTAGCATTAACGTCTGCAATGCACATGTCTCTGTTATATGCCATTTGGGATTGGATTTGTAAAAGCAGTGTTAATATTTGTGATGCACCATCTTTGGAATGACAAATGCAATGCATTTTGTTACTAAAAATGTGGGTGATGTGCCACATTTTGAAATGATACATCTAACATAGCAACCGGATGGATACTCAGACAGACACACAAACACCTACACTTTGATTAAGATGGAAATGATGTTGGCCCAAGATCCAAGTTGTAACCTCAGATCTTCAAATGAGTGTCTCCTTATAATACCAACAGCTAAATTTAAAAGAGGTGGCGAGGCAGCCTTCTGCTGTTATGCACCTAAAATCTGGAAAGCTTACCAATAGAAATTCACCAGGCTAAACCCATTATTTTAACATGGCTTTCTCATGGCTACATTTTAGTGTATCCCTGTTAAGTTATGTGTGCATTGAATTATCATTTTTATCAAGGCTCCACAATCCCCACTAATCCCTAATAATCTCTGTTTTGTTTTTTTCCAGTTTTCTGTAGTAATGTTCTGTGTGAGCACCACCTGATCAGGGCACCATGCACTCCCTACATTGATGGATTGAAGGCCGTACCCCAAATGTCCACATGACCATCATCATCAAATTCTTTTATGTGAAGCCTGAAAGCCATGAGGACTGATTTAGATATGTTAGATAGAATGGAGAGTGGGAGCTGGGTGGTTTCTTGGCCTTGGAACCCCTGCACATTTTGTGTTTTTTTTCTCCAGCTCTGAAATTTTTTTTTTTGTTGATGTTTGTTTTTTTCTGTCCTCCCGGCCATCTGACCTTACTTTATTCTTTGTTACTTAGTATTGCCTAATCTTATTTTTGTTTCATGTACATTTTTCTTTCTTCATCTTGTAAAACACTTTGAACTACACCATTTGTATGAAAATGTGCTATATAAATACATGTTGTTGTTATTATTGTTGTTCTTAAAATTTGTAGGGCAGGATGTGACACCAGTCTATCTCGGGGTATACTCATATGCACGCTCATGCCAATGAACGTAACCAATATCATTGCTTTGGGAGTGGGGAATAAGATGCAAACTGTGACTGGGCCAGGATCTGAAACTCTGCATATTGTGTATCAGTACCCACACAGCTAAATTCAATTCAGTTCTTTATATACTTACATGTCTATATATACATGCACATAGTATAAAACCAAGAAATATATTTGCCAGTACTTGGGTGGGAGACCAACTAGGAAAACTTGGGTTGCTGCTGTAAGAGGTGTTGGTGAGGCCGGCAGAGGGGTGCCGTCCTCTGGTCTGTTTGTAGATCCAATTGCCCAAGTGCAGTGATGAGGACACTGCTGTAAAAATGGCACCACCCTTCAGATGAGATATAAAACCGAGGTCCTAAGTCTATGTGGTCATTAAAGATCCCTGGGCATCCTTCATAAAGATCATGGTGTATCCCAACGTCCTGGCTATATTTCCCACCACTGCCTGGTCATTCTGGCCCCCTAATGATCCTGTGTCTCTTACTGGCTATGTCTCTCCACTCTTTGTAAATAATATCATATACTCCACTTTGCTTCTTTCTGATTGAATTCCTCATAGAATTCTAACAGCTAATATGTGGTGAACGTACTGGCGCAAAATGGCTGCCATCGCATGAACCAGGTGGGTGCTGCACATTACATGGTGGTGGAAGTGGCTCTCTACTCACTGTGTAAAGCGCTTTGAGTGATGAGAAAATGTTAAGAATTTATACATACATACATTTTTTTTTAACAAGTGGAAGAGTGAATCCAGAAAAGTATTGGGATAACAGCTGAGGTCACCCTTTTGAATCATTTACGCAGGTTTAAAAGAAAGCAAAATCTCACGAGGACGCAAAGCACAAATCCACTCAACAAAAATATCAAAGTAACTTCCTTACTGCAGCAAAACTATTGGCTTGTAAGAACAGGTCTGGAGCACGGAGCTCTGTCCTCTAACAAGTCTGGGTCCAACTGAGATGTTGATCTTTGGCGATGTCAGGTTTTTATTGGTCTCTTGACCGGAAGGGGTGGGGTCAATTGCCCTCGAAGAGAAGACACAATATCATTCGCGACAGGGCTCCCTCTTGCCCCAGCAGGGTATTGCCTACCTTAGATACATATATACTGTATATATACAAAACACGGCATGCTCAAGGAATATTCCACCCAAATTTAATTTTTTTATATATTACTAACCAAATGTAGTTGGTAATGACAACTGAGAAAAATGTTTATCTCCTAGTTTCTTGCAGAATGAACATAAAAAAAGATGACAAACATTAGACATCAACAAACAATATCAAAACATCCATGAAAAAATTTCACACTACTTGTTCCCCATGTGTATGCTTACCATGCCCCAAACACATGCATTTTTACTAAAATATTGTCCAGTAAGTCACTTCCAGAAAATGTTCTTGTGAACAGAAGCGGAACACGCTCAGGCGCGAATAAGAATTTGAACTGAAGACCCGCCTCTTCCTCATTCATTGGTCACTAACCTAGCCCAGGCAGTAACAGCTTATACACTCACTAAAATTGCATTTCATATAACAGTGACAGTTCAAAGTGCACTAAGAGATGTGTACAACTGATCATTAAAAGTTAAAGAAAAACAAGTGATGCATTATCAGGAAGAGAACAAGCTTTGTATTGTGTATTGTGTCTGAGATGCTTCAACAAGCAGAGGCTCAACTCAACCATGCAGCTTCACAGCTTGTCATTAATAATCCAGAATGGATACAGTATGAATATAAATGTAATGACGAGAGATGGGACGGCAATTCAAACGCTTGTTGGCTGTCATTTTAGGTCATGACAGTGTTTTCCAGAAGTGACTTAAGTGACAATATTTTTGTAAAAACACATATGTTTGAGAAGTTGTAAGCCTACGACTAGATGACCTGACATCGAGAATTATGCAATATGATCTAACGTGAGATTTCTTCATGGACGTTTTGATATTCTTTGCTGTAGTCCAATGGTGGTCACCGTTGACTTATGTTGCATCATAAATTTTCTTTTATCTCCATTCTGTATGTAAACATGAAATTGAACATTTCTCTTAGCCATCACTACAAACTATATGGGATACGTACAGGGGCATCTTAACAGCATTATAAGCTCCCAGGCAAAGCAGTACACTGGGCCCCCTAACCACACACAACAACTCACAGGAATCAAAATATATGTGGTCAAAAAAATTAAACATATATTTATTGTATTGGAATTTCCAACAAAATTAGTGTTTAAACTTTAAAAAACATGCTGTACAGCAAAGATTATCCATCCATTAATTATCCAACCCACTATATCCTAACTACAGGGTCACAGGGTTCTGCTGGAGCCAATCCCAGCCAACACAGGGTGCCATCCAACTGCAGGGCACATACACACACACACCAAGCACACACTAGGGACAACTTCGGACAGCAAAGATTAATGAACACAAATGTTTGAACAGAATAACATGAGCCTTGAAAACAAGAGCAGCGTTTGGGGGTGGCAAGTGGAGCTGCCGCCCAAGGCCCCGCACCTAAGGGGACTGCACTTTTGAGGTCCGCGTGTCCTGTTCGAGCGGATTTGTCAACTTATATTCTCCAGTATATATATACTGTATTTGAGATGCTTCTAAGAGGAACCCTTTTAAAATCCCTCTTCAATGTCAAATTCCGTACATGTACGTCTTTGAAAATATCCCACAGTCCGAATATTAATGCACAAAAACATGAATCGCTAATGATAACTGGCTGACATGACATCAACGTGAGTTATGACTCCGACATCCTGCATATCAAGACTTATCGAGTATACTTGCAATTTAGGTACTTTTCTAGAAGAGGCCCAGCTAATTTCTGCATGACACTGCATTGCATTTCGTACTGTCGTGGTATTGTCATGAATTATGAATTGCACTTTTCTAATAGATTATATTGTTATATTTTGATAAAGTATGCGTGTTATCTTGCATAAATTTAGCTGAATACTGTAATGAGAAAATCAGGTGCATATTAACATTTTTATTAAATTCGCGCGCAAGTTTATACAGTTCACACACTCGCGTTTGACATAACCGGCCTCACGTGGGGTTGGTCGGCCATAGGCCCTGAACACCCCTAAGGCCGCCTCTACTTGAAAAACACAAACATTTCAACATATAAATGATACTCAATTGGTAAACATTGCAGACGGTGTTGGCACAGTATGAAATTACTTTGAATTATTTATTATTAATCAAGAGTTCAACACAAACATTTGCGAAATGTCTTTGCACAGAATTGAGTTGAAGTGACGTTAACATATATACTTTTACGTTATGTAGTGTGTGAGATCTGTACACATACATGCACGTGAGGTTGCAGAGGTGACTATGATACTAAATCAGAGCGAAATGCCATTGTCCACTTGTAACACAATAACAAATATTTATAGTTTAGTATAGTATAGTATTTATTTATTGACAGCAAGTCACAATATACATAGATTAGCATGGGGCCCCAATGCTCGTGGGGCCCCCGGACAACTGCCCAGCGTGCCCATGCGTTAAGATGGCCCTGGATAAGTACCAAAAAAAATGATTTTTGGGGGAGTTGGGCAGAGTGGTGGCTCTGAGCTTAGGGAACTGCACTGGCAATTGGAAGGTTGCCGGTTTGACTCCTGGTAACACGAAAAGTGACTCTACTCTGTTGAGCCCTTGACATTAATCTGCATCCAGCCCTGCATGTAGGCCCTCGAACCTTCAGGGAAAAACATAGGGGTTGGTTGCAGAATTGGCACCCTAAAAAACCTCACACTGGTTCTGGTTGCATGGCTGCACTGAGGTCCTAATCTGGGATCCTAACTTGGTTTATCATGTGGTGGGTGCAGCAATGCTCTGTATCAGCGTGTGCTCCTAACCTTTTAAAGTAGGTCACTAGGCCAAATCCAGCAGCATAGGGTGAAAAACACAACGCAGTCATTGATGGGATGCTAGTGAGTATATGCAATGCACTTTTAAAAAAGTTGAATTTCATCTTCACATGGATTCTGTTTTTGATCCATTATCAATTCCAGTGGATTAAAGGGACGTGGCTCTGCCTAAAGTTAGAAATCATTGTCTACTTTAATAGCCATTTCTCTGCTCTGATAGCTGTCCTACATGTTTGTTGTGACGGTCAGGGTCAGGGGGCCTTTTTGTTAGTTTTGTTATGTTGCTCTATTTTCACATCACCCCTTACTTTGTTTTCCTTACCTTAGAATGAATACACAGCATATGTAAAACTCCCACCTGGTCAGCTACTCAACATTCTATCATTGGAAATGAGAAGCAAAAAAAAGACATTCATGTGTGTGTTTCTAAAGTGTACCGTATACGGTGGTATATGACTGGGCTCTGAGTTCCAGTATGCTCATTTCGGGCAGGATCAGTGTAACCAAGTTACAGATTTGATGGAACCACAAAAGGATTACTGTAGCAGAAAGAAATCACTGATTTTTCTTCCAATAATAATCCCCTGATAAAACCAGCAGTGCATTTTTCGATATTGTTTTGAAAGCCTTGATTGTATTTTTAAGATTAAATTGAAATCCTTCACTGTGCTTCTTTCATATCTTTTAAGTTTTTTTTTTTTTTTTTGTGTGACACGATATTGAAATCTTTGTGTCCGCCGTGCTGGAAACCCAGGTCATTGTAGCCTACGTTTATGAAATTAGTGTTTCCATCTAACATAATCTTTGTATATGCAGTGTTAGAAATGCAATCAGCCAGACGTGGAGGAAGAAAAGAAGCCGGCAGCGGAGCTTGTTTTGAAAAGTATGGCACTGGCAGTGACATCTCATAACCACATGAAATAAATGATGGAATTTGAGAGTTTTGCTGAAATTAAAAAAAAAAAAAATAAATTATGGAAAAACAGCAGCCAGTAGGATGTATTGTGATAAAAAAAATCAGATTTACAAAAACTGTACATGTTCTCAGAACTTCTTTTTTCTCCAAATCTAAGCAGAAATGACACCATTGCTAATCAGAGCATCTCTTTTATGAAGGCTAGTGAGAACTGAATAGGTTTTTAAACCACAGAGTCTGCTTTCCACATACCAATTTAAAAGGAAAAGAATGCATTTCATTAAAAATACATTTCATAGGAATATATTTTTCTGAGGGCGGCACAGTGGTGCTGCTGCCTCGCAGTTAGGAGATCCGGGTTCGCTTCCTGGGTTCCCCTTTGTGTGAAGTTTGCATGTTCTCCCCGTGTCTGCATGGGTTTCCTCCCACAGTCCAAAGACATGCATGTTAGGTGCATTGGTGATTCTAAATTGTGCCTGGGGTGTGTGTGTGCCCTGTGGTGGGCTGGTGCCCTGCCTGGGGTTTGTTTCCTGCCTAGTGCCCTGTGTTGGCTGGGATTGGCTCCAGCAGACCCCCGTGACCCTGTAGCTAGGATATAGCGGGTTGGATAATGGATGGATGAATATTTTTCTGATTCCATACTGTTTTTAGGGTTCTCTGCAGTCCTGTACTCACTCCTTTCCTTTCCTGCATGTTTAGCCCTCTGATGGTGAGACAGTGTGGTTAAGGCTTTGGACTTCATACCCTGAGGTTGTGGGTTTAAATCCCACTACTGACACTGTATGGCCCTAAGCAAGTCACTAGACCTGCCTGTGCCCCAAGTGGAAAACCAAAAGACATTTAACTAATTGTATCATAAATGTTGTAAGTCACCTTAGACCAGGGGTTTCCAACTCCAGTCCTGGAGAGCTACTATGGCTGCACGCTTTCATTCTAACTCTTTTCTTAATTAGTGACCAGTTTTGCTGCTAATTAACTATTTACTCTTATTTTAATTGACTTTTCTTAAGACTCTGACAGCTGAATTGATTCTTTTTTACTTAAACGGCACCTTAACATAAATTTAATGTGAAGTGCGCCAACAGTTGACCAACTAAGTTGGGGCCTCAAACTCCAACCAGCTTCACTTCATTCAGTTTCTTAACTTAAAGCCAATTCTCGTTGCTCATTAAACCCGTTATTTAATTTCATGGCGCTCATTCTGCCATTGCAGACATTCCCAAAACTGTTGATTTTCTTTTTTAAGACCACTGTCAAAATGTTTTGTGGACCTGAGCAGACCAACATTACTGAGGCCTTCACCTTTCTTTATTTTCAGTTATTGTGTGATGGACGCAGGTTGTTGTTTATGTGTTAGCTCATTTTGTTTGTCTTAATATTGTTTGGTTGCTAATTAAGGAGAAAAGAAATAATTAAGGTGCCTGAGTCTTAAGTTGTGCATCAATTAAAATGAAGGCACAGAGTCAGTTAGCAGTAAAATCTGGTCACTAATTAAGAAAAGGGTTAGAATGAAAACCTGCAGCGACAGTAGCTCTCCAGGACTGGAGTTGGAGACCCTAGCCTTAGATAAAGGGGTCAGCCAAATAAGTAAATGTAAATGATAAGAAGGGGGCTGGCAGGTGAGATTGTCAAGTGACCCTCCTCAGTTTACTTCAGCAGCCCCCAGCTTTCAAGTGACATTAGAGGATGAAAGGACATCAGAATGCCATTCATTGTTCTTGTTCCAGTTTTATCTCTTGCTCATCGATCATTCTGTGTCTATAGAAAATACTGATTCATGTTGCTATATCAGACAGATACGTCATTAAAGAGACTGAATCATTTCTGAGCACTGATATTTCACACTGCTTTGGCTCAAGTGTGTACTTGTATGTTCTCCTGTTGTTTTTTTTTTTACGGCTAGCTGTATGGTCTCTTATTTTCTTATGGTTGATTAGCAATTATCATTTGATCCATTATGAATGAGTGAATATGGACCTGTGACTGGTGATCCATCAAAAAAATTTTTTTACGTGCCGTGCACACAGGTCCAGTCCACCTAAAACTAAGCATGTTTGGCCCCAGCCAACAGAGACCAACCATGAAAGCTTGGGTTGCTGCTGGAAGAACGGTTGGTCAGGCCAGCCGGATGTGCTTACCCTGTGCTCTGTGTGCAGTGAAGGGGACATTGTGCTGAAAAAATGGTGCTTTCCTTCAGATGAGACATAAAACTGAGGTCCTGACTCTCTAAAGGGCATAATAGATCTCTGGGCATGCTTCATAAAGAGTAGGGTGTTTCCCAATGTCCTGGCTAAATTGTCCACTACAGCCTCGTCCATTCTACGTCTCCTGTCTCTAACTGACTATTTCTCTCACCACTTTGCCACCAAATAGCTCCTGAATGGTAAGCATACGGGCACAATAAGGGCTGCCATTACATCATCCAGGTGGATATCACACATTGGTGGTGGTTGGAATGGCTCTCCTCTGCCTATGTAAAGCACTTTGAGTGCTTGTATTCACCCAAAGTTTTGATAGCCATTGCATGCCCAACTTTCCTGGAAGAGGGTTTTTCTCTAAATTGTCTTGCCCAAGATTTCTTCCATTTTTCTCCCCCTCCAAGCATTTTGAAATGGAGGGACTATCAAAAAATAGAGCCTGTTAAAGCCCTGTGAGGCATTCCTTGTATAATTTTGGGTTTGTTTTTGGCTATACAAGTAATAAATTGCTGTTGTTGAATAGATAGAAAAGCATAAATATTATCAATTATTATTATTATTATTATTATTAAACTCGTGACTAAACTGGGCGTAGTAAGTGGAATACAACAAATAGTATAATTTTCTTTTAATGTTTCCTGATTGGCATGAATATGTGTGTGGTTGGACTCTGCAGTGGGCTAGTGCCTTGTACTGCCAGGGTAGGCTCTGGACCCTGATGGACTTAAGTTGCTTTAAATAGGTTGCAGAATATGATTATTTTTCCCTACTTTATAGAAGCCGGTGGTTGACTCAAAAGGCCTTGTGGCTACATGCTTTTCAATTCATTGTCCATCTTTGATAACGGCTACATGACCAGAGCAGGGGCCCCATGCATAACCCCGTGCGTAGAATTCACACTAAAACATTGCATACAGACAAAATTTGTGCGTATGCACAAAAAATTCAGATGCAGGAAACCATGCTTAAGCCAATTTCCACTCAGTTCCGCTACATAAATCCCGGTCTGCGTGAAATGTAATGCTTGTGTATGTGCCTGCCGCCCCTCTCAGACTCCTCCCAGAGTTACACCTCTTTGAATATGCAAATATATAGAAATACACTGTACTCCCTTAAGTTCAGTGTTCTGTGAAAAGCCAATGGCAAAAGCATGTGGAAAAAAGAAGAATATCAGCGAATGCCAAGAGGAGGCAAGGAAAAATGTACTATTTGTTGGTTTGAGCAGTTGTATAAACAACAAAAGGAAGTGGATCAAAAGTTCAAGTTCAGAAAGTCGCACAGTGCCAGAACTAAAAAAGTCAGATATCAAAGTCACCATGAAAAGCCCACCATTTGAGTGTCTTATGGAAGCTTATTAGTGTACGGAGAAAAGAAAAACAATAGGGACACAGTGGAAAAAAAAAGCTCGAAATGTCAACTTTAATCTCAAAGTTTCCATTTTAATCACATAGTTTATTTTGTCATTAAAGGAGAATGTCATAAACTTAATCTTAAAATCTTTTAATTTACTAGTTTCTCAAATCCCATTGTAACTAAAGTAGCATATTAATTGCTTCATATTCTATGTGTTCTTCTATGTGCTCTATGTGTGTGAATCACTACTTGCTTCTTACGGAATTTCCCTTCCTCCAACAGGACACAGAATACATTGCAATCATGATATCACAGCTTGCTGGATAATTTAAATACTAAGATGTTCACTTGATATCATTTTCACAATGAAATAAATGAAAGCATGTATTAAACATGGGGGCACGGTGGAGCAATGGTAGCAATGAGCTGGCTCCCCATCCAGAGATTATTCCTGCACCCTGCAAGATGCTTACTGTGCCATGTGTGTCCCTCAATGAAATAATTTATTGCAGCAGTACTTACTCTTTCAAACATAATAACCCCCAATCGCCACACAATCAGCTCTTTAATAAATGTCAGACTATCCGTAATCTTAGAATGCAGATTCTTCAAAACCTTTAAGAAAAATTGAAATATATTTGTAGTACGTTTAATTATTCCATCCATCTATCCATCCAGGGTCACACCAGTTCCAGAAAGCATACAGTGAGAGGCAGGAACAATCCCTGAACAGGGCGTCAGTTCATTAGTACCACTATCCACCATGTCCACACGTTTAATAACAGTATACATTATTTAAATGAAGTTAAAAAATTATCTGTATAATGTAATATATATAATTTACTGCATTTCATCTGAAAAATGATATCAAGCGCTCCTAGAAGATAGTGCTTGGAAATCTAAATCGACTTAGAAGCCAGTCGTCATCATCTGTAAATACACACTTTCAATTTAATTGAATTCCTTTATTGTTATTGTATGGTACAATGAGATTCAATATGCAAATCCTCTATAAACGTATTTTACTATAAAATGGTATAATGACAACAACAAAAACAGTAATAATAATAATAATAATAAAAACAATGAAAAATATACAATATGAAAGCATAAGTAGCCTCAGGTTGTGCAATATTACAACTATAATGCAAGTTTACAGTGAAGTAATTGTACTTATAAGTACAAACAGCTCTTCCGGGAACACTTGATGGACTGATTGAGTGCATTTATAGCTCTTGGGATGAAACTGTTTCTGAACCTCAAGGTTCATGCAGGAAAATCTCTAAAGTGTTTGCCAAATGGGAGAAGTTCAAATAGACTGTGCGCATGGCTGAGGCAGCATGTGCTAGAAGCTGTATCCTTCGCTATGCTTTTGACACAGCCCACCATAGAGCTATCCAATCGGCTGCTGTAGAGCTGTGATTCCACACTCAGAAACAGTGGGTTAAAACACTCTGAGTGGTGAACTGATAGTAACAATGCTAAAGCAGCTACAGTATTTGGAATAGTATGGCCATTCCGTGCACCATTATATGGTCACAGGTTGATTACAATCAGATGCCTTAAACTATGCAGTTAATGTCAGTGTATTTCATAAAGCCATGTCAGGCATGTGAATCTTAAACATAAAGGGAAGTCACCCAGGAACAGTAGCACTGCTTTGATGGTGGGTGCCACCAGTTTGAAAAACCAAGCTGAAAACTTGTGTATGCTATGGTTTGAGCTGGCATGAGAATGTGCTTGGCTTTGCACCAAGTTTAGTTTTTATATATCGCGATGTGAGCATGGAAACGAGCGTAGTCAACATTTTTGTGCATAAGCACCAGTTATACATGAGGCCCCTAATGATCACTTAGCCTGCTTTGGCTTTAATTGTAAATATATGCATATATAGTGACCTGCAAGGGATCCATCGGTTCCCCAAAGCCAACACAGACAAACACAGATACAAATTCAGCAAAACACACAGCTTTTACTTTTCTGTGGGAAACTCTTCCCAAAGTGTTTACCACCACCAAAGCACAGTTCCAAGGCACAGTACAATATAGGCAACCCAGAGCAATGCCTTTCTCTTCTTCACCTTATCTTTCTATCTCCTTCCATCTCGACTCCTCCTCCAGTGAAAGCTTCATCTTCTCACTCCTGACTTTGGCTCCAGGAATGAAGGCAGTGGGCTTCTTTTATCCTGCACCCGGGAATATTTCTGGTCGCCCATTAGCGTGGTCCACATGCACTTCCAGGTGAGACGGAAGCAAAACAACTTACAGCTCTGCAGTCCTTACAGCACCCCTTAACAGCACCCACAGAATCAACAGGACTCAAACTCCCATGAAGCTCTGTGGAAATCTGAGGCACCGCTACAAAACAGCTCTCCAGGGGAAATAATGCCCTGGGTATATTCTCTCTAATAGTCCTTGCATTAAGAATGCGTCCTGGCCAGGCAAACTACATAACGTCAGGGTTTTGAAGTCCAAAGCCTTAACCACTACACCATTGTGCCGCACCATCAGGGTGTTAAATATATACAATATAGGAAAAAAAGGTGTTTTAGCATTGCCCTTATAAAGGATACTATATTAAATAAAATATATTTTATTAAACAAAAGTTGCTGTTTAATAGAATAAAAATATTTTAAGCTAGCTTCCTGTTTTCGATTTTTTTAAAGCTGGATTTACCTATCATTTTTAACAAATAATATTATTTCACCTGTCAGTCTGGATGTAATATATGACACAGGGCATTTTTCATAACCTGACTACTTAAATAAAGAACGTACTCCACCTTTATTGCATAGAAAACAATACAAAGCAGTCAGTCACAATAATCTTTTCCCATCTCCAAGCGGCTGAGAATTAAATGATATTTTTTTTTTCGTGGTGTCAGCTTTTACTTCTGATCTAAAATCTGCTTTTCAAAACCAAAGAAAATGAGAAATCTGAATGGCCTTTTCTTCTCTCCTCGTGCATCTCCTACCGTATAAAATCTGGCAGGGAGCCACAGGAAAACAGCTTTAGCTTTAGGCTAAAATATAAGATGAAGTGTCCATTAAACACACAATGTATAAAGTATTGAAAGCAATGGACTTCCAGTAATAAAGGCAGAATATTAACTACATGGATGCCGGTTTAGCCCTTGTAATGAGTAGGCAGAACAGTTGAAAATAGGACAAACTGGAAATGAACTGACCTTGCATTAGTAGGTTTTACTTCCAGCAGACTCTTTCAGCTTAATGGTGAATCGCATGCTCAAGGACACCTGTGGAAATTAAGGGGAAGTGCATTTAAGACTGAAGCCAGGAAACATGACTTTACTCAAAGAGTTATGAGAATCTAGAATAAACTACCTAGTGAGATGGACGGCAGACATGAACTGATGGTTCATGGTTTCCTTACTTGGCTAAGGTAGTGAGAGGCCAGGTAGAAGGGCATGGTGTTCCCTGCCTCACGTAGAAGGTTGGCAGGAGAAGCCAATACAAAGTGGAAATGCAGGCATCCCGGTGGGGCTGGACCGATGATCCTTACCTAGCCGGAAGGCCAGTATAATGGAGGGATGGTGGGACAACCTGCCAGACCCATATTCTTCCACAGCACAGTAGAGAGCAGCATCTCTGGGCTGTGATACCTGTACACACCTGCAGGGCATGCTAGGAACTGTAGTCTCATTGGGCAGCCCTTCTGGGTTCCTTGGGTGCTGGCAGGAGGAAGTGTAGGGATTAGTGGTCCCTACATTGTGGGCCTTCTGCTTAACCCGAAAGTGCTCCCTCCATGTAACATCTTAGCACCAGATGTCTTCCTGGGTGTTATATAAAAAGAGCCACCCTGTCTCACCCAGGCAAGTTGGAGTCGGGTTGAAGAGAACAAAGATGGCCTGAGATTAGTGGTTGATGACAGAGCAGAAAAGTGTAATATAATTGCATTTGGAGTTTGACAAGAAACCTGCTGGAAGGAATTTTGTTATAATGAACCATTTACTTGAACCTCATTCTGTGAGGTTGTGTCTAAGGCTTGGGGCTCTGTGGCACCCCCTGCAGTTCATACCAGAAATGCAATTAAACCAAAAGTCTTGCCAACCTTTAAGATGAGATATTTGGACAGTGTAGTTATCAGCTAAACAAACAATCCTTCTCTCGCTTGTCAGATTTCATATGCTCTTATGAGTACAGTAGCTGGGCAAGCAGTTCTATGACAGAGTACAGCCATCTAACAATAGGGTGGGAATGAAAGAAAATAAAGGGAGCTGGCTAAATTCTTGAAATCTTGGTATCACCATCAATGAAGTGCGGACACGACTTTACAGCTGGAGTCTGTCGCAAAATGTGCAGGTGACAAACTTCCATGTTCTCCTTATCATTCCTAAGGTGAATAAGAAACCTGCATTTTAAATATTCTTTCACGGACAGTCAACAATGACTTGCAGAGGGGCAACACCTTGCCAAAATGCTGAATGTCTTTCTATAAGGGATCATTATTTAGATAATTAGGTGTTAATTACTTTTCAGATTGGAATGGTGATCAAAAATTAATGAAAGGTAATTTGCATTTAAAACCTATTTTGTAAACTCTTGGATGGCATTGATTTTATTTAGCAGACATTTCAAAAAATTAAAGCTTCCTAATTTGATTTGTTCCAGTCATTTTCTTATAACTCCTAAGATGTATTTTTTCTGTTTTACCTTCATTTTTAAAGGTTTCTCTTTTGTTTATGAGCTCAGTAATGAGAGACGGTGGATACACTGTTGGTGTAGGGGGAGTAAGGTGGGTGACATGATGGTTGGACGTACCCCCCACTCACTTACTTTAAGGCTCTGAGAGAATCTTCTATCTTGATAGTGCTCACACTGTATAAATAGATGAATATTTTAAATTGATTTGGAAAAACACCTTAGCTATAGAAACAGCCACTTACTGAGCAAATTATTAGGAATGCATATACACCTGCTTATCCATGCAGTTATCTAATCAGCCAATCACGTGTCAGCAAAACAATGCATAAAATCATGCAGATACAGGTTAGGAGTTTCAGTTAATGTTCAGAATGGGACAAAATGTGATCTCAGTCAGTTTTCAGTGAGTTTGATTGTGACATGATTGCTGGTGCCAGGCTGGCTGATCTGAGTATTTCTATAATTGCTGATCTCCAGGGATTTTCACACCCAGCAGTCCCTAGAGTTTACTCAGGATGGTGACTGTCCTGGTGTGATGGATCTGCAAGTTTTTAATTAGTGAATGTTTATGTTTTTGTTGTATTTTGCTCAGACAAACAAGATGAACTAAACTACAGTAAGTTGATTAACATCAAAGAGTTTTCTTTTCCTGAATTGTACCAGTAATTTATCACCTTAAAACATCTGTGTAAATGAATGGAAATGCTTTATAACCTGTGAAAAGATGGACACAGTAGGACTAGGAATTACCAAATTAGTTTACAGCTTGGGAAAGGAAAGAGTGCGGAGGTAGTTAAAGGATCAAAAACTGTGAGCAAAGTCATCCAACATATGAACAGCCAGCCTATCAAATGTGTGTAATATCACATACCCCGAAGCCACATTTAAAAATAAATATGGCTTGTCTGTGTGACCAAAAACAGTGACGTGAGAAGCAACAAAAGGACGGGAGAGGGCAAAGGAGATGTCATAAGAGAAGACCAAGACATGTGTGACTGTTTCAACTGACCGTCAGCAAAAGCATCTAATGAACCACACTAATTGCTAGATCCAAAGCCACCCCAGGAAAACTTTCAACACTTGACATTCTTCATAGGCTTTTTTCTAAAGACTATACATATTAAGACTTTGCTATCTGTATTTTCATTTATACTTTCCTCTATTGATATTATTATTCTTTAATAAATACCATGTTGCTGTTAAATTTCTATACATTGTCTTTATATTTAGAGTGATTGAAGTAATAAAGTAATTATTAAGAGCACCTGGAGCAGTAGGAAGTTGCCTTGTGCTCTGATCTGCAAGATTTATAAGGCTGAGTAGGGGCGCTCCATCCAGTAGAAGGAACTTGCGAACAGAAGGAGATGGCGTGGGACTAGAAATTGCTAAACCAGTTTACAGCTTGGAACAGGAAGGTTCTTATTTATTTTAAGGAAATGGACATTCTCCAAAAGATTAAAGAGTTTGGGCATATTCATCCATCATATTGACAGCCAGCCAATCAAGGGTATGTAACAATCACATGTTGTGAAACACCTGTGGAATTTTAAATAAACAAGATGGACTAAACAATGAGAAGAGTGCAACATCAGAAGAGGGCACTGGCAACATGCAACCATTTTCATCTGATTGTCAGGTAAAGCATTCCATATATATTTCTAAATCAATGCTACCGTGGGACATTTATCTTTGACATCTTTAACTTTTCGTAAGCTTTTTCTAAAGACTATATATAAATATATTCAGACGTTGCTATCCACATTTTCTTTTATGCTTTTCTCTACTAGTATTATTGTTCTTAAGTAAATACCACAGCTTTTAACTTTATATACTTTGTTTTAATATCTACAGTGATTGAAATAATAAGGTACATTTTTCTGAGCACCTGGTGTATATGATTCAAGTGCCATATGATCCAAGTTGCAGGGTTTATTGGATGAGCTGAGAACTTAGAGCATTGTCCAGTAATGAACAATGTGTTAAAATAAGACTTAATTGGTTGATGAATCGCCTATGGCAAAGAATGTTGAGCCTTTGTATTTTTAAATATATTCTTGGAGACTAAAGTAATATTTAGGTTTGAGATATATAGCATGTTGTTTGTGCCAATGATAAGAAAGTCCCTTAAAGTTTTAGGGAGTGACGGGGTGTGCATGGGTCATTCATATAGGACTTATGTGGTTAGGGTCTGTGTGTATGTGCATCTATGTATGTGTGTGTTAATCTTAAGGTGAAAGAGTAGACCAATATGGTAACTAGATGTATGGAAAATACATCTGGGCCCAACATGAAAGCAAGTAAGGGTAGTTTGAAGATAACAGTATAATAATACAGTATGAAAAACAAACAAAAAAAATCTAATGAGGAACATTTCTGTTGATGGAAGCACCTTATTGTTGGGAGAGGTCAGAGGATATGCATCGGATTGGTCAAGCTGACAGAAAGACAACATCAACACAGATAACCACTCTGTCAGAATGTAGTGAGCAGACAAGCCAGCTCAGAATGCACAATATGTTGAGCCTTGGCACAGCAGGCAATCACATCAGGTTCATCTCCTGTCAGCCAAAAACAGAAAGCTGAAGCCATAGTGGACATTGTCTTCATCAAAACTAGCTAATTGAAGACTTGAAAAACGTAGTCTGATGAATCTCGATTTCTTTTGGGGCACACAATAGTAGGGTCACAATTTAGTTCCAACAGCATAAAACCATATGCACCCAACCCATCTTAAAGTCAACAGTCCATGCTGGTGGTGGTTATTTGGTGTGGAGAATGTTTTCTTTGAAAGCTTTGGATCTATTAATACCGTTTAATGCCATGAGATACTTAGGTATTATTGCTGGACATGTGTTTCTCTTCATGGCCACAATTTGCCCATCTTGTAATGGCCACTTTCAGCATGATAAAGCACCATCACACAATGCAAAGATCTCAATTTGCTTTCATGAACATGACAATGAGTTCAGTGTTCTTCAGTGGTCTTCACAGTCGTCACAGAAACTGAATCCAATTGAACACATTTGCGATGAATGTGCAGCTGACATATCTGCAGAGATTTGTATGATGCTATCATGTCAGCATGGACCAGAATCTCAAAAGAATGTTTCCAACATTTTGTGGAATCCATGCCACAAAGAATTGATGCTGTTTTGAGGGCAAAAGGAGGTCTTGCCTAGTATTAGAAAAGTGTTATTTGATCGGTGAGTATAAAACATAAAATATTGAACCAGTTGGCCAAGCTGTTACAGCTCAGGACTCTGTGGTTTCACAGCTTCAGAAAAGTTGATTTTCAATGCTACCTGGTCACTCTGTGTGGTGTATGCATGTTCTCTCATTGTTTTGCGTATGAATGTCCCCATGCTCAAATCGCAATGTATAAAAGCTGAACTTGCCGCAAAGCGACGCACATTTCCACAGTACCTCATACCCTGGCGTACGCAAGTTTTCCGCTCGATTTTGCAGACTGACGGCACCCAGCGTCAAAGCAGTGCTACTGTTCCTGTGTGGTTACCCTTTCTTTTTCAGATTCACATCCCTGAGGCAGCTTTATAAATACACTGAAATTAACCGCATATCGTTTATTAGTTTAAGGCATCTGATTGTAATTAACCAGTAACAATATAATGGTCCAGGGAATGGTCAAACTATTCTAAATACCATAGCTGCTTTAGCATTGTTGCTCTCACTGCATCTTCTTCTTCTTTCAGCTGCTCCTGTTAGGGGTTGCCACAGCGGATCATCTTTTTCCATATTACTTTCACTGCACCACTCAGAGTATTTATATCACTGTATCTGATTGGGGAATCAAAGATCTGCAGAAGCTGAGAAAGGGAATTATCGGTATACAGCATCAAGCACACGGTGCCTCAGCCATGTTGTCCCACTCTCACAAAGCAAACGTTTCAAAGCCTTTCCTGTACGGACCTCACGGTTTCAAAACAGTTTCATCCTAAGAACTCTAAACACACTCAATCAGTCCATCAAATGCTCCTTATAGAACTGTTTGTACTTATAAGTAGAATTACCCCACTGTAAACTTGCACTACAGTTATAATATTGCACAACCTGAGCCACTTTATAAAGCGCGTATTTACATATGATGACGATATCATTTTTAAGATGAAATGCAGCAAAATATATTTATTATATTATACAGATAAAACTTTAACTTCATTTAAATAATCTATATTGTTAATAATTAAACATGTGAGGACACGGTGCCGCAGTGCTAGCTAGGAGCTTGCACTCCGTTCACATATTGTTCCTGCCTCGCGCTGTATTCTTGCTGTGGCTGGCGTGACACTGGAAGGATAGATGGATAGAATAATTAAACATGTACTATACTATGAAGATATTTCAATGTTCCTTAAAAGTTTTGAAGAATCGGCGTTCTAAGCTTACAGATGGCTTAACATCTATTACAGAGCTGATTGTGTAGCGTTTTGCTATTTGGAGAAAGAAAAGTAACGACAGGGATTAGAGGTTAGTATGTTTGAAACAGACAGTACTGCTGCAATAAAGTATTTCATTGAAGGTCACGCATGGCACAGCAAGCATCTTGCGTGAGACATGAACAATCACTGCGTCACCATGCTCCCATGTTTAATAACATGCTTTAACTCCTATCATCATAAAAATGATATCACATACAGTATACATCTCAGTATTTTAATTATTCAGAGACCTGTAATATCACGAATGTAATGGATTCTGTGTCCTGTCGGAGGAAGAGAAAGCCCGAAAGCACGTAGTGATTCATACACATAGAGCACATAGATGATCAAATACAAAACAAAGCATTTAATGTGCTACTTTAGTTACGATGGGATTTGAGAAACTAGTAAATTAAACGATTTTAAAATGAAGTTTATGATGTTCTACTTTAGTGAAAAAATAAACTACGTGATTAAAGTGGAAATTTCGAGATTAGAGTTGACATTTTGTGCTTTTTTCCCCACTGTGTGCCTATTTGTTTTTGTCTGTACCCTAATAAGCTTTCATATGACACTCAGACGGTGGGCTACGACTAGCCTTTTCACGGCGACTTTGATATGTGACAACTTCTTTTTTATTTCGGGTACTGTGCAACTTTGTGAACTTGAGCTTTCAAGATTCTCCAACACTCTGTTACTTGATCAACTTCCTTTTGTTGTTTATACCACTGTTTAAACCAACAAATAGTATGTTTTTCCTTGCCTCCACTTGGTATTCATTGAAATTCTTCTATTTTCTCCCATGCTTTTCCCATTGTCTTTTCACAGAATGCTGAGCTTAAGGGAGATTTATATTGATTTGCATATTCAAAGAGGCGTAATTCTGGGAGGAATTGGGGCGGGACAGCAGGTGCATGCACGTGCATTACTTTTCACGCTGACTGGGATTTACTTAGCGGAACTGAGTGGAAATTGGCTTAAGCATGGTTTTCTGCATCTGAATGTAGAAGTTTGCGAATGCACAGATTTATGCATCTGGATTTTTCTGTGCGTACGCACATTCCCACTTTTGTGCTTACGCCATGTTATAGTGTGAGTTCTACGTACGCCTTTATAGATGAGGCCCCTGGAGACTGATATCATCAAATCCTATCATCTGAAAGATAAAAATAAAGAGGACTGATTTAGAAACTTTTATGTTAGGTGGAATGCCCACTAGGGGCTGGGTGGTCTTTTGGCATTTTTTTTCTCTAGCCTAACTGAAGATTTTTTTTTTGTTTGTTTTTTTCTGTTCTCATGGGCCATCTGACCTTACCTTGTTTTGCTGTTTCTTATTCTTTAATATTATTGCCTAATCTTAATCGTTTTTCTTTTTTGAAATTTTCTCTGTTATCTCATAAAGCACTTTGAGCTACATTATTGTATGAAAATGTGATATATAAATAAATGTTATTGTTGTTGTTGTGCCACAACCCCTAAAGTATACAAGTTAGGCTGATGAGTATCTGAGTTTGGTACATGTGAGATGTTACTTTTCTTATTTGTGCACATGTTGCTTACTTTCTGTTGTTTCTTATTTTTTAATGGTGACATTTTCCTGGGGCTTTTTTTGTTTGAGCTCTTCCACTTTGTTCAAGGGTGTGGCCCTCTTGTTTGTAGAGATGATCCTGTTGTTAGCCATGTGATACAGGGCTGGTTATGTCCTTGACCTGCCTATAAAAATAGACTATGGCTCACATTATCTGGTGCTAGTTTTGAGAGATGGGTGCAGCAATACTCTGTATTAGCGTATGCTCCCAACCTAGTTTTGAAACCAATGCTAAAACTCCTGCAGCTTCTTTTTAAAATTTTGGTAGGACTTAAAAATTTCTAGTTTAGTACAATTGTTTTATACTATGAATCTTTGACAAATGCATTGTTTTGATTTTGTTCTGGTTTTGATGATCATTATATTTGTCTCATTTAGTTCCTGCTTTTCCTTTTGACCACATGTTCTGCCTGCTCCCCAAACCAGGTTTTCAGTTTGTGCTTATTAAATCTCTTTTCCTTACTCTGTTGACAGCTAGCCTTTTAAAAGTGATGCACAACATGAAGAAGCTAATAGACAGGAGACAGACTCAACCTAGACCACGATAAAGGACACAGACCAGCATCTGCATACAAAATTGCAGGAGCAGCCTTACTCTGAAGCTCTCCATTTAATACAATACAGTGCTTTGCTTTGCTAATAGTCTTTTCCTTCAAGTATGATGCGTACCTGCTCAGTTCAAAGCTCTCCCTGACTTGTTGAACACATTTTTAAAACTGGCTCTAATACTGTTTCAACAGAAGAGTGCACATAGGAATTCAAACTGCTTGACTTTCACCCTACTGTAATATCCAGATCTCTTTTGTTCTGCTACCATTTCCAAAAATCTTCTGACTTTTGTCTTCTGCACATTGATCATCATGTCATACATCCTGCCTGCAGCAGTTTCTTGGTTTAACTGGCATATAAATCCCGCTCTTGTGACTCTATAATGTGTTCCCTTAGAAATGTGTGGTAGCTTACATCTCTTACCTCTACATCACCTCAGTTAGCACTTCTCTCAAAGTGTTCAGTTTAAAATTGGAATGCAACCAAAAGCAATTGGATGACCAGTAGAGCTGTAAAAACAAGCCAGGAATCTCTCTCTCTCTATATATATATATAAAATCTGACGTCTGTCTGTATGTATGTATGTGTCTTTTCATGAGAGAACTACTTAACGGATTTAGATCAGGTTTTTTTCAAGAATTTGCTTGAACATTCCTATTGATTCTGCTACTTCCCTAGTTGCACTAAGACTCACAATTCACTTGCAGGAGCAATACATATGCGCTAATTCCAGACAAAGGCTGCGGGCCGAGGGGAGACGAAAGCGTGACGTCAGGAGTGGGTCTACCTCTGCATTTTGGAGTGTACCTTGCCTCCACTTAGCTAGCGATATCCTTTTGTTCATTGATTTTTAAAGTTTGTCCTGTTTCACTATTATACGGGCAGAGCTGCAGGGGACAGCTAGTAGTTATTAAAAAACTAATTGAGAAACAGTCAAATTTAAATCGTTACCCAAAAAACACATGGTCAAAATGCTAACGCTAATGTCGGAAATTAAGAAATCTTTAGAGGGACAATAAGGATATAAATAGCACAATGTTTTTTTATTGGAATCTGTAGATCTTAGATAAATATATGGTGATCTTTATATTGTTGCATTGATGATGTAATTCACACAACTTCCGGGATCACTCTCTGTGCAAACCGAAGATACATAATGGTAAACACAATCCAATATGGTGGCAACTGGAAGTAACCAAAAATGATGATGAATAATTATAAAATCTAATATATAAAGCAGATTCGATGAATGTATGTGTGTGTGTATGCATGTTTGTTTGTCCACCGTACAAATCTGCACCGGGTGTCCGATCGCCACCAAACTGGGAACGGGACTCCTTTGTTACCAGGAGGAGGTCATGGGGTATGTTTGGTTAGGAAAAATGTTCGTGGTGAAGCACAGGGCACCTTTTCACCAACACAACGTTCGCCACATGTCCCCGTACTTATCATCGTCAAGATGGCCACACGGTGCAACAGACGTTCACGGTGACGCCATCTAGCGGCACGTTTGGTCACTGTGCATCGCTCTTTACCCATGTTTCTTTAAATTGCCAAGAGATGGTGGAAGTGTCCAAGTATGAGAAAGCCGACTGCTTTCATTGGGTGAAGGAGAACTGCCGTATGGATGTAAAAAATGAAAGCCTGACTGGCTTTCTGTATTCGTGGTGCTATTTGCTCACTTTCCGACTCACAGTATGATTTCAGTGTTGCTCTTTCTAATTGACTTGTGCTATTTGTTCGCTTTCTGACATATTGTAAATTAGGTAAATTCATCTCACCGTGGTGCTTATTCCATACATAATACTATGTAACACATTATAATTGTCCTGCTTTTCGCTAATATACCCATGCCACCGAAAAAAAGACGTAGAATTGGAAGGTCCACTTCACATACCACAACAAGGGTATTTCAAGGGTGTCTGAAACGATACAGCAGACAGAATCCAGAGTGGATGAACTTACAATAAAATGTGAATCAGAAAACTGTTTGTTCTATTTCTATGTTCTGTTTCTTTCATTTGGGAAATTCACCGTTTATACAGAGTTGATGTATATATGTGTGTGTGTGTATCTATGTATGTATGTTTGTTTGTTCGCCATACAAATCTGCACCGGGCGTCTGATCGCCACCAACCTGGGGATGGGGCTCCTTTGTGACCAGGAGGAGGTCATGGGGTATGTTTGGTTGGGAAAAATGATCGTGGTGAAGTGCAGGACACCTTTTCACCAAAACAATGTTCACCACACGCCCCCTTACTTTAAGGTAAATTCATCTCACTGTGGTGCTTATTCTGTACGTAATACCATGTAACACATTATAATTGTCCTGCTTTTCGCTAATTCACCCATGTCACCGAAAAAAAGATGTAGAATTGGAAGGTCCACTTCACATACCACAAAAAGTGTATTTCAAGGGCGTCTGAAGCGCCACAGCAGACAGAATCCTCAGTGGACGAACTTACAATAAAATGTAAATCAGAAAATGTTTGTTCTATTTCTATGTTCTGTTTCTTTCATTTGGGAAATTCACCGGTTATACATTCCTGGGCAATGCCAGGTACTCCTGCTAGTAATTAATAATTAAAATAATTAATGGTAATGAGAAAGCAAATAAAAAAAAAATATATATGATTCAGAAATAAGAATCATGACACCAACCAGCCCAGCTGGATTCAGGCCTCTACACCTCACCACTGTCTCTCCATTATAATGTGGGTACTCTAACTGGTTTCAGTCCAGGGATCTTTAAACATGTAAAGAATATTGATGGAGAGCAAAATCAGGCAATGCAGGTTAGACAGTGAAAAACATACACAATTTGACAAATGAGAGGAGAAAGTTCAGTCCATCAGGCTTGTTTGTTTAGCTAATAGCTAGGCTATCCCCATATCTCATCCAGATACTTCTTAAAGGTTGTCAAAGGGTTGTGCTTCAAATGCATGTATTAGTACTTTGTTTCATATTTCCTCAACTCCTTGTGTCCTGGCTTCAATCCAAACTTTACTTTGTGGAAGAATAATTTTAGGGTAACATGGCATTCATCTTAAAGAAATGTCATAAAGAGTTAATAAATGTCAGAAACCTGTTCAGGCAAACCATGTAACTAGATAGAGGTCAAGTGAACAACAGAAGCAAAGATATATTACTCACAATGTACTGAACATTGACTAAGAGATGACTAAAAAGTCATCAAATGTCCTGTGAACAACCAGATTGGACAATTGTTACATATGTAGAATTTTCAATGGTGGTGGCTCAACCCAAAATATATAAGTAGAAACAGAATATAATAAAGTAGGCTTTTATTTTAAGTCATTTGGGTGTAAACCAATGAACCAACCGGAATAAAAGTATGCATTGATTGACACTGTTATGTAAATTCAGTTGCTTGTGAAACAGACCTACACCTTTAATATTAGACCATTCCTATCATGCTGTAACAGACTGCTGTAAGAGATGTTCCCTTCTCAGCTTGGTGCTGCAGGTGTAATAAGTGACACAGATGGATACAATTTTCTCCTGCCTGATTGCTGACTCAATAAAGTTTTTATCAGACTTGTCCTGTTAGAGGATAAGTTTCTTTCTTCAATTAAGATGCTGATTTCCACAACTTTCCCTTAATTTCCGCCGGTGTCCTCGAGTATGTGTATTCATCATTAATTTCAAAGATTTCTGCTTGATCTCCCTTTTCAGTGCCTTCGAGAATTTTTGAAGACCTGGATTAGGTCTGCATGCAGTCTTCTCTGCTTGAGACTAAACAGGTTTAATTCTCTAAGCTTCTCACAGTAGGATATGCTTTTTAGTGCCTGGGTGCTCTCCTCTGCATATCTTCAAGTGCTGCTATGTCTTTTTTGTAGCGAGGTGACCAGAATGGCACACAATACTGTACTCCAGATGTGGTATCTCGAGTACATTATTTAGTTTAAGCACAACATCCCTTAATTTATATTCAACAATTTTTACACTATAACCTTACCATTTTATTAGCCTTTTTAATGGCTTCTACTCATTGCTTAGATGATGAAAATGTTGTGTCAACATAAACCCCTAAATATTTTCCAGAGATTACTTCCTCTAAGACAGTGTCTCCCATCTTGTATTTAAAAATGTAGCACTTTGCACTTTTAGACATTAAAGTGCCTTTTTCCAAATGTTCACCCAGTTCTGGAGACTGTCCAGGACTTCTTGAATTTTACTTGCTGTCTCCTCAGTTTATGCCATTCCTCAAATTTTAGTATCATCTGCAAGCTTCACAAGTTTATTAACTGCACCAAAAAGTATGCTGTTAATAAAAAATTAGAAAAAGTAACAATCCTAGGACAGACTCCTGCTGGTCCCCACTGATGACCTCACTTTGTGTGGAGCATTCTCCTCTTATCTGTGCCACATACAGCTACATCAGGACATTCCACATTAAATCCTGGGGACTCCTGTAACTGCAGGTTTTTGTTTCCAGCAGTGAGTTATTGTCAATTGAATTGATCTCATTGTTTAATTAGTTGGTCTGTATATCTTCTTTTACTCTCTATTTAGATTTATATGAAATTTAGAAATATTTGTATTTTACTTCATTTTTAAGTTTTTATCTTTCTTTTGTTATGTCCCTATTAATTCACCCTTTCCTGTTGAGTTTGCTCCCTTAATGGTGTCCTAATAATGACAATTAACAGTAAGTAGAGTAGACACCAGGGCAGATGAAACAGATAGATGAACTCATAAATGCCAAGTGCACTTTCCGTAATTGTCCTGACAAAAGATTTTAATACAGTAAATGCCAACATTTTCATTCATATTTTATGGATATTTCTTTGCAAATCCATTGTAACAGGTGCACCTTGGCTTGGCGTGATGATTGACCTGGCTGATTGGGGTCTGCCTTGCCATATGGTGTTTATGCTTGGACCTCTACCTGACATTATTACTTTGTTTTATTATTGTTGAATATTTTGACAGTGATCTTATTATTTGACAGGATTCAATGATTGTGTGCCTTTAGTTAATTGGCAGCAGTTGTTTCTCACGTCATTGCTGGTTTTCATAAATTTATGGGTGTAAGAGCCAGCAGCTGTTTACACTTTAAGTTTGTTTATGCAAAACTAAAAACTTCAGTCACTGTTTCTGAAAGAGAAAAGAAAAAATAGATAGATGAAAAGTTAAATGCAAAAATGATCATGAAACACACAACACCTAAATTTCAGGTGAGTTCAACCAGACTAAAGTTTGCTGAGAATTATTAGGAATTCTTCACTCCATTATGGCCTGAGGGGGCTTTCATGAAGATTTCTGGACCCAAATAAAACCCAAGATTTTCAAATAAATCAAAAAAGGCAGGTTTATGTAAAAATAATTTATAAACAGATGGGTATGGAGCCTGTGGTGGGCTGGTGCCCTGCCCGGGGTTTGTTTCCTGCCTTGCACCCTGTGTTGGCTGGGATTGGCTCCAGCAGACTCCTGTGACCATGTAGTTAGGATATAGCGGATTGGATAATGGATGGATGGATGGGTATGGAGTGATGGAGATTAAATAAAAGAAATAAATAAAAACCTTAATTCACCTTGGCCCTAATTATAAAGGCTCACTCCTATCTGTCAGCTTGGGTGTCTACCACATTTTTCCACACAGCTGTATCTCCTTCTGCTTACTACCTCCATCTTGTCTCCTTGCTATTCTGCCTTTCCTCCTTCTGACACTTGTACTCCAGGCACTACTAGACGTACTGACAACAAGCCCAATATATTGACAGTAGGCTGGACCCTTAAATTTCTGGCCCCTATTCAGTTCTAGGTAAACCATGGGAAGTCCTTCAGGGGTCTCAGATGACACTATGTAGTCCTGGGGTTCAGGAATGGATCCAGTGATGTGCAGTGAGGTTCATGGCTGGTGAGGCACGGGTTCCTTTAGAGTCCGATTTACAAATATATGAACCCAAAAGAGTAGCTTATTTACTATTCAGTTGGCAGCATGCACATTGACTGCTGGTTATGTTTCATATCTCATCAGCATTCTTTGCACACACATCGGTAAGGCGCATATTTGGCTAAGAAAGAACGTTACATTTATAGTGGCGAGAAAGAGCGGAGAGAGTGTGTTTGTTCTGCACCCTCCATGTGTTCTAAATTTGCCATTGCAATTCCACAATTTATATTCATTCAATACAAAGGAAACTATAGAGTGGTGTACAAAAATGGATTTCACATTTGACCTTAACTGAAATATTTAGTTATTTATAAAAGCTTTTAATTCTGATTGCTTAATCAATTATAATACAGACTGTTCAACAAAATGATAACAAAGACGAAAGAATATTTTATTTAAGGTCAAAATTTAGTTTTTAAATTTTTGATTGTCTGCGCTGGGCTGCCGCCCTGCCTGGGGTTTGTTTTCTGCCTTGCTCCTCATGTTGGCTGGGATTGGCTCCAGCAGACCCCTGCGACCCTGTAGTTAGGATATAGCGGGCTGGATAATGGATGGATGGATATTGAATTGTTTTTTTTAGTCTGATCCCATTTTTTTTTTTTTATAAAATTGAAAACCATTTATGGTCTTACCTTTATTTGTAAATGAAGTCCATGAGCCAGTCATTCTCCATGAAAATCTCCATCATTTTCTTGTAAAAGTCCTCCTTATTTTCTTTTAGTTTTAAAAGTCTTAATCTTCCATTTTGGCAGTCAGTCGGAACAAAAAATAAAAATAAACGGACCGCTGCAGTGCGCTTGACTTTCTGATATCGCTAACTTATTGGTGCCCAAGGCGTCTGTTGGGTTCACATGCTCCCCCTTTGGTGCGGCAAGGTACTGTCTGCCTCACCTTGTGCCTTTTCACTGCGGTTTTATGTCCGATTAGCAAGGCTAAATATGTCTCACACATTCATTAAAGATATTAGCAAGACTGTGGAAAGTCAGGGTGTATAATGAACGTATCTGCAAACATGATATTGGCGACATACAGACAGACAGCAACAGGCAGCACCAATTGCAGGCGTCAACCCAGTGTGTGAGGGACAGCACAGTCCGAGGTGAGGTGAGGCTCGTTGCTGCTGCACCTGCATTTCTCTCCTGTATTTGAACAGGGAATGCGCCAATTCAGCAATTTTGACTATCAAAATGATCACAATTATTGGAATCATACAGAAAACAAATTTATAGCACAGACCAGTGAACATATTTATGTTATCATTATTAGTTTTTTTACTTTTCATGATGACAGGTGGATGTCCCTGGATAGATCTGATGTCTACAGATATAGATTTTCACCTGTTAATGTTGGTGTAACAATTAAAACATGCAACTATGGTGGAAAATATGAAACAAGTGGAGGAGCTCCTGACAATTAGTGAACTTTTGGGAGGGCCTCTAAAAAGTGAAAATTGGCCATTTAAATTATTAAAAATTAGCATAAGCTTACATTTAAACTAAACTGACACTTTGTGTGTTATGTTTTGATTGTAGGCTACATTTCCACTTAATTTATTCTAAATGTGCATTGGCTGTTGGGGGCCAGTCCATCTCCGGGCCCACTAACATACACATACACAAACATATACACATATACATAAAGTATACACACTTGCACAAGGGTCATCTTGGAATTAAATTAACACTTGTGGCCTGCAGGGGACGCACAGCTCCCAACACCCGACACAAACAGACGAGGACACAAGTTCCACAATCACAACACGGGCTTTTATTTAGTTTTTTTTGTGGTAAAACTCTTCAATACCAAGTTTTTCCCACACCACAGCCACAGGACAAAGCTTTTCTCTCTTTCTTAACTCCTCCTCCAGCAAGCTTTGTTACTTTTCTCCCGACAGTGGCAGCTGCCACATTTTATAATCTTTGGGAATGCTTTAGGAAAAGATGAGTAAATTTTGGCCATGAAGGGATTCCCATCGTCAGCAACAACACTTAGATAGGCCATAGCATTAAAGCGATGATTGATCTGTATTAACAGGCTCAAAGTGTGCCACAAAAACAATCCCCAACATCCTTACACCACCACCACCAGCTTGTGCTGTTGGTTTTAAGGCAGGTTGGGTATGTGGATTCATGCTGTTGGTGCCAAATTCTGACCCTACCATCTGTGTGCCTCAAAAACAACAACAACAATTATTTATATAGCACATTTTCATACAAACAATGTAGCTCCAAGTGCTTTACATGATAAAGAAAGAGAAAAAAGACAAAATAAATAATTACAATTAGGGAATACCAATTAACATAGAATAACAGTAAGGTCCAATGGCCAGGGAGGACAGAAAGAACAAAAAAAAAAAAAAAAAAACTCCAGATGTCTAGAGAAAAATAAAATCTGCAGGGGTTACAGGCCATGAGACCACCCAGCCCCCTCTAGGCATTCCACCTAACATAAATGACCTCAGTCAGTCCTCATTGTATTCAGGGTTCTCATGGAAGAACGTGATGATGATGGTCATGTGGACTTCTGGCCTTCAAGTCCATCAATGTAGGGACATCATGGTGCTTTGATTAGGAAAAAAACGGAAAAAGAACAGAAGAGAAAGTAGGGGTTTGTACAGATTTTGGTGCCACCATAAATAATAATGATAATTAATTGAATATACAGAGTATCAGGATTTAACTAAGATGAAGCTATGAGAAAGCCATGTTAAAGTAATACGTTTTCAGCAGTGTTTTAAAGTGCTCCACTGTATTAGCCTGGTGAATTCTTATAGGCAAACTATTCCAGATCAGCAGAAATCGAGATTCACCAGACCTGACTACATCATTCCCTTCTTCAACTGTCTAGTTTTGGTGGGGTTGTGTCCACTGCAGCCTCTGCTTTCTGCTCTTGGCTGAACAAAATCAAACCCAATGTCCTTTTCTCTTGTAGACCATCCAGTTTAAGGTTTGGCATGTTGTGCATTGTAAGATGCTTTTCTGCCCATCACAGTTGTACAGAGTGAGTACCTGAGTTACCAAAGCCTCTCTTTCCATTCATACCATCCTGGCCATTCTTCTCTGACCTCTCATCAACAAGATGCTCCCATCCAAGATCTCACTGGATATTATTTGTTTTTGCACCATTCTGAGTTAACCCTGGAGACTGATGTGTGTGAAAATCCCAGGAGATCAGCAGTTATTGAAATACTCAAATCAGCCTGCTTGGCACAAACAATCACTCTACAGTTGAAATCACTGTGATCATACGGTTTTCCCTTCTGGTGTTAACATTAAATGAAGCTCCTGATATGTATCTAGATGAATGTATGCATTGCATTGCTGCCACATGATTGACTAATCAAATAATGCCATGGACAAGCAGGTGTACACGTGTTCACAATAATTTTTTCAGTGAGTGTATGTATTTAGCCTGTGGATTCCAGCATTTTTTACATCGTCACAATACAAGCCACGTACACTCCAACAGATAATAAAGTCCGCTCTTGAAGAGACTTCTTCAGACTTGTCATTTGTCACCTATGGATTCTGGTACCTTATTTATCGTGCAAAATTTGTTATTACATACTTTAGCTGTGTTGTTTAAAATGCAGTGTATTAATAACAACGATGTACAAAACATTATATCTGTAACAACTTCGTAGTTATACGTAAGGGTTTTATTACAAGATGGAATTGTGCCGTAAGATAAATTAAATACGCAAGAACAATGATGCTTTTAAATATCAGCCGGAGATGACGCCGCTTTTCAATGTCGATCACCCGTGACAAGATAACCGAAGCACATCGCTTGTGCCACGGCCACTCCCCCCAACACCCCAGCGGCCAGCGCAAGCTTTGCGTGCCCTCGGCCTGGTCAAGTTTATCTCGGTTCCTCTTAGTCATCAGTAGTAATCGAACATGGCCTCAGCTAACAGGTGCAGGTAAGAGATTTCAAATTGTAACTACATTTGGATTTAACGAGGAAAGAATCGGCTTCAAGCTGTAACAAAAACAGGATTAAACACACATCGCCAGTTTATTCCAGACTGTCATCCATACGGCAAACTGTCACCATAAAACTTGTATTGTTATTCTCGATCTCGATGTTTTCCAGCATGTAATATATAATCGCTGAAACTGTTACGCAGATAATGTAACTTAAAAAAGTCAATGTGGGACACTACAAGAAAGCAAATGAAAGCAACAATCCGAATTTAATTACTTAATTCAGAAAATAAATGCTAATAAGAAGCATGTGTAATTGTATGAATACCACGTATGCATGTGTGAATCACACGAAGTTATTGTCAAATCTAAATCCATTGGTCTCAGCCGAAGGCACACATGGATGTATGAATATTTTATTATAAAAGTAAGTCATCTTGTAATCCTGTTTCATCTCGTGTAGGCATTAAGGTGAAGAACTGTGCATTTCCTCGTTATGCCTATTTTGTAATTTCTTTGTTAAAATAAACCTTTCTGTTTTTCAAGTTATATTTAAATGTGAAGACATACAGTTAGAGTAACAAAGTGTAACTAGATCACGATTTACGTGTAACGATGTGCATTAGGTGTCTAAATGTTTTAATATAAATGCGCATTAGCCTGATAGTATTTATTCCTGAATAATGACGATAATATTACACGTACAATTTTTATAAACACCAGAAATTCCATTTGCTATGCACATACGTAACTGTTGTGCTTATGTTGCTATTGCACCAAACAGCCTAGTTAAGCGACAGGTTGATTTCCGGTCCCATGGAATCAGCTCAGCATGTACCCTAGCAACAGTTGCTAGGGTATCGGACCACGTGCACACTCGTTCCGGGTGCTGATGCAAGGGGGGAAGGGTGCTGCTATTTTCCACGTTGGCGAACGCCAGTATGAAATGCTGAGTGCCACGCATTCCTGTCAGGACCGCGGACAGCTCACAATGAAGGTTCTTTGTCTGGTAAGGGGACATCCTTTCCAGCTTTTCTTTTCTATTTGCTCAAAGCTGACACAACAGTATTTGTTTTCAATCCAAAAAAAAAAAAACAAATTCATTGCTCTTCTACTATGAAGTGAAGGAGCTCATTAGGCAATAATTTAATATTACCTAAAAGATTTGATGGCAGTAACTTTATTACAGTTACTTAATTACATCATAGTAACGCAGTCAATCTTTTTTCATACTTGATGGTTTTCATAACATATAATTTGCTTTTGAGTGATGAGTAAACACTTTCTATTATTCATACCTGATGTGAGCACAGACACAGCTGGTCTTCCTATTCCGATTGCCTTTAAACAGACCGTGATGATCGCATTTAACAGCTCCATACATTTAGAGCAGATATTCCTAATCCTGGTCCTGCAGGACTACTTTGGCTATCAAGTTTTGTTTTTTTTTTTCCCTCAAACTACTTTTAGAGCTGGAAATCACTCCTTGTTGTTAATGATCACACTATTTAATTAACTGCCTCATTTCTGCTCTCGTTCTAATGTATTGGAAACTGAAAATTTTGCTTTTCAAGAAAGAAAATTGTCAAAATATAATGAACCAGAGGAGATTAATAAAAATGCAGGTGCAAATAGTTCCAAGTCAACTCGTCATCTGTTGGCTACGCATCTCTAGGTGAGCCTGATTGTTAATTATTAGCTGGCTAAAGAAGGGAAGAAAATAATAAGAAAGCGGTCTAAAATTAAAGAAACAAACAAAAATAAAAAGGTTTAAAATGCACCAGCATCTGTGGCAGTGGCAAGCATCCCTACAAACATCATAGAGAAGAAAGACCCAAATGACCTAGGGTTGGAGATCATGAAACAAGACCAAATCAAATTATATAAGCACAGTTTTGACAAAAACAGGCCATCCAACATACCTCATGGTGTTTTGTCCATGTGATTATTTCAAAAGCAATCTCCAATGTTCCTCTCTTATCAGCATCATGTCATTTTATGTAATGTACATGGTGACAAGTCAGTCCTTCTCAGCTCTGCCTTGCCCAGACATCCAAGGAGGTGGGCAGTAAAATGTACGAAGCAGTATGTATGACCTTGCTGGTCTAAATCCACACAAGTAACCCTTAGATAATGTCTTCTCTTATTGCAGCCTCTCATTTTTTTCTTGATGATGGGATTAGAAGCGTTCTGCTATTGCTTCTCAATCTGGTATCGCCCCCTGAGCTGCTCTCCACTTCTGGCTGGATATCTTTAATTTTGAGATTTAAGCCTACTGGACACTTATACTGTACTCTTATTTTTAGCTGAGGCCCATTCGTCTCTGAATTGGTGACTTCTGAAAGTCAAAGCTGATGTCACATTAAAACATTTTTAACCAATCTAGATAAGAAGAGGCCATTCAACCCAAAATAGCTTGACAGACCTATCCATTTAGAACAGGGGTCTCCAACATGTCGCTCACGAGCTACCCCTTCCCAAGTAGCTTATCAAAGGGTTAATGAATCCTACACAAATTTGAAAACTAGATTAGTCAAATTTCAAAAAAATCACGATCCACAGTCTGAATTGCAGTCTTATCTTTTCAACGTGGCATACACTTAAGAGAATATCCGAACTCAAACTCATTAAGACCTAAGTAACACTTTATTTAAAATATCAAACAAAGTTGAATTCAATTGTCCTCTTGTCTGCTAGCTAAGCGGAGTTAAGGCAATTGCCCTGAAGCTGGTGAGTGAGTGAGGAGATACCCATACCACCACCTTCGGCCTGTTGCGCACATCTCGGATTCGCCTAAATAACGCAGTTGAACTCTGATACGCAGCGAAATGGGAGAAGTCACAAAATCAACCGGAATGTTCAAGCAAATTATAGAAAAAAACCTGATCTAAATCCGTTAAGTAGTTCACTCGTAAAAGACAGACAGAGAGATGTTGGATTTTCTATATTATATATTAGTAAACATTCAAAATAATGTGCAATTAAAGTCTCAACAGCATTCTCAGCATTTCTGGAGCTTAGTGAAGCCAGATAACTATAAGAATCTTCACCAAGCAGCTCTGAAAATGTCTGCTTTGTCTGGGTCTCCATACCTCTGTGCATCTGACGTGAATGTCATGAAATTAAAGTTCAGAACAAGACTGACAGACGAACATTTAAATGACTCCATAAGAGTGAACCGAAGTGGCTCCACTCCACCACACATCCACCTCTCTTGTTGGCTCCATGCAGTGCCAGTCATCTGACTAACTAAACAACACATCACACATGCAACTGGACCTGTGAATAAAGTGAAACTGTGACATGGAAAATGACAATGAATAAGTCATATTTGTGGATTTGAATTGCATTGTTTTGTTTTGACAGTATTCATGTTTTAATTCAATAGTGTGAGATACACTAGAAAATGCATAAAGATAAAATAAATGCACTTGCAGGTGAACTAAATGTTTTTGGTGATGTTTTAATGGAAAACATGAGTTGTGGACACATTTTGTAAATGTTCAGGCAAAACAAGCTTATTCAGTTTGTTTGGGTTGAAATAAGCCGAGTAGCTCTTGGCCATTTACATTTTGTAAAAGGAGCTCTCAGGGGAAAAAAGATTGGAGACCCCTGATTTAGAGCATTACAACAATCTAGATGATTATGTGACTTCTAGTTTTTGAGTATGTCAGACTTGCGAAATGCAATTGCTGATCTTGTCGCCAGACCATGAAAATCACTGGACATGTCACAATTAGGGGCGGCAGTGGTAATGCTGCTGCCTCGCAGTTAGGAGACCCGGGTTCGCTTCCCGGGTCATCCCTGCGTGGAGTTTGCATGTTCTCCCCGTGTCTGCCTGGGTTTCCTCCCACAGTCCAAAGATATGCCGGTTAGGTGGATTGGCGATTCTAAATTGGCCGTAGTGTGTGTTTGTGTGTGTCCTGCGGTGGGTTGGCACCCTGCCCAGGATTGGTTCCTGCCTTGTGCCCTGTGTTGATTGGGATAGGCTCCAGCAGACCCCCGTGACCCTGTGTTCGGATTCAGTGGGTTGGATGGATGGATGTCACAATTACCTACTGCATGCCACCCTTCCAGCGTAGTTGTGCTTGTCCCGTTTTGTGACAGCCAATAATGTGCTGCCTATTGAAGCCTTCATAAGCTTCATTTATATAATTTTAGCTAATGTGACATACCCAGGAACTGACTCCAGCTAGTCTGTGACTCACCCCAATAACATCAAACAGGTTTGATTTTGTGTTTAGTAGTAGGGTTGGGCTATGTGTGCATGAGAGCTGACAACCAATGAATGTTCATTTGGAGGTACAGTGCATAACATGCAGTGATGAGCAATAAGGAACATGGGCGTTTTAGACCTCACAAATGGAAGAGAGGCTTGTCTCCCTAATGTCTCATGTTTCACGCACCATGACAGAATAGCAAAGAATGTTCAAGAAACCAATTTGAAATGATTCGAGCTTTGTGACATGGTGCATTATCCTGCTGGAAGTAGCCATCAGAGGATGGGTACATGGTGGTCATGAAGGGATGGAGATGGTCAGAAACAATGCTCAGGTAGCCCATGGCATTTAAATGATGCCCAATTGGCACTAAGGGGCCTAGAGTGTGCCAAGAAAACATCCCCCACACCATTACACCACCACCACCAGCCTGCACAGTGGTAACAAGGCATGATGGATCCATGTTCTCATTCTGTTTACACCAAATTCTGACTCTACCATTTGAATGTCTCAACAGAAATCGAGACTCATCAGACCAGGCAACATTTTTCCAGTCTTCAACTGTCCAATTTTGGTGAGCTCGTGCAAATTGTAGCCTTTTTTTCCTATTTGTAGTGGAGATGAGTGGTACCCGGTGGGGTCTTCTGCTGTTGTAGCCCATCCTTCTCAAGGTTGTGCGTGTTGTGGCTTCCCAAATGCTTTGCTGCATACCTCGGTTGTAACGAGTGGTTATTTCAGTCAAAGTTGCTCTTCTATCAGCTTGAATCAGTCGGCCCATTCTCCTCTGACCTCTAGCATCAACAAGGCATTTTTTTCCCACAGGACTGCCGCATACTGGATGTTTTTCCCTTTTCACACCATTCTTTGTAAACCCTAGAAATGGTTGTGCGTGAAAATCCCAGTAACTGAGCAGATTGTGAAATACTCAGACCGGCCCGTCTGGCACCAACAACCATGCCACACTCAAAAATGCTTAAATCACCTTTCTTTCCCATTCTGACATTCAGTTTGGAGTTCAGGAGATTGTCTTGACCAGGACCACACCCCTAAATGCATTGAAGCAACTGCCATGTGATTGGTTGATTAGATAATTGCATTAATGAGAAATTGAACAGGTGTTCCTAACTAATAATCCTTTAGGTGAGTATATTTGTTCATTTTAACTTAACGTGTAACCTGATTGTTGATTTGTATTGCAAACTTAACTGCGATATGCAAGTAGACAACAGTGTTGGCTTTTTCAAAAACACAAAGCAATGCATTGATAAAAGAAAAAAGTAGCGCAATCAGTATCAGTATATCAACACATACCCCGGTCTGTAGAAGCAATGCAATATTTTTTTTTTTCGTTTTTCTAACTGCCCTTGTTTCACCAATCCTTCAACACGTTCTTGGAATTGCGGTCCATGAAGCGTCAAGAAACTGAAAAAAGTAAAACTAGGTCCCAAGGTCATACTACTGTAAGATAAACGTTGTAATCCAATGAGACAAAGTAATTGCTATTCCAAAGTGATGGGGTTATTGGGGGGTATCAGTTTCTACTTTGATATGCCACGTCTGTCGGTGCTTCTGTTTAAAGTTTAAAGCTTGATAAAATCGTTTGGAGCAGTATACAGGTGAGTGGGAATTGTAGTCCATTTGCACAAAATTGATAATAAGATGAAGGGCAGGTAATATATCTCTTATATATATTTCTCTTCTGGTTCGTCCTGCTTCCACTTCAAAACCGGTCCCGCCCACACGCAGTCGACACAGCATTTCTCGATTCCTATTCGTCCTCTTCCAATCCCTTCCCCACGCTGCCTGCGGCCTCCCATACACCTTGCTATTTTCATTATACTGTGACGGTTATTTCCAAAGCCTTTGTTATAACATGAATGACAGTATCTTCTCTGTCGACGGGTTTTTGTACAACGTCATCTCTATTCCGGGATCCGGCAACTGCCTGTTCCTATC